>NC_091092.1:6916996-7535161 GCF_032405125.1 Capricornis sumatraensis
GTATGCATGTCAAGGACACTATATATATATACTTTTCTAATTACCATGGCTTTGGTTTTAAGATCAGGAAGTATGAGTCTTGCAACTCTATTTTTTTTTTTTCTAGATACTTTTGGTTACACAAGGTCCTTTGAGATTCCGTGTAAATTTCTCTATTTTTGAAAAAAAAATTCATTGTAACTTTGATGGCAATCACATTGAATACATCAACTGGTTTGGGCAAAATTACTATTCTTAAAAATATCATCTTACAGTCCATAAACATAGATGTATTACCAATTGCTTATGTCTTATTTAATTTCCTTCAAAACTGATTTTAGTTTTCAGTATTGGTGTCTTTCACCTTCTTAACTTTATTCTTAAGTATTTTACTCTTTGTTACTATTGCAAATGAAATTGATTTCTTAAATTCCGTTTCAGATTTTCATTCTTAGTGTATAGAAATGAAACTGATTTTTTTTGTATATTTATTTTGGGTCTTGCAGAGTGCTGAATATTTTTTATTATTAGTTCTAATAGATGTTTTGCTGCATCTTTTAGGAATTTTAACATATAAAATTATTTCATCTGTGAAAAGATCATTTCACTTCTTTCTATCCAACTTGGAAGGATTTTACTTCCTTTTCTGGTCGTTCTTCTCTGGCTACAACTCCCGGTTCTATGTTGAATGAATGTGGCAGAATTGGGCATCCAAGTCTTGTTCCTGATTTTAGGGAAAAACATTTCAAATTTTCACCATTAAATTTGATCTTAGCTATGGATTTTCCATATACAGCTTTTAGTATATTGAATAATTTTTCTTTCATTATTGATCTGATGACTCTTTCATCATGAAATTGTATTGAAATTGTCAAATGTCTTTTCTGTATCAGTTGAGAATATCCTGTGGATTTTTTTCCCCTAAATTCTGTTAGTGAAATGAAGTCGCTCAGACATGTCCGACTCTTTGCGACCCCATGGACTGTAGCCTGCCAGGCTCCTCCGTCCATGGATTTTTCCAGGCAAGAATGCTGGAGTGGGTTGCCGTTTCCTTCTCCAAGGGATCTTCCCAACCCAGGGATTGAAGCCGGGTCTCTCACACTGCAGACAGACTCTTTACCATCTGAGCAAATTCTCTTACTGGCTGAGTTAAATTCTGTTAACATGGTATATGATGCTGATTGATGTTTACATATTGTGTTACCTTTGTATTCTAAAAATAAAACACATGTTTATGGCATATGCTCTTTCCAATATGCTGCAAAATTTTATTTCCTGGATATTTATTCATTTATTTAGGCATGGCATGCAGGATCTTATTTCCCTGACTAAGAATGAAACTTGTGCCCCTGCTGTGGAAGCACAGAGTCTTAGCCAACAAATCACCAGAGAAGTCCTAGTTGAAGATTTTTTAAAATCAGTATTCAGCAGATTTATTATTATGTGTCTCAGCATGGATCTCTGGGTTTTCCTACTTGGAGTTTGCTGAACTTATTTACTTATATATTCAAATTTTTTTAAAAAAAATCAATTTTAGGACATTTTCAGTCATTATTTCTTCAAGTAATCCTCTGCTCCTTTCTCTCTCTTCTTCTGTGACTTCCATGATGTGTATATTGGTCTACTTGATGGTGTTCTGTAAATTCCTTAAAATCTGCTCACTTTTCTTCATTCTTTTTTCTTTTGGTTTCTTGGACTCAATAATTGCAAATGATCTAACTTCAAGTGTGATGATTCTCTATTCTGGCTGTTTGAGTCTGCTGTTGATCTTCTCTAGTGAATTTTTCAATTCAATTATGTTAATTTTTAGTTTTACAATTTCTGTTTAGTTACTTTTTATAATTTTATATGTTTTAATATTTTAATTTTATTCAGATATCATTTTTTTCTGATTTCCTTTCATTATTTGTATTTTTCTTCACCTTGTTGGGCATATTTAAGACAGTTGTTTTGGAGCCATTACCTGTTGAAACTGATGTCTGTGATACCATGCAGGGCCCTGTGAGACTCCTGTGTACACCATTTTTTTTTATTATTATAAGAAACAGCCTTCATTCAGTCTCCATGAGCATCTGAATTCCAATGGGTAGACTCAAATAGTTGTTAATTAGAGAAGAAAGGGCATGTGAAGCCAGCTGCTGCTGCTAAGTTGCTTCAGTCATGTCCGACTCTGTGCGACCCTAGAGACGGCAGACCACCAGGCTCTCCGATCCCTGGGATTCTCCAGGCAAGAACACTGGAGTGGGTTGCCATTTCCTTCTCTAATGCATGAAAGTGAAAGTGAAGTCACTCAGTCGTGTCAGACTCCTAGCAACCTCATGGACTGCAGCCTACCAGGCTCCTCCATCCATGGGATTTTCCAGGCAAGAGTTCTGGAGTGGGGTGCCATTGCCTTGTGAGGCCAGAGAGAAACAAGCCATCAAGAGCAGCCTTGGGGCCGAGTCCTGTTTCCCCATCAATGGGATATCTTTTTCTATTTCACTCAAAACTCTGTCTCCAATATTTGATTTGGCACCAGTGTACAGAGAAGTTGAGCTTTTGACATCACCTGTACTTCTTCAGGGATGATTTTTCCCTGAAAATAAGATCTGTTTTACTCCCTTCTGTTTGAGGGAGTAAATTTGGAATGAGTTGTTGTCTCCACCTGAATGAGACATCACCATACTAGGGTAAGTGTGGGACATGGAAGAGTAAAAATGCCATGAAATTTCCTGCCATCTTTTATGTGGGTTTTTCTTAATTGGTGTTTTCTTGGTTGTTGTTTCTTTGACTGCTTACTGCTTATTGGAGTTTCTATAAGATTATTTTATCCAGCTTGGTGGAAGAACAAGATCCTGGAGCTTCCTAGTCCTTCATTTATGATATCATTCTTGCTTCTCATCTTTTATTTTGGAGATCATACAGTCTTATTCAAACCTTAAATTCACATGAGGGCTATCTTGTGTTTGAGAATATTTGGATTTTTTTTTCTTTTTTTTTCTTCCTTCTTCAAAAGCAAAGTTTAACGCAATCAGGTGTTTAAACTGCTTCTTTCAATGAGAAATATTTTTTTCTTATTTAATCAAACTGAATATGTGGCTCTTAAGATATATTTTCTTTAAATGAGGACCTCAGTTCAACTTCCTACCTTGTTTGGTTCCTAAGCTCTGTCTCTTCACCTCTGCTTCTGACCCATGATCAGTTCTTGGCTTCAATATAGCTTTGGTGATTCATGTTTTCTCAGTAGTTCTACCCTGTAACCATGGCCTTTACTTGCGTGACATTTGCACAATGCATTTAACTGTCTAAAAATATTTCTTTATCCAGCATTTCTGGTTATTTTGTAAAAGTAGATGTGTTGCAAAATATGTAGTCTACTATGTTGTCACACACATAAATCCTTCATCACTCACTTTTGTTAGTTTTTCTTTAGAGGCCATAAAGAATAATGGTGATTATCTTATTCCCTACAGTTTTTCTCTAGAAAATGTATGAATTTACACGGTATCAAGGGATCAGTCTTTCATGAACATTTCCACATTTTGATTAAAAAGATGTAGCTCCTAAAAATATGAGTTTAATTTTATATTTTATTTTTTAATTACAAGATAATTACTTTACAGTATTGTGTTGATTTTTGCCATACATCAACATGAATTGGCATTGGGTATATATATATATATGTTCTCTCCCTCTTGAACCTCCTCCAAACTCTCTCCACATCCTACCCTTCTAGGTTGTCACAGAGCACTGGCTTTGGGTTCCCTGTGTTATACATCAAACCCCATTGGCTATCTGTTTTACATATGGCAATGTATAAGTTTCAGTGCTGTTCTCTTGTATCACCCCACCCTCTGTTTTCCCCACCAAGTCCAAAATATCCGTGTCTCCTTTGCTGCCCTACAAGTAGGATCATCAGTAATATATTTCTAGATTCCACATATATGTGTTAGTATATATTTGGGTTTCCCAGGTGGCACAGTGGTAAAGAAACCACCTGTCAATGCAGGAGATTCAGGTTCAATCGCTGGTTTGGGAAGATTCCCTATAGGAGGAATGGCAACTCACTCCAGTATTCTTGCCTGAAAAATTCCATGGACAGAGGAGCCTAGAGGGCTAAGGTCATGGAGTTGCCAAGAGTTGGATGTGATTGAGTACACATGAGCCCTAGCTGATTCTGACATAATGTGGTACACTAGAGAAGAGAATGGCAAGCCCCTTAGTAATATTGCCTCGAGAACTCCATGAAAAGTATGTAAAGGAAAAAATATATGAAACTGGAAGATGAGCACCCCAGCTGGTATGTGGCCAATATGCTACTTGGGAAGAGTGGAGAAATAGCTAGAGAAAGAATGAAGAGGCTGAACCAAAGAGGAACAATGTCCAGTTGTGGATGGAATGGTGGCAAAAGTAATGTCCGATGCTGTAAAGAACATTTCATAGGAACCTGGAATGTTAGGTCCATGAATCAAGGTAAATTGGATGTGGTCAAATAGGAGATGGCAGGAGTGAACAACGATGTTTTAGGAATCAAACCAAAATGGATGGGAATTTAATTTAATTTAATTCAGATGACCATAATATCTACTACTATGGGCAAGAATCTCTTAGAAGGAATGGAATATCCCTCATAGTCAACAAAAGAGACTGAAATGCAGTACTTGCATGCAATCTCAAAATTGACAGAAAGATTTTGGTTCATTTTCTTAGCAAACCATTCAACATCACAATAATCCAAGTCTATTCACCAACCTCTAATGCTGAAGAAGCTGAAGTTGAATGGTTCTATGAAGAATTACGTGACCTTCTAGAAGTAACACCAAAACAACAACAACAACAACAACAACAACAAGTCCTTGTCATCATAGGGAATTGGAATGCAAAACCAGGAAGTCAAGAGATACCTGGAGCAGCAGACAAGTTTGGCCTTGCAATACAAAATGAAGCAGGACAAAGGCTAACAGAGTTGGGCCAAGAAAATGCACTGGTCACAGCAAATGCTCTCTTTCAACAACACAAGAGATGATTCTGCACGTGGACATCACCAAATCCCCAAATACCCAACTAAAAACCAGACTGATTATATTCTTTGCAGCCAAAGATGGAAAAAGCTCTATATAGTTAGCAAAAACAAGACCTCAAACTGACTGTGGCTCAGATCATCAACTCCTTACTGTAAAATTAGGGCTTAAATTGAAGAAAGTAAGGAAAAGCACTAAGCCATTCGGATATGACCTATATCAAATCTTTTAAAATTATACTGTGGAAGTGAAAAATAGATTAAAGGGATTAGAACTGATAAGCAGAGTACCTGAAAAACTATTGATGAAGGTTTGTAACATTATACAGGAGGCAATGACCAAAACCAACCCAAAGAAAAATAGATGCAACAAGGCAAAGTATTGCCTGAGGAAGCTTTACATATATTTGATAAAAGACGAGAAGGGAAAAGCAAAGGAGAAAGGGAAAGATGTACCAAACAGAATGTAGAGTTCCAGAGAATAGCAAAGAGGGATAAGAAAGCCGTTTTAAGTGAACAATGCAAAGAACTGGAGGAAAACAATAGAATGGAAAAGACTAGAAATCTCTTCAAGAAAATTGGAGATACCAAGGGTACATTTAATATAAAGATGGGCATAATAAAGGACATAAATGGTAAGAACCTAACAGAAGCAGAAGATATTAAGAAGAGGTGGCAAGAACACACAGACGTACTGTACAAAAAATGTCTTAATGACCTGGATGACTATGATGATCTTATCACTCACCTAGAGTCAGATATATTGGAGTGTGAAGTCAAGTGCACCTTAGGAAACATTACTAGGAATGAAGTTAGTGGAGGTGATGGTATTCCAGCTGAGCTATTATACATCCTAAAAGATGATACTGTGAAAGGGCTGCACTCAAAATGCTAACAAATTTGGAAAACACATCAGTAGCTACAGGACTGGAAAATGTCCGTTTTCATTCCAATGTCAAAGTAAGGCAATGCCAAAGAAGGTTCAAACTACTGTACAATTGCACTCATTTCACATGCTAGCAAATTAATGCTTAAAATCCTTCAAGCTTGGCTTCAACAGCATGTGAGTTGAGAACTTCCAGATGTACAAGTGAGATTTAGAAAAGGCAGAGGAACCAATGGTCAAATTGCCAACATCCGTTGGGTTATAGAAAAAGCAAGAAAATTCTTGGAAAATATCTACTTCTGCTACACTGACTACACTAAAACCTTTGACTGTATGGATCACAACAAAATGCAAAATTCTTTAAGAGATGGGAATCCCAGACAATATTACCTGCCTACTGAGAAACTTATATGCAGGTCAAGAAGCAACAGAACCAAACATGTAACGATAGACTGGTTCCAAATTGGGAAAGGCTGTATATTTTCACCCTGCCTATTTAACTTATTTGCAGAGTTCTGTGCTGTGTTTAGCCACTCAGTCATGTCCAACTCTGTGACCCCATGGACTGTAGCCAGTCAGGGTCCTCTGTCCATGGGGATTCTCCAGGCGAAAATACTGGAGTGGGTTGCCATACCCACCTCCATGGGAACTTCCCAACAAAGGGATAAAACTCAGTTCTCCTGCATTGCAGGTGGATTCTTTAGTGTCTGAGCCACCAAGGAAGTCCAATAATACTGGAGTGGGTAGCCTCTCCCTTCTCCAGGGAAACTGCCAAATCCAGGAATCAAACCGGGGTCTCCTCCATTGAAGGCAGATTCTTTACCAACTGAACTACTAGGGAAGCCCCATATGGAGAATACATCATGTGAAATGCTGAGTTGGATTACTCACAAGCTGGAATCAGGATTGCCAAGAAATATCAACAACCTCATGTATGCAGATGATACCACCCTAATGGCAGAAAGCAAAGAGGAACTAAAGAGTTTCTTGATGAAAGTGAAAGAGGAGAGTGAAAAAGCTAGCTTAAAACTCAACATTCGAAAAACCAATATCATGGGTCTAGTCTCATCACTTCATGGCATATAGTTGGGGAAAAATTGGAAACAGTGACAGACTTTATTTTCTTGGGCTCCAAAGTCACTGCAGATGATGACTGCTTCCATGAAATTGAAAGGGCTTGCTCCTTGGAAGAAAAGCTATGACAAACCTTGACAGTCTGTTAACAAGCAGAGGCATCCCTTTGCAGGCAAAGGTCTGTGTAATCAAAGCTATGTTTTTTTTTAAACAGTCAGTCATGTATGCATGTGAGAACTGGACCATAAAGAAAGCTGAGCACCGAAGAATGTATGCTTTCAAACTGTGGTGCTGGAGAAGATTCTTGAGAGTCCTTTGTGCAGCAAAGAAATCAAACCAGTAAATCCTAAAGGAAATCAACCCTGAATATTTGTTGAAAATACTGATGCTGAAACCGAAGCTCTACTTTGGCTACCTGATGTGAAGAGCTGACTCATTGGAAAAGACCTTGAGGGTGGGAAAGATTGAGAGCAAGAGGGCAAGGGGGTGACAGAGGATGAGATGGTTGGATGTCATCACCAACTCAAGACATTTGTTTGAGCAAACTCAGGGAGATAGTGGAGGACAGGGAAGCCTGGCATGCTGCAGTCCATGGGGTTGCAAAGAGTTGAACACCACTGAGGAAGTGAACAACAACAATATGATCATTAGATGCTTTAGTCATCTTTGTGTATATCTTTAAACATTTCAGCTTAAAAATATTTTTCTTTCTCTTCCAACTTATTGGGATATAATTGACATGCAGTTCTGTATAAGTTTATTGCGTACAGCATAAAAATTTTACTTGCTTTCAGTATGAAATAATCACAATAATTTTAGTGAATATCCATCATCTCATATAGATAGACTTGAAAATAAGACGAATGGATAAGAAAACTGTGGTGCATATACACTATGAAGTATTAGCCATTAAAAAGAATACATTTGAATCAGTTCTAAAGAGGTGGATGAAACTGGAGCCAATTATACAGAGTGAAGTAAGCCAGAAAGAAAAACACCAATACAGTATACTAACACGTATATATGGAATTGAGAAACATGGTAATGATAACCCTGTATGCGAGACAGCAAAAGAGACACAGATGTAAAGAACAGACTTTTGGACTCTGTGGGAGAGGGAGAGGGTGGAATGATTTGGGAGAATGGCATTGAAACATGTATACTATCATGTAAGAAACGAATCGCTAGTCTAGGTTTGATACAGGATACAGATGTTTGGGGCTGGTGCACTGGGATGACCCAGAGAGATGAAATGGGGAGGGTGGTGGGAGGGGGGTTCAGGGTTGGGAACTCATGTACACCTGTGGTGGATTCATGTCAATGTATGGCAAAACCAATACAGTATTGTAAAGTAAAAAAATAAAATTTAAAAAAATAAATAAATAAAGATAAAAAAATATGAATACATTGTTTTTGTTTGTCATGAAAACTCTTAAGACTTATTGTCTTAACTTTCCTGTATAGCTTTTCAGTAGTGTTAATTATATTTTACCTATCGCTCATTACATCTCTAGTACTTATTTGTCTTATAACTGGAAATTTGCATCTTTTGACTGCTTTCATCCAATTTCCCTTCCCCCAACCCTCACCCCTTGTAACTACAAAAATGATCTCTTTTTCTATGAGTTTGTTTGCTCCTGATATACAACATAATGATTCAATATTTCTATACATTTCAAAATAACCACCATAGTAAATCTAGTTACAAATCTGTCACCATACCAAGACTTTATATAATAATTGGCTGTATTTTCCACACTCTATGATAGACATCTCTCTCATTTTTTTTTTCTCAATGCCTTTCTGTATAAAAAACATCTAGCATTTCCTTTGAGGACTATCCTCTTCATTCTCAATCCATAAGCTCTGTATGAGATTGAGGCCATCCCAGACCTCCAAGTTTATAGCCTGATTAGCCTAAACCATTCCTCTGCTCTCAGTGATCATTTTAAGGATGGACATTTGCCCTACTATAGCCAGTCACATGCAATTAAAACTGCAGATATATCTGGAAAAGAGACTGTTACTTTTTTTTGCTTGGATAGAAGCCAGAGATGATGTACATACTGCAGTGTCACTATCTTCTGACTTCATAGAGCATAAGTATGAAGGCAACCCATATCACAGAGGTGAAATGAGTCCTGATAACATCATTTAATCTTAAATATACCTATTCCTGAAAGCAGTTTTGTCCTTGGAGCTTTCATTTGTTAATCAACCTATATATTACTTTCTGTCTCTTTTATTTTTCTTACTAAACTATGTGGTGAGTTTTCTTTACGTGAAACAGGTAAACTATTCCTCTCTCTCTCTCTTTCACACACACACACACACACACACACACACCAAAAAAAAAAAAAAAAACTTACTGATGCAAAAGGGTCAAATATGACTGAACAGGTAAAATGAGAGTAAATAGGCAAAATTGCCCTAACATGGAACATGTTACCATTTTTCTCAGGTCTTCTTAAAGTCTAATACTTCAATAAATGTTACTTTGGAGTAAAAATGAGCAAATAATTTATATTTCAGATCCTTGATACACCAATATGTTAATTCTTTGAAAGTAATTTTTATTCAGCAAAGAGCTTGCATTGCCTAAGCTAGCTATACATTTAGGTATTGTATTTTTATAATTTAACATAATACTTCATTAATGTAAATTATATATCCTGTCCCTAATACTTGTTTTACTAATAATATTAACAATAACAGTTACTATGTATAGTGCATTTATGCTCAAAACATTACTTTAAGTGAAAAGTACAAAATTACTTTGACTGAGAAAACACACGTATAAACTGAGCTTCATAATATCCATTGTGCAGATATGGAAATTGAGGCTCAGTAAGTTTAAATAATTTTCCTCAGATAAATAACATAGTCAATAACTAGCCTCCATGTCTGAGGATTTAACTATTATTCCATTGAACTCCAAAGTCTGTATAATCTTTTATTTTTATTTAAATTAATTAACTTATTTTAATTGGAGGTTAAATGCTTTACAAAATAGAAGTGGTTTTTGCCATACATCAACATAAATCATGTACTTGTGTCCCCCACCCTGAACACCCTTTCCACCTCCCTCCCCACCCCACTCGTCTGAGTTGTCCCAGAGTACTGGCCTTGAGTGCCCTGCTTCCTGTATCGAACTTGCACTGGAGAAGGCAATGGCAGCCCACTCCAGTACTCTTGCCTGGAAAATCCCGTGGAAGGAGCAGCCTGGTAGGCTGCAGTCCATGGGGTCGCTAAGAGTCGGACACGACTGAGTGACTTCACTTTGACTTTTCACTTTCATGCATTGGAGAAGGAAATGGCAACCCACTCCAGTGTTCTTGCCTGGAGAATCTCAGGGATGGCAGAGCCTGGTGGGATGCTGTCTATGGGGTCACACAGAGTTGGACACGACTGAAGCAACTTATGGTATGGTATGGTAATATACATGTTTCAATGCTAATCTCTCAAATCATCCCACCCTCGCTTTCTCCCACATAGTCCAAAAGTTTGTTATTTACATCTGTGTCTCTTTTGCTCTCTTGCATATAGGGTCATCCCTACCATCTTTCTAAATTATATATATATATAGCCAGAAAAACATCTATTTCTGCTTTATTGAATATGCCAAAGTCTTTGACTGTGTGGATTACAATAAACTGTGGAACATTCTGAAAGAGATGGGAATACCAGATCACCTGACCTTCCTCTTGAGAAATCTGTATGCACGTCAGGATGCAACAGTTAGAACTGGACATGGAACAACAGACTGGTTCCAAATAGGAAAAGGAGTACATCAAGGCTGTATATTGTCACCCTGCTTATTTAACTTATATGCAGAGTACATCATGAGAAATGCTGGACTGGAAGAAACACAGGCTGGAATCAAGATTGCCGGAAGAAATATCATTAACCTCAGATATGCAGATGACACCACCCTTATGACAGAAAGTGAAGAGGAACTAAAAAGCCTCTTGATGAAAGTGAAAGAGGAGAGTGAAAAAGTTGGCTTAAAGCTCAACATTCAGAAAACGAAGATCATGGCATCCGGTCCCATCACTTCATGGGAAATAGATGGGGAAAAAGTGGAAACAGCGTCAGACTTTATTTTTGGGCGGCTCCAAAATCACTGCAGATGGTGACTGCAGCCATGAAATTAAAAGATGCTTACTCCTTGGAAGAAAAGTTATGACCAATCTAGATAGTATATTCAAAAGCAGAGACATTACTTTGCTGACTAAGGTCTGTCTAGTCAAGGCTATGATTTTTCCTGTGGTTATGTATGAATGTGAGAGTTGGACTGTGAAGAAGGCAGAGCACCAAAAAATTTATGCTTTTGAACTGTGGTGTTGGAGAAAACTCTTGAGAGTCCCTTGGACTGCAAGGAGATCCTACCAGTCCATTCTGAAGGAGATCAACCCTGGGGTTTCTTTGGAAGGAATGATGCTAAAGCTGAAACTCCAGTACTTTGGCCACTTCATGGGAAGAGTTGACTCATTGGAAAAGACTCTGATGCTGGGAGGGATTGGGGGCAGGAGGAGAAGGGGACGACAGAGGATGAGATGGCTGGATGGCATCACGAATTTGATGGAAGTGAGTCTCAGTGAACTCCGGGAGTTGGTTTTGGACAGGGAGGCCTGGCGTGCTGCGATTCATGGGGTCACAAAGAGTCGGACACGACTGAGCGACTGAACTGAACTGATATATACATATATATTTACATATATTCACACACACATATATATACATATATATACACATATATATACATATACATACACATACACATATATATGCACACATATATACATATATGCATATATATATAGACATATATATATATATATGCGTTAATATACTGTATTGGTGTTTCTCTTTCTGACTTACTTCACTATGTATAATAGGACCCAGTTTCATTCACCTCATTAGAACCGACTCAAACGGGTTCCTTTTAATGACTGAGTAATATTCCATTGTGTATATGTACCACAACTTTCTTGTCCATTCATCTGCTGATGGGCATCTAGGTTGCTTCTGTGTCTTAACTATTGTATAAAACAGTCTTTTGGACTCTGGGAGAGGGAGGGAGTGGGATGATTTGAGAGAATGGCATTGAAACATGTTTAATATCATATAAGAAACGAATCGCCTGTCCAGGTTTGATGCAGGATACAGGATGCTTGGGGCTGGTGCACTGGGATGACCCAGAGGGATGGTATGGGGAGGGAGGTGAGAGGGGTGTTCAGGATGGGGAACATGTGTACACCCGTGGTGGATTCATGTTGATGTATGGCAAAACAAATACAATATTGTAAAGTAGTTAGCCTCCAATTAAAATAAATAATTAAAAAAAAACAAACTATTGTAAACAGTGCTGAAATGAACATTGGGATACATGTGTCTCTTTCACTTCTGGTTTCCTTGGTGTGTATGCCCAGCATTGGGATTGCTGGCTCGTATGGAAGTTCTATTTCCAGTTTTTTAAGGAATCTCCACATTGTTCTCTATAGTGGCTGTACTAGTTTGCATTACCACCAACAGTGCAAGAGGTTTCACTTTTCTCCACACCATCTCCAGTATTTATTGTTTATAGACTTTTTCATGGCAATCATTCTGACTGACGTGAGATGGTACCTCATTATGTTTTTGATTTGCATTTCTCTGATAATGAGAAATATTGAGCATCCTTTCATGTTTGTTAGCCATCTGTATATCTTCTTTGGAGAAATGTCTGTTTATTTCTTTGGCCCACTTTTTGATTGGGTTGTTCATTTTTCTGGTATTGAGGTGCATGAGGTGTTTGTATATTTTGAAGATTAATTGTTTGTCAGTTGTTTCATTTGCTATCTTTTTTCTCAAATTCTGAAGGCTGTCTTTTCACCTTGCTTATATTTTCCTTCATTGTGGAAAAGCTTTTAAGTTTAATTGGGTCCCATTTGTTTATTTTTTTACTTCCATAACTTTGGGAGGTGGGTCATAGAGGATCTTAATCTCATTTATATCAGAGTGTTCTGCCGATGTTTTCCTCTAAGAGTTTTATAGTTTCTGTTCTCACATTTAGATCTTTAATCCATTTTGAGTTTATTTTTGTGTATTGTGTTAGAAAATTTCTAGATACATTCTTTTACAGGTGGTTGACTAGTTTTTCCAACATCACTTTTTAAAGAGATTGTCTTTTCTCCATTGTATATTTTTGCCTCCTTTGTCAAAGATAAGGTGTCCATAGGTGTGTGGACTCCTCTCTGGTCTTCCTATTTTCTTCCATTGGTCTATATTTCTGTCTTTGTGCCTGTACCATACTTTCTTGATGCAAAGCCTATTAAACACTGTTGAAAATGATCTTAAAACCAAATGGTCAAAATAAAAAAAAATGTAACACTATGGATCTAAGAAGAGTAGAGGAAGCATAGACAGTAATGATGAACTGGAATATGAAGTAAAGATCAGTTCAGTCAGTTCAGTCACTCAATCATGTCCGACTCTTTGTGACCCCATGGACTGTAGCACACTAGCCTTCCCAGTCCATCACCAACAACCAGAACTTGCTCAAATTCATGTCCATCACATTGGTGATGCCATCCAACCATCTCATCCTCTGTCATCCCTTTCTCCTCCTGTCTTCAATCTTTCCCAGCAGGTCTTTTCTACTGAGTCAGTTCTTCAAATCAGGTGGTCAAAATATTGGAGTTTCAGCTTCAGCATCAGTCCTTCCAATGAATACTCAAGACAGATTTCCTTTAAAATTTACTGGTTTGATCTCCTTGCAGTCCAAGGGACTCTCAAGAGTCTTCTCCAACACCACAGTTCAAAAGCATCAATTTTTTGATGTTCAGCTTTCTTTATAATCCAACTGTCACATCCATACATGACTACTGGAAAAACGATCACCTTGACTAGGTGGACCTTTGTTGGCAAAGTAATGTCTCTGCTTTTTAATATGCTGTCTAGGTTCATCATAGCTTTTCTTCCAGGAAGCAAGCGTCTTTTAATTTTATGGCTGCAGTCACCATCTGCAGTGATTTTGGAGTCCCCCCAAATTAACTCTCTCACTGTTTCAATTGTCTCCCGATCTATTTGCCATGACGTAATGGGATCGGATTCCATGATCTTAGTTTTTTTAATATTGAGTTTTAAGCCAATATTTTTACTCTCCCTTATCACTTTCATCAAGAGACTCATTCATCAGGTAATGATAGTTGATAATAAAATGTTTTCAATAACAAAAAAAATCCATTAAAAATAAGCACCAGAACTAAATAGACACCTTTCATATGAAGATATAAAATGGCCAACAAATATATGAAAAGATGCTTACCACCACTTATCATCCTGGAAATGTAGATCTAAACTGCAATGAGATATTGTTTCACATGTATTAGAATGGAGAAGACTCTTGAGAGTCCCTTTGACTTCACAATATCAAACCAGTCAATCCCAAAGGAAATCAACCCTGAATATTCATTGGAAGGACTGATGCTGAAGCTGAAGCTCCAAAATGTTGGCCACCTTATGCGAACAACCTAGTCACTGGAAAAGACCTTGATTCTGGGAAAGACTGAAGGCAAAGGAGAAGGGGGCAGCAGAAGATGAAATGATTAGATAGCATTACCGACTTAATGGACATGAATCTGAGCAAACTCTGGGAAACAGTGGAGGACAGAGGATCCTGGCATGTTACAGTCCAAGGGGTCACAAAGAGTTGAACATGACTTATGGATTGAACAACAACAACAAATTATCAAGGCAGGAGATAACAAGGATTGTCAAGAATGTGAAGAATAGGGAACCCTGTACAATGTTGGTGGGTATGTAAATTGATGTAGCTATTATGGAGAACAGTATGGAGTATCTTTAAAAAATTGAAGTAGAACTACTATATATTCCAGCAATTCTACTTCTAGGTATATACCCAAATGAAATGAAAAGCAGAATATCAAAGAGAGGTCTTATTCCCCATGTTTATTGAAATACGATTCGCTATAGGCAAGATACGGAAACAACCTAAGTCCCCATCAACAAGTGAATGGCTATAGAAGATGTGGAATGGAATATTATTCAACCACATAAAATTAACAAATCATTCCATTTTCAACAACATGAATAGATCTTGTGGATATATGCTAAGTGAGATAAGTCAGAGAGAGAAAGATAGATATTGTATGATATCATTCACATATGAAATGTAAAAAGTCAAATTCAAAAAGGCAGTCCAAAATGGTGGTTACCAGAGACTGGAAGATGGGGGAATAGAAGATATGCTGTTTAAGGGTACAAATTTACCTGCTTGCTCAGTCACTTAGCCATGCCTGACTCTTCAATCTGATGATCTGTGGCCCACCAGGCTTCTCTGTCCATGGAATTTTGCAGGCAAGAATGCTGGAGTGGGTTGCCATTTACCACTCCAGGGATCTCCCTGATCCAAGGGATCAAATTGGCAGATGGATTCTCTACGACTGAGCCACTTGTAAGTCCACAAATTTACAATGAGTAGTAAATAATTTCTAGGGATCTAATGTAGAAAATAGTGAATATTAATAGCATTGTGTTATAGTCATCAAAATTGCAAAGAGATGAGCTCTTAAATATTACAACCACAAAAATTAAATGATAAGTACTTGTTGTGATAGAGCTTTCCTAGTGTCTCAGTGGCAAAGAATCCACCTGCAATGCAGGAGAGGAGACACAGGTTCAATTCCAGGATCAGGAAGATCCCCTGGATAAGGAAATGTCACCCCACTCCAGTATATTCTTGTCTGGGAAATCCTACACAGGAGCTTGGCATGCTACAATCCATGGGGTCGCAAAGTTGGACACAATTTAGAGACTAAACAAAAACAACATCTTAATGTAATAAAGGTTCTAAATATCACTAAAATGGCAATAATATTACAATATAAAAAGGTATCAAATCATATTGTATACCTTAAATTCACAGTTATATATTTAATATGTTTCAATTTTAAAAAGTTATGAATGTATAGTAAGGAAAATAAAACATAATTCAAATAAGATTCATGTTGATGTATGGCAAAATCAATACAGTATTGTAAAGTAAAATAAAGTTAAAAAAGAAAAAAAAAAAGATTCAGTGTTCTACATTTAAGGTACAAAATGTCCCATGGAAAATATCTAGGGTTATATACAAGTGCATAAAATAATACCCTAAGTTCAGAATCAGATTTTAAAATTTGAAGTAAAATAGTCAAGATTCTCTTAAAATTTGACAGATTTTACTCAAGAGTTACCTAGGGAGATAACACATTTTGGCAACATATGTTAGGCTGTATACAAAGAACCAACATTTACAATAAAATACAACACTGTTAAAAATAATATATGCAAGATTTCCCCATGAAACTTCTAAAGATTCTGTTACTGAATCTGCATACTGCTTAACATTCTTAAATTAAAAAATTAAGATTTTTAAAATATGATTTTTAATTGAGTCATTGAAAATTTGCATGGCAGCAAAGACAGGATTTACAATTTCAATTATTTTCACATACTGATAAAACTCATAACAATATCAGATAGAACATGTTGACTACAAAATCATTTCTACAATATATTTTTCTTGGAAATAATGGTAGAATCATTTAGATTCAACTAGTTTAGTGCTTCAAAATCTAGTTCTGTAACTTCTTGTGAGACTTTTTTCTCTATGTTTATCAATTTGTTTTTAACTTCTGTGATAATTCAAGGAGTGATCTAGTCTGAAAATATAATTGAAGTGAGCTGATAAATCTGACAAAGTGGAGATCATATATGAGCCTTCAATAAAGGATTCCTATTTAAGAGATTCCCAATAGTAAGTCAGATTTGATAATTTTTATAGAATTTGGTGAATTTAACCTGAGGTTGCCTTTGTTTGATCTGTTGACCAAGAAGTAAACTGAATCAGAATTAGTTATATGTAACTGGGGCTTCTGTGGTAGCTTAGCTGGTAAAGAATTTGCATGAGATACAGGAGACCCTGGTTCAATTTCTGGGTCAAGATATTTTCTGGAGAAGGGAAAGGCTACCTACTCCAGTATTCTTGAGTTTCCCTGGTGGCTCCGATGATAAAGAATCCTTCTACAATGCGGGAGACCTGGGTTCGATCCCTAGGTTGGGAAGATCCCCTGGAGGAGGTCAAGGCAATCCAGTAAAGTAATCTTGCCTGGAGAATCCCATCATTGATGGGGGAGCCGGGCAGGCTACAGTCCATGGGGTCACAACAAGTCCAACACAACTAAGTGACTAAGCACAGTGCATATGTAATTGAATGTGCCAGGAGATAATATGGCTCCAATTTGTTATTAAATCAAACTTGAAATTAAAGGTTACTAAACAGTTCAGTAGTTCAGTCGTGTCTGATTCTTTGCAACCCTATGGATTGCAGCACACATGGACAGGCTTCCCTGTCCATCACCAATTCCCAGAGCTTGCTCAAACTCATGTCCATTGAGTCGGTGATGCCATCCAACCATCCCATCCTCTGTTGTTCCCTTCTCCTCCTGCCTTCAATCCTTACCAGCATCAAGGTCTGTAATGGAGCTTCAGCATTAGTCCTTCCAATGAATATTCAGGAATGATTTCCTTTAGGTTTGACTGGTTGGATCTCCTTGCAGTCCAAGAGACTCTCAAGAGTCTTCTATGTCCTATGTGTTATGAGACCTGAGTTAGGATATAATATCTAACTTTTTGAATGGATTCAATAAAGGCAATTGTAACCCATTTTCAGTTGCACACCAAGGTTCATTGAGATCAGTTTCACAGTGAGACTCATTTAGGGAAAGATTGAGATCTTTGAGTGAACATAATACAAAGAAAACAAAATGGTTATTCATTAGCAGTGAGCTCATGATGATATTTCAAGAGAAGTTTGAATGGTAACTTAAAAATTTCATTCTTCAGGAACCCTTGGGGACTTTGGATCTCTAAATGACATTGATAAGGAGAGAGTAGCAGGGAAAATATTTGTCAAATGACATAATGAACTCTTGATATGATGTGTATAGCAATCCCTGAATCTAAGGATATTTCAGAAAGAAGACGTTAGTATTATTTTTTTGTTTGTTTTTCAAGTCTTGTTTTACAGTCTAAAGGTAAATAAATATCAGAGTGAGATGCTTGAAATTGAAATGCAATCAGTATGGCATAATGAAAATAAATATTTTGAATTCAAAATTAGTGAAGCAGCAGATCCCTGGGAAAACTCTATTTTCCCTCTTTAATGTCAAGGAAAGCTGCCATATGAAATATTGCTCTAAGTTTTATCCAGGATACACTACAGGGTAAACCAATATCTCAAAAACAATTAGGCTTTCAGCAGATCTCAAGATAAGTCCAAAGACAGGTAATGTAAGGTGAAGGATACAAAGATATTTTACAGTATGATAGACAAGGACCATAAAGGGGGAAAAGGTGCAGATCAAGCAAGTCCTGAAGTTGCACAATTTGCACTACCATATAAGTTGCAAAGTCATCAAAATCAAGACGTGATGGGTGTTCTGAGGACCTCTGCTCATTCCTGCAACTGTGTATTATGATAACATTTGGCAGTACCAGGGCCAGGTCCAGTAGGATTCTTAGCAAGCTGTTGTTGTGAAATAAATGCATAGCAGTAACATCTGGACACAGTCTGGAGAAAATCAATTTGTTAGAAAGGTTTTATTTAGGTGTGTTCTTTCGTTTGATTTTTGTGTGTTTACTCACAGATATAAAAAAAATCATTATAATAAAAGTGATTATTTGGAAAACAAAACAAAAGCAAATTAAAATAAACAAATATCCAAACCAATTGCATGTTTGACATGTAAAAAAGGAAAAAAAATGCCTTCACTAACTTTTTCTTTGACTCTATGGAATATATTGTTATTGTAGAGCACAGGAATATTGGTGTCAAAGATGAGTTATGAAAGATTTGATTGACATCTTAAAGGTTACAAAGGTGGGTAATAAAACCTTGTTAAGCTCTCCTTTCGGTTCTGTGCAGTAAAATGAGAATCAAAGTGTCATTTGAAATTAATAGCTGACAAATTTGGATATAATTTTAAAATTACTATTTCTGTGGTCAGTATGAAGTAGACTGTTGGACTGATGGTCATAGAGGCCAATTTTGTAGTCAGTTCTGAGGTGGGTTTGATAATTTTATGACCACTAATAATGTTTGTGGACTTCACATAAGCTAAACTAATGAAGAGGGTAGTCAAAGTCATGCTACAGTGTTTAGCTCCCCACCCCCCGCCATGTGCTAAAGGAATAATTTTACTTTCATCTTGCACCATTAACTCAGACAAAAAGATTATTTCTTCCATCTGAGAGATTCTAAACTAAGCACTGTGGAGCACTGTCATCATACAACTTTCAGTTCAGTTCAGTTCAGTCACTCAGTCGTGTCCGACGCTTTGCAACCCCATGAACTGCGGCACGCCAGGCCTCCCTGTCCATCACCAACTCCCGGAGTTTACCCAAACTCGTGTCCATTGAGCCAGTGATGCCATCCAATCATCTTATCCTCTGTTGTCCCTTTCTCCTCCCACTCTCAATCTTTCCCAGCATCAGGGTATTTTCAAATGAGTCAGCTTTTCACATCAAGTGGCCAAAGTATTGGAGTTTCAGCTTCAACATCAGTCCTTCCAATGAACACCCAGGACTGATTTCCTTCAGGATGGACTGGTTGGATCTCCTTGCAGTCCAACAGACTCTCAAGAGTCTTATCCAACTTTACTTAAGATATTAATAATAGAGATCCTTCACATTTGTATAATGATTAACAGTTTTCCAAAATAGTTTATATTCAATTATCCACTTCTCATAATATTCTAAAGCAATGATAATCTTTTGTGATATTATGCTTACCTTTCTTAAAAGAAAATGAATATAATCCAGGCCAGATATTTCTATAATTTAACTAAAGTCCTTTATTATCAATAGCTATAAACTCAGAGCACAGGATTAAGGAGGCCAAGGAATATCCCTGATCTTGATCTCAGTTTTCTTATCAGTAAACTGGAGTTTATGATCCTTAGGATACATCCAGTTCTAATATTACAGAAACCTTTAACTCTAGGTTACTTTTAAAGCCAACTTCATTTTAACATTAAATCTTTCCATCCTGAGAGCATAATAACCCTCTACCATCCTTGTAATGCTTAGGAAAATATACATGCACTATTAGGAGCCAATGTGTGCATTTTCTCACTTAGAAAGCAGACTACTAATCTCGTTCAGATTCAATCTTCTTTGTTGGTTTGTTTGTTTATTCCTTTTTTTCCTTGATGTTAATCTCTGTCAAAAATAAATTTTTATATGGAAAGTTGATATATTAGCACCATGTTTAAACTTTACAGTACCATGAATTTAGGTGTGTAAGTATTAACACTAATTTCTACGGAAGCTTCCATTTTGTTCAAGGTAGAAATAGTTGTCAACTTTCATACAAACCACTCAGTTTTATTATTTTTCTCAGTAAATTAAAATTTTAATCAGTTTCTTATTTGGCCACACCAGATCTTAGCTGTGGCACATGGGATCTTCATTCTTTGTGTCAGCATGAGGGATCGTTAATTGCGGCACCTGTGATATATGTATATATAATAGAGGCTTGTAAAACATGCTACATTAACCTTACTCTTGATATTGATTTGTCTTGGCTTTCTGATATGTAACTACTTATAATACTGGGCTATATTCTCTTGTTTGCTAGCATCATTTTGATGTAATGTTGTCCTTATCTGACTCCTTGTTAGATTATCCACACTTGTCCTCTGCTGTAACTTTTTCTCGTATCATCCAAAGAGCCTATGTATGTCAGCTGAATTTCTCTCCTACTCAGCTAACTACTACACCTGTCCCCTGGGGACCACGGAAAATGTGTGTATTTGATGAGTCCAGAACTTCAGGAAATCCAAGGAACTCTCTCTAGTATTACAATTGTTTGACATGTCATACTGTGTGGTCCACTGGAGATCAGTGGAGAAATAATGACAGAAAGCATGAAGGGATGGAGCCAAAGCAAAAACAATACCCAGTTGTGGAAGTGACTGGTGATAGAAGCAAGATCCGATGCTATAACGAGCAATATTGCATAGGAATCTGGAATGTTAGGTCCATGAATCAAGGCAAACTGAAAGTGGTCAAACAGGAGATGACAAGAGTGAATGTCAACATTCTAGGAATCAGTGAACTAAAATGGACTGGAATGGGTGACTTTAACTCAGATGACGATTATATCTACTACTGTGGGCAGGAATCCCTTAGAAGAAATGGAGTAGCCATCATGGTCAACAAAAGAGTCTGAAATGCAGTACTTGGATGCAATCACAAAACGAGAGAAGGCAAACCATTCAATATTACGGTGATCCAAGCCTATGCCCCAATCAGTAACACTGAAGAAGCTGAAGTTGAACGGTTCTATGAAGACCTATAAGGCCTTTCAGAACTAACACCCCCCAAAAATGTGTCCTTTTCATTATAGGGGACTGGAATGCAAAAGTAGGAAGTCAAGAAACACCTGGAGTAACAGGCAAATTTGGCCTTGGAGTATGGAATGAAGCATGGCAAAGGCTAATAGAGTTTTGCCAAGAGAATGCACTGGTCAGAGCAAACACCCTCATCCAACAACTCAAGAGAAGACTCTATACATGGACATCACCAGATGGTCAACACCAAAATAAAATTGATTATATTCTTTGCAGCCAAAGCCAAAGATGGAGAAAACCACTAGACCATTCAGGTATGACCTAAATCAAATCCGTTATGATTATACAGTGGAAGTGAGAAATAGATTTAAGGGCCTAGATCTGATAGACAGAGTGCCTGATGTACTATGGACAGCGCTTCATGACTTTGTACAGGAGACAGGGATCAAGACCATCCCCATGGAAAAGAAATGCCAAAAAGCAAAATGGCTGTCTGAGTTGAAAGCAAAGGAGAAAAGGAAAGATATAAGCATCTGAATGCAGAGTTCAAAGGAATGGCAAGGAGAGATAAGAAAGCCTCCCTCAGCTATCAATGCAAAGAAATAGAGGAAAACAACAGAATGGGAAAGAGTAGAGATCTCTTCAAGAAAGTTAGAGATACCAAGGGAACATTTCATGCAAAGATGGACTTGATAAAGGACAGAAATGGTATGGACCTAGCAGAACGAGATGTTAAGAAGAGGTGGCAAGAATACACAGAATAACTCTACAAGAAAGATATTCATGACAGATAACCACGATGGTGTGATAACGCACCTAGAGCCAGACATCCTGGAATGTGAAGTCAAGAGGGCCTTAGAAAGCATCACTACAAACAAAGCTAGTGGAGGTGATAGAATTCCAGTTGAGCTATTTCAAATCCTGAAAGATGATGCTGTGAAAGTGCTGTACTCAATATCCCAGCAAATTTGGAAAACTCAGCAGTGTCCACAGGACTGGAAAAGGTCAGCTTTCATTCCACTCCCAAAGAAATGCAATGCCAAAGACTGCACAAACTACTGCAAAATCGCACTATTGCACTCATATCACATGCTAGTAAAGTAATGCTCAAAATTCTCCAAGCCAGGCTTCAGTAATTTGTGAACAGTGAACTTCCAGATGTTCAAGCAGGTTTTAGAAAAGGCAGAGGAACCAGAGATCAAATAGCCAACATTCGCTGGATCATCAAAAAAGCAAGATATTTCCAGAAAAGCATCTATTTTTGATTTTTTGACTATCCTAAACCCTTTGACTGTATGGATCATAAGAAACTGTGGAAAATTCTGAAAGAGATGGGAATACCAGACCACCTGACTTGCCTCTTGAGAAATCTGTATGCAGGCCAGGAAGCAACAGTAAGAACTGGACATGGAGCAGCAGATTGGTTCCAAATAGGAAAAGGAGTACATCAAGGCTGTATATTGTCACCCTGCTTATTTAACTTCTATGCAGAGTATATCGTGAGAAATGCTAAGCTGGAAGAAGAACAAGCTGGAGTCAAGATTGCCATGAGAAATATCAATAACCTCAGATATGCAGATGATATCACCCTTATGGCAGAAAGTGAAGAGGAACTAAAGAAACTCTTGATGAAAATGAAAGAGGAGAGTGAAAAAGTTGGCTTAAAGCTCAACATTCAGAAAACTAAGATCATGGCATCCAGTCCCATCACTTCATGGGAAATAGATGGGGAAACAGTGGAAACAGTGTCAGACTTTATTTTTGGGGGGCTCCAAAATCACTGCAGATGGTAATTGCAGCCATGAAATTAAAAGACATTTACTCCTTGGAAGGAATGTTATGACCAAACTAGACAGCATATTAAACAGCAGAGACATTACTTTCCCAACAAAGGTCTGTCTAGTCAAGGCTATGGTTTTTCCAGTGGTCATGTATGGATGTGAAAGTTGGACTGTGAAGAAGCCCGAGTGCCGAACAACTGATGCTTTTGACCTCTGGTGTTGGAGAAGACTCTTGAGAGCCCAAGGAGATCCAACCAGTCCATCCTAAAGGGGCTCAGTCCTGGGTGTTCATTGGAAGGACTTATGCTGAAGCTGAAACTCCAATACTTTGGCCACCGCATGCGAAGAGTTAACTCATTGGGAAAACCCTGATCCTGGGAGGGATTGGGGACAGGAGGAGAAGGGGATGACAGAGGATGAGATGGCTGGATGGCATCACTGACTCAATGCACGTTGGTTTGTTTAAGCTTTGGAAGCCTGGATGGACAGGGAGGCCTGGCGTGCTGCAATTCATGGGGCCGCAAAGAATTGGACATGGCTGAGCAAATGAACTGAACTGTTAATTCTTATAACCTGATGTCTTCAAAGGAATAATTTTTCCTAAGCCTTACATGAGCTTCTATGTTTTAGTAGAGAAAGGTCCAGATATTTTCTTTTAGGGAAATCCAAACCCAAAGGGTTCCTTACTTCCCCAGATTTCAAACAAGGTTCCCATGTTATTTTCAACTTTATATTCTCTCCAAATTCTTATTGCCTCTTCTGCAGCCCAGCGAGTTCTTTTTTCCTCCTCTTGTGTCAGGGGAAATTTCTAGCTAAGTATCATCCCCCCCCCCCCAACAAATACAAGGTTTATACTAGGACCTGGGACCTTAGAAGTTCAATAACTTTTTTTCTTTACATTTCAGCTGTGTCCTTACTTTTCTGGACAATGAAGGCTAAGTTGAGTTTAAATTGGGAAGAGGATGAAACAAAAGGCATCAGAGAAAAGCAAGAAGAGATCTGAGTTAAAACAAACTAAAACGAGTGACCTCTCAACATACAAAGAGATAAAGTAAGGACTATACAGACCCACTCACTGTCTCTTGTTCCTGTCCTCTTGCAACAGTCATTAAAATTTCCCAGAAACACTAGGATACCTTGGAGCACAATTTGAAAACTGCTCTGAATTTTGGCTTAGTACTGGCTCTACCATTAGCTATCTGTGTGACTTCGGAAAGGCTCTCTTGTGCACTGCTTGCCACATTTTTAAAATAGCAAGAAAATAAAAAAGATGCAATTATACCTATGCCTAACTCACAGGCTAGTACAAAAGAATCAGAAGTAAAAGTGTCACTAGAGTCAAGAACTATAGTCAAGAGAAATATATATGTATCTATATACATACATACACACAACACACACAGAGACAAAGAAAGACAGTATTTTCTTCATTTTGTTTCACTCTGCCTGGTACTTTCAAGATCTGAGCACTTTGCTAACAAATATTTTCTCTATAAAAGTTGTCTTACGATGAAATCTTGATGTGACTTTGGAATGCTTAAAGGCTTCATTGCCACAACTCACTCTGTATGGTTTCCACAAACATATCTCATTATATTACCCCAATTAAGCCTCATATCTGAAAAATTTTCCTCTTTCTCTTCTCCATCAAAACTTACCTTTCAGTCAGGTTCTTAACCTCTGCTGCTCCATTCCTAATAAAGTCTATTATCTTAGTAAAGATCATCTAGAGGTGATGAGCCAACTTAGATAAGTAACCATACTTATGTAAATTGAATACTAATTGTGGATATTAGCTGTTATGGAAAGGTATTTGAAAAAGTAAATGGTGGCAGCAGGAGTAGGAGAAGTAGGATAGACTGGCAGTGAAAAGATTTTTTATTATGTTACAAATCACACCAAATTTTATTAAGTTGAACTCAGCCTTTAAATACTAATATATATATAATATTATATATAATAAATACAATAAATATATTATTGTATATAATAAATATAAATATATTATATATATATATTTTAGTATGTTACAAATACTTATTTTTAGTATGTTACAAATCACACCAAATTTTATTAAGTTGAGCTCAGCCTTTAAATACTAATATATATAGATATATATAATAAATAAATATAATAAATATTTAATATATATAGAGAGAGTTATAAAGCAAGTACTGTAAGTAATCTTGAATAGTCATCAAAGGGTTAAGATATGGGTCATAAGTCAGTGTGTGTGTGTGTGTGTGTGTGTGTCTGAAAATTTGTATACACATAGCAGCACTAGAGGAAATAAATGGCTTTAATTTCCATCAAAATTTAGTCTTTCTCAATTCAGACAAAATTTTATGAACATTTAATAGAACAGGGGGAATGAGTGATAGAACCTGCAAGACAAAAATTAAAAGATAATGTAACTGAGCTATAAAGTGTGAAGAATTTTGGAAAATGCCATTTTTTTTTGTTGAGTAATTTCTTACTTGTGTTGTTTCAAACCCCATTTGCAGATTAGGAATGTCCCCAGCCTAGAATTTCCTATTGCTTTATGTTTTAGACAGATTGAATCATTGTTCAATGGAGACATAGACCTTTGACCATATTTCTTAGCTGCTTCATATTCAATTAGTTTTGCCATACTTTTCAAAAACAGGCTTCAAGTTGAGACTGATATAAAATGTCTTTTGTAATAGAGAGTTAAAAAAAAAAAAAACTAGTCATATTCTTGCTAGATCCCTCTCTGCCAAAGAAATCCCATAGAAGAAAATCAGTAAAAATATGGCAATTGGTAAAAAGAAAGAAAAAAGAAAAACACACACACACAAAACTCTTATCAGCTTAGCAGCTGGGGATGAGTATTAGAACTGAGTACCATTCAAATGCAGAAAGCTGATGAAAATGGATGAAAGTACGGAACTTAATGGGGTGAAGAGATTGGTTGAGCTTTGATCAGAAGGAGTATTTCAATAAATTAATTAATTAATTAATTAATTCAATAATTTAATAAATTCAATTAATTAATTAATATATTAATATATTTCAAGATTTGTGTCACCATTTTGTGTTTTCCAAATATCTATTATTTGGGATAGATATCAGAAGTGGTAGATATCATACCATTTATTTTAAAGAAAAGGCTTCAGTTACCAGTAATGAAGATGTGAGTTCCTCTGTGTGGAACTTGTCAATAGAATTCCGGACAAAGGTCACATTCTCTAAAGTTGTAGCTGTGGTTACTTAAATCCACCACTATTGTATGTATTTGGTGAAGCAAAAGTTTTTGCAAAATTCTTGACTTCATTGTTATAAACTGAATGATGAGGTCATTAAAAACTGAAGAATAAATAATTGTAATACCCACTCCTCCATGAAGATTCACTTTATAGAAATTGGAGAGTAAATATTGCCCTTATATGATAAAAAGTTCAAATACTCAGTATTTGGTATGCTACTTTCACATAAAAAAGGAATGAAAGGACTTTATTCACCCCAAACAGCATGATTCAATACAATTCATCTAGAATATATTGGAATTCCATTTCTGTTGCATAACGTAAACTAATTGAAGAGTAAGCATCTGATTCTCCATTTTAAAAATAGTCATATATAACTGCAGCCACATTTCTTCTAGGTTAGCTCTGTGTGAAAAGATCTTCAGCATGCTTGAATTTAGCATAAAACAGGTCACTAAGACAGCTGAATGGGAATTACTAAATGGAGATACAGTCTTTTGCTTTTTCAAGGTCAATAAATAAGATTTCAGCCAGGGAAGTGGGGAATGATGGTTATTACCATTTTGAGACTGTTTAGGAGCCAAAGTGAAATGAGTCAGTGCTCTGTCTTCTACCCCTAGTGAACTTTGTCAAATCTCCCCAAAAGTACCAACACAATTAGCCTTAATTAGAGATCTGGCTGCCAGAGTTAGGAAAGTGGTCAATGCTATTTTTACAGGAGAGGCCATTCCACTAAAGTCAAATTTTACATTTTAAAAATAGTGACTCTTTCAGTATCAAGTTGTGACACTTTCTCTCTAATAAGCAAAGGTTCTCAGTCTTCAGTACCTTAAAATACCCACTAAAAACAAGGCAGACTTTATACTTTATATTTTTAAATATATTTACTATAAAAATTTCTATTTTGTTTTCTAAAATTCTATTTAAATATCATACTAATACATCAAGATTCTAAGTAATTCACTCTATCAAAGAGTTAAGTTATGGCATGATATCCAAATTAGCATTTAGCAGTATACTTATTTTAATAACTTCTTGTAAACTGCCATGACTTAAAGAAAATCATACATTATTTGCCCACAAGTTGAATATATAAATTCTTCTCTGAGATATCATGAAAACTTCTAAAATGCTACATAATACCAAAGGAGCTACTTGAAATGTTTAAAGAATGGACTCAGAAAGTCTTGTGCATTTTGGCTAAATAATGTAAACAGATAGTTTGACATTTTCATAATATTTGTAATTTTCTATGTTGTTTCAGGGATTGAAATTGGGAAACTAGTCAACAAAGGAGTATGTGCACATGCATATGTCTGTATGTGCATATTTATTTGTGTCTGATAAAAGAGAGAAAAAGAAAAGGAGAGGGTAAAGGAAGCCGAACAATGTAGTATTTTTTTTTAATAAATGTTTTATTGTTTTACTTTGGAAAATTTAGATGCGTAGAAAACTTGCAAAAATTTTGTATACTTTGTATCTTCACCCACTTTTCCCATTTTTAAACATTTTACATACACAATTTGTCAAAACTAAGAAATCAACACTTGTTTTTCACTCACTAAATCATGTCTCACACTATTCCAATGAGTCAGCTGTTGGCATCAGGTGGCCAAAGTATTGGAACTTCAGCTTCTGCACCAGCCCTTCCAATGAATATTCAGGACTGATTTCCTTTAGGAGTGACTGGTTTATCTTGCAGTCCAAGGGAGTCTCAAGAGTCTTCTCCAACACCACAGTTTTAAAGCATTAATTCTTCACCGCTCAGCCTTCTTTATGGTACAACTCTCACATCCATACATGACTACTGGAAACACCATAGTTTTGACTATATGGACGTTTGCTGGAAAAGTATGTCTTTGCTTTTTAATGTACTCTCTAGATTTGTCATAGCTCTTCTTCCAAGGAACAAGAGTCTTTTAATTTCACTGCTGCAGCCACTGTCTGCATCAATTTTGGAGCCCAAGAAAATAAAATCTATAACTGTTTTCACATTTTCTCCATCTATTTGCCATGAAATGATAAGACCAGATATTATGATCTTCGTTTTGTGATTGTTGAATTTTAAGCTAGCTTTTACACTCTCCTCTTTCACCTTCAACAAGAGACTCTTTAGTTCCTCTTCACTTTCTGCCACTAAAGTGGTATCATCTGCATATATGAAGTTGTTGATATTTCTCCTGGTAATCTTGACTCCAGCTTGGGCTTCATCCAGCCTGGCATTTCACATGATGTACTCTGCATAGAAGTTAAATAAGCAGGGTGACAATATATAGCCTTGATGTACTCCTTTCCCAATTTGGAACCAGTCTTTTGTTTCATGTCCGGTCCTAACTGTTGCTTCCTGACCTGAATACAAATTTCTCAGGAGGCAGGTCAGGTGGGCTGGGATTGCCATCTCTTGAAGAATTTTCCCCTGTTTGTTGTCATCCACACTGTCAAAGGCTTTGGCATAGTGAAGCAGAAGTAGATGTTTTAGAATTCTTCTGCTTTCTCAATGATCAAATGGATGTTGGCAATTTGATCTCTGGTTCTTCTGCCTTTTCTAAATCCAGCTTGAAAGTCTGGAATTTCACAGTTCATGTATTGTTGAAGCCTAGCTTGGACTTGGAGAATTTTGAGCATTATTTTTCTAGTGTTTGAGACAAGTGCAACTGTGCGGTAGTTTGAACATTCTTTGGCATTGCCATACTTTGGCATTGGAATGAAAACAGACATTTTCAAGTCCTGTGGCCACTGCTGAGATTTCCAAATTTGCTGACATATTGAATATAACACTTTCACAGCATCATCTTTTAGGATTCGAAATAGCACAACTGGAATTCCATCACCTCTGCTAGCTTTGTTTATAGTTTGATGTTTCCTAAGGCCCACTTGACTTCACATTCCAGGATGTCTGCCTTTAGGTGAGTGACCACACCATCGTGGTTATCTAGGTCATTAAGATCTTTTTTGCACAGTTCTTCTGTGTATTCTTGCCACCTTTTCTTAATCTCTTCTGCTTCTGTTAGGTCCTTGCCATTTTTGTCCTTTATTGTGTCTATCTTTGCATGACGTAGTCCTTTGGTATCTCCAATTTTCTTTGAGTACTCTTTAGTCTTTCCAATTCTGTTGCTTTCCTCTATTGCTTTGCATTGATCATTAAGGAAGGCTTTCTTATCTCTCCTTGCTATTCTTTGGAAGTGTCTAAATCTTTATTCAGACTTAGTGTTCTAAAACTTTATTCAGTTTCCTTTTTTATTACCTATTATCTTTTTCTATTAGAAAATATTATTCAGGATACTACATTTTATTTGGTTATTGTGTCCACTTAATCTCTTTTGATCTGTGACAGTTTCTTTAGTCTTTGCTTTTCATGATGTTGATAGTTTTGAAGAGCTCTGATATTTTGCAGAATATCCATTAATCTGAGGTTGTCACTATTAAGTTTCTAATGAACACTTTCTTTCTTTTTTTTCTAGTCATTTTATTTTATTTTATTTTTACTTTACAATATTGAATTGGTTTTGCCATACATCAACATGAATCCACAACGGGTATATACATGTTCCCCATCCTGAACCCCCCTCCCACCTCCCTCCCCGTATCATCCCTCTGGGTCATCCTGGAACATTTTCAATATACCAAATTTATGCTAGAAGATCATAAATTAAGATAAAGGATGTTAGGAATAATTATATTTATTTCCAGCTTTACTGAGACATAATTGACATAAAATAATACATATTTAAAGTATAAAACATAATGTTTTAGTATACATATACATTGTAAAATGATTACCAAATCAAGGTAATTAACACATCCATAATTTCATATAGTCACCATTTCATTTTTGTGGTGAGTACACTTGAGATCTAATTTCTTAACAGATTTCAAGTATATAATGAATTGTTATTAAGTGTAGTCACAATTATATATATTAGTCTCCAGAACTCATTCGTTTGACAGTTCAATTCAGTTTAGTTGCTCAGTTGTTTCCAAATCTTTGTGACCCCATGGACTGCAGCACGTAAGCCTTCCCTGTCCATCATCAACTCTCAGAGCTTGTTCAAACTCATGTATATTGTGTCAGTGATGTCATCCAACCATCTCATCCTCTGTCATCCCCTTCTCCTACTGGCTTCAATCATTTCTAGCACCAGGGTTGTTTCCAATGAGTCAGTTCTTCGCATCAGGTGGTCAAAAAATTGGAGTTTTAGCTTCAGCATCAGTCCTTCCAATGAATATTCAAGACTGGCTTCCTTTAGGATTGACTGGTTTGATCTCCTTGCAATTCAAGGGACTCTCAAGATTCTTTTCCAACACCATAGTTCAAAATCATCAATTTTTCAGTGCTCACTTTTCTTTATGGTCCAAGTTTCAAATCCATACATGATTACTGGAAAAAACATAGCTTTGACTAGATGAGACCTTTGTCAGCAAAGTGATGACGTTGTTTTTTAGTACACCGTTAAGGTTTGTCACAGCTTTTCTATGAAGGAGCAAGCATGTTTTAATTTCATGGCTTCCGTCACAATCTGTGGCAATTTTGGAACCCTAGAAAATAAAGTTTGTCACTGTTTCCATTGTTTCCCCATCTATTTGCCATAAAGTGATGGGACCATAAGCCATGATCTTAGTTTTTTGAATATTGACTTTTAAGCCAGCTTTCATACTCTCTTCTTTCACTTTCATCAAGAGGCTCTTCAGTTCCTCTTCACTTTCTGCCATAAGGGTGGTGTCATCTGCATATCTGAGGTTACTGATATTTCTTCTGGCAATCATGATTCCAGCAATTGTTTCAACCAGCCCAGCATTTCACATAATGTACTCTGCATAGAATTTAAATAAGCAGGGTGACAATATACAGCCTTGACGTACTCCTTTCCCAATTTGGAACCAGTCCGTTGTTCCATGACGGTTCTAACTGTTGCTTCTTGACCTTCATACAGATTTCTCAAAAGGCAGGTAAGGTGGTCTGGGATTTCCATCTCTTGAAAAATTTTCCACAGTTTGTTGTGATCCTCTCGGCTGCCGCCCCTGACCTCAGATGTGGGGTGTCTCCTCCCGGCCGCCACTGACCTTGGAAGCGGGGTAGCTCCTCCCGGCTGCTGCCCCTGACCTCGGACTTGGGTAGCTCCTCTCAGCCTTTCCTGCACCTTCACAGCCTGGCACTCTCAGCTTCTGCCCCTCTGTAGTTATCTGGGTCATGAAGATCATTTTTATATAGTTCTTCTGTGTATTCTTGCCACCTTTCTTAATATCTTGTGCTTCTGTTAGGTCCATACCACTTCTATCCTTTATTGTGACCATTTTTGCATGGAATATTCCTTTGGTATCTCTAATTTTCTTGAAGAGATCTCTAGTGTTTCCCACTCTGTTGTTTTCCTCTATTTCTTTGCATTGATCATTGAGGAGGGCTTCTTATCTCTCCTTGCTGTTCTTGGAACTCTGTACTCATATGGGTATATCTTTTCTTTTTTTCTTTTCTCTTTTGCCTTTTGCTTTTCTTCTTTTCTCAGCTATTTGCAAGGCATCCTCAGACAACCATTTTGTCTTTTTTGCATTTCTTTTTCTTGGGTATGTTCTTGATCACTGCCTCTTGTAAAATGTCACAAATCTCTGTCCATGGTTCTTCAAAATCTCTGTCTATCAGATCATTTGACAAGCATCTCAGTAGCCGCCCCCGTCTCTGCCCGCCCAGCATCTGGGAGCCACCATTCTACTCTTTTTAAGGTACTAAATAAAAATAAAGATCATGAAGCATTTGGCTTTCTGTATCTGGCTCATGTCATCTCAGAAAATATCTCCAGGTTTACCCATGATGGCACAAGTGGCTGGATTTCCTATTTCCTGTTGTCTACTTTATGAGTCTAAAGAAAAGTCATATAATTACATCAATAGATGCAGAAAAATTGTTTGGCAGAATCCAACACTTATCCATAGTAAAACTCTTTGCAATCTGAGGATAAAAGGAAACTACTTCAACTTGATAAAGGACAACTCTAAAAAAACAATAGCTTACAACTGCATATATTCTTGTTCTCCCTTTACAAACACAAACACACACACACACACACACATATATATATTTACACATTTAATCTCTTTAGCCTCATAAAGTATATAAATATATATTTCTTTGTCCATTCTTCTGCTGAAAACACTTAGGTTATTTCCATAATTTGGCTACTGTGACTAATGTTGCAAAATTCATGGGAAAGCAAAATTTTAAGTTTCAAGTTTCAGTTGTTTATTTCTTACATATAGGAAAATAAATTGACTTTTATATTTCAACTTTGCATCCTGCAACTTTGATATACCTCTTTTAAGTTCCTGAAGTTTCATTTTTTGTAGAAAGTAACTGAAATTTGTAATCTGAAAATAGATACTGTTTTACTTCCTCCTTTCCAACCTATATACATTATTTTTATTATTATCTTATTGTGCTATCTAAGACTTTAGTGAAATGTCAAAGAGGAAGAGAGAAGACATCCTTGCCTATCCCCAATCATAAAAGAAATCTTTTCTATCACCATTAAATATAATATGAGATATAGTTTTTTACAGTTGTCCTTTATCAAGTTGAAGAACTATCTTCTTATTCCTAGTTTCTAAAAACTTTTTGTTTGTTTTTTTTTTTTTAGTATGCATGGGTTTTGGATTTTGTCAAATGATTTTTCTACATCTATTGTTATGATCATATGACTTTTCTTATTTAGTCAGTTGATTATAGAGTGTTGAACCAGCGGATCATATCTGGGATAAATCTCACTTGACCATGGTGTATAATTGTTTTTATACATTGTTATATTCAATTTGTTAATGATTTGTTGAAGATTTTTGCTTTTAGGTTTATAGAAGATATTGGTCCATAGTTTTCCTATCTTCTGATGTATTTTTCTGGGTTTGATAAAGCTGGTTAGAGTAATGCTGGTGTCATGGTATGACTCAGGATGTATATATTCTGATTTCATTATTTGAAACATTTGTGGAGAAATGGTGTTATTCATCCTTAAATATTTGATAAATTCAATAAAGAGATAAGCCAAGCTTAGTGTTCTCTTTTCTAGCTAGTTATTAGTCATTAATTCAATTACTTTAATATATTTAGGGCTATATAGGTTACATATTTCCCCTTCTGTAAATTTTGGTAGTTTATATATTTGGCAGTCCAATTTAAATTTGGGTGGTCCAATATAAAGGTATTTGTTCATTTATTCAAGTTATAAAATCTGTGGCCATGGAGTTATTCATACTGTTCTTTTATTATACTCATAATATCCTTGGGATAGGCAGTTATGTCTTCTCTTTTATATGTTATATTATTTTGTTATCTCTATTTTACCCAGTTAACCAGATTAGAGGTTTATTAAATTTATTGATCTTATCAAAGAATAGACTTTTGTTTTTATTGATTTTCTGTATTTTTCTTGCTTTCATCTTTTTTTTTTGATTTCTGTACTAGTTTATGTTATTCCTTTTTTTTCTCATCATTGTTCAAATTATATTTTCTCTTCTTAATGTTGAAGTTTATATTAGTTAATTTTCTATCTTTTTTCTTTTCTAATTTGTGTATCTAATATTACACATTTCTATAGAACAGATTTTGCTGCATCTAAAAAATGTTGATATATATTTTCTTTCATTCTAATTTAATTCAAAATGTTCTTAATTTCTCATGAGAATATTTCTCTGACCCATGGGATTTTTAGGGGTTTGTTGTCTAATCGCCATTGAGGTCAGCATTATCTTCATTACCTCCAGCAGAGTTTGGGCCCAGGTAAATAACAGGGAGGGAAAACAATCCCACCCATCAGAACAAGGCCCAGATTCCCCTTCAGTCAGTCTATCCCATTAGCAAGCATCCATAGGCCTCTTATCCTTCTCCATCAGAGCGCAGGCAGCTGCAACAGCATGCAGAGCGAGGCCGGGAAGAGCTACCCAATGTCCGAGGTCAGGGATGGCAGCTGGAAGCAGTTATCCCGCGTCCAAGGTCAGGGGCATCAGCCGAGAGGAGCTACCCTGCACCCGAGGCCAGGGGCAGCAGCCGTGAGGAGCTGCCCCACGGCCAAGGCCACGGGTGGCAGCCGGGAGGAGCGACCCCAGGTCCAAGGAGTGGTGGTTGCCTGGGTGCCGGAGGGCCTAGAAGAGCTATTCCATGTTCAAGGTCAGGAGGGGCGGGGGTGAGGAGATATCCCTCATCCAAGGTAAGGAGCAGCAGCTGTGCTTTGCTGCAACAGCCGTGAAGAGATACCCCACGTCCAAGGTAAGAGAAACCCAAGTAAGATGGTAGGTATTGCAAGAGGGCAGACACACTGAAACCATAATCACAGAAAACTAGTCAATCTAATCACAATAGGACTACAGCCTTGTCTAGCTCAGTGAAACTAACCCATGCCCTGTGGGGCCACGCAAGACAGGCGGGCATGGTGGAGAGGTCTGACACAATATGGTCCACTGGAGAAGGGAATGGCAAACCACTTCAGTATTCTTGTCTTGAGAACCCCATGAACAGTAGGAAAAGGCAAAATGATAGGATACTGAAAGAGGAACTCCTCAGGTCAGTAGGTCCCAATATGCTACTGGAGATCAGTAGAGAAATAACTCCAGAAAGAATGAAGGAATGGAGCCAAAGCAAAAACAATACCCAGTTGTGGAAGTGACTGGTGATAGAAGCAAGGTCCAATGCTGTAAAGAGCAATATTGCATAAGAACCAGGAATGTCATGTCCATGAATTAAGGCAAATTAGAAGTGGTCAAACAGGAGATGGCAAGAGTGAGTGTCGAAATTCTAGGAATCAACAATCTAAAATGGACTGGAAGGGGTGAATTTAATTCAGATGACCATTATATTTAGTACTGCAGGCAGGAATCCCTCAGAAGAAATGGAGTAGCCATCATGGTCAACAAAACAGTCCGAAATGCAGTACTTGGGTGCAATCTCAAAAACGATAGAATGATCTCTGTTCATTTCCAAGGCAAACCATTCAATATCACAGTAATCTAAGTCTATGCCCCAACCAGTAATGCTGAAGAAGCTGAAGTTGAACGGTTCTATGAAGACCTACAAGACCTTTCAGAACTAACACCCAAAAAAGATGTTCAGTATAGGGGACTGGATTGCAAAAGTAGGAAGTCAAGAAACACCTGGAGTAACAGGCAAATTTGGCCTTGGAATATGGAATGAAGCAGGGAAAAGGCTAATAGAGTTTGCCAAGAGAACACACTGGTCATAGCAAACACCCTCCTCCAACAACACAAGAGAAGACTCTACACATGGACATCACCAGATGGTCAACACTGAAATCAGATTGATTATATTCTTTGCAGCCAAAGTTAGAGAAGCTGTATACAGCCAGCAAAACCAAGACTGGGATCTGACTGTGTCTCAGATCATGAACTTCTTATTCCCAAATTCATACATAAACTGAAGAAAGTAGGGAAAACCACTAGACCATCCAGATATGACCTAAATTAAATCCCTAACAATTATACAGAGGAAGTTTTAGGGACTGGATCTGATAGACAAAGTCCCTGATGAACTATGAAGGGATGTTCATGACATTGTACAGGAGACAGGGATGAAGACCATCCCTAAGAAAAAGAAATGCGAAAAAGCAAAATGGCTGTCTGAGGAGGCCTTACAAATAGCTGAGAAAAGAAGAGAAGCAAAAAGCAAAGGAGAAAAGGAAAGATATACCCATATGAATGCAAAGTTCCAAAGAATAACAAGGAGAGATAAGAAAGCCTTCCTCAGTAGTCAGTGCAAAGAAGCTGAGTAAAACAATAGAATGGGAAAGAGTACAGATCTCTTCAAGAAAGTTAGAGATACCAAGGGAACATTTCATGCAAAGATGGGCTCAGTAAATGACAGAAATGGTATAGACCTAACAGAAGCAGAAGACATTAAGAAAAGGTGGCAAGAATACAAAGAATAACTGCACAAAAAGACCCTCATGAACAAGATAATCACAATGGTGTGATCACTCACCTAGAGCCGTACATCTGGAATGTGGTCCTTAGGGATTTTCACTACAAACAAAGCTAGTGAAGGTGATGGAATTCCAGTTGAACTATTTAAAAACCTAAAAGATGATGTTGTCAATGTACTGCACTCAATATGTCAGGAAATTTGGAAAACTCAGCAGTGGCCAGAAGACTGGAAAAGGTCAGCTTTCATTCTAATCCCAAAGAAAGGCAATGCCAAAGAATGCTCAAAAACCACGCAATTGCACTCATCTAACACACTAGTAAAGTAATGCTCAAATTCCCATATCAGGCTTCAAAAATACATGAACTGTGAAATTCCAGATGTTCAAAACGGTTTTAGATAAGGTAGAAAAACCAGAGATCAAATTGCCAACATCCCCTGGATCATTGAAAAAGCAAGAGAGTTCAAGAAAAACATCTATTTCTGCTTTATTGAATATGCCAAAGCCTTTGACTGTGTGAATCAAGACAAACTTTGGAATATTCTTCAAGTGATGGGAACGCCAGACCACCTGACCTGTCTCTTGAGAAATCTGTATGCAGGTCAGGAAGCAACAGTTAGAATTGAACATGGAACGACAGACTGGTTCCAAATCAAGACAGGAGTATGTCAAGTCTTTATATTGTCACCCTGCTTATTTAACTTATATGCAGAGTACATCATGAGAAATGCTGGGTTGGATAAATCACAAGCTGAAATCAAGATTGCTGGGAGAAATATCAGTACCTCAGATATGCAGATAACACCACCCTTATGGCAGTAAATGAAGAAGAACTAAAGAGCCTCTTGATGAAAGTGAAAGAGGAGAGTGAAAAAGTTGGCTTAAATCTCAACATTGAGTACAAAGATCATGGCATCCGGTCCCATCACTTCATGGCAAATAGATGGGGAAAGAGTGAAAACAGTGGCAGAGTTCATTTCTCTGGGCTCCAACATCACTCCAGATGGTGATTGCAGCCATGAAATTAAAAGTTGCTTACTCCTCAGAAGAAAAGTTATGAGACCAACCTAGACAGCATATTAAAAAGCAGAGACACTACTTTGCCAACAATGGTCCTTCTAGTCAAGGCTGTGGTTTTTCCAGCAGTCATGTATGGATGTGAGATTTGGATTATGAAGAAATCTGAACACAGAAAAATTGATGCTTTTGAACTGTGGTGTTGGAGAAGACTCTTGAGAGTCCCTCCGACTGTAATGAAATCCAACCAGTCCATCCTAAAGGAGATCAATTCTGAATATTCATTTGAAGGACTGATGCTGAAGCTGAAACTCCAATACTTTGATCACGTGATATGAAATACTGGCTCATTCGAAAAGACCCTGATGTTGGGAAAGATTTAAAGTGGAAGAAGGGGACAACAGATATGAGCTTGTTGGGTGGCATCACTGACTCAATGGACATGAGTTTGAGTAAACCCTGGGAGTTGGTGATGGACAGAGAGCCTGGCGGGATGCAGTCCATGGTGTTGCAAAGAGTCAGACATGACTGAGCAACTGATCTGAGTGAATTACTGACTGATGGTGACTCCTTTATTGTTTTGATGAATGTTAGCATATTTTTCTTTACTGCCAATTATTTCTAATTTGTATATGCTTTTCTGTTTAAAGTGCATTTCTTTTAAACAGGGGCTTCTCTGCTGGCTCAGATGACAAAGAATATGCCTGCAATGCAGAGACTTATGTTCAATCCCTTGGTCAGAATGTTCTCCTGGAGAAAGAAATGGCAACTCACTCCAGTATTATTCCCTGATGTATCCTGTGGACAGAGGAGCCTGGTGGTATACAGTCCATGGTGTTGCAAAGAGTCAGACATGACTGAGCAACTAACACTTTCCTTTAAATAACAGTTATATATGTCTTGCTTTATGATCCATTCTGATATCTTTGTCCTTTAATTGGTGTATTTAGATCATTGCTATTCAAAGCAATTTTTGGTGTAGTGAGATTTATCTACTATAGTTGTTACTATTTTCTATTTGTTGACTTCATTCTCATTAGTGTCTTCTTTTTCCCCTGTCTTTCGTGTTTGTATTTGAGTATATGATTCCATATTCTCTCCTGTCTTAGCATATCAGTTTTAATGTGTGTTGTTTTTTTTTTTTTACTTCTTTTATTGGTCGTGCTAGAGTTTGCAAAATACCCTAAAAAATAAGTCAAGTACAGTCTAAAATAACACTATACTGCTTTACAGATAGTACAGGTCCCTTATAATAACAAAAGAATACTAGTTTCCTAATTACTATCTTCCCTTGTATTAGTGCTGTCATTTATCTTATTTATACAAAAACATACATACTTGTATATATAATGTATTATTGATATTATTTTCATTAAAAATCTTTATCAGATCAATGAAGAACAAGAAAATAAAACTTTTTATTTTACACTCACATATTCTTTCTATGATGCTAGTTATTTTGGATTCAAATTTCTTTTCTTACTCAACTGTAATTTATTTATAATGCTATATTAGTTTCAGAAGTACAACATAGTGATTCAGTATTTTTAAACATTACAAAATGATTACCACGATATATCTAGTCACCATCTGTCATCATACAAAGTTATTACAATTATTGAATATATTCCCTATGATGTACATTACATGATTGTGACTTATTTACTTTATAATTGGAAGTTTGTACCTCTTAATACCTTTACCATTTCAAGCAACTCTCTATTACCCTTTCCTCTGGCAATAACCACTGTGTCCTCTGTACCTATGAGACTTTCTGTTTTGCTCTCTCTTCATTTATTTGTTATTTAGATTGCACATATAAGTGGGATCATATGGTATTTGCCTTTTTCTGTCTGAGCTATTTCACTTACCATAATACTTTCAAGGTTTATCCATGTTTTCATGAATGTAAAGGTTTCATTTATTTTTTGTGAACTAGATTTGTTAGTGTTTTATGACTGAGATGTGGCATTTGACTGAAATGCATCCAGTCATCAGTGGATGCTTAAGACACTTCCATACTCTGACTATTGTAAATAATGTTACACTGAACAATTGCGAACATATATATTTTCAAATTAGTATTTTCATTTCATTCTCTTTGGAAAAATACCCCAAAGTGGTATTTCTGGATCATATAGTAGTTCTATTTTAGATATTCTGAAAAACCTCCATGATATTTTCTATACTAACTGTACCAATATATATCATTACCAAGAAAGAACAAGAGTTCTCTTGTCTCAACATCCTTGCCAATCCTTGCTATGTCTTATCTTTGTGATAATAACCACTGTGACAAATGTGAGGCCATACTTTGTTGTTTTTATTTGCATTTCCCTAATGACTAATGATGTTGAGCATCTTTTTATGTGCCTGTTGGCAATAAAAACATTCTGATATTCTTTGAAAAAATGTCATTCAGGTCCTCTGCCCATTTTTCAAATAGATTGAATCTGTAATACTGTATGAGTTAGTTGTATATATATATATGTGTGTGTGTGTGTGTGTGTATTACTTTATTTTTAATTAAAGGATAATTGCTTTACAGAATTTTGTTATTTTCTGTGAAACATCAACATGAATCAGCCATAGATATACATATTTCCCCTCCCTCTTGAACTTCCCTCCCATCTCTCTCCCCATCCCACCTCTCTAGGTTGACACAGAGCAACTCTTTGAGTTCCCTGAGGCATACAGCAAATTTTCATTGGCTATCTATTTTACATATGACAATGTAAGTTTTGATGTTTCTCTCTCCATATATCTCACCCTCTATTCCCCTCTTCCCATGTCCATAAGTCTGTTTCCTATGTCTGCTTCTTCATTGCTGCCTTACAAAAAATTTCTTCAGTATCATCTTTATAGCTTCTGTATGTATGTGTTAGTATATGATATTTACCTTTCCCTGTCTGACTTACTTCACTCCATATAATAGCCTCTAGATTCACCCAACTCAAGAGAACTGACTCAAATGTTCCTTTTTATAGCTGAGTAATATTCCATTGTGCATATGTACCACGACTTCTTTATCCATTCATCTGTTAATGAATATCTAGGTTGCTTCCATGTTCTCTGTTCAGTTCCGTTCAGTTCAGTTCAGTCGCTCAGTCATGTCCGACTCTGCAACCCCATGGACTGCAGCACGCCAGGCCCCTGTCCATCACCAACTCCCAGAGTTTATTTGAACAAATGGACATAAGTCCATTGAGCCAGTGATGCCATCCAATCATCTTATCCTCTGTTGTCCTCTTCTCCTCCCACCTTCAGTCTTTCCCAGCATCATGGTCTTTTCCAATGAGTCAGTTCTTCACATCAGGTGGCCTAAGTATTGGAGTTTCAGCTTCAGCATCAGTCCTTCCAATGAATATCCAATGAATATCCAGGACTGATTTCCTTTAGGATGGACTGGTTGGGTCTCCACAGTTCAAAAGCATCAATTCTTCAGTGCTCAGCTTTCTTTATAGTCCAACTCTCACATTCATGCATGACTACTGGAAAAACCATAGCTTTGACTAGACGGACCTTTGTTGGTAAAGCAATGTCCCTGCTTTTTAATATGCTGTCTAGGTCAGAAATAACTTTTCTTCCAAGGAGTGAGTATCTTTTAATTTCATGGCACTATCTGCAGTTATTTTGGAGCCCCCCAAAATAAAGTCTGTCACTGTTTCCACTGTTTGCCCATCTATTTGTCATCAAGTGATGGGATCAGATGCCATGACCTTAGTTTTCTGAATGTTGAATTTTAAGCTAACTTTTTCACTCTCCTCTTTCACTTTCATCAAGAGACTCTTTAGTTCTTCACTTTCTGCCATAAGTGTGGTGTCATCTGCATATCTGAGGTTATTGATATTTCTCCTGGCAATCTTGATTCCAGCTTGTGTTTCATCCAGTCCAGGGTTTCTCATGATATATTCTGTATATAAGTTAAATAAGCAGGGTAACAATCTATAGCCTTGATGTATTACTTTAGGTATTGTAAAATGTGCTGCAATGAACATTGTGATATGTATGTCTTTTTAAATTTTGTTTTCCTGAAGGTATATGCCTAGGAGTGGGATTTCTGGATCATATTGTGGTTTTATTCCTAGTTTTTTAAGGAATCTCCATATGGTCTCCCATAGTGGCTGTATCAATTTACATTCCCACCAATAGTGCTAGAGTGTTCCCTTCTCTCCACACCCTCTCCAGCATTTATTATTTGTAGACTTTTTTGATGATGGCCATTCTGATTGGTGTGAGGTTCATTGTGGCTTTGATTTGCATTTCTCTATTAACGAGTGATGTTGAGCATCTTTTCATGTGTTTGTTAGCCATGCATTTCTTACTATGGAAGAAACAAACATAGAGAACAGACTTATGGACTTGAGGAGAGGGGAATATAGGATGAGATGTATGGAGAGAGTAAATTGGTCTTCTTTGGAGAAATGTCTGTTTAGTTCTTTTTCTCATTTATTGATTGTGTTGTATGTTTTTCAGTTACTGAGTTGTATGAACTACTTGTATATTTTGGAAATTAGTCCCTTTTCAGTTGTTTCCTTTGCTATTATTTTCTCCCATTCTGAAGGTTGTCTACTGTTTCCTTTGCTGTCCAAAAGCTTTTAAATTTAATCATGTCCCACTTGTTTACTTTTGTTTTTAATTCCATTACTCTAGGAGTTGGGTCATAGAGGATCTTGCTTTGATTTATGTCATCGAGCATTCTGTCTATGTTTTCCTCTAAGAGTTTTATAGTTTCTGCTCTTACATTTAGGTTTTTTATCCATTTTGAGTTTATCTTTGTGTACGGTGCTAGGACGTGTTATAATTTCATTATTTTACATGTAGCTGTTCAGTTTTCCCAGCTCCATTTATTGATGAGGCTGTCTTTGCCCCATTGTATATTCTTGCTCCCTTTGTCAAAAACAGGGTACCCATAGGTGCATGGGTTTATTTCTGAGCTTTCTATCTTGTTCCATTGGTCTATATTTCTGTTTCTGTCCGAGTACCATATTGTCTTGATGACTGTAGATTTGTGGTCTGTAGTCTGAAGCCAGGAAAGTTGATTCCTCCAGCTCCATTCTTCTTTCTCAAGACTGCTTTGATTATTTGGTATCTTTTATGTTTCTATATGAATTGTGAAATATTTTGTTCGGTGAGAAATGCCATTGGTAGTTTTATAGGCATTACACTGAATATGTAGATTAAATTTGGTAGTATGGTCATTTTCACAATATTGATTCTTCCTACCCGGGAACATGGAATATCTCTCCATCAGTTTATGTCATTTTGATTTCTTTCATCAGTGCTTATAGTTTTCCATATATAGTTATTTTGTCGCCTTGGGTAGGTTTATTCCTTGATATTTTATTCTGTTTGTTGCAATGGTGAATGAGATTGATTCCTTAATTTCTTTCTGATTTTTCATTATTAGTATATAGTATGCAAGTGATTTCTATGTATTGATTTTGTATCCTGTGACTTCACTAAATGCACTGATTAGCTCTAGTAATTTCCTATAGTACCTTTAGGGTTTTCTATGTATACTATTATGTCATCTGCATACAGTGAGAGTTTTTCTTCTTTTCCCATTTGGATTCCTTTTATTTCTTTTTCTTCTCTGATTGCTGAAGCTAGGACTTCCAAAATTATGTTTAATAATAGCGGTGAAAGTAGACACCCTTGTCTTGTTCCTGATCTTAGGGGGAATGCTTTCAACTTGTCACCTTTGAGAATAATGTTTGATGTGGGCTTATCATATATGGCCTTTACTATGTTGAAGTAGGTTCCATTTATGCCCATTCTTTGAAGAGTTTTAATCATAAATGGGTGCTGAAATTTGTCAAAGGCTTTTTTCTGTATCTATTGAGATTATCATATTGTATTTATCTTTCAATTTGTTTATATGGTATATCCCATGATTGATTTGCATCAATTGAAGAATCCTTGCATTCCTGGAATAAACCCAATTTTATCATGGTGTATGAACTTGTTAATGTGTTCTTGAATTCTGTTTGCTAGAATTTTGTTGAGGATTTTGCATCTAAGGCCATCAGTGATATTGGCCTATAGTTTTCTGTCTTTGTGTTGTTTTTGTCTGGTTTTGGTATCAGGGTGATAGCAGCCTCCTAGAATGAGTTTGAAAGTTTTCCTTCCTCTGCAATTTTTATTTTTTGAAAGAGTTTTAGAAGAATAGGTATTAGCTCTTCTCTAAATATTTGATAGAATTCACCTGTGAAGCCATCTGACCCTGAGCTTTTGTTTTTGGGGAGATTTTTTATCACAGTTTTGTTTTCAGTGCTTGTAATTGGGTTGTTCACAATTTCTATATCTTCCTGGCTCAGTCTTGGAAGATTGAACTTTTCTAAGTATCTGTCCATTTCTTCCAGTTTATCCATTTTATTGTCATATAGTTGCTCATAATAGTCTCTTATAATCCTTTGTATTTCTGCACTTTCTGTTGTAACCTCTTCTTTTTCATTTCTAATTTTATTTTGATTCTTCTCTCTTTTTTCTTGATGAGTCTTGCTAAAGGTTAGTCAGTTTTGTTTATCTTCTAAAAGAACCAGCTTTTTTTTTTTTTTACTATTTGTACTATATTTTACTATTTGTACTAAATTTTATTATTGTTTCTTTCATTTCTTTTTCACTTATTTCTGCTCTGATCATGATTTCTTTCCTTCTGCTAATTGTGTGTGTGTGTGTGTGTGTGTGTGTGTGTTGCTGTTATTTTCCCAGTTGTTTTAGGTATAAAGTTACATTGTCTATTCAATCTTTTCTTTGTTTCTTGAGGTAGGATTGTATTACTATCAACTTCCCTCTTAGAACTACTTTTGCTGCACCCCATAAGTTTTGAGTTGTCATGTTTTCATTGACATTTATTTCTATAAATTTTTTGATTTCCCTTTTAATTTCTTCAGTAACTGTTGGTTATTTCATAACTTGCTCTTTAATCTTTATGTGTTTGTGTTTCCTACAGTTTTATTTTCCTTGGAATTAGTGTGATCAGAAAAGATGCTTGATGTGATTTCAATTTTCTTAAATTTACTGAGGTTTGATTTGTGTCTCAAGATATGGTCTATCCTGCAGAGTGTTCAGTGTGCACATGAGAAGAAGGTACATTCTTCTGTATTTGAATGGAGTGTCCTGAAGATATCAATGAGATACATCTCATCTAATATATAATTTAAGACTTGTGTTTCCTTATTCATTTTCTGTTTTGATGATCTGTCCATTGGTGTAAGTGGTGTGTTAAAGTCTCCTACTACTATTGTGTAACTATCAACTTCTCCTTTTATGTCTATTAGTGTTTGTCTTATGTACTGAGGTGCTCTTATGTTGGGTGCATAGGTATTTGCAATCGTTATGTCTTCCCCTTGAATTGTAGTCCTCTTCCTTATCACTTGTAATATTTTTATTTTAAAGTTTATTTTGTCTGATATGAAATTGCTACTCCCACTTTCTTTTGATTTCCATTTGCATGGAATGTATTTTTCCATCCTCTCATTTTCAGTCTATATGTGTTTTCAGCTCTGAAGTGGGTTTCTTGTAGACAGCACATATGTGGGTCTTGTTTTTGTATTCATTCAGCCAATATGTGTCTTTTGGTTGGCACATTTAATCTATTTACATTTAAAGTAATTTCTGATATATATGCTTCTATTGCCATTTTCTTAATTACTTGGGGTTTGTTTTTGTAAATCTTTTTCTTCTTTTGTATTTCTTGACTAAATAAGTCCTTTTAATATTGATTGTAAAGCTGGTTTGGTGGCACTGAATTCTCTTAACTTTTGCTTGTCTGTAAAGCTTTTGATTTCTCCATCAATTTTGAATGAGATCTTTGCTGGGTAGAGCAATCTTGGTTGTAAATTTTTCACTTTGAATACGTTAAGTGTATCCTGGCATTCCCTTCTGGGTTGGAGAGTTTCTGCTAAAAGATCAGCTGCTAAATGTACGGGGTTTCCCTTATAATTTAATTGTTCTTTTTTCCTTGCTGCTTTTAATATTATTTCTTTGTGTTTAATCTTTTTTAGTTTGATTAGAATGTGTCTTGGAGTGTTTCTCCTTGGATTTATCCTGCATAGGACTCTTTGTGCCTCTTTGACTTGATTGACTATTTCCTTTTCCATGTTGGGGGAATTTTCAACTATAATCTCTTCAAAATTTTTCTCATACCCTACTTTTTCTCTTCTTTTTGGACCACTGTAACTCTAATGTTGCTGCATTTAATATTGTCCCAGAGGTCTCTGAGACTATCCTCAGTTATTTTCATTCTTTTTACTTTATTCTGCTCTTCAGCATTTAAAATTCATTGTGTATTTTAGATACTAACTTCAATTGGACATATATTTTGGAAATATCTTCTCCTATCCTGTAGGTTGTGTTTTCATTTAGGTAACAATTTTCTTCACTATGCAAAATTTCGTAGCTTAATGTAGTCTCATCTGTTTTTGTTTTTTTTTTCTTTTGCTACTCTACTCTGAGAAGAAAGATCTAAAAATATATTGCTTAGATAAATGTCATAAGCTTATTGCCTAATACTTTTTTCTAAGAGTTTTATGGTTTAAGATCTTGTATTCAAGCCTTTAGTCTATTTTGAGTTAATTTTGGTATATAGTGTAAGATAGTGGTTCAGTTTCATTAGTTTGCATGTGTCTGCCTAATATTTCCATTGCAATATTGAAGAAATTCTTTTCCCTCACAGTATATTTTTGTCTCCTTTATGGTTGATTAATTAATCTTATAAGAGTTGATTTATTTCTGGATTCTCTATTCTGCTTCATTGAACTCTATGTCTGTTTTGTGACAACATAATACAGTTTTGATACTATAGGTTTTAGTATACTTTGAAATCAAGGAGTTTAATATCTCCAGATTTGTTCTATCTCAAGAATCCCTTGATAATTTAGGGTCATTTGTGATTCTATATGAATTTAGGGATTATTTGTGCCTAAAAGAGACCCCAGATCTAAAGACACACAGACTGAAAGAGAAGGGATGGAAAATGATATTTCATACAAACTGAAATGAAAAAGGAAGCTTAAGTAGCAATATGCATATCACACAAAATAGAATTCAAAGAAACAACTGCAACAAAAGACAAACAAAGGTATTACATAACAATAAAGGGGAAATCCAAGTAGATATAACATTGTAAAATATTTATCACTTAATGTAGGAGTGCATAAACATACAAATCACATATTAATAGACATGAAATAAGTTGAAAATTATGTAATAAACATGGAAATTAAGACCCCCATTTAAATCAATGAATAGATAAACTTCTACTCATGTTATCTTTTAATGAAAGCGAAGTCACTTAGTCGTGTCTGACTCTTTGCGACTCCATGGACTGTAGCCCACCAGGCTCCTCCATCCATGGGATTCTCCAGGCAAGAATACTGGAGTGGGTTGCCATTTCCTTCTCCAGGGGATCTTCTCTACCCAGCAATCGAACCCAGGTCTCCTGCATTGCAGGCAGATGTTTTAACCTCTGAGCCACCAGAGAAGCCCTTATAAAACAAGAAAACAAATTTATTTCCTGAGGACTTCCAGTTCAAGATGGCAGAGTAGAAGAATGTGCACTCATCTCCTCCTATGAAAGCACCAAAATCGTGACCACCTGTTCAACACCATTGACTGGAGGATACTGGAACCTACCAAAAAGGACGCACATCTAAAGACAAAGAAGAAGTTGCAGCAAGATGGTAAGAGGGCTGCAATCACGATAAAATCAAATCTCATAACCACTGAGTGTGTTATCCATGAATTGGAGAACAATGATACTAGAGAAATTCTCCCACTGTTGTGAAAGTTCTGAACCCCATATCAGGCTTCCCAGCCTGGGGATCTGACAAAGGGAATCCCCAAGGAATCTGACTTTAAAAGCTAGCAGGATTTGATTATAGGACTTCCACAGGACTAGGGGAAACAGAGACTTCAATCATGGAAGGCATAAACAAAATCTTGTACACATGAAGACATAGAGGAAAGGAATAGTGATCCCACAGGAGACTGAGCCAAAACTACCTGGCACTGTTGGAGGGTCTTCTGTGGAGGCATGGATCAGCAGAGGCTCACCATAGGAAAAGGAGCACTGGCTACAGCAGTCTGGGAAGGTTCCCCTGGTGTAAGCCATCTTGGAGTTTACTATCAACCCTACCATAGAGCCCTAGAATGGAAGACTGAGCCAAACAACTACCAGGGAGGGGACACAACCACACCCATCAGCAGATAATTGGATTAAAGCTTTACTGATAAAGGCCCTGCCCACCAGAGCAAGACTCAGTTTTTCCCACCATTCCCTCCCAGGAAGCTTACACAAGCCTCTTAGCCTCATCTATCAGAAGGCAGACAGAAGCAAGAAGAACCACAGTTGCACAACAGCTAAAACAAAAACCACATTACAAAAAGTCCATTAGGATGAAAAAGCAGAGTTATGGTCCAGATGAAGGGACAAGATAAAACCCCAGAAAAACAACTAAATTAAGTGGAGATAGACAACCATCCAGAAAAAGAAATCAGAATAATGAGAGTGAAGATGATCCAGGGTCTCTGGCAAAGAATGGAGAAGATGCAAGAAATGTTTGCCAAAGACATTGAAGAAATAAAGAGCAAATAAACAGGGATGAATAATACACAAGAAGGAATCTATAGGAGAAGAATGGATAAATGACCTGAAGGACAGAATGGTGAAAATCACTACCATATAACAGAATATAGAAAAAAGAATAAAAAGAAATGATGACAGCCTAAGAGACCTCTGGGACAATATTGAAAACACCAACATTTGCGTTATACATGTCCCAGAAGAAAGAGAAGAGAGAGAGAAAGGACTTGAGACAATATTTGAAGGAGTAATAGTTGAAAACTTCCCTAACATGGGAAAGAAAATAGGCAACCAAGTCCAAGAAGCATAGAGAGTCTCAGGCAGGATAAACCCAAGGAAAAACACACCAAGACATTAGACATAGAGTAATCAAACTGAAAAAATTAAAGACAAAGATAAAATATTAAAAGCAACAGAGGAAATAGGGCAAATAACATACAAGGTAACTCCCATCAAGTTATCAGTTGATTCTCAACAGAAATTCTACTAGGCATAAGTGTGGCCGAGAGGAGCTACACCACGTCTGAGGTCAGGGACAGCGGCCTAGAGTCCCAGGCTGCGATGGTGCAGGAACGATCAGGAGGAGCTACCCAGTGTCCGAGGTCAGTGGAGGCCAGGAGGAGCTACCCTGTGTACGAGGTCAGGGATGGTGGCCGGGAGGAGCAAATGAGGAGCGGTGGCTGCACAGGTACAGGAGGGCCTAGAGGAGCTATCCCACGTTGAAGGTCAGGAACGGTGGCAGTAAGGAGATACCCCTCGTCCAAGGTAAGGAGCAGTGGCTGTGCTTTGCTGCAATAGCCGTGAAGAGATATCCCACACCCAAGGCAGGAGAAACTCAAGTAAGATGGTAGGTGTTGCAAGAGTGCATCAGAGGGCAGACACATTGAACTCATACTCACAGAAAACTAGTCAGTCTAATCACACTAGGACCACAGCCTTGTCTAACTCAATGAAACCAAGCCATTCCTGCGGGGCAAACCAAGACGGGCGGGTCATGGTGGAGAGGTCTGACAGAGTGTGGTCCATTGGAGAAGGGAATGGCAAGCCACTTCAGTATTCTTGTCTTGAGAACCCCATGAACAGTATGAAAAAGCAAAATGATAGGATACCAAAAGAGGAACTCCCCAGGTCATTAGGTGCCCAGTATGCTACTGGAGATCAGTGGAGAAATAACTCCAGAAAGAGGGAAAGGATGGGGCCAAAGCAAAAACAATACCCAGCTGTAGATGTGACTGGTGATAGAAGCAAGATCCGATGCTGTAAAGAGCAATATTGCATAGGAACCTGGAATGTCAGGTCCATGAATTAAGGCAAATTGGAAGTGGTCAAACAAGAGATGACAAGAGTGAACGTCGACATTCTAGGAATCAGCGAACTAAAATGGACTGGAATGGGTGAATTTACCTCAGATGACCATTATATCTACTACTGTGGGCAGGAGTCCCTCAGAAGAAACGGAGTAGCCATCATGGTCAACAAAAGAGTCTGAAATGAAGTACTTGGATATAATCTCAAAAACAACAGAATGATTTCTGTTCATCTCCAAGGCAAACCATTCAATATCACAGTTATCCAAGTCTATGCCCCAACCAGTAATGCTGAAGAAGCTGAAGTTGAACGGTTTTATGAAGACCTACTAGATCTTTTAGAACTAACACCCAATAAAGACGTCCTTTTCATTATAGGGGACTGGAATGCAAAAGTAGGAAGTCAAGAAACACCTGGAGTAACAGGCAAATTTGGCCTTGGAATGCGGAATGAAGCAGGGCAAAGACTAATAGAGTTTTGCCAAGAAAATGCACTGGTCATAGCAAACACCCTCTTCCAACAACACAAGAGAAGACTCTACACATGGACATCACCAGGTGGTCAGATTGATTGTATTCTTTGCAGCCAAAGACGGAGAAGCTCTATACAGTCAACAAAAACAAGACCGGGAGCTGACTGTGGCTCAGATCATGAACTCCTTATTGCCAAATTCAGACTTAAATTGAAGAAAGTAGGGAAAACCACTAGACTATTCAGGTATGACCTAAATCAAATCCTTTATGATTAAACAGTGGAAGTGAGAAATAGATTTAAGGGCCTAGATCTGATAGATAGAGTGCCTGATGACTATGGAATGAATTCGTGACATTGTACAGGAGACAGGGATCAAGACCATCCCCATGGAAAATAAATGCAAAAAAGCAAAATGGCTGTCTGGGGAGGCCTTACAAATAGATGTGAAAAGAAGAGAGGTGAACAGCAAAGGAGAAAAGGCAAAATATAAGCATCTGAATGCAGAGTTCCAAAGAATAGCAAGAAGAGATAAGAAAGCCTTCTTCAGCGATCAGTGCAAAGAAACAGAGGAAAAGAACAGAATGGAAAGACTAGAGATCTCTTCAAGAAAATTAGAGATACCAAAGGAACATTTCATGCAAAGATGGGCTCGATAAAGAACAAAAAAGGTATGGACCTAACAGAACCAGAAGATATTAAGAAGAGGCGGCAAGAATACACGGAAGAACTGTAGAAAATAGATCTTCATGACCCAGATAATCATGATGATGTGATCACTAATCTAGAGCCAAACATCTTGGAATGTGAAGTCAAGTGGGCCTTAACAAGCATCACTACGAACAAAGCTAGTGGAGGTGATGGCATTCCAGTTGAGCTGTTTCAAATCCTGAAAGATGATGCTGTGAAAGTGCTGCACTCAATATGCCAGCAAGTTTGGAAAACTCAGCAGTGGCCACAGGACTGGAAAAGGTCAGTTTTCATTCCAATTCCAAAGAAACGCAATGCAAAGGAATGCTCAAACTACCACATCATTGTACTCATCTGACATGCTAGTAAAGTAATGCTCAAAATTCTCCAAGCCAGGCTTCAGTAATACGTGAACCGTGAAATCCCTGACATTCAAGCTGATTTTAGAAAAGGCAGAGGAACCAGAGATCAAATTGCCAACATCCGCTGGATCATGGAAAAAGCAAGAGAGTTTCAGAAAAAAACATTTCTTTCTGCTTTATTGACTATGCCAAAGCCTTTGACTGTGTGTATCACAATAAACTGTGGAAAATTCTGAGAGATGGGAATACCAGATCACCTGACCTGCCTCTTGAGAAATCTGTATGCAGTTCAGGAAGCATCATTTAGAACTGTACGTGGAACAACAGACTGGTTCCAAATAGGAAAAGGAGCATGTCAAGGCTGTATATTGTCATCTTGCTTATTTAAGTTATATGCAGAATACATCATGAGAAATGCTGGGCTGAAGAAGCACAAGCTGGAATCAAGATTGCTGGCAGAAATATCAATAACCTCAGATATGCAGATGACACCACCCTTATGGCAGAAAGTGAAGAGAACTAAAAAGCCTCTTGATGAAAGTGAAAGAGGAGAGCAAAAAAGTTGGCTTAAAGCTCATCATTCAGAAAACGAAGATCATGGCATCTGGTCCCATCACTTCATGGGAAATAGATGGGGAAACTGTAGAAACAGTGTCAGACTTTATTTTGGGGGGCTCCAAAATCACTGCAGATGGTGACTGCAGCCATGAAATTAAAAGACTCTTACTCCTGGGAAGAAAAGTAATGATCAACCTAGATAGCATATTCAAAAGCAGAGACATTACTTTGCCGATTAAGGTCCGTCTAGTCAAGGCTAAGGTTTTTCCTGTGGTCATGTATGGATGTGAGAGTTGGACTGTGAAGAAGGCTGAGCGCCGAAGAATTGATGCTTTTGAACTGTGGTGTTTGAGAAGACTCTTGAGAGTCCCTTGGACTGCAAGGAGATCCAACCAGTCCATTCTGAAGGAGATCAGCCCTGGGATTTCTGTGGAAGGAATGATGCTAAAGCTGAAACTCCAGTGCTTTGGCCACCTCATGTGGAGTGTTGATTCATTCGAAAAGACTCTGATGCTGGGAGGCATTGGGGACAGGTGGAGAATGGGACGACCGAGGATGAGATGGCTGGATGGCATCACGGACTCGATGGACATGAGTCTGAGTGAACTCCGGGAGATAGTGATGGACAGGGAGGCCTGGCGTGCTATGATTCATGAGGTTGCAAAGAGTCGGACACGACTGAGCGACTGAAATGAACTGAACTGAACTGAAGGTATATTTAAAGTGATGAAAGGGAAGAACCTATTACCAAGAATACTCTATCCAGCAAGGCTCTCATTCTGATTTTGTGGAAAAATCAAAAGTTTTCCAGACAAGCAAAAGTTAAGAGACTTCAGAACCACTAAATCAGCTTTACAACAAATGCTAAAGGAACTTCTTTAAGCAAGACACACAAGATAAAGAAAAGGCTGATGGCTTACAGTTAATGATGTCAGATCCTTATCTCCAAAGAAGATTTAGCTTCACACAAGGGAATGGGCATGATCACTGAAGACTTTTTGTGTAGCAGAGTTTTATTAAAGTGAAAAAGGGACAGAGAAAGCATCTGACATTGGCATCGGAAGGAGGATGGAGAGTGTTCCCCTCGCTAATTTCAGCAAGGGAGCTATATATCTTTATTACAGTAAATGGTCTTACCAGACTCACTCTCACAATATAAGATAACAGGATTAGAACTAACAATAGGAAGATCTTACCAGACCCACCCCATAACATACATTTTAAGATGATAGGATTAGTCCAAAGGTTCTCAATAAGGAGAAATATGTCCTTGAGCTAGATACATCATTATATTGACTAAGACAAATATCATTATTGCCAAATTCAGACTTAAATGAAGAAAGTAGGGAAGCCACTAGACCATTTAGGTATGACCTAAAACAAATCCCTCAAGATCATACAGTGGAAGTGACAAATAGATTCAAGGGATTAGATCTGATAGACAGACTGCCTGAAGAACTATGGATGGAGGTTCTTAACATTCTACAGGAGGTGGTGATCAAAAACATCCCCAAGGAAAAAAAAATACAAAAAGGCAAAATTGTTGTCTGAGGAGGCTTTACAAATGACTGAGAAAAGAAGAGAAGCTATAGGTAAAAAAGAAAAGGAAAGATATATCCATTTGAATGAAGAGTTCCAAAGAATAGCAAGGAGAGATAGAAAGCCTTCCTCAGCGATCAGTGCAAGGAAATAGAGGAAAATAATAGAATTGGAAAGATTAGAGATCTCTTCAAGAAAATTAGAGATATCAAGGGAACATTTCATGCAAAGATGGATGCAATAAAGGATAGAAATGTTATGGGCCTAACAGAAGCAGAAGATATTAAGAAGAGGTGGCAAGAATACATGGAAGAACTATTCAAAAAAGACCTTCATGATCCAGATAACCACGATGGTGTGATCACTCACCTAGAGCCAGACATCCTGGAATGTGAAGTCAAGTGGGCCTTAGGAAGCATCACTACAAACAAAGCTAGTGGAGTGATGTAATTCCAGTTGAGCCATTTCAAATCCTGAAAGATGATGCTGTGAAAGTGTTGCATTCAATATGCCAGCAAATTTGGAAAACTCAGCAGTGGTCACAGAACTGGAAAAGGTCAGTTTTCATTCCAATCCCAAAGAAAGGCAATGCCAAAGAATTACACTACCACACAATTGCACTCATCTCAGACACTACCAAAGTAACGCTCAAAATTCTAAAGCCAGGCTTCAACAATACGTGAAAGCATGAACTTCCAAATGTTCAAGCTGGATTTTAAAAAGGCAGAGGATCCAGAGATCAAATTTCCAACATCTGTTGATCATCAAAAAAACAAGAGAGTTCCAGGAAAACATCTACTTCTTCTTTATTGACTATGCCGAAGTTTTTGACTGTGCAGATCACAACAAACTGTGGAAAACTCTTAAAGAGATAGGAATACCAGACCACCTGACCTGCCTCTTGATAAATCAGGTCAAGAAGCAATACTAAGAACTAGACATGGAACAATAGAGTTGTTCCAAGTTGGGAAGGGAATAGTATGTCAAGGCTGTACTGTCCCCCAGCTTATTTAACTTATATGCAGAGTACATCATGTGAAATGCTTTGCTGGATGAAGAGCAAGCTGGAATCAAGATTTCTGGGAGAAATATCAATAATCTCAGATATGGAGATGGCACCACCCTTATGGCATAAAGTGAAGAACTAAAGAGCCTCTTAATAAAAGTGAAAGAGGAGAATGAAAATGTTTGCTTAAAACTCAACGTTCAGAAAACTAAGACCATGTTATCCAGTCCTATCACATCATGATAAATAGATGGGGAAACAATGGAAACAGTGATAGACTTTATTTTCTTGGGCTCCAAAATCACTACAGATAGTGACTGCAGCCATGAAATTAAAAGACACTTACTCCTTGGAAGAGAAGTTATGACAAACCTAGACAGCATATTAAAAAGCAGAGACATTACTTTGCCAACAAATGTCTGTCTAGCCAAAGCTATCTGAGAGCTGAAAAATAGATGCTTTTGAACTGTGGTATTGGAAAAAACTCTAGAGAGTGTCTTGGAGTGCAAGGTGATCCAACCAGTTCATCCTAAAGGAAATCAGTCCTGAATATTTATTGGAAGGACTGATGCTAAAGCTGAAACTCCAATTTTTTGGCTGCCTGATGCCAAGAACTGACTGATTGGAAATGACCCTGATGCTGGGAACGATTGAGGCAGGAGGAGAAGGTGATGACAGAGGATAAGATGGTTGGATGGCATCACCAACTCAATGGACATGAGTTTGAGTAAGCTCCGTGAGTCAGAGATGGACAGGGAAGCCTGGCATGCTGCAGTCCATGGGGTTGAAAAGAGTCAGATATAATTGAGCAACTGAACTGAAGACAAAGCAATGTAGGAAAAAAATGTTTGTGCTTTTCTCCTCCTTGAGAGCCCCAGACCCCTTTCTTCTCTTCAGGGATCCCAAGTCCTTCGGTCCTCCTCGGAGGCCCTGGACTTTTAATCAACCTTCCTAGGAACTGACTCTCTCATCCACCCTTTTCTTTTAGAATTATGTTGCCAAGAGAAGGGGGCATCATTTTCATTCCATACTACTTCCTGTTGTTGAGGGGTGTCATCCCTAAATTGTCAAGGCAACACATTCTCTTAACCCTCATATTGAGTTTCTCTAATCCAGGGGCCCCAAATAATAGTCGGAGGATGTTGTGACTTTTATAGGAAATTGGACAACCATTTGTAATCTAAAAGCTTTCACATGATTAGAAACAAACCCTGTTAAACAGTTCCATATATAAGGCAAAATAGTCATTAAATCAAGTTAAAACATAAGCAAAATTAAAAGTCACATTATGTCCATAGTTAAGGTAAAATGTTTTATACCAGTCCATCTTAGTATTGTTAGATGTCATCAGATCAAGAAAAGTCGAAAAAAGGATTTTCCCTGAAATGGAGAAACCCACCATAGGAAGCCTTCAATTGATGTGTTGGGGAGTGCTCCACAGACCCAGCAATTAGACCATTGAGGAATGTAGCATAGGAATGTGCCAACGATGGGAGGGCATTGTCTTGAGGATCGAATGGCTGACTCAGGACTTTAGAAATCAGCAGAAGCAAGCCCACATAGATTCTTAGGCCCATCTCGGTTCCTGGCTCAAAGAGTGGCTTGTTTGACTCAAAGGCTGGGTCAAGAGTTAACCTACTGGAGTTTCTGTAATGTCTGCTGAAAAGCTAAATGCTGAGTCACATAGCAAAAAAGGTTTATCATATAGTGCAAGGAATTATAGTCAATATCTTGTAATAACCTATGATGGAAAATAATTTCAAAAATAGTATATGTATATATTGTATAACTAACCACCTTGCTATGCACTGAAGCATTGTAAGTCAACTATACTTAAATAAAATATATATTAATAAAAAATATTTTCCTGAGACAAAATTAGTGGTATAAAGTCTCAAAACAAGAGGAAAGCTGCAAATATTTGCAGAAAATTTATTGTCTACATAAAATATCCAAGTTAATCAACTAAAATCTATTAAAATTGCTAAGTTTATTAACTTATTGGACAAAATATTGACATGGAAAAATCTATTTATAATTTAGGTGTTGGAAGTAAAATAGTAATTGCTTTCCTTCACTTCTGTATGTAGCTTACAAGATACCATACATCAAGTTATATTACAAAATTACTTCATTTAAAAGAAAATCAGTTTGGCACAGGAACATTGACAAAAATGTAACAAAGTAGAATATAAAGAACCAGATACATAAGAATATTGGTATTTACATTATTGTTAATATGACATTTAAATTAGCAGAGGTATTTTACACTGAAAAAAAATCTAGTTCCTTTTTTCTAGTTGTTATTAATATACCATTCTCTCTCTAAATCCTGCAGGATTTACTATTTAATCATAGAATATAAAATATCACTACAATATATCTAGATATTTTTCCTTAATTTTATTGATTGGCACCCAGTATGCTCTTTACATTTAAAGAAAAAAGTTCCTTTCTCTAGTTCTAAGAAAATTGCCTTTTAAATCACATCTTTTCACTCCTTTTATTATCATCTCTTCTGGAACTCATATTAGATGATGTTGAAACTAATTTTTATATGCTAAATGACTCATATTTTCTGCCATATTTTTCATATTTTTCTTATCTTTTATTTCAAAGAATATCTTTATGTTTAAACTACATACATTTTACTATTTAGCTTATTTTAAGTGTCTATTTTGTCCATTTAATTTTAATCTCAAATCAGTTTGTAATTTTTCCTATCTTTCTTTTAATGGATTATTATGCTGTATTTTTATGAATACCTATTATCTTGAATCACCTAGACTTTAATATGTACATGTATGTGCTTTTATTCATTATATTTCTAAAATCAGTCTGTACTTTTTTATAGACTGGATTTTGTCCCCAGAGAATTCAAATTTGAAGTTCTATTTCTCAATGTTACTATAATTTGAGATAAGGACTGCAAGGAGATAATTCATTTAAATGAGTTCATAAGTATGGGGCCTTGATATATAACAACTGGTATCTTAATAAGTAAAGGTACTAGATAACTCACCTTATTTTTTCTACATCATGTGAGGATACCGCAAAAAGGTGGCAAGACAGAAACAGGATCCTTCAGTTCAGTTCAGTTCAGTTGCTCAGTCGCGTCCAACTCTTTGCGACCCCATGGACTGCAGCATGCCAGGCCTCCCTGTTCATTGCCAACTCCTGGAGTTTACTCAAACTCCTGTCCAGGATCCTTACCAGACAATGCCCAGGATCCTTACCAGAACTCAACCACGTTGGAGTTCTGGTCTCAGATTTCCAGACTCCAGAACTGTCAGAAAATAAATTTCCAGAAAACAAATAAAGCCACTAGTCTATGGTAATTTGTTAGGGCAGCCTAAGCTGACTAGTACATACTTTTAACCAATTTGTACATATTTTTCTTTAAAAATTGACTTGACATGTCAAATACTTTTCAGAATTGAGGAAACATATTACCTACACTTTTGAGATTCTTTTCTGTTCCTTGAATCTTTTTCTTTTTATTTTTCCAGGGGAATTTGGTCTGCTTGTAATGTGGATCCTTCCATTCAATGCCTTCCATTTTCATTGGAAATTTACTGACAGTTTTTACATATATAAATTAAGAGATATATTATTCAGTATAAGTTGCTATGGTCACCTGTTATGGGCAGTTTCCTAACAGCTCTTATAAAAACGCTTTGCAGTAAAAAAATCATGAAGGGCAGAAATTACTATAAGTTTAATTTCTGTTCAGACTGTGTGAGCAGATGATAGTGAGGACAGTTGAGGATATCTAAATGGAAAGAAAGCATTCATTCTTTTTTTTTTTTTTTTTTGCTATTCAGAAACCTATGAATCACTGTAGCTGCCTCACTCTTCTTCAACCACTTGTACAATTCCTGCTATTGCTGAGATATCTCTTGAATCTGTCATTACTTTTTTGCTCCTGTATGCATTCTACTTCATCTTTCCCCTTGAGTAATACAATTTAGGTCATATCCATCCATTTGAATCCTCTCAATAGCTTCCTGTTGCTCCTAAGGAAAAGAACAGAATTTGAGAACATACAAACTATTTTATGATCTAACTCTAATTTGGCCTCATTTCTATACATTTTCTCTTGCTGTGCTTACTGCAGCCAAACTACTCTTCTTTTGGACTAGCCATGCTTTCTCTCATCACTGGGCTTTTCAACATGCTGCTTCCTTTACCATTCAGTCTTTCATCTTTGCCTTTACTCACATTTATGATCTCAGCTCAAATATCATTTCCTCATCAAAGACATCTCTTTAAATTCCCATAACTGAAAAAAGTAAAATCCTTTTTCTAATTCTATATTGAACCACATATCTTTATGTCATAGACATAAGTATGAGTTTTTTGATCAATATCTATATCCCCCAACAAACAGTTAAATTTCATGAGGACAGATGGATGTGTCTGTTTTCACTCAACATTTTACTCCTGACATCTAGCAAGAAAAACTCTTCTTATAGTAGAAACTCAATATACATTTTTAAAAGAATATACAAATGAATAAATGAATGAAATACTTTAGTATATTTCATACCTGCAACAATTGCCATTTTATTTTTTTCCTCATTTTTTCTACTTTTCCACTGATGATGCCCAAAGTTCCTTGGATTTTGCTCTGTTTCATTTTCTACCCTGATTTCTGCAGGTTTGTGTATTTCCTCTAATCTAGAGGATTGATTTTTACTTTTCCAGCAGTCTACTTTTAAACCAGTTTAGATTGTAGATTATTTCACTATTTTATTTTATTTTTTTCATCATCATACCAAAGCAATCTTTAGGGTTAGTAAGTATCTTCTAGGGGCTTCCCAGGTGGCACTAGTGATAAAGAACCTGCCTGCCAATGCAGGAGACATGAGAATAGGGTTTGACCCCTTGTTGGGGGAGATGCTCTAGAGAAGGTCATGGTAACCCACTCCAGTAGTCTTACCTGGAGAATCTCATGGACAGAGAAGCATGGTGGACTACAGTCCATGGGTTGCAAAGAGTTAGACATGACTGAAGTGACATTGCATGCACCCATATATGTATCTTCTATTTGGGAGATGACTACAGACAATAATTTATTTTATTATGGGTCATAATAATTGGATAGCTTACAGACAAAAACCTAGTTACATTTAAAAAAGCTGAATAAAATAATTTTGAATGGCAGATAGTAAAAAGAAGGGACATACAATTTTGTACTATAAATCAAGCTATATGTACTTATCAGTTCAGTTCAGTTCAGGGGCTCAGTTGTGTCCGACTCCTTGCAACCCCATGAATCGCAGCAAGCCAGGCCTCCCTGTCCATCACCATCTCCCGGACTTCACTCAGACTCACATCGATCGAGTCCTTGATGCCATCCAGCCATCTCATCCTCAGTTGTCCTCTTCTCCTTCTGCCCCCAATCCCTCCCAGCATCAGAGTCTTTTCCAGTGAGTCAACTCTCTGCATGAGGTGGCCAAAGTACTGGAGTTCAGCTTTAGCATCATTCCTTCCAAAGAAATCCCAGGGCTGATGTCCTTCAGAATGGACTGGTTGGATATCCTTGCAGTCCAAGGGACTCTCAAGAGTCTTCTTCAACACCACAGTTAAAAAGCATCAATTCTTTGGTGCTCAGCCTTCTTCACAGTCCAACTCTCACATCCATACATGACCACAGGAAAAACCACAGCCTTGACTAGACTGACTTTAGTCGGCAAACTAATGTCTCTGCTTTTGAATATACTATCTAGGTTGGTCATAACTTGTCTTCCAAGGAGTATGTCTCTTTTAATTTCATGGCTGCAGTCACCATCTGCAGTGATTTTGGAGGCCAAAAAAATAAAGTCTGACACTGTTTCTACAGTTTCCCCATCTATTTCCCATGAAGTGATGGGACCAGATGCCATGATCTTCGTTTTCTGAATGTTAAGCTTTAAGCCAACTTTTTCGCTCTCCTCTTTCACTTTCATCAAGAGGCTTTTTAGCTCCTCTTCACTTTCTGCCATAAGGGTGGTGTCATCTGCATATCTGAGGTTATTGATATTTCTCCCGGCAATCTTGATTCCAGCTTGTGTTTCTTCCAGTCCAGCATTTCTCATGATGTACTCTGCATAGAAGTTAAATAAACAGGGTGACAATATACAGCCTTGACGTGCTCCTTTTCCTATTTGGAACCAGTCTGTTGTTCCATGTCCAGTTCTAAGTGTTGCTTCCTGACCTGCATACAGATTTCTCAAGAGGCAGGTCAGGTGGTCTGGTATTCCCATCTCTTTCAGAATGTTCCACAGTTTATTGTGATGCACACAGTCAAAGGCTTTGGCATAGTCAATAAAGCAGAAATAGATGTTTTTCTGGAACTCTCTTGCTTTTTCCATGATCCAGCAGATGTTGCCAATTTGATCTCTGGTTCCTCTGCCTTTTCTAAAACCAGCAAAACATCAGGGAGTTCACAGTTCACGTATTGCTGAAGCCTGGCTTGCAGAATTTTGAGCATTATCCAAGTCTATGCCCGAACCAGTAATGCTGAAGAAACTGAAGTTGAACGGTTTTATGAAGACCTACAAGACCTTTCAGAACTAACCCCCCCCAAAAATGTCCTTTTCATTATAGGGGACTGGAACGCAAAAGTAGGAAGTCAAGAAACACCTGGAGTAACAGGCAAATTTGGCCTTGGAATGCGGAATGAAGCAGGGCAAAGACTAATAGAGTTTTGCCAAGAAAATGCACTGGTCATAGCAAACACCCTCTTCCAACAACACAAGAGAAGACTCTACACATGGACATCACCAGATGGTCAACACCAAAATCAGATTGATTGTATTCTTTGCAGCCAAAGACGGAGAAGCTCTATACAGTCAACAAAAACAAGACCGGGAGCTGACTGTGGCTCAGATCATGAACTCCTTATTGCCAAATTCAGACTTAAATTGAAGAAAGTAGGGGAAACCACTAGACCATTCAGGTATGACCTAAATCAAATCCCTTATGATTAAACAGTGGAAGTGAGAAATAGATTTAAGGGCCTAGATCTGGTGCCTGATGAACTATGGACTGAGGTTCATGACATTATACAGGAGACAGGAATCAAGACCATCCCCATGGAAAAGAAATGCAAAAAAGTAAAATGGCTGTCTGGGGAGGCCTTACAAATAGATGTGAAAAGAAGAGAGGCGAAAAGCAAAGGAGAAAAAGAAAGATATAAGCATCTGAATGCAGAGTTCCAAAGAATAGCAAGAAGAGATAAGAAAGCCTTCTTCAGTGATCAATGCAAAGAAATAGTGGAAAACAACAGAATGGGAAAGAGTAGAGATTTCTTCAAGAGAATTAGAGATACCAAGGGAACATTTCAGGCAAAGATGGGCTCGATAAAGGACAGAAATGGTATGGACCTAACAGAAGCAGAAGATACGAAGAAGAGGTGGCAGGAATACACAGAACTGTACAAAAAAGATCTTCACGACCCAGATAATCATGATGATGTGATCACTTATCTAGAGCCAGACATCCTGGAATGTGAAGTCAAGTGGGCCTTAACAAGCATCACTACAAACAAAGCTAGTGGAGGTGATGGCATTCCAGTTGAGCTGTTTCAAATCCTGAAAGATGATGCTGTGAAAGTGCTGCACTCAATATGCCAGCACATTTGGAAAACTCAGCAGTGGCCACAGGACTGCAAAATGTCAGTTTTCATTCCAATCCCAAATAAAAGCAATGCCAAAGAATGTACTTATCAGTGGGTACTATTGTTGGAAATTAGTAAAAGCAAAGGCAGCATGACAGTGATAAAAAACACAGAAATAGTGGGAAAGGAAGGGCTCCAAAATACATATAAAATACCCAAGGGTACCAAGTACAAAATCTGCCTATTGTGCAATTTACCTAACAGCTGGGTTAGGAAAAAAAATTATATTAACCCATTTTTGAAGTGTAATGTCTCACAAAAAAAAAAAAAAAAAAGAATATAGTCTAATCACCACCGACTTTAGCATTTAATAGTGAAGAATTAAAAACCATCATGTTTCTATTACTAATGGCAGGCTTGACCCAAATGCATAATCAAGAACTCTACTAAGTTACCAAAAGTGCAACATGTGGAAGTATGATACTATTCATAAGTTTCAAGGAGTTAGCCACAAGCTGCTGCTGCTGCTGCTGTTAAGTTGCTTCAGTCCTCCGACTCTGTGTGACCCCATAGACGGCAGCCCACCAGGCTCCACCATCCCTGGGATTTTCCAGGCAAGAACACTGGAGTGGGTTGCCATTTCCTTCTCCAAAGTATGAAAGTGAAAAGTGAAAGTCGCTCAGTTGTGTCCTTAATTTCAACATATCATTCTCCCCTTAAGTCTTCATTTTTTACAGGTTTAATGATACACATTTTTAATTAGAAACACACTAATGAATAAATATAAACAGATCTATGCCACAATGCACAGCCCTAGTGAAGGATTCTATAAACTTAAATATAAAAATTTGAGCCTTCATATGAAAGTCAAATATCATGAATAAATAGGTATCAAGTATTCACTGTAAATAACATTATCAAAATGAAAACAAAGCTATTTGTTAAGAAAATTATTATTATTTCAAAGGCTTATAATATAGGACTTGATTTTTTATCAACTTTAATTATTCCTTTAGTTAGAAGAAAGTGATTTTCTTAAACTTGTGAACATATTAGCAAAAACAGTACTGTATAAGGAGACATTAGTCAAGAACTACTGTGCCTCAATACATGAAATCAATTTTAGCAACTATTGTTGAGTCCCTAAGTCTTGTCCAACTCTTTTGTAACCCGTATGGACTGTAGCTTGTCAGGCTGCTCTCTTCATGGGGTTTCCTAGGCAAGAATACTGGAGTGGGTTGTCGTTTCCTTCTCCAGGGGATCTTCATTACTCAGTAACTGAATCTGTTTCCTGTATTGGCAGGTATATATTTTTTTAACCAGTGAGCCATCAGGGAAGCCTATATTTCAGCAACAGAAGAGGGTAAATTTACATAACATTTGGTTAATTAAAAAATGCACAAAATTTCAAGTTAGACTACTTGTGTTAAATTTTTGATTATGTGACTAATTAGCTGTCTGATTTGGAGAAATTAACTCTCTTTTAAACTTAATTTTCCTTTGTATGATGAAAATGAAACTTTTCTCAACAGGTTTTTGCATGGGATAATTGAATTCAAGAGCAAATGATTAATATTTGAAACTATGAAGTACTCTATAGTAAGCAATTTTTCTATTTTATTTTCTGCTTATTTAAGGATGTTTCCATTCTTATTCCCCAAATATTTAAACCTAAAATATAAGTTTGAGTATGGAAATTGGTTCCAAGAATCCAAGACATTATATATTCTTGTGACTGCTCTTCAAAATAATGGACTTTAACCATTTTTTGTTATTTTTAGCTTTGTATATTGAAATAATTTTAGACACAAGAAATTTCAAAGATAGTACAAAAAGCTCCTGTATACTTATTATCCAATTGTCCCTACCATTAGCATCTTGCATATCTATAGTATAACTACCAAAACTAGGAAATTTGTGAAATGCTATTAACTACGTGGGAGACTTTATTCAAATTTCATCACTTTTCTACTATTTTTGTTTTCTATCACAAGATCCAATTCAGTATCTCACATTGCATTTCTTGGTCATGTCCTCTTAATCTCCTCCAATCTATGATAGCTTTCCTGTTTTTTATTGTCTCTCTTGCCCTTGGCATTTTTGTAGTCCTGGTCAGTTATTTTGTAGATTGTCCCTCCATTTTGGTTTCTCTGATGCTTTTTAATTATTAATAGAAATTATTCATTATGGTGAAGAAAACCACAGAGGTCATATGCCTTTTTCAATACAAGGAGTGCATTTCTTATTACTGGTCACATTAACTTTGGTTAAAGAGGAATCAGCTAGTTTTCTCTAGAGTTAAGTTTCTGTTTTCCAATATGTAATTAAAAATGGTTTGAGGGAGATACTTTGAGGCTTTGCCAATTTTTTTTTTCTTCCTGTCTAAACACTTGTTCAAATTATTGTAGAAAATTTTTGTGAATCTTTCAACTAGCTATTATCACTGTGGCATTCTGGTGATTTTTTCCCCATTCTATCTGCATTTATTAATTAGGATTCTTTCATAAGATTTTCCATGCTTTCTTCACTTATTTATTTAATCATTTATTTATATCTATGTGAACTCATGGATGTTTACCACATTATTTAGGTTATAATCTGTTAGTATATTTATTTAAATTGTTGGTCAAATTGTTCTGGTTAAGCCCTTCAGTTATTTCAGATTGCTTCCTCTGTCCTTTTGATATACTTCTATTCCCCTCATGATTTTTTTCCTAGCATTTCTTTACTTTCTGGCACCACAAGATGTCCAGTTTTCATCTTGTATTTTCCTTGCCACAGTTCTATGATTAAATAGTTATCTGAGGAGCACTGATTCCTTTTACTGGAGAATAGTATTTTGAAACTATGATCTGGATGTTAGGTGTGCTTATTGTTAGTGAGATGTCCGCAGGTTATAAACCCTCTCAACGGACAGAAATAGTATGTATATTAAGCCAAGTGTGCATCACATATCTATTTTCATTTCTCTATCTGTCTTGCTATAGTTGAGCCTTGAACAACATGAGGGTTAGGGGGCCTGACTTTCTGTGCAGCTGAAAAATCCAACTACAACTTATGGTCAGCCCTCTGTGTAGGTAGTTCCTCATCTAAGGATTAAATTAAACACATTTTGTGTAATATTTACTATTAAAAATATGCATATAATTGGACTCATGCTGTTCAAACCTCTGCTGTTCAAGGGTCAATTGTACTTTAAAATATGAGTTTTTACTATGTTCATTTACAATCCAAGTTAAGACTTCATTCTAGCATTCCCTATGCTCATTTTCAACTTTCTTTTCTGATAGTGAGAAACTTGACACCCACTATCTTCAATATACTTATTTGATCAACCATACATTATTTTTTTTTGATGCAAATTGTTTGAAAATTGCAAACCCCTACTCCTGTGAGAAGCAGTTTTACCAACTAGAATGTCATGTTCGTGTGCAACTGTTTTTGTCTCTAGTCTTGCAATTTTGAGACAAAACAGAGTGTCAAAGTTATTAGTCCATTGCTTTTATTCCTCTCCTTTTTCAGTAAGATCATGCTATGCATTTTTATTATGATTATGCTTATTTGAGGCAGTTTATGTTCCATCTTGGGCCCTGTTGATATCCTAATTGATTTTTAAATTTTGCATTTAGCATAATTTACACTTTATAAGGTATAGGTATGTGGAATTTAACAAATGCATGCAGTCATGTATATAAAACCACAGTATCATACAGATCAGCTCCATATATTTTGCCTTTTCTAGGATGTCATATAAACAGTCCATACAACATGCAGTTGTTTAAATCTAGCTTCTTTTGCTTAGCAAAATGAATTTAGAATTCATCCATATCATTGAATGAACCCGTAGTTTTTTTTTTTCTTTTTATTGCTGAGTAGTATGTATGATGGTTTGTTTATCCATTCACCTATTGAAAAACATTTTAGTTGTTTCCAGATTCTTATTATTATAAGTAAAAGGCTAAAAACCTTGACACACAAGTTTTTAGTGTGAATATGTTTTTTTTTCTGTTTTTTTCAATTTATTTTAATTTTTTTATTAATTTATTTTTTATTGAAGGATAATTGCTTTACAGAATGTTGCTGTTTTCTGTCAAACCTCAACATGAATCAGCCATAGCTATACATATATCTCACTTGGCTAATACTTAATGGTGGGATTGCTGGGTTGTTTGGTAACCTTCTAAGAAAAAGATTGCTAAACATTTTTATGAATAGTATGTAGCACTTAGCACTCCCACCTAAAAGAAAGTTCGTTATTTCATCCTCTCTTGTTATTATCAGTTTTCATTTTAGTCATCCTAATGTATATGTAATGGTATCTCATTGTGGTTTTACTTCACATTTCTCTAGGAAAGTATGATGTTCTGCACCTTTTTCTAACATCATTTCACATCCATATACCTTTTTAAATGAAATGTCTATTTAAATCTATTTAAAGTGAGTTGCTTTTTTACTTATATAGGGTTATGAATTCTTTACATATTCTAGATTCAAGTTTTTTTAATCTAGAAATGTGATTTGCAAACATTTTTTCATAACTTTTCATTCTCTTAATAGTATTTTTCTTTTTAAAATTTTTATTGTTTTTAATCAACTTATCTATTTTAATTAGAGGCTAATTACTTTACAGTATTGTATTTTTCTGAAAGAAAAAATGATTTAGTTTTCATTATATTCCATTTTTCTTTTTTTTTTCTTTTACTGTCATATCCAAACGCTTTTTGCTGAAACAAGGCCATAAAGATTTCCTCCCATGCTTTCTTCCAGAAATTTTGTAAGTTAATAGTTTATGTTTATATGTATGAGACATTTTGAGTAAGTTTTACATAAAATACGTGGTATGATTTGAGGATAGTTATGTTGTATGTGAACCACCAATTATGATATCAGTATCATTTGCTAAAAAAAAACTAATATTTCTCCATTTAATTTCTTTTGTAATTGCTATTACCTAAAACCATTTGACCACATTTGTGTGGATTTATTTCTAGAATCATTATTTTGTTTTAATGTTCTGCTTATATACTTTTGCCAATACCATACATTCTTGATTATTGTAGCTTTAAAGTAAAACTTGAAAACAGGTGATGTTGGACCTCCAACTGTGTGTTTTTTTAAATTTTTTCAAAACTGTTTTTCTATAGTAATTCTTTCAACTTTTCATATAAATTTTATAATTAGTTTGTTGATAGCTGCAAAAAACTTGCTGGTATTTTGGTTGGGATTGCATTGTATTTAGAAATATATCTGAAAAAACTGACATCTTAACAATATTTAGACTTAAAACTCATTAATCCAGTATAGGCCCCCAATAATGTAGGTTTCTATTAACTTCCTTTATTAGTGTTTTGTAGTACCCAACATACAGATACTTCATATATTTTGCTACATTTATGCCTAAGCATTTTAATTTTGTGCTATTGTAAATGATATTTTTATTTCAAATTTATTATAAGTACATAGAAATTAAAATAACTTTTATATTGATCTTCCACTCTGTATACTTCCTAAACTCACTTAGTAGTTCTTGCTGATTTAGTTTTTTTGCTAATTCTTTTGAATTTTCTACATAGACAATCATGTCATCTGTGAATATTGTTTACTTCTTTCCCACTGGTATACCTTTTATTTCTTTCCCTTTCTAATTTCACTGGCTAGAATATAGAATATATGTTTAAAAAAGAAAAGATAGGGCATCTTTCACTATTTCTTCATGTTAAGTGTTGTGGGGAAATTAATAAGATGGTGCCAGTCAGGGTCTTTCGCTCCATGCTCTCACATCCTCTGGCCCCATGTTCGGTAAACAATGATTTCACACGGTTGTGTAACTGCTGAGATCATTTATAGCACTGCCCCTGCCCATTGTGTGGTACCTACTTGGTCATGGAACCGTGTGCTGGACGCCTCTACGGGCTTCACCACGAAAGCCCTAACTGCTGTTGCATTGGGGTTAGACTGGAGTAAAAATGAAAGTGAAGTCGCTCAGTTGTGTCTGACTCTTTGCAACCCCGTGGACTGTAGCCCACCAGGCTCCTCCATCCATGAGATTCTCCAGGCAAGAATACTGTAGTGGGTTGCCGTTTCTTTCTCCAGGGGATCTTCCTGACCCAGGGATCGAACCCAGGTCTCCCATATTGCAGGCAGATGCTTTAACCTCTGAGCCACCTGGGAAGTCCCAGACTGGAGTAACATCATGGTTATGTTACATGAGGTTATGTTATGGGTCTGCTATAAGCTATGTTATGGTTATGTTGTGGCTGTTGCATCAGTCAGGGGAGAATAAGTTTGCCGTTCCTATGGCTCCTCGAGTCTCTTTCCAGCCTCTTAGCTTGTGCCTTGCCTACCCTGGGTTCAGTAAACAGTGTACACAGTGTGAACAGCAAGACAATTGGCATTACAAACAGGATCAGCAAAACAGGGGTACAGAATTCTGTCTTTCAGTGTTAGGTACAAAGTTTACTGTAGGTTGTGAGTATTTTGCAGATACACTTTATTACGTTAAAAAGTTCCCTTCTAGTCTAACTTTTTACATGGAAACAACCTAGATGTCCATCAGCAGATGAATGGATAAGAAAGCTGTGGTACATATACACAATGGAGTATTACTCAGCCATTAAAAAGAATTCATTTGAATCAGTTCTGATGAGATGGATGAAACTGGAGCCGATTATACAGAGTGAAGTAAGCCAGAAAGAAAAACACCAATACAGTATACTAACACATATATATGGAATCTAGAAAGATGGCAATGACGACCCTGTATGCAAGACAGGAAAAAAGACACAGCTGTGTATAATGGACTTTTGGACTCAGAGGGAGAGGGAGAGGGTGGGATGATTTTGGAGAATGGCATTCTATCATGTATACTATCGTGTAAGAATTGAATCGCCAGTCCATGTCTGACGCAGGATACAGCTTGCTTGGGGTTGGTGCATGGGGATGACCCACTGAGATGTTATGTGGAGGGAGGGGAGGGGGGTTCATGTTTGGGAACACATGTAAGAATTAAAGATTTTAAAATTAAAAAAAAAAAAAAAAGAGAAAAAATAAATAAAAATAAATAAAAATAAAAATTATGATTGAATGTGAATGTTGTCAAGTAGTTTTGTGGCATCTATTGAGATATGTTTTTCTTCTTTAACTTGTTAATCTGGTAATAAATTTGGTTAATTTTGAAATGTTGAAACAAGTTTCCATTCTTTAGAAAAATCTCACCTAGGCAGCAACCCTCTCCAGTGTTCTTGCCTGGAGAATCCCAGGGATGGGGGAGCCTGGTGGGCTGCCATCTCTGGCGTCGCACAGAGTCGGACACGACTGAAGTGACTTAGCAGTAGCAGTCTGACATTTTACCCTGTGTATGTACTACTGGATTCAATTTATTAATATTTTGTTGAGAATATATTTTGTCTATTTTAATGAGGAATTTTGGTTTGTAGCTTTCTAGTCTTACAATGGAGAAGGCAATGGCAACCCACTCCAGTTCTCTTGCCTGGAAAATCCCATGGACGGAGGAGCCTGGTGGGCTGCAGCCAATGGGGTCGGGAAGAGTCAGACACGACTGAGCGAATTCACTTTCACTTTTCACTTCCATGCATTGGAGAAGGAAATGTCAGCCACTCCAGTGTTCTTGCCTGGAGAGTCCAGGGATGGCATAGCCTGATGGGCTGCCATCTATGGGGTGGCACAGAGTCGGAGGACTGAAGCGACTTAACAGCAGCAGCAGCAGTCTTACAATGTCTATTACTGCTATCAGCATAACATTTATTTTCTAAAACAAGTTGGGAAGCATCTCCTCCTCTCCTATTTTCAGAAAGGAATTGTTTAGAATTGGTATCATTTCTTTCCTGTTTGATAGAATCTGATGGTGTAACCACTTGGCCCTGGCATTTTGTTTTGTGGAATATTTTTAGGTAAAGACTCAGGTTTGTTTTTGTTTTTTTTTTTTTTTTTAATATATGTAAGAGTATTCATATTATTTATGTTTCTTTGAGTGAGTTTTTGGTAGTTTGTGTTTTTCAAGAAATAATCACTTTAATAAGCCATCAAATTTAATGGCACAGTGTAGAATTTCCTTAATGTTTTAATGTCTTTATGGTTAGTGTGAAGCTCTCTTCCATTCCAGATATTGATAATATTTATCTACTTCTCTCTCCAGTTTCTTGGTCACTCTGGTTAGACATTTGTCAATTTCATTGAGATCTTTTTCAAAGGGCCACATTTGGTCTCATTTGTTTTCTATATTTTTTTCCTGTTTTTAATTTCTTTTTTTCAATTATCTTTATTATTTCCTTTTTGTGCTTGATTTAAATATAATTAGCTCTTTTTTTCCCTCCAGTTTCTTAAGGTAGAAGTTTAGAAATCTTGGCTGATACAGTTCTACATTTTCAATGCAAACATTTTTATACATTTCCCTCTAATAATTTGTTTACTTGCATCCTGAATATTTGGAATTTTGTATTTTCATTTTAATTCAATTAAAAATATTTGTTCAAATATCACTTGAAGCTTCCATTTTGACACATGTTATTTGGAAGTATTTTTTTTTAATTCCAAATAATTGTGGATGTCCCTGATATCTTTATACTGTTTAGTTTTAGTTTAATTATGCTATAATTCAAGAATTAATTTTATATGATTTATATTTTTTAGGAAAATTTGAAAGCTTTGTTTTGTAACTCAGAATACATATTATCTTGGTGATTGTTCCATGTTCACTTGTAGCGTGCTTTTGTTGGGTGCATTGTTCTCTGAATATCAGTTAGGTCAATGTGACTGATAACGTTCAAATCACGTATATTCTTACTGATTTTCTGCCACCTTTTACTATCAGTTTTTGGAGAGGGAAGGGTAGAATTCTTCAACACTGTGGTTCTTTCTATCTTAAGTTCAATCAGTTTTTATTTTTTATCAGTTTTTGACTTATGTGTTTTAAAGCTCTAATGTTAGGTGCATACATTTTTAGGATCACTATTGCAAAATTGTCCTTTTATTGTAGGGACAATATTTATATTTATTTATTTATTCAATATTTATCCCCAATAACATATTTCTTCTTATAAATCTGCTTTATCTGCCGTTAATATAAATATTCCAGACTTCTACTGTTTAGTTTTTTTAAACGATATCTTGATCCACCATTTTACTTTTACTATATTTATGTTTTTATTTTTAATGCAAATTTGTTGTAGACTGCATATTCTTGAGTCGTGTTTTTGGTATTCAATTTGACAGTTTATATCTTTTAGTTCATGAGCTTGGGCTCTTCACATTTTTCATGATTATTGATATGGTGGAGTTTAATTTCAACATTTTATATATTTTTTTCTAAGTGCTTCATTAGTTCATTGTATCTTTTTTCTCCTTTCTGACTTCTCTTTAGTTAATTGGACATTTTTATGATTCCTCTTTATCTCCCTATTGAATAACTTTATAAATTTTTAAAAATTCTATTCATCATTGCCCTGAAGTTTACCTTTAATTACTGAGAATCTATCTGTAAATAACTTTATAGCATTTCTCATGCAACATAAAAACCTTGTAAACAATCTTCACCCCCACCCTAAATGCTATTATTCACATACATTCTATTTTTACATGTATATAAATACAAAATACCTGGTTACTATTTTTACTTTAGGCAATCACATGAGATCAATTAAAATTAGAACAGAACAAATTTATTTTACCTTCATTTTTTTAAATTTCCAGTTTCTCGTATTTATTTTTATAGAATAAAAGTTTTTCTGCTTTCAAAATTTCCTCTTCCATTTCCAAAATTTTTGTTTGTTTTTTATTTTATATGAATACAATGCATGTTTGCTACTGTCCATGGCATTTCTTTGACAATCTGGCTGCCTTTAAGATTGGTTCTATATTTTTAAGCAGTTTGAATATGATGTACTGAGGGATGTATTTGTGTGTGTATATATAGGTAAAAAGTATTCACCGGTACTCTTCAAATATTTCTTCTACATTCTCTCTCTCTCTTCCTCTTCTGGGATTTCAATTTTTCATCTGTTATACTTTCAGTTGCTTATTTTTCCACAGCATTTCAATAATCAGTTCTCTCTCTCTCCCTCTCCTTCTTCCTCTTTTTAATTTTTGCTCTCTGTGTTTAACCTTTGGTTATTTCTAGAAATCTACCTTCAAGTTCACTAATTCTTTTCATGGCTATATTAAATCTACTAATATGTCCGTTAAAATCATGTTAAAAATCTGTTAAAATCTGTTTAAAAGGTACTGTGTTTTTTACTTCTAACATTTCCATTTAATCTTCTAATGATAGCTCCATTTAGAATGAGAGTTTTGTACCAGATTTAATATGCTAATGTCATCTCTACCCTTAACTTTAAGCTTACCATTTGTATTGTGCCTCAGAGTGGATATCTGTCTTGCATAATACTTGATTTTCAATATTGCTTGCAACTCGATGGAGGTGTGGAGTGTGGTGTATTTGTTGTTGTTTTGATTAAACTTTAGTATAAAGCAGGGATTTTGTCCCTGGGACTCATGCAGACTACTTTATTGGTCTTCTTCTCCTCACATAATAGGTTCTGAACCCATAACATATTCTTTCCCCTCTCTACTTCTCTTCCCTCCTTTTACTTTCCCCTAGCTGCAATCGGATTTCACTAGTAGACTAAGGATGGCAGTGATTGTTGCCCTTCCTGCCACAAATTAAAGTTGGTAGATGAAATAAGGAAGAGAAGTCCACGTGGAGTAGCTTGTCCCTCTTGCAGTGTCTACTGTTAGCATCCTCCATGTATACAACATGAAGACTTTCTCAGGACTCACTCAGTCTTTTCTGTGATCCCGAAGTAGGGTCATGAAGAAAAAGCATGAAACATGATGTGTACTCCCTCTGCATTTGTAACCACCTGAAGTTTCACACTCTCTCACAGATATATTTAACACAATTTACTATGCTAAGTTGTTTAATCGCTCAGTGGTGTCCAACTCATTGCAACCCCATGGACTATAGTCCTCCAGATTCCACTGTCCATGGAACTCGCCAGGCAAGAATACTGGAGTAGGTAACTATTTCCTTCTCCAGGGAATCTTCCTGACCCAGGGATCAAACCCAGGTCTCCTGTATTTTAGGTGAATTCTTTACGATCTGAGCCACCAGGGAAGCCACCATTTACTGGCCCCCACTAATTTGCCAATACCCCTCAATGAATTCTTAAATAATGTTCCAATCCATTGCATCTTTCCCTGATAATCCAGTGCTTGGGCTCCATCTCCCTTAGAAAGTGTCTGTCTCTCCCTAAATTCTGGACCATTTGATTGTCTTGAGATGTCAGTACTCTTAATATAATGGGTTGAAGAAAAGTTGTAAACTTGGTGTTGGCCCAGCTTTTTTTATTGTAAGAATAGTTCTCTATTTCCCATCTGCAAGTAAAAACCAGAAATGCCATTCAATAATTTTTATTTTTAGTTTCAAAGCAGCAAGATTCATTGCTTCCAAATTTCAATCAGATTTGCCTAGGCTTTTCTCTATACTGAAATATCCTTTCCTGTTTCTAAGCTATCAATTATTGGTAAGACTCAAACACTTGTTCTTTCTGGATGTCACCACCTACTAGCTAGCAGAAATATTGAAAACGAAACAATAATCTCATCTTTCTCATATAGTGTCAGTTTTCCCAAATCTTTTCAAAATTAAAAAATCAAAAGCAATATATATATTTTCAACCTAAATATGATCTTTTTTGAGAAAGGAATTATAACAAGTAAAACACTATGCTTAAAATTTCTCTGCTTAGAAAAAAGCATTAAATAAATTAAGAGCATTACTGAGTCAGAAAGATAAGTTCTCACAAGGAGCAGTGTTCTGGAGTTGGCCCATTAATATGAGCTCATGAGATTGTTAAATTTTTAGGAAATCTGTGGGCTATTTTTTCAATCATTAATAGCTTCAACTTGACTTCACAATTGAAGTACTTATACTAGAACTAGTACCTATACATCATTGCATAAGCCCAGGTAGCTCAATGATAATTTGCTTGCTTGCTTGCTTGCTGGGTCGATCAATTGTGTCCTACTCTTTGCAACCCCATGGACTGTAGCCCACTATGCTCCTCTGTCCATGGAATTCTCCAGGCAAGAATAGTGAAGTGGGTTGCCATTCCTATCTCCAGGAATTTTTCTGACCAGGGATCGAACCTGAATCTCCTGCATTGCAGGCAGATTCATTTACCGTCTGAGCCACCTGGGGAAGCCCAATGATATTGAACTCAATGATATGTAATCTATAGGGTAGGGAGGTGGGAGGGGGGTTCGGGATTGGGAACACGTGTACACCCGTGGCAGATTCATGTTGATGTGTGGCAAAACCAATACAATATTGTAAGGTAAAATAATAATAATAAATTTAAAAAAAGAATGATGGGAAAAAAGAAACTCATATGGATTAAACTCCTGAACTGTCATTTAACAGTTTTTTCATGTTTATAAAAAAGAGAAAAAAAGATCAGTTGGTTGACAGGTAAAAACAACGATGGGTCATTTGTCCATCTCGCTCACAATAAATCAGGAATATGTGCTATATATGGAAAGATAATGCAGTCCATCTTTTCCTTTTCTGATGTTGCTAAGCAATTTCAGGAAAACCTTCATTTATAAGTAATGAAAGAAGCACCAAAAATGTATGAAGCTATATTGTTTATATAAATTAATTAAAAATTCAGATGTACAGAGTAAGGGTATAAGAAGCATAAAATATTAGCCACTCTAATATTTCTGTAAGAAAATTTTAATTTTGACAACTTTCACTTGAATACATTTTAAAATTCAATTTCAGGATAATAATTTCTAAACTACTTTTTCTTTAACATAAGGGTATATTTGTTCTTATAATCTAAATTTAGTACCCTGATTAATATGGAAAATTTGGAATATACAGATAATAGAAAGAAAATAAATCACCCAGCCTTGACCCATAAAGATAATGACTGTTAGAATTTCAGTTTGTTTTGTTCTAAATTTTGTTTTATTTTTATCTCCTTCATTATGAAGTTATATTTCATTTTCTGCTATTTGCATTAAATATGCTGATTATATAACATATGCACACACACACTTATGTACAAATTATTTTGAAATGCATTAATATTATAAAAGTAGTGCATTCTTAGCATTGAAACATGTACATTACCATATGTAAAATTGATGATCAGTGGAAGTTCAATACATGAAGCAGGGCACCCGAAGTGGTGCTTTAGGACAACCCAGAGGGATACTGTGGGAAGGGAGCTGAGACGGGGGTTCAGGATGGGGGTGACACATGTATACCTGTGGCCGATTCATGTTGATGAGTGGCGAAAACCATCAGAATATTGTAAAGCAATTATCCTCCAATTAAATTAATTAAAAAATGAAATTAAAAAGTTGTACATTGTTAATGCAGAAAACATAAAAGTGCATTAAAGAAGAGTACATTAAAAATAAGGACAAATATTACCTAAATTGTGTTATGTTAAAAAGATTTTAAGAAAATACACCAAAATATTAACAGGGTTTATTTCTAGCTGATGGTTATTTTTAGTCTTTTTACCGACTGAGCTGCGAGGTAGGCCCACATAACAAAATGCACTAACATAACTGAGAGCAAATTGTATATACAGAGATTTAGGTGGCTCAGACGGTAAAGCATCTGTCTACAATGTGGGAGACCCGGGTTCGATCCCTGTGTTGGGAAGATCCCCTGGAGAAGGAACTGGCAATCCACTCCAGGACTATTGCCTGGAAAATCCCATGGACAGAGGAGTCTGGTAGGCTACAGTCCATGGGGTCACAAAGAGTCGGATATGACTGAGCGACTTCACTTCACTTCACTTCAAACATGAACATTCACAAACATTTAATGAAGAATGGTAAGAAGAGGCTTCTTACAGATAATAACTACAAATTATTGGCAATAAGAGCAAGTTATTCCTCTTGCCCAATTAACAAAAATAATTTAATATAAATTTCTACAGTGCATAAAATCACTTTTTAAGCATTTTGGCAATGAACATATTTACTATATTCTTATGCAATTTTACTTTTTTTGAGTATTTAAAAACAGATTTCTTGGTTACTAATTTTCATGGCAGAGTGCAAGTGTAAAGATTGTTAACAAATATTAGAGCACAATACTGTGTACTTACTGTTTTCAAAGGTCAAAAACTTGCAATAGGTTCCAAAGTGGTTTTTTTTTTTTATTTTTATTTTTTTAGTGAATACTTTAGTAAGTAACTCACTTTGCAAGAAGATACAAAAATCAGTTCAGGCCACAAATACATCCTGAAAAATCACAAATGCCAAGTCCAGTTTAAGGAAAAGGCTACTCAACTTTCTTGGTGATCCTGCCAGAAAAATGCATCATGCTACACATTCTATTTTCCTTGGTCACCTTCTATGGTAGGCAGAATTCTAAGATGGCCCCCCCCCAACATACCTGTCAATAGGTCTACATACACCTTTGCCCTCTTATTTAGTAAAACACCAATCTAGGTACTGTTGTAAAGGGATTTTTGTGTGTGTAATTAAGATCCTATACCAATTGACCTTGGGCTTTTCTGGTAGGTCAGTTGGTAAAGAATCTTCCTGCAATGTGGGAGACTTGGGTTCAGTCCCTGAGTTGGGAAGATCCCCTAGAGAATGGAACTACAGTATTCTGTCCTGGAGAATTCCATGGACTGTATAGTCCATGGGGTCACAAAGAGTCGGACATGACTGAATGACTTTCACTACTACTACCAATTGACCTTAGGATAAGGTGATTATCCAGATGGGACTAACCTTGCTTCATCAGCCCATTAAAAGCAAAGAATGTTCTCTATCTGGTAACAGAGGAGGGCACACTCTAGTTTTCTGGGAATAAAGTAAGCATTGATGCTGTTATCTGCTTCTGGAGGCCCTATGACAAGGTACTGTGGGTGTCATCTAGAAACCTGGAGTTGTTCATGCTGAGAGCTAGAAGAAAAACAAGAGTTTCTGTTCTACAGTTGAAAGAGACTGAGTTCTGCTAACCAGTGTTCTTGGGTTAAGGCTCTAAGCCAAGATTGAATCTCTAGTCCCAGATGACACCTTGATTTCAATCTGATGAGACTCTGGACAATTTATTCACCCATGTCATACCCGGACTTCTGACCTGTAAAACTGTGAGATTAAAGAAGAAGAAGAAGAAGAAAAAACAAAACACACACACACACACACACACACACACTTGTGTGGCTTTAATAAAATTGTGATATTTTGTTATATAGCAATAGGAAACTAATATACAGTCTAAGATATAAGGCATTCCGCTTGCTTATCTTCTCCCACACGTTTCTCTACAATGCTCTGTGATTCCTTTTTCTAATCAAACTTCACAATCCTCCCCTCTCTTGCTGATCTTTACACGGTGTTCTCTGGAAACCTCGCTCTATGGTTGACAAACATCTTTATGTTTTAAATATATTCGCTGAAATGTTCTGTCTTTTTACCTTAACATAACAGATGATTATCCATGGGCATATTTTTCCTATAATGTTATAAAGAGGCGGACACTTTTTCGAGGACACACTATGAACCTTAAAATCAAGAGTTGAAAATAACAGCAATGATAGAGGACTTTTACTAAATGTTTACTCTGTCTAAGTTGCTATCCAAAAGACTTTGTGACTTTGTGACAGAATTCTGGTCAATGAGACATGAGAAACTTGGGTTGAACCTCCTTGGATCACTCTTTAGACATTGAAAGAATTCCATTGATATGCATGTTTGTTATTTTATTTTATTCTGCATGCTTTTCTCATTTCTTCTTGGCTGGAAAGAAATGCACTTCTTGATTGCATTGCCTTTTTGGCAGAGGTTTTAGAGAACTTCCCTGGTGGCTCAGATGGTAAAGCGTCTGTCTACAATGTGGGAGACACGAGTTCAATCCCTGGGTCAGGAAGATCCTCTGGAGAAGGAAATGGCAATCCACTCCAGTACTATTGCCTGGAAAATCCCATGAACAGAGGAGCCTGGTAGGCTACAGTTCATGGGGTCGCAAAGAGTCGGACATAACTGAGCGACTTCATTTACTTACTTAGAGAACAGGAGCCTTCTTATAAACATGAATACTAGATTGACTTCCAAAGACTAGTAGACCCCCAAAACAGATGGAGGTGAAAGACACTGATGGCAACATAGAGTCACTATAGTCAGTACCTGAATTTTATAACAACAGGTATACACTCATGTCAGAAAAAAACAAAACAAGAAACCTCTATCTCTTTCTTGTTTCTTTAGATTTTCTGTCAAATGTAGTTGGACCTGTTCTTAACAGATATAACATACTTTACATTAATTAATCAATTAAATAAGCAAATAAAACAACACTGTAAAGTAAATAAAATTGCTATTTGCATTTTAGAATTAAAGAAACATGCACAGAGAATATATGTAAATTTTTCAGTGTTACACAACTATGGAAGGAGCCATCACTTGAACATAGACAATTTGGTTTCAGATTTTACACTCTTAACTCCAGTGTCATACTCTCTTTCATAGTAACACTTCCAAATCAGCAAGTTTTTTTTTTTTAACCATCATGTAAATTCATGCTCTTTTGAAGTTTGTACAATAAGCCTATGCTGTTATTGTTAAGTTGCTAAGTTGTGTCCGACTTTTGCCACCCCATGAACTGCAGCTCTCCAGGCTCCTTTGTCAATGGAATTTCCCAGGCAAGAATACTGGAATGGGTTGCAATTTCCTTCTCCGGTGTTATCTTCCCAACCCAGGGATCAAATCTGAGTCTCTGCATTGACAAGCAGATTCTTTACCACTGAGTCACCAGGGAAGCCCATAATAAGGCTATTAGTTCAGTTCAGTTGCTCAGTCATGTCTGATATAAAAGGAACATTTCATGCAAAGATGGGCTCGATAAAGGACAGAAATGGTATGGACCTAACAGAAGGAGAAGATATTAAGAAGAGGTGGCAAGAATACACATAACTGTACAAAAAAGATCTTCACAACCAAGATAATCACGATGGTATGATCACTAACCTAGAGCCAGACATCCTGGAATGGGAAGTCAAGCGGGCCTTAGAAAACATCACTACAAACAAAACTAGTGGAAGTGATGAAATTCCAGTTGAGCTATTTCAAATCCTGAAAGATGATGCTGTGAAAGTGCTGCACTCAATATGCCAGCAAATTTGGAAAACTCAGCAGTAGCCACAGGACTGGAAAAGGTCAGTTCTCATTCCAATTCCAAAGAAAGGCAATGCCAAAGAATGCTCAAACTACTGCACAATTGCACTCATCTCACACGCTAGTAAAGTAATGCTCAAAATTCTCCAAGCCAGGCTTCAACAATACGTGAACCGTGAACTTCCAGATGTTCAAGCTGGTTTTAGAAAAGGCAGAGGAACCAGAGTTCAAATTGCCAACATCTGCTGGAACATCAAAAAAGCAAGAGAGTTCCAGAAAAACATCTCTTTCTGCTTTATTGACTATGCCAAAGCCTTTGACTGTGTGAATCACAATAAACGGTGGAAAATTCTGAAAGAGATGGGAATACCAGACCACCGGACCTGTCTCTTGAGAAACCTGTATGCAGGTCAGGAAGCAACAGTTAGAGTTGGACATGGAACAACAGACTGATTCCAAATAGGAAAATAAGTAGGTCAAGGCTTTATATTGTCACCCTGCTTATTTAATAAGGCTATATTGATCTACAAATAGCCATATTACTGTCATATACTCAGCTCCTAATAACTTATCTACATTTGTTGAAGCTTTTGATATAGGTTTATTATCTTTATCTCAAACAGACTTTGTCATGTATCTTCATGACTTTCTTGAATTCTTTTTTAGAGTGTGTATTTATTTCACTGCACTGTGTCTTAGTTGTGGCATGCGGGATCTTTGACCTTAGTTGGAGCATGTGGGATCTAGTTCTCTGACCAGAATTTGAGCCTCCTGTATTGGGAGAACAGAGTCTTAGCCACTGGACCACCAGGGAAGTCCCCATCCTTGAAATCTTTATCTTCAAAGAACTTCGTTACACACTTTTAGCCAAATGTCCACCAAATCCAATGCATATAATGTGCATCTAGTATGATCCTACAGTGCAACTGCCTCTGAAATCCTAAACTCAAATGTTCCTTTGTGTGACCATAACGCTTACATATGTTCTCTCATTCTATAACTCCCAATATATCTGTTCATCTGTGCTGTGCTGTGCTGTGCTTACTCATTCAGTTGTGTCCTACTCTTTGTGACCCCATGCACTATAGCCTGACAGGCTCCTCTGGCTATGGGGAGCCTCCAGACAAGGATACTAGAGAAGACTGCCATGCCCTCCTCCAGGGGATCTTCCCAACCCAGGGACTGAACCCAGGTCTCCCACATTGTGGTCAGATTTTTACCATCTGAGCCATGTTCCTCAAAGTTTACTCAAATCTTCTGCATTCCTCCCATGTAAACCATCTACCCTCTTTATTTTTGTGTTCCATTTAAATGCCTCTATACCCACTCCAGTACTCTTGCCTGGCAAATCCATGGATGGAGGAACCTGATAAGCTGCAGTCCATGGGGTCGCTAGGAGTTGGACAAGAATGAGCGACTTCACTTTCATGCACTGGAGAAGGACATGGCAGCTCACTCCAGTGTTCTTGCCTGGAGAATCCCAGGGATGGGGCAGCCCGGTGGGCTGCCATCTATGGGGTCGCACAGAGTCCGACATGACTGAAGTGACTTAGCAGCAGCCCGTACCAATATATTCAACTCCATGTCTTGTACCTCATTGTCCTGGCAGAATTTAACACCTGCAGTCATCTCAGTGCCTACATATAGACTGCTGATCAGCATCAGAGAAAAGTACATAGCTATGAAGAAGAACCAATGTAAAACCATATTCTAAAACATAACTTGAACTTTTCCTTCTCTGAAATATATCTTTCAAGCTCTCTTCATTTTTTCCTCAAAATTCCAAATTTTCATTATTTTATCACTTTTACAAGATACCTTTCCTTCTGTATCAGAGAAAAAATTGGATACAGAAAACAAAAATTCTCTTAATTTTTTTATACATAGATTATTTATGTATGCCATCCTGAAATAGTTCATGTACCGTTTCAGTTCTTTATTAATCTAAAATATTTTAATTGTATCCTTAAAAATCATTTTTTCCAAAAACAATCATTTCTTCCACTTAATTTCCTCACAATTTTTCTGTTCTCCAACATAATGAAATTTTAGTTCAATACTTACTATCATTTTTGACATTTATTAAAATCTTGTTATATTAGGGAAATACAATTATTTGTGTTTAGCATATGTTTAAAGTTCTTGCCATATTTTAGTATAAATTAATTTACCTTTTTATTGTTAGTTTGCTTTGTTTATTTTTGTGGAATTTAGAGTTTAGAGGTTGAGGACATACTTCTACATTACCTTTACTAAATTCAACAAATCTTTTAAATTCTTTATCCAGAAGGATTTCTTTTATTATTACAGTTGTGATTAAACTTTTCATTTTCCCCTTGTAACATCTCATTCTTTTCCTTTCATTTTTATATACAGTATCATCATATTTAGGGCTTCCCTGGTAGCTCAGCTGGTAAAGATTCCACCTACAATGCAGGATACCCCAGTTCAGTTCCAGGGTTGGGAAGATCCCCTGGAGAATAGATAGCCTACCCACTCCAGTATTCTTGGGCTTCCATGGTGGCTCAGATGGTAAAGAATCTGCCTGCAGTGTGAGAGACCTGGGTTCCATCCCTGATTGGGAAGATCCCCTGGAGAAGAACATGGTGACCCACCCCAGTATTCTTGCCTGGATAATCCCCCTGGACAGAGGAGCCTGGTGGGCCACAGTGCATGGAGTTGCAAACAGTCAGACAAAACTGAGTGCACAGCATAGCACACATCACATTTATCTCTTTGTTATTAAGGACTACAGTCTCAATGTCACTGACTTAATTTCCACATACTTTATTATAACTTTTACAGCCTACAATGCAGATCTCATTAGTTATTCAGTTATCTTAGTTTTTCTGTAGTCCATCATCTTCTCATCTTAATCAGTTGTCTATACACTTCAGATTATTATCTCTTTTTAGCTTTTTATTCCATTTCAGAGGCCTTGAAATTACCTTAGATCAGCAATGTTCTACATTTCTGGTTATTTAGATAGATATTTACCATATTCATTTTTTAGCTTCCAAATTTTGGAGAAAATAAAGAACTTATTCAAAGGTTCCATGTTGCTTCTGTCATTGTCTCCATGCCTTTTCTTCTCTACTATTTATCAAATAAAGCTACTATTACATAGTCCCAGTTACTGGTCATTACATGGCTGTACTCTCATTCAACTAAATAATGAGAAATTCCCTTTCTTAAGCTTACATTTGGAAATAAATTAGATATATTTAGCTCTTGGTGAAATTTTAGACTTTCACCTAAGACTCAGTACACTGTATGGAAAAAAGACGTTTTTCCCTACCCTCATTGACTAGGTCTCTTATAATCTAAAATAAAATCACTATAACGAAAAATATAATCATCAGATTACACCTGTCATCAGGGTTTTCTTATCATCGTGTCCTTCCTACTTCCCACCTTCAGCACTGGTTGGTTGGAATAAACCATCTGAGATTCTAAGATTCAGTGTTTCAGAATTTACTCTTTTCTAACTGCTCAGTTATTTGTTTTTTTAAGGTATCAGTCTGCAAATTTGATATAGGTTCCCAGGAAACATAACAGAAAACAAAAATATAGTTTCTTCAAAGACAATGTGCATTAGAGCAGTGGTGTGCTTTACATATAGATTTTATGTAACTAACAGAATGATCTTTCTAAAACATTGTTTTGAGCGTGTTGTGTCCTATTCAAATACTTGCAAAATCAAATCTAGTTCTCTTTGTTTGACATTCAAAGGTCACCTGAATAAGAATGGTACATTCCCATCTCAGCACTTTTACTCATATTGCTCTTTCCTTTCCACTTTCTTTTTTATTCTTATTTTACAGAGGTTAGAAAAATCTGTTTTTTATACTAATTTTTATCTCAAAGACACATAATTCTTATGTAGAGTTATCAATAAACATTTGTTTTATATATATATATATATATATATATATATATATATAGAGAGAGAGAGAGAGAGAGACTAAATGAATACCTCTGTTATAGACTCTGAAACACTCATATATTTAAGAGAGCTAATCTATAGCATCTATTCATTTTTTTCATCTCCTATAGAGATCACCATTATATGTGCAATTGTTTTTTTCTATAGTAAAGAAAATATTACAGGAAAGACATGTTTAAGATTCTATGCCACTGTTAGAATTCATAAATAGATCTGCTGTACTGGAAAACTGGAAAGGAAAGGAAAAAAAATGTTACAATATGTATAGGGAAAAATGTAAGATATATTAAGCACTTTAAGATATCTGAAAATTTTTCAGGTAAAATGTTTGGTTTTGTAATGTTTATACTTCTGATTTTAAATAGTTAAGAACACTATAACATATTCTGTAAAGTGTGTTCTGAAGAGCTTCCCAAATCTGGATATTAATCTGATGTCTTCTACTAACAAAATATGTGAACTCAAGCAAGTCAGAGAACTTCTACAAAACTCAGCTTCATCATTTATAAAGTGTGCATTTCCACACTTTCAGAGGGTTTATGAGTTCAGTTCAGTTCAGTCGCTCAGTCGTGCCCGACTCTTTGCAACCACATGAATCGCAGCACGCCAGGCCTCCCTGTCCATCACCATCTCCGGGAGTTCACTCAGACTCATGTCCATCGAGTCCGTGATGCCATCCAGCCATCTCATCCTCGGTCGTCCCCTTCTCCTCCTGCCCCCAATCCCTCCCAGCATCAGAGTCTTTTCCAATGAGTCAACTCTCCGCATGAGGTGGCCAAAGTACTGGAGTTTCAGCTTCAGCATCATTCCCTCCAAGGAAATCCCAGGGCTGATCTCCTTCAGAATGGACTGGTTGGATCTCCTTGCAGTCCAAGGGACCCTAAAGAGTCTTCTCCAACACCACAGTTCAAAAGCATCAATTCTTCGGAGCTCAGCCTTCTTCACAGTCCAACTCTCACCTCCATACATGACCACTGGAAAAACCATAGCCTTGACTAGACAGACCTTAGTCGGCAAAGTAATGTCTCTGCTTTTGAATATGCTATCTAAGTTGGTCATAACTTTTCTTCCAAGGAGTAAGTGTCTTTTAATTTCATGGCTGCAATCACCATTTGCAGTGATTTTTGAGCCCCCAAAAATAAAGTCTGACACTGTTTCCACTGTTTCCCCATCTATTTCCCATGAAGTGATGGGACCGGATGACATGATCTTCGTTTTCTGAATATTGAGCTTTAAGCCAACTTTTTCACTCTCCTCTTTCACTTTAATCAAGAGACTTTTTAGCTCCTTTTCACTTTCTGCCATAAGGGTGGTGTGATCTGCATATCTGAGGTTATTGATATTTCTCCAGGCAATCTTGATTCCAGCTTGTGCTTCTTCCAGTCCAGCGTTTCTCATGATGTACTCTGCTTATAAGTTAAATAAGCAGGGTGACAATATACAGCCTTGACATACTCCTTTTCCTATTTGGAACCAGTCTGTTGTTCCACGTTCAGTTCTAACTGTTGCTTCCTGACCTGCATACAGATTTCTCAAGAGACAGGTTAGGTGGTCTGGTATTCCCATCTCCTTCAGAATTTTCCACCTTTTATTGTGATCCACACAGTCAAAGGCTTTGGCATAATTAATAAAGCAGAAAGAGATGTTTTTCTGGAACTCTCTTGCTTTTTCCATGATCCAGCGAATTTTGGCAACTTGATCTCTGGTTCCTCTGCCTTTTCTAAAACCAGCTTGAACATCAGGGATTTCACGGTTCACGTATTGCTGAAGCCTGGCTTGGAGAATTTTGATCATTACTTTACTAGCATGTGAGATGAGTGCAATTGTGTGGTAGTGTGAGCATTCTTTGGCATTGCCCTTCTTTGGAATTGGAATGAAAACTGACCTTTTCCAGTCCTGTGGCCACTGCTGAGTTTTCCAAACTTGCTGGCATATTGAGTGCAGCACTTTCACAGCATCATCTTTCAAGATTTGAAACAGCTCAACTGGAATGCCATCACCTCCACTAGCTTTGTTCGTAGTGATGCTTGTTAAGGCCCACTTGACTTCACATTCCAAGATGTCTGGCTCTAGATTAATGATCACATCATCATGATTATCTGGGTCGTGAAGATCTTTTCTTTACAGTTCTTCCGTGTATTCCTGCCACCTCTTCTTAATATCTTCTCCTTCTGTTAGGTCCATACCATTTCTGTCCTTTATTGAGCCCATCTTTGCATGAAATGTTCCCTTGGTATCTCTAATTTTCTTGAAGATATCTCTAGTCTTTCCCATTCTGTTATTTTCCTCTATTTCTTTGCATTGATCACTGAAGAAGGCTTTCTTATCTCTTCTTGCTATTCTTTGGAACTCTGCATTCAGATGCTTATATCTTTCCTTTTCTCCCTTGCTTTTCACTTCTCTTTTTTCACAGCTATTTGAAATAAAATAATAAATGTCAAATAACTTTGCAAAACTATTAAACATTGTTTAAAAGAAGAGATCATTATAAATAAGTGGTCAAAAGAAGAAATCTCAATTAAACAAACAAACAAAAAAATCTCTGCAAAGATGTGATACCAAGTGTCATGTATTACCTTTTAAAAGTCCTTAGTGGCAAGAGTTAGCAAACTAATTCATATAAAGCTGCCTGATAAAATATAGAATACTCAGTAAAATTTTAATTTTGGGTTAAAAACACGTGCTTTTGTTTAAGTAAATTATATATATATATGTATGTATGTATATATATATATATATATATATATATATATATATATATATAGGCTACTGCTTCAAAAGCATATTAAAGACACTGCCAAATATTTGTCAATTATCAATGTGATTAGTTCAGTTCAGTTCAGTTCAGTCTCTCAGTCCTGTCTGACTCTTTGCAATCCCATGAACTGCAGCATGCCAGGCCTTCGTGTCCATCACCATCCTCTGGAGTTCACTCAAACTCACGTCCATTGAGTCAGTGATGCCATCCAGCTATTTCATCCTCTGTTGTCCCCTTTTCCTCCTGCCCCTAATCCCTCCCAGCATCAGAATCTTTTCCAATGAGTCAACTCTTTGTATGAGGTGACCCAAGTACTGGTGTTTAAGCTTTAACATCATTCCTTCCAAAGAACACCCAGGGCTGATCTCCTTTAATTTTGATTTTTGATTTATTTGTTGTTGTTGTTTTTTTTTTTTTTTTTTACTTTATTTTACTTTACAATACTGTATTTAGAATGGACTTTTTGGATCTCCTTTCAGGCCAAGGGACTCTCAGGAATCTTCTCCAAAACCACAGTTCAAAAGCATCAATTCCTTGGCACTCAGCTTTCTTCACAGTCCAACTCTCGCTTCCATACATGACCACTGGAAAAACCATAGCCTTGACTAAATGGACCTTTTTTGGCAAAGTAATGTCTCTGCTTTTGAATATACTATCTAGGTTGGTCATAACTTTTCTTCCAAGGAGTAAGCCTCTTTTAATATCATGGCTGCAGTCACCATTTGCAGTGATTTTGGAGCTCAAAAAGATAAAGTCTGAATGTTTCCCCATCTATTTCCCATGAAGTGATGGGACCAGATGCCATGATCTTAGTTTCCTGAATGTTGAGCTTTAAGCCAACTTTTTCACTCTCCTCTTTCACTTTCATCAAGAGGCTTTTTAGTTCCTGTTCACTTTCTGCCATAAGGGTGGTGTCATTTGCATATCTGAGGTGATTGATATTTTTCCCAGCAATCTTGATTTCAGCTTGTGTTTCTTCCAGTCCAGAGTTTCTCATGATGTACTCTGCATAGAAGTTAAATAAGCAGGGTGACAATATACAGCCTTGGCATACTCCTTTTCCTATTTGGAACCAGTCTGTTGTTCTATGTCCAGTTCTAACTGTTACTTCCTGACTACTAAGAAATAATAACAAGGCAAATACTTTTTTCAACCACTACTAATTGCTGATATTTAAGAAGGAGAATGTAGGATATTTTGACAGGGTCAAATGGAGAAATGATACACTGTATAGATCCACAAATGCTGGTGTTCCATTATTTTACTTTAATTTGTATAGGTTCTTAGAACATCAAACATATCTACCTTCAAGTAGAATAACAAAATCATATTCCAAAGATTAATATAAATGATTCCTGGCTCGTCACTCTTTTAGATTATCTAATAAGGAAGATAATGTAAGTAGAATATGTAGATTTATGCTGGCTTTATAATATGTCAGAACTAAGATTTGTGTGGAAAGTAAATGTATTATTTCAAAGGAACTAATATAATCCAAAAAGCAGTATTGAAACAAAAAACAGGGCAAATGATTGACAACAAATGCCCAAAACAAGCTGAAGTCAAACACGAAGGCACAACTACTGATTAGTTTATCAACCATAAGCATTGTTTTAGGGGAAAAAAGACATGAAAAACATTGGGACAACTTTAGGAATGTGATATGAAGGTATTAAGTGATTTTTCTCATTTTATCACCACTATCTCTTTAACTCATAAACTTCATTTTAAAATCCATTTGTCAAGTTAGCAAGTATCCTGTCAAAGATGATATGCTTTTTGCTTTTTGTCTATGAACTACCTTGACAAGAGTCCATATGAAAGCACACTTAAAAAATAACTTGGTTTTAGATACAATTTACCAATCTGACTATGAACATAAAATCCATTTCACCCCTGAAAAGTCGAAACTTAAAAGAAGAAATAAATGAAAATAGTCACCTAACATTTCAAGATCTTAAATTTTCTGTTTAAGACATAAATTTCTAAAGTTTAAATTTGCCAGGTAGATTTCATCATTTATTTTCTACATTGATTCATTAATTCTTGGCAGACTGTCCATTATGTCTCATATGTACATATAATCCAGGAAGACAATGTAACTCTGAGTTAGCCATGTTAAGTTTATATATATCTGCTTCTGTATTCTGCAGGCAAAATTTTATAAACATTCTCATATATATGTGATTTCAGGAAATTATGGCTTTCCAACACTTTTTGGTTCCATTCTTACTACCTGTGTATCCTTTGGTAAGTCACTTAATATCTTTGAGTCATTATTTCCTCATAAGGAAAATAACCTCATAAGGAAAATAACTCCAATAACTCAGTTTTTCTATATTCCAAGTTAATATTACCTCAGGAGAAAAATTGATTGACCCTGGACTAACCAATGTAATTTCTTCAGCATAGTGCCAGGCAAGTATGACTAGAAATTTATCAACCATTCCTAATATTTGACTCTAATATCTCAGTCTTACTTAAAACCATGCCCAGTGCACACAACTACCTTAGATTGTCTTTGTTTTTATTGGTAGAATGTTTCTACTAAATGAATTTAGATAGGACACTATTTTAGTGTTTGAGGCATCAAATTAAAGCCAATATATTAGCATTTCATTGAATCCACTATCATATATATGACATTTGTGAAACTATATATATATATATTGAGTATACATTTATTATATATATATATATATATATATATATATATATATATATAATACACATACAGTTGCAATATTTTCACTCAGAGAACTGAAAATCTGATGGTATATTGAGAAAGACCATGAGAAGTTCCCAAAGAAGTGTTGATTACATTAAGAGTCGAATCCCGTATGTATACATGTTATTGTGGATGCATTCATTCACACGTGCATGAGAGCTGAACTTTCTTTATACAGAGGCCACTTGCATTTCTTTAAGCTTTAGTAGTTGAGAAGCAAATTCAGCCATTTCAATGCAAGATTCCTTTCTAAGGATCAAATGCTTCATATCCTGAATTGTCATTTATAGTTTTCTTAAATCAGTTATTTGAAATGAAGATAAACCTCAAACTAACATTCTAGGTTGTTAAAGTCAAATCTACAAATTCACACAGAAAGGCACTTGTTTTCTTTGTGACAGATGATCTTCATTATAATTAAAAATTATTAATATGCTATCCACTCAGCCCCATGCCACTCCTGTGTGACACTGACAAGTGAGGAGGGTGAACAGGCACCTCTGGCCCTACATTGCTCACACATGGCATCAACTCATTGAAAGCAAGCAGCCCTGAACTCCAATCCCATGCCATGTACCTGACTCAAATAGACATAGAAAGGAGCAGATTCACTCCCCTGCACTGCTCATATGACCTCACCCACCAGAGACAATGGGTGCATACAACTCACATGGGAGAGTCCCCTTGAGTGCCACAATCAGGTTAAAATGAGACAATGTATTTCTGGGACACATGGTGCTGGAATAAGTGGAGAGCCAATCTGAGAGAAAACTAAGAACTAGGGCAAAGTTAGACAATAATGTTTATCTCCTATACAGGGCTGTTCCTTTAAGACATAGAAAGACAGTTGTTTTGCACTATACTCAGAAAAAGAGTCAAACAAAATGAAGAATTAATGGAACATGTTCCAAATGAAGAAACAAGACAAAACTACAGGATAAAGCATGTTAATGAAATGGAGATAAGTAATGTACATGAGAGGGCTTCCTTGGTGGTTCAGATAGTAAAGAATCTGCCTGCAATGCAGGAGATCCAGGTCTGATCCCTGGATCAGGAAGATCCCTTGGACAATGAAATGGTTACCCACTCCAGTATTCTGGCCTAGAGAATTCAACAGACAGAGAAGCCTGGTGGGCTTACAGGCTACAGTCCATGGGGTTGCAAAGAGTCGGTCATGACACAATGTACATGAGAAAGAGATCAAAGTAATGATCACAAAGAGTGTCAGAGAGCCTGAGAGAAAAATGAATAAACACATTAAAAATTTCAACACTAGATGGGAAGCATAAGAAAGTTTCAAACAAAATTCACAGAGCTGAAGAGCACAGTAACAGAGCTGAAAAATATAAAACATAATAAAACAGTAATTAACATAATAATAAAATTTAAACATAAAAAATTAAAATAATCAACATAATAATAAAAATAATAAAAATCAGACTATGACAATACAGAAAAAAGAATCAATGACCTAGACTGTAGGATATTGGAAATCAACCAAAGAGAACATCAATAAGAACAAAACAATATCTTAAAATAAGGATAGTTTAAGGAATCTGTAGGACAACGTAAAGCATACTAATATTTACATTATTAGGCTCCCAGAAGGAAAAGGGAGATAGGGAAAGAGGCAGAAATTTTATTTTAAAAACTACTTGATGAAAACTTCCCAATCCTGGGAAAAGAAACAGACATCTAAGTTTAGGAAGCACAGGGAGTCCCCAACAAGATAAATCCAGAGATATTTGTCCAAGACACATTATAATTAAAATGTCAGAAACTAAAGATAAAGAATCTTAAAAGCAATAGGAGTAAACTGACTCATTATATACAAAGGAACCCCCATAAAACTATCAGCTGGTTTTTCAAAAGAAATTTTGCAGTCCAGAAGGGAGTGGAATGATATATCAAAGTGCTGAAAAAAAAAAAAAATTCAACCAAGAATACTCTACATGGCAAAGTTATGATTCAGAATTGAAGGACGCCTTACAAAAAAATAGTTAAACGGAAGGGACTTATTTATGCTAAAAGCAAAGGGCCATAAATAGAAATAAGAAAAGATATGAAAGAGAAAAATCATCAGTAATGGCAAATATATACTAAAGGCAATAGATCAACAACTCATATACTAGTATAAAGGTAAATAGATAAAAACAGTAAAATTAATTATAACTTAATTAATTAAGGGATACACACAATAAAAATATAACACATGATGTCAAAAACATAAAATGTGGAAGGAGGGAGTAAAAATGTAGAGTTTTAAGAATGCATTTAAATTTAAGTTTCTAACAACTTATAGACTATTATATGTGAACCTCAGTGTAACTACATAGCAAAAACACAGAGTAGACACAAAAAAAAATAATGAAAAATGTACTTAAATATAACAATAAAAATTATCAAACAAGAGAAGAAAGAGAAAACAAAAACAGAAAGTACTTACAAAATCATGCAAAAAACAATGAGCAACATAATAATAAGTAGTCTGTGGTGACTGGACAACATTTCAAAACTACTTTAATGTAAAAGCACTAAATATTTCAATCAAATACATAGAGTGATTGAATGAAAAAAAACTACTCATTTCAGATCTAAAAATACACAGACAGAAAGTGGAGAAATGGAACAAAGATATTACATGAAAATGGAACCAGAAAACTGAGGTAGTAATACACATATCAAGAAAAACAGATTTAAAAAAAAAAGACCACAACTAAAGACAAAGAAGTGCATTACACAATGATAAAGGGGTAAATCCAACAAAAGCATATAATATTGAGAAATATTTATGCACCCAATATGAATACATAAATATGCAAAGCAAATGCAAACAGACTTACAGGGAGGTACTGAAAGTAATGCAAAAGAGTAGGGGACTTTATTATTCCACTTATATAAATAGATAAATCATTTAGACAGAAATAAGGAAAGAGTGGCTTTAATTGACACAGTAGATCAGATAAACTTAATAGATATATAGAGAAAATTTTATATAAAACGAGCCAAATATACATTCTTTACTACTACATATGGAACATTCTCCATTGTGTTTATGTTAGAACACAAAAAAGGTTCAACAAATTCAAGAAGACTGAAAATCATACTAAGCATCTTCTCTGATGACAATGGTATGAAACTAGAAATGAAGTACAAAAACAAAAGTGGAATACATACTAAACACACTGATGATACACCACATGATACTGAATGACCAATCCAATTTTTTAATGAAGAAAACAGAGGGGAAATCAAAAAAATACCTCTAAAAATGAAGAATAAAACACAGTATTTCAAATACAAATTAAGAAAATAATCCTATTTACAAAAGCATCAAGAAGAATAACTGGGAATAAATTTAACCAAGGAGGTGAAAAACATGTACTCTGAAAGCTAGAATAAACTGATGAAAGAAACTGAAGAAACAAGTAAAAGGAAGTTCCACATTTCTCATGGATTGAAAGAAATAAAATTGTAATCTATACTACCCAAAGCAATAAATACCAAGGCATTTTTCACAGAATTATAACAAATAATCCTAAAATTTGTATGGAACCACAGAAGATTCAAATAGCCAGAACAATCTTGAGAAAGAACAACAAACTGGAAATATCACATGCCCAGATACCAAACTAAGCTACAAAGCTATGATAATATAAACAGTATAGTACTGACATGAAAAGAGACACATAGATCAATGGAAAAGAATAGAGAACCCAGAAACAGGCCTATATATAGATGGTCAACCCAGTCAATCCTGAAGCTGAAGCTCCAAAACTTTGGCCATCTGATGCAAAGAGCTGACTCATTGGCAAAGACCCTGATGCTGGGTAAGATTGAAGGCAAAAAGGGAAGGGGACAGCAGAGGATGAGATGTTGAGGTAGCATCACCAACTCAGTGGACAAGAATTTGAGCAAACTCTGGGAGATAGTGAAGGACAGGGAAGCCTGTAGTGCTGCCGTTCATGGGGTTGCAAAGAGTTGGACACAGCTTAGCAACTGAACAACAGCAATAGATGGTCAATTAACCTCTGACAAAGGAGGCAAGAATATGCAATATGGAAAAGACAGTCTCTGTATTAAATGTTGTTAGGAAAACTGGATAGATACATGCAAAAGAAGGAAACTGGACCACTACATACACCATACCCCAAAATGAACTCCAGACAGATTAGAGATCTGAATATAAAACCTGAAATCATAAAACTTCTAGAAGAAAACATAGGCTGTAATCTCTTTGACACCAGTCTTAAAGATATTTCTTTTTAGATCTGACTTCACAACCAAGGACGACAAAACAAAAGTAAATAAATGGGACTGCATGAAACTGAAAAGCTTGTGCACAAGCCAAAGAAACCATCAACAAAATGAAAAGGAAGCCTACTGAACAGGAGAAGATATTTATAAATTATATATTTGATAAGGGCTTAATATCCACCATAATCAAATACTTCACATATATCAATCATTAGAAAAACAAAAAATATGATTAAAAAATGGGGAGAGGATGTGAATGGACATTTTCCCAAAGAAGGCATACAGATGACCAATAGGCACACGAAATGATCACCATCAGTAATCATCAGAAATATGAAAATCAAAACAACAATATTATATCACCTCACACCTGTCAGAATGGATATCATCAAAAACAGAAAAAGTAACAAGGGCTGTCAGGATGTAGAGAAACGGGAACCCTCATGCACTACTGGTGGAAAAGCACATTGGTGTTGCCACTATGTGAAACAGTATGGAGATTCCTCAAAAAATTAAAAATAGAAATATAGAATTATTTAGTTGATCCATCAATTCTTCTTTGGGATATTTTTATGAGAAAAAAATGAAAACACTAGTTCAAAAAGATAAATGTACCCTTGTGTTTATTCCAATTTTTTTTACATTTGTCAAAATATAAAACATCTTAAGTGCCTCCTGTTAGATGACTAGATAAAGAAAATTTGATGGAGAAACATACAAGATGGTGGAGGAGTAAGATGTGGAGATCATCTTCCTCCCCAAATACCTCAAAAGTATATCTTCATGTGGAACAACTCTTACAGAAGACCTACTGAACATGGGCAGAAGACCTCAGAATTCCAAAAAGGCAAGCTAATCTCCATATGATGCGTTAGGACACAAGAAAAAAGATACAAGGGAATTGGAATGGAAGCTGTGCTTCTGGGAGGGAGCTGTGACAGAGACAAAGTTTCCACACATGGATGGGGACAGAGTAGAACTTTGCAACCTCAGGGAGGAGTGCAGCAACAGGTTTATGGAACAAAAAGTGGAGAGAATTCAGCACAGAGACATGCCAACCAGCATTTCCCAGCCTGAGATACTCTTCTGTATGCATGCCGTGGTGAGTGGGGGCTGGGTTTTGAGGCTTAGGCTTTGGAGATCCAACCCAAGGCTGAGGCCTAGTATTAACTGCCCTGACAACAGTCTGAAGGAGTTAGTAAAATACAGTTGATGGAATCCAGGGAAAAACCTGGGCCTGCCAGAGAGGCAAGCGATCATTGGCATGGGGACTTTCTAACCCCATGTGCTTGCCTATGGTAAGATGCCACCCCCGCGAGTGCCATAGATAGGACTAGCTGAGGCTGTAGTCTCCAATTTCAGAAATGAAGACTGTCTGCTGTATCCCTTCCTTTCCCTGGGCTTACTGAATAATTGAGCCCTAAGTAACCAATGCTTCTGCCTAATCTTGTCTGCATGGAGAACTGATGTCAGAGGGTGGTCTACAAAAAGACACAGCCAAAACCAAAACTGAGCACCAGGGGCTGTTTGTGAACAAAAAAGAAGAAGGGAATTCACTTGTGCAGCCACAGGAGCACTCAATTAAATCTCCACAATTGGTTTGAGGCTAGAGACTTTGGGGGCAATTGTGGACTTTGGAAGCAACTACAAGCTGGAATGAGGACAGAGTTGAGTCTGAGCTGACCCACAAGTGCCCACAGCAGGTCTGGAGACCTTCCTAGAAATACTGGAGGAATTCCTGAGTAGGAAGATTGGCTGGACTTCATTAAGTAGCAGGGAGAGTAACAACTGAGGCTATAAGAAAATATTCTTCTTACTATCACTCTCTCTAAAAATATTTTTGTCTTTTGTCTTTTTCATTTTTTCTATTGTTGTTCTTTATCATTATTCTTCTAATTGTTAAATTTTTAGTTAGTTTTCCTTTTTGAGTGCTTTTATTTTTAAATACATTTATTTTAATTTTATTGATCTTCAGCATGTTTTTGTTATAGTGCATTTTTCCATGTTTTTGGTTTTGTATTTTTGCTAGTCTATTTTATAGTGTTTGTTTTCATTTATGAGTTTGTTTGTTGGCTTGATTGCTCTCTGTTTTGGTTTACCCTTTCTTTTCTTTCTTCTTTTGTTGTTTTCTTTTGTGTGTGTGTGTGAGTTTTTGTGTGTTACTGTCTGTTTAATGTTGCTTTTACGATTTGTTTTGGAGTTTTGTCTGTCCATTCTTTTTTTGCTTGTTTGTATGTTTGTTGGATTTTTTCTTATTAATTTCTTTATTCTAATCTGTTCAAATGGAAATAAAAAGAAAACAGGAGTAGCAATAACCATATCAGATAAAATACATTTTAAAATAAAGAATATTTCAAGAGACAAAGATGAACACTATAAAATGATCAAGGGATCATTCCAAGAAGACATAATTGTAAATATTTATGCACCCAACATAGGAGCACCTCAAGTACTGGCAACTATAAAAGATGCAATAGCAAAACAGTAAAAGTGGGGGACTTTAACACCCCAGTCATACCAATGGCCAGACATCTGAAAACAGACATTTGATAAGGAAAAGCAAGCCTTAAAAGACATATTGTACCATATGGGCCTAATTGATATCTACAGGCTATTCCACCCCCAAACAGTAGAATTTACTTTTTTCTCAAGTGCATATGAAGCATTCTCCAGGATAGATTACATCCTTGGATCACAAATCAAGCCTTGGTGAATTTAAGAAAATTGAAATTGTATCAGGTATTTTTTTCTGACCACAATGCTATAGGATGAAATATCAATTACAGGGGAAAAACTGTAAAAAAAACACAAACACATAAATGCTAAACAATATGCTTCTAAATAACAAAAAGGTCACTTAAGAACAAAAAAAAAAAAAAAGAAAAAGTCAAAAATTACCTGGAAAGAAATGATAATACAAACAAACAACTCAAAATCTATGGGGTTCAGTAAAAGCAGTGCTAAGAGGGAAGTATATAGCAATATAAGCCTACCTGAAGAAATGATAAAAACATCAAATAAATGATATAATCTTATACTTAAAGAAACTAGAAAAAAAGAACAAAACCCCAAAGTTAGTAGAAACAAATAAATCATAGAGATAAGATAAAAAAAATAAATGAAGCAAACAATAGGAAAGATCAATAAAACTAAAAGCTGATTTTTGAGAAGATAAACTTGACAACCGTTAGCCAGATTCTTCAAGAAAAAAGGGAGAAGACTCAAATCAATAAAATTAGAAATGGAAAGGGGACATTACAATGGAAAATGCAGAAAAATAAAGGATCATAAGAGACTACTATGAGCAACTATATGACAATAAAATGAACAACTTTTAGAAAAAAACATGAACAAATTTTTAGAAAAGTACAACCTTCCAGATTGAACCAGAAAAGATTAGAAAATATTAACATACCAATCACACGCACTGAAATAAAAAGCTGAATCAAAAGTTTTCATTGAAAAGGTAATGGTACCCCACTCCAGTACTCTTGCCAGGAAAATCCCATGGAAGGAGGAGCCTGGTAGGCTGCAGTCCATGGGGCCATTATGAGTCAGACACAACTGAGCGACTTCACGTTCACTTTTCACTTTCATGCATTGGAGAAGGAAATGGCAACCCACTCCAGTATTCTTGCCTGGAGAATCCCAGGGATGGGGGAGCCTGGTGGGCTGCCATCTATGGGGTCTCACAGAGTTGAACACAACTGAGGAGACTTAGCAGCAGCAACAGAAACAATTTTCAAACAAGCAGAAGCCCAGGGCCAGATGGGTTCACAGGTGAATCCTATGGAACATTTAGAGAAGAGCTAATATCCGTCCTGCTCAAACTCCTCTAAAAAAATTACTGATGGAGAAAAACTCCCAAACTCATTCTACTAGGCCACCATCACCCTAATACCAAAACCAGACAAAGATATCATACAGTAAAGAAAAGTACAGGCCAATATCACTGACAAACATAGATGCAAAAATTATTAACAAAATTCTAGCACACAGAATCCAATAACACATTAAAACTCCATGATCAACTGGGGTTTATCCCATGGATATAAAGATTCTTCAATATATGCAAACCTATTAATGTGATACACATTAATTGAAAGATAAAAACCCTATCATCATCTCGATAGATGAAGAGGAACCATTTGACAAAATTCAGGACCCATTTATAATTAAAAACTCTCCAGAAAGTTGGCATTGAAGGAACCTGCCTCAACATAACAAAGGCCATATATGACAAACCCACAACAAACATTATTCTCAACAATGAAAAACTAGAAATATTCTCTATAATATTAGGAATAATAAAAGGGTGCCCACACTCATGACTGTTATTTAATATAGTTTTTGAAATTCTAGCCATGACAATCAGAGAAGAAAATAAATAAAAGTAATCCAGATTGGAAAAGAAGGAGTTAAACTCTCACTCTTTGGAGATGACATGATATTATACATAGAAAACCTAAATAGGCCACAAGAAAATTACTAGATTTAATCAATATATTTAATAAAGATGCCGGATATAAACCTAATGCACAGAAATTATTTTCATTCCTATACACTAACAATAAAAATCAGAAAGAGAAATTAAGGAAACAGTCTCATTCACAATTGCAACAAAAAGAATAAAATACCTAGGGATAAACTTACCTAAGAAAACAAAAGAACTGTATGCAAAAAACTAAGACACTGATGACAAAAATCAAAGACAACACAAACACATGGAGAGATGTATCATGTTATTGGATTAGCAGAATCAATATTTTGAAAATGACTATGGTACCCAAAGCAATCTACAGATTCAATTAAATCACTGTCAAATTTTCAATGTCATTTTTCATAGAACTAGAAGAAAAAATTTCACAATTTGTATGGAAACACAACAGACCCCAAATAGCCAAGGCAACCTTGAGGAAAAAAAAAAAAAAATGGAGCAAGCTGGAGTAATCAACATTCCTGACTTCAGACTATACTACAAATTTACTGTCACCAAGACAGTATGATACTGGCACAAAAATAGAATTATGGACCAATGGAACAAGATAGAAAGCAAAGAGATAAACCCACAAATCTATGGGCACCTTATTTTTGACAAAGAAGGCAAAACTATACAATGGAGAAAGAGTCTCTTCACCAAATTGTTCTTGGAAAAATGGACAGCTTCACATAAAATAATGAAATTAGAGCACATTTCATTACAGGAATGTCGCTCAGTCATGTCGGACTCTTTGCGGCCCCATGGACTGTAGCCTACCAGGCTCCTCTGTCCATTGGATTTTCCAGGCAATAGTACTGGAGTGGATTTCCATTTCCTTCTCCAGCGGATCTTCCTGACCCAGAGATCAAACCTGGGTCTCCCGCATTGTAGACAGACGCTTTACCGTCTGAGCCACCAGGGAAGTCCGCACATCCTATTACCATACACAAAAATAAACTCATTATGGATTAAAGACTTAAGTGTATGGCCAGAAACTATAAAGCTCTTAGAGGAAAACATAGTAAGTTACACTCTTTGACATAAATCACAGCAAGATCCTCTTTGACCCCACCTCCTAGAGTAATGGAAATAAAAACAAAAATAAATAAATGGGACTTAATTAGACTTAAAAGATTTACACAGGAAGTGAAAATATAAATAAGATGTAAAGACAGTCCTCAGAATGGGAGAAAATAATTGCAAGGAAACAACTAACAAAGGATTAATCTCCAAATTATATATCAGCAGCACACGAAGCTCGATATCAGAAGAAAAGTCAAATTAAAAACAAACAAACAAAAAAGGGTCAGAAAACCAAAACAGACATTTCTCCAAAGAAGACATGAAGATGCCAGTAAACAAGAAAAGATGCTAAGCATTGCTCATTTTTAGAGATTCAAATCAAAACTACAATAAGGTATCACTCATATCAATCAGAATTGTTGTTCAGTTGCTCATTCGTGTCTCTTTGTGACCTCATGGAATGTAGCACAAAAGGCTTCCCTGACCTTCACCATCTCCCAGAGTTTGCTCAAACTCATGTCCATTGAGTTGGTGATGCCGTCCAACTATCTCGTCCTATGTTATCCCCTTAGCCTCCTGCCTTCAAATGAGTCAGTTCTTCACATCAAGTGGCCAAAGTTTTGGAGCTTCAGCTTTAGCATCAGTCCTTCCAATGAATATTCAGGGTTGATTTACTTTAGGATTGACGGGTATAATCTCATTGCTGTCCAAGGGACTCTCAAGAGTCTTCTCCAACAGCACAATTCAAAAGCATCCATTCTTCAGCATTCGGCCTACTTTATGGTCTAGCTTTCACATTCATACATGACGACTGGAAAAATCATAGCTTTGACTATATGGACCCTTATTGTCAAAGTAATATCTCTGCTTTTGAATACACTGCCTAGGTTTATCATAGCTTTTATTTCAAGGAGCAAGCATCTTTTAATTTCATGGCTGCAGTCACCATCTGCAATGATTTTGGAGCCCAAGAAAATAAAGTCTGTCATTGTTTCCATTGTCTCCTGATCTATTTGGCATGAAGTGATGGGACCAGAGGCTGTGTTTTTAGGTTTTTGAATGTTGATTTTTAAGCCAGCTTTTTCACTCTCTTCTTTCACCGACTCAATGGACATCAAGAAGCTCTTCAGTTTTTTTTTTTTTTTTTTACTTTCTGCCATTAGGTTGGTGTCATCTGCAGATCTGAGGTTACTGATATTTCTCCTGGCAATCTTGATTCCAGCTTGTGCTTCACCCAGCCTGACATTTCTCATGATGTACTCTGAATATAAGTTAAATAAGCAGAGTGACAATATGCAACCTTGAAGTACTCCTTCCCCACTTTGGAACCAGTCCATTGTTCCATGTCCAGTTCTAACTGTTGTTTCTTGACTTGCATAAAGGTTTCTCAGGAGGAAGATGAGGTGGTCTGATATTTCCATCTCTTTAAGAATTTTCAACAGTTTGTTTTGATCCACAAAGTCAAAGGCTTTAGTGTAGCCAATAAAGCAGAAGTAGATATTTTTCTGGCATTCTCTTACTTTTTCTATAATCCAGTGGATGTTGGCAATTTGATCTGTGGTTCTTCTGTGTTTTCTAAATTCAGCTTGTACATCTGAAAGTTGTCGATTCATATACTGTTGAAGTCGAGATTGGAGGATTTTAAGCATAACCTTGCTGGCATGTGAAATGAGTACAATTGTGTGGTAGTTTGAACATTCTTGGGCTTCCCTGATGCCTCAGTTGGAGAGGGAGAGGGAAGGGTGATTTGGGAGAATGGCATTGAAACATGTATAATATCATGTAAGAAACGGATCACCAGTCTAGGCTCGATGCAGGATACAGGATGCTTGGGGCTGGTGCACTGGGATGACCCAGGGAGATGGTATGGGGAGGGAGGTGGGAGGGGAGTTCAGGTTGGGGACTCATGTACACCCGTGGCAGATTCATGTTGATGTATGGCAAAACCAATACAGTATTGTAAAGTAAAATAAAGTAAAATTAAAAAAAAAATCCACCTCCAATGCAGGAGACCCTGATTTGATTCCTGGATCTGTAGGTGGCTCAGCTGATAAAGAATCTGCTTGCCATGTGGGAAACCTGGATTTGATCCCTGAGTTGGGAAGATCCCCTAGAGAAAGGAAGGGCTACTCACTCTGATATTCTGGCCTGGAGAATTCCATGGACTGTATAGTCCATGGGGTGGCAAAGAGTCAGACATGACTGAGCGACCTTCACTTCACTTGAACATTGTCATTGCCCTTCTTTGGGATTAGAATGAAAACTGACCTTTTCAAGTCCTGTGGCCACTTCTGATTTTTCAAAATTTGTTAGCATATTGAGTGCAGCACTTTCACAACATCATATTTTAGGATTTGGAATAGCTCAGCTAAAATTCCATGACAGCCACTAGCTTTGTTTGTAGTAATTCATCCTAAGGCCCACTTGACTTCACACTGCAGGATTTCTGCCTTTAGGTGAATGATGACACCATCGTGGTTACCCGGTTATCCAGTTTGTAACATTGTACAGGAGGCAGTGACCAAGATGGTCTCAAAGAAAAGAAATGCAACAAGGCAAAATGGTTGTCTGAGGAGGTCTTATAAATAGCTGAGAAAAGAAGACAAACTAAAGGCACAGGAGAAAAGGAAACATATACTCAACTGAATGCAGTTCCAAAGAACAGCAAGGAGACATAGGAAAGCCTTTCTAAGTGTAGAATGCAAAGAAATAAAGGAAAACAACAGAATGGGAAAGACTAGAGATCTCTTCAAGAAAATTAGAGATACCAAGGGAACATTTCATGTGAAGATGGGCACAATAAAGGACAGAAAGTGTCTAATAGGAGAAGATATTAAGAAGAGGTGGCAAGAATACACAGAAGATTTTAATGACTCGAATAACCAATCAGAATGGCCACCATAAAAAAAAAAAAAAGACAGACAATAAATGTTGGAGAAGATATGGAGAAAAGGTACCCTCCTGCACTGTTTGTGGAAATGTAAATTTATACAGCCACTATGGAGAACAGTATGGAAATTCAATAACAAGCTATGAATAAAACTGCCATATGATCCAGCATTCCCACCACTGGCTCAGATATGGAAGCAATGCTAGATGTCCATGAATATATAAAGAAGATATAGTATATATATAAAATGAGATCATCGACTGAGGGTTTCTTTTTTTTTTTTTTTCGATTTTGTTGTATTTTAACTAATGCTTAATTCAACATTTATAAATATATAGTCAATTTCTCATATTTTTCTTCCATTCTGCAACTGTAAATCAATCATCCCAGTCACAAACATGGATAAAATCACTGATGACTTTCAGAAGTACATTAATTGAATGGGTTTTAATAATTACTTTGGGTTTGTTTATTATGTGCAAGGCATGCTATTAACCATTTTGGTGACTATAATAATGAAGCAAATATTTCCCACCATCTTAAAAACCTGCTATAGTAAAAAACATGAAAAAAATATATAATTGATAGAAACCCTAAGGGTAGGAGTTTACTTCTAACAGAAAAATTTAAATTAATTGTACTTTAAACAAGCATAAAATGTATCAGAAACACATAAATGAAGTGAAAGTCACTCAGTCATGTCTGACTCTTGGAATTCTCTAGGCCAGAATACTGGAGTTGGTAGCCTTTCCCTTCTTCATGGGATCTTCCCAACCCAGGGATCAAATTCAGGTTTCCCGCACTGCAGGCAGATTCTTTACCAATGAGCTATCAGAGAAGCCTTAGAAACATATAAAGTGAACATTAATATATCAAGTACCCAAGTACACACCACTCAGATTTAATAAATAATGTTATACTATTTTTGCTTCAGGTCCATTCAAAAGTAAATAAATAACTTCAGATGGAGTAAAGGGGAATGGCAATCCACTCCAATATTCTTGCCTGGAGAATTACATAGACAGAGAAGCCTGGTGGGCTACAGTCTGTGGGGTCGCAAAGAGTCGGACACGACTGAGTGACTAACACAACACAAGGCCATTTTGTGCTACTCACTGTTTCCAAATCACTTCCTTCAGAAGTAACAACTAAACTTAAGGTAGTGTGTTCTTCTTGTCCATGTTTTTATATTTTTGGATATAAATATGCATTTGTAAGTGATATACCTGTATCCAGAAACAATTTACATGTGTTATTATAACATTCATATAATTAAGCAAATGTGTTTTATTGGTTGACATTTTATTCAACCTTTTCATCAAGGGTACCTATGTTGCCCAATGTAGAACTAACATCATTCTCATTGCCATATAATATTCGATTTTTATGAATGAGTACTCCACAAGTAATCCATTCTACTAATTATGGATATTTGTGTTATTCCTTATTTCACTTCAATGGATACCATGTCATGCATTTTATTGTACATTTATCAGCACTCTCAAGCCATGCACTGACCTCTTTGCTGTTCCTTAGACAAAAATTCTCTCAGCTTGAGGCCATCGTACTGCTTTCCTTCTAGCTGGGATGTTCTTCCCCTTTACTAACTATGTCACATTTTTCAAGTCTGCACTCAAATGTCACATTCCATTTTTGTGTTTTACTTTTTGTACCTTTCATACATGATTTCTATAAAAAATAAAAATAGAACAAAATGTTAAAAATAGCCATAACTTTATTTGCATTTTATTCTACTTCTTTCAAATCTTTATTCCTGCACATATATGAAATTCTTGATTTTGGTTTACAAATTTGGAATATTACTGATAAATATGAAAATTTATTAAACACTAAATTTTCTAGGTGATAAAATACTTAATGTATTTTTAAAAGTTCTAACAACTACATCATATTAGTAAAATTCTTCTCTACTTTTTATAGTTGAAGAAACTAAAGCAGGGATAGGTTACATAACTTGTCTAGAGTAACAATCTATGAAGTAATGAAAACCAATATTGCGCCCAGGAAGTGCTGAATTTTAGTTTTCTTTTTTTCCTAAAAAATATATTATGAATCTTTTTTTTTCAATTTACCAAATCTATTTCTACTACTGTTTTCATCATACATAGTACTAGAATTTCCCATTAAAAGATAATTAAATTGCTTATAATTTTCACTAATATAAAAACACCATGGAGCTTATGGTAAAATTGATAAAATATAGCTCAAGCTTTGACATTATTTATGCTTTAAAACACTGAGCAAAGATGAAATCAGGTATGAAAAGAGAAAACAAAAAATTTATAGTTAGGCTTAGAAATGGAAGTATTTTTTTGATCAGAAACAAACAAAAAAATATCAAGCATTGAGTAGGGCTGAAGCCAAGGACCTGAATGTTTTTAATTCTGCATATTCCAATAGCAGCTGAGTGTTCAGCATCTATGATTTGTGAAGACTAAAATTGTTCCACTGAATATTTAGTACCTGAGTAAGTTCTGGGCTTGAAGCAGGAGGTTATAATGGAGCTCTCTTACTGTTAAAAGTAAGTTAAAAAAAGTTGGCAACTGCTACCTGAAGAGTATATGTAACAATAAATGTATACATCATGACCAACTGTGTTTTTTCCCTAGGATCCAGGGAATGTGCAGCAATTAAAAATGTAATAATGTCAAAATCACTGCAGATGGTGACTGCAGCCATAAAATTAAAAGACACTTACTCATTGGAAGAAAAGTTATGACCAACCTAGACAGCATATTTAAAAGCAGAGACATTACTTTGCCAACTAAGGTTCGTCTAGTCAAGGCTATGGTTTTTCCAATGGTCATGTATGGACGCGAGAGTTGGACTGTGAAGAAAGCTGAGTGCCGAAGAATTGATGCTTTTGAACTATGGTGTTGGAGAAGACTCTTGAGAGTCCCTTGGACTGCAAGGAGATCCAACCAGTCCATTCTGAAGGAGATCAGCCCTGGGATTTCCTTGGAGGGAATGATGCTGAAGCTGAAACTCCAGTACTTTGGCCACCTCATGCGAAGAGTTGACTCATTGGAAAAGACTCTGATGCTGGGAGGGATTGGGGGCAGGAAGAGAAGGGGACAACAGAGGATGAGATGGCTGGAAGGCATCACTGACTGGATGGACGTGAGTCTGAGTGAACTCTGGGAGTTGGTGATGGACAGGGAGGCCTGGCATGCTGTGATTCATGGGGTCACAAAGAGTCGGACATGACTGAGTGACTGAACTGAACTGAATGTAATAAAAATATTAATAGGTGAAAAAAGGAAAGCATATATTTATATTAAGAAATATAAAAAGGAAGCATTTTAAAAAACTCAATATACCTTCCTACTGAAAACTTGTAATTAACTATTATTAGAAAAGAACTTCCTGATGAACTTAACCTGATGAATTGGATCTGTTAAAATCCATCATGGATAGCATATATGACATACATGAATTATGTCAAATTATGTCCCTTCAAAATTTAAATGTTGAAGTTCCTACCTCTAGTATCTCAGAATGTGACCTGACTTAGAAATAAGGTCATTGTAAGTGCAGTAAGGTGAGATGAAGTCATTAAGATTGGCATGAATCTGATATAACTGATGTTTTTTAAAAAGAAGAAATTTGGACACAGTGACATGCATAGAGGGAAGATAATACAAACAGACACAGAGAGAAGATGACCATCTACAAGCCAAAAAGAGAGGCCCAGAAAACACCCTTTCATCATAGCTCTGAGAAGTAACTAAACTCACCATCACCTTTATTTTGGACTTCCAGGCTCCAGAAACATGAGACAATGAATTTCTGTTGTATAAGCCACCTGGTTTGTGTTATTTTGTTGTGGAAACTGTAGAAAAATAATATTCATGAATATGATTATATATTGCCTTTCTGTTTATTAAAAAAAAATTTATCACCTCCAGAAAATAATAATTTTAAATTACTTGCAGTTAAATTTTAGGGATGGTACAACCTTCCAAGACTGAACCAAGGAAGTATTAGAAAATATAAACAGATGAATCACAAGCAATAAAATTGAAACTGTAATTAAAAATATTCCAACAAACAAAAGCCCAGGACCAGATGGCTTCACAGGTTTTTATCAGATAGTTAGAGAAGAGCTAACGCCTATCCTTCTAAAAATCTTTCAAAAAATTGCAGGGGAACACTGCCAAATTCATTCTATGAAGCCACTATCACCATGACACCAAAACCAGACAAAGATATCAGAAAAAAGAAAATATAGACCATATCACTGATGAACATAAACAGAAAATTCCTCAACTAAATACTAGCAAACATAATCCACAACACATAAAAAGGAAGATGTAGGATGAGCAAGTGGGGTTTACCCTATCTATGTAAGGATTATTCAATTTATGCAAATCAATCAAGGTGATACAACATATTAACAAATTAAGAATAAAAATCATATGATAATAGATGCAGAAAACATTTTGGACAAATATTCAATACCCATTTTTGATAAAAACTCTCCAGAAAATGGGCATTGAGAGAAAATACCTCAACATAATAAAGGCCAAATAAGACAAACCCCTGGCAAACATAATTCTCATTAGTTAAAAAATAAATTTCCCCTAAGATGAGGAAAAGACAAAGATGTCCACTCTCACCATTCTTAATCAACATTGTTTTGAAAGTCCCTGCCATAACAATCAGTGAAGAAAAAGATATAAAGGAAATACATATTGGAAAAAAAAATAAAACTATCAGTGTTTGTAAATGACATGTTATTATACATCAGTCAGTTAGTTCAGTCACTCAGTCGTGTCCAACTTTTTGCGACACCATGAATTGCAGCACGCCAGGCCTCCCTGTCCATCACCAACTCCCGGAGTTCACTCAGACTCATGTCCATCGAGTCAGTGATGCCATCTAGCCATCTCATCCTCTGTCGTCCCCTTCTCCTCCTGCCCTCAATCCCTCCCAGCATCAGAGTCTTTTCCAATGAGTCAACCCTTTGCATGAAGTGGCCAAAGTACTGGAGTTTCAGCTTTAGCTTCATTCCTTCCAAAGAAATCCCAGGGCTGATCTCCTTCAGAATGGACTGGTAGGATCTCCTTGCAGTCCAAGGGACTCTCAAGAGTCTTCTCCAACACCACAGTTCAAAAGCATCAATTCTTCAGCTCTCAGCCTTCTTCACAGTCCAACTCACACATCCATACACATAGAAGATCCTAAAGATTCCACCAGAAAACTACTGGACCTAATCAATGAATTCACAAAATTTGCAAGATACAAAATTAATGCACAAAAATCTCTTGCAGTCCTATATACTAACTACAAAAGAGCTGAAAGAGAAATTAAGGAAACAATTCCATTTACCATCACAACAATAAAATAAAATAAAATAACTGGGAATAAATTTTCCTAAGGAAACAACAGACCTTTGCTTAGAAAACTATAAAACTCTAATGAAAGAAATCAAAGTTAACACAAACAGATGGAGAAATACACAATATTCTTGGATTAGAAGAATCAATTTAGTGAAAATGAGTATACTCTTCAAAGCAATCTACAGGTTCAATGTAATTCTTATCAGATGACCAATGACATTCTTCACAGAATTAGAATTTAAAAAATGTACAATTTATATGGAGACACAAAAGACTCCAAATAAGTAAAGTATATTTGAGAAAGAAAAACAGAGCAGGAGAAATCCGATTCTTGATTTCAAACTATACTACAAAGCTACAGTAATTAAAATAGTATGGTGCTGGCACATAAACAGAAATATAGACCAATGCCACAAGATACAAACCCATGTATGTATGGTCACCTAATCTATGACAAGGCAGAAACAATATACAAAGTAGGCAATAATATACAATGTAGAAAGACAGTCTCTTCAATAAGTGATCCTGGGAAATTTGGACAGCTATATATAAAAGAATGAAATTAGAATACTATTTAACAACCTATAAAAAATAAAGTCAAAATGGATTAAAAACCCAAATGTAAGACTGAACATTATAAATCTCTTGGAGGAAACATTAAAAAAAAATACTCTTTGACATACACCACAGTAAGATCTTTTTTGACCCACCTCCTAGCATCATGAAAATAAAGACAAAAATAAACAATTGGGACCTAATCAAACTTAAAAGCTTTTGCACAGCAAATGAAACCATAAGCAAGATGAAAAGATAACCATTAGAATAAAATAAAATATTTGCAGATGAAGAATTAATCTCCAAAATATACAAACAGCTCATGGAGCTCAATACCAAAAAACTCAAACAATCCAATCAAAATGGGTAGAAGACCCAAATAGATATTTTTCCAAAGAGAAATGAAGATGGCCAACAATCTCATGAAAAAATGGTCAACATTGCTAATTATTAGAAAAATGGAAACTAAAACTTCAATGAGCTCACATCAGCCAGAATGGTCATCATCAAAAAATCTACAAACTACACATGCTGGAGATTTTGTGGAGACAAGGAACCCTCCTACACTGTTGGTAGGAATACGGATTGGTACAGCCACTGTGGAGATCAATATGGAGGTTTCATTAAAAAATAAATAAATAGAACAACCATAGGACCTAGCATTTCCACTACTAGGCATATACCCTCAGAAAAGCATAACTCGAAAAGGCACATGTATCCTAATATTCATTACAGCACTATTCACAATAGCCAGGGCATGGAAACAGCCTAGATGTCCATCAACAGATGAATGGATACAGAAAAGATGGTACAACATAAACAATGGAATATTACTTGGCCATAAAAAGGAACAAAATTGAGTCAGTCATAGTGATGTGGATGAAACTAGAGTCTGTCATACAGAAGTAAGTCAGAAAAAGAAAAGCAAACATCATATATTAATACATATATATGAAATCTAGAAAAATGGTATTGATTAACCTATTTGCATGGCAGAAATAGAGACACAGAGATGAAGAATGGACTTGTGGACACAGAGGAGGAAAGAGGGGGGAGACAAATTGAGAGAGAAGCATTGACACGTATACACTATCATGTGTGAAATAGCACCTAGTGGGAAGCTGCCATATAACACAGAAAGGTCAGCTTGGTGGTTTCTGATGACCTAGAGGGGTGGAATTGGGAGGTGGGAGAGAGACTCAAGAGGGAGAGGACATATGTATACATATGGCTGGCTCACGTTGTTGTACAGCATAAACTAACATAATACTGTAAAATGATCATATTCTGATAAAATTTACTTTTAAATATAGTGGTGGTGATGATTGTGTACTTTAAATGTACTTAATGCCACTGAATTGTACACTTAAAATAGCTAAAATGGCAAAATTTAATGATACACACACGTTACCACACATATGTGTGCACACATACAAAAAGACACTACCAAATGTTGGTGAGGGTGTGGACCAGCCAAATTCTCATACAGATCTAGTGAGAATATGAAAAAATATCAGTCACTTTGGAAAACAACTTGGCAGATCCTTATAAAGTTAAGTACACATCTCTGCATGCCACAACATTTCCACACCTAGGTTGTTAACTCAGAGATATAAAAATGTGTCCACACAAAAACTTTATACAAAAGTTCATAGCCCCTCTATCCATAATAGCCAAAAACTGGAAATACTGCCAAATTGATCACTATTACAATAGAATACTATTCAGCAGTAAGGAAGAACAAGCTATGGATACACAAACATGGATAAATCTCAAAATAACTATTCTGAGCAAAAGAAGCCAGGAACAAAATACTACATATTGTTTGTATGCTTCCATTTACATGAAATTTCAGAAAATGCAAACTAATCCTTAATGACAAAAACAGATCAGTGGTTCTCTGAAGGGCAAACGATGGTGGGAAGATGGATTGTGAAGGTCTGAAATATATAGATATGCTATGTATCTTGATTGTGTTCATAATTTCATGGGTTTATACGTCTTTCAAAATGCATTGTACAGTTTACATAGATGCATTTATGTACATAAATTATACTTCAATAACGTTGCTATTAAAAAAGAAAATAACAAGCATAGTATTAGTTACTTAGCCATGTCAGATTCTTTTCGACCCCATGGACTGCAACACACCAGACACCTCTGTCCATAGAATTCTCCAGGCAAGCATACTGGACTGGGTTGCCATGCTCTTCTCTAGGGGATCTTCCTGATGCAGGGAATAAAATTATTCGTAGTATATTCATTCTTTGGAGTACCACACAATCAATATAGTAAATCAGATAGAGCTGCATATATCAAAATGTATATACTTCATAAATATAACATTGACTAACAAGTAATGAGCACAATAATTTTTATATTGACATCATGGGCTTCCATGGTGGCTCAGTGGTAAAGAATCTGCCTACTATACAGGAGACACAGAACACATAGTTTCAATCCTTGGGTCAAGAAGATTCCCTGAAAGAGGAAATGGCAACCCAGTCCAATATTCTTGCCTGGGAAATCCCATGAACAGAGAAGCCTCACAGGCTACAGTCCATGGGGTTGAAGACAGTCAGTCAGGACTTAGTGACTGAGAACACAGGCATGCTACATCTACAGTTGCTCTCCTTAAGTTCACGTGTGTGTGTGGGTTAGTCACTCAGAGGTTTCTGACTCTTTGTGACCCCACGAACTGTAGCCTGTCAGGCTCCTCTATCCATGGGATTCTCCAGGTAAGAATACTGAAGTGGAATACCATTCCCTTCTCCAGAGGATCTTCCTGGCCCAGGGATCGAATCAAGGTCTCCTGCATTGCGGGCAGATTCTTTGCCATCTGAGCTACAGGGAAGACTCCTGTGGTGGCTCAGACGGTAAACGTCTGCTTACAATGCAGGATACCTGGGTTCAACCCAAGGGTTGGGAAGATCTCCCAGAGATATCAATTGTATATTTTTTTGTGTATTGCCCATGTATATTATTTGTCCATCATTTAATCAACTTTATTGATATTTGAAATTGTCATATTTCAGCTTTATCGTTCAATGAGTATTGACAAAGATTGGCCCATGTAACTAAGACCAATGTCAAAATATAGAACCGGATGATCACCAAGTGAGAAATAGATTTAAGGGATTAGATCTGATAGAGTGCCTGATTAACTATGGATGGAGGCTTGTGACGTTGTACAGGAGACAGGGATTTAAACCATTCCCATGGAAAGAAATGCAAAAAAGCAAAATGGCTGTCTGAGGAGGCCTTACAAATAGCTGTGAAAAGAAGAGAAGCCAAAAGCAAAGGAGACAAGGAAAGATATAAGCATCTGAATGCAGAGTTCCAAAGAATAGCAAGAAGAAATAAGAAACACTTTCTCAGTGATCAATGCAAAGAAATAGAGGAAACAAAACAATGAGAAAGACTAGAGATCTCTTCAAGAAAATTAGAGAAACCAAGGGAATATTTCATGCAAAGATGGGCTCAATAAAGGATAGAAATGGTAAGAACCTAAGAGAATCAGAAGACATTAAGAAGAGGTGGCAAGAATACATGGAAGAACTGTACAAAAAAGATCTTCATGACCAAGACAATCATGATGGTGTATCATTCACCTAGAGCCAGACTTCTGGAATGTGAAGTCAAGCGGGCCTTGGAAAGCATCACTACAAACAAAGCTAGTGGAGGTGATGGAATTCCAGTTGAGCTATTTCAAATCCTGAAAGATGATGCTATGAATGTGCTGTACTCAATATGCTAGCAAATTTGAAAAACTCAGCAGTGGCCACAGGACTGGAAAAGGTCAGTTTTCATTCCAATCCCAAAGAAAGGCAATGACAAAGATTGCTCAAACTACCACTCAATTGCAGTCATCTCACATGCTAGTAAAGTAATGCTCAAAATTCTCCAAGCCAGGCTTCAGCAATACAAGAACCACGAAATTCCAGATGTTTAAGCTGATTTTAGAAAATGCAGCGAAACCAGAGATCAAATTAAAAACATCTGCTGGATCATTGAAAAAGCAATAGAGTTCCAGAAAAACATCTATTTCTGCTTTACTGACTATGCCAAAGCCTTTGACTGTGTGGATCACAATAAACTGTGAAAAATTCTTCAAGAGATAGGAATACCAGACCACCTGACCTGCCTCTTGAGAAACCTATATGCAGGTCAGGAAGCAACAGTTACAGCTGGACATGGAACAAAAGACTGGTTCCAAATAGGAAAAGGAGTATGTCAAGGATGTATATTGTCACCCTGTTTATTTAACTTATATGTCAAGGATGTATATTGTCACCCTGTTTATTTAACTTATATGCAGAGTACATCATGAGAAAAGCTGGACTGGAAGAAACACAAGCTGGAATCAAGATTGCCAGGAGAAATATCAATAACCTCAGATATGCAGATGGCACCACCTTTATGGCAGAAAGTAAAGAGGAACTAAAAAGCCTCTTGATGAAAGTGAAAGAGGAGAGTGAAAAAGTTGGCTTAAAGCTCAACATTCAGAAAACGAAGATCATGGCATCTGGTCCCATCACTTCATGGGAAATAGATGGGGAAACAGCGGAAACAGTGTTAGACTCTTTTTGAGCTCCAAAATCACAACAGATGGTGATTGCAGCCATGAAATTAAAAGACGCTTACTCCTTGGAAGGAAAATTATGACCAATCTAGATAGTATATTCAAAAGAAGAGACATTACTTTGCCAACCTTAGTGTTTTTTGGAAGGACTGATGCTAAAGCTGAAACTCCAATACTTTGGCCACCTCATGTGAACAGCTGATTCGTTGTAAAAGACCCTGATGCTGGGAGGGATTGGGGACAGGAGTAGAAGGGGACCACAGAGGATTAGATGGCTGGATGGCATCACTGACTCGATGCACATGAGTTTGAGTGAACTCTGGGAGTTGGTGATGGACAGGGAGGCCTGGCGTGCTGCAATTCATGGGGTCACAAAGAATCAGACACGACTGAGTGAATGAACTGAACTGAACTGAACTGAAAGTTCCTTCTTTCCCCTTTGCATTTATTTCCCCACTCTCACTGCAAAAAACCACTGATCTATCACCATTTTTAATTTTTTTTCTCTACTTGAACTTTATGTAATGGAAACATAACTGTGAATACCCTCTTTGTTTTTCTCTCAGTCTAATGCAGTAATTTTTTAATTGTGTTTTTATATTTGTACTGGTTTGTAAATGTTATTCACTTCCTATAATAGTAAATTTTTGTGTATTTTATATATTTCAAACTTTATACAAGGTTTCCCTTGCCCTTTCACGTTTATTCAAGATGATTTTAAAGATGCAGATGTCTGTGAAATGAAGTGAAGTCATTCAGGCATGTCCGACTCTTTGCCACCCTATGGACTGTAGCCTGCTAGGCTTCTCTGTCCATGGGATTTTTCCAGGCAAGAGTACTGGAGTGGGTTGCCTTTTCCTTCTCCAGAGGATCTTCCTGACCCAGGGATTGAACCCAGGTTTCCCACATTGCAGGCAGACGCTTTACCCTCTGAGCCACTTAAGTAGCTGCAGATGTCTGTACTATATACCTAATCAAGTGTTAATATTTTCTTTAAATATTTCTTTTGTAGAATGTGCTTATATATCTTTCAAATCCTTAATTCAGGCAACACTGACAAAATATTTTTCCAGTAGAATGGCCCCAAATTGTGAATCTATGTAACAACTTTATCAAGCAATCCACCCTTTACTAAGGTATGTGTGTATATTTGGGTGGGGGTTACCTGCTAGTGTGTGGGTAACTGGATCTAAAAATGGAACTACAATAGTCCCCCCTTATCTGTGGGGGATCCATTCCAAGACTCCTAGTAAATGTCTGAAATCTCAGATAGATTCACATACATTGTTTTTTTTTCCACATATATATACATATCTATTATACAGTTTAATTATAAATTTGGCATAGTAAAAAAAAATCCTGAATTGCCAGCATTTTGAGGGTCGTTGTTAAATGCAATAAGTCCTACTTGAACACAAACACTATGATACCACAACAGTCAATCTGATAACATAGAGGGCAACTAAGTGAAAAAGGTGCAGCTAGTATACACAGTGTGGATATGCTGGACAAAGGAATGATTCATGTTTTGGGTGGGCTTAGGTCCTGTATGCAGGTCAGGAAGCAACAGTTAGAACTGGAATATGGAACAACAGACTGATTTCAAATAGGAAAAGGAGTACGTCAAGGCTGTATATTGTCACCCTGCTTATTTAACTTATATGCAGAGTACATCATGAGAAAAGCTGGACTGGAAGAAGCACAAGCTGGAATCAAGATTGCTGGGAGAAATATCAATAACCTGAGATATGCTGATGACACAACCTTTATGGCAAAAAGTGAAGAGGAACTAAAAAGCCTCTTGATGAAAGTGAAAGAGGAGAGTGAAAAAGTTGGCTTAAAGCTCAACATTCAGGAAAAGAAGATCATGGCATCTGGTCCCATCACTTCATGGGAAATAGATGGGGAAACATATACGAGATAGAAAAGTTTGTTAAGGTGTTCTTTGGAAACTCCAGTACTTTGGCCACCTCATGAGAAGAGTTGACTCATTGGAAAAGACTCTGATGCTGGGAGGGATTGGGGGCAGGAGGAGAAGGGGACGACAGAGGATGAGATGGCTGGATGACATCACCGACTTGATGGACATGAGTCTGAGAGAACTCCGGGAGTTAGTGATGGACAGGGAGGCCTGGCATGCTGCGATTCATGGAGTCGCAGAGTCGGACATGACTGAACGACTGAACTGAACTGTAACTGTACTGTAAGTGGCATAGATGGAGATATCATCATGCCACACATAATGTTCCTGCAATTTGAAATTTATGAATTGTTTATTTCTGGAATTCCCTTTTAATATTTTTGGACCACGGTTGACTATTAGTAACCGAAATTTCAGGCAGTGAAACCTCAGATAAGGAAAGACAACCATACTCCTTTTTCCAAAGTGAGTTTTTAAATCATTTATTGAGGATGTGCAAGAGAGGTTTCTGAAATCCAACTGTGTTGCCTTTTGGCTTTCACTTAATTGTATAAAGGGTTACGTCAGTAACGTTAGAGAAGTTGGTAATCAGAATACTTTGGATTTTTGTCAATGTCCAAAAAGACTTTTAAGAATAATGTGATGCAGAGTGTCCTACTGTATATGAATGACACTTACTGTAGTTTTTTGAAGAATCGGCCCTAGGTGTTTGTGTGCATGCTAAGTAGCTTCAGTTATGTCCATCTCTGTGCAACTTTATGGACCATAGCCTGCCTGGTTGTTTTTTTCATGGGGTTCTCCAGGCAAGAATACTTTAGTGGTTTGCCATGTCCTCCTCCAGAGGATCTTCCAGACCCAGGGATTGAACCCATGTCTCTTACATCTGCTACATTGTCAGATGCCACCGGGGAAGACCCTGGCCCAGGATAGGGGGTGCTTATTTCTCACTTTAAGGTCTGTAAGACAGTCTTCAACTAGACCACTCAAAGTTTTATAAACATCTTCTGTCACTGAGGGAAACACAGGAGACTGATGTCTGATTTAAACCTGAGAAATCTAAAGAATGAGAAGTTGGTTGAATAGAGGTTTGTAATTTGATAAGTAATGGTAAATTGGACAAGACATGAAATAAGTATGAAAAGATTCCACAAACACAAAAGGTGCTCTAATGCCAGTTAAATATAGTACCATTAATATAAGACATATCCTGCACCCTCATCTCTCTACTTCTTGAAAACTTAAACTCTAGATATGTCAGAAACCACAGTCGGCCATGAGAGAAGTATTAGGAACTCAAAGTATGGAAAAGAAAAGAATCAAACATGTCTCTACATTAGTCAGATTAAGGCAAATTGTATTAAATAATTCCCAAATCTCAGTGGATGAACACAATCAGAGTTTATTTTTCAGTCATACAATCTGATGCTGATGTTGGTGGTTTCAGTGTTCTGGTTAATTCTCCCCCAGTCAAGGATTTCAGGGATCTGGACCCCTTCTTCCTTGTCACTGTGACATCAAAAAGTTCTTTGCTTTCAGATTTAGAAATGGCATATACCACTTTTACTCACATTCTATTGGCCAGCACTGAGTCAGATAATTCCACGTAGATGAAGGGGGCAGTGGTTGAGAAATGTAGTTTTCTGAGTACAAAGGAATATTTTGAAATGATTTGTGAACATACAGCATCATCACTACAAGAACGTTCTTTCCTACTGCAGCTACTAGCTGAGGGCTAAGAGAAGCTTCCACTTCAAATAAAGTTTGGGACTTAGATAATTGCACTAGGTTGCACATGTAAACTAACTGATAATTTTTATGAGAATTGTATGAGAATGACTAATCAGAAGACTTTTACTTGAAGAGTGATGGAGAAAAGTTTGGCCTAGTCAGAAATTTCAAGTAGACGGCAGGGAAAAAATCAGCTCCTTAAGAATATATGTAAAGGAGCCATGGTGATGAAATGATAACCTTGATTTTTAAAAAATATTCATTGAATTCTGTGTGTAGTGTCTATATGGTGTGTCTGTGTGTAGTGTTCACCACACAACAGTATGGCATCACACTTTTTTTAATACTATGCCTTGCTACTACATTTTAATAGGCAATAGTGAATATTTTCCACCTCAAACATACATTTTTAAATGCTCATAACTAATCTCATCTATTTGTACTTGTAGAAGAAATTTAGAATGATTTTTCCATTATGGAAAAAATCCAATTGAATTCCTAAAATCACATCTATTGCATTAATTTGGAAAGAACTGGCATTATAATAAGGATTATATCTTATACAAGTATTTTATTTGTTCAAGCTTTTGGTTGTTCTGTTAATATCTCATTTATTTAGTACTGAACGTTTTCAATTATATGAATTCTTTGTTACTTTGTCATTTTTTTTGCAATTGTAAAATTTTTAAAGGTAGTTTCAGCTTTCTGTAAAATATAGGAACATAATTTTGGTGTATTCATTGTGAAAATCAGCATTTTATTGTGTTTTCATTAGTTTTCAAGTTTTTTATTTGATTCTCTGAGGTTTTCTTTTTTTTGCTGTTGTTGCTTTTTCCATTTTTAATTTTTTCTTTATATATATATATACACATATTATTGAAGTATAGTTGACTCACAAGGTTTCAGGTGCACAGCAAGGTGATTCAGTTATATAAGTATTATATTTCAGATCATTTTCTATTATGGATTATTAAAAAATATTGACTATTGTTCCCTGTGCTACATAGTAACCCTTTGTTGCTTGTTGTATATCTAGTTGTTAATTAGAAATCTAGCATTCTATTCATACTAAGCAAAAAATTGGAATCATAATGTCATAAAATTTTTGGCTAGGCAAAAATTCATGTTTTAAAGAATTATATATTACAATATTATTTATACATACGTGTACAAAATTTTTTCTACTAAGCTTGATAAACACTTGAGAAAGACCAAAAAAGAAGAAGAGATGGAGAAACTAAATGAAATGAGAGCACTGAATATGAAATATAAAAAGTGAAACAAATTAGATAAAAGTAAAAGATCATCATACAGTCCAGCTGTTTTTAAACTTGGCTGCTCATTAGAAACAAATCTAGAACTCTGGAGAAAAACAATAATACATGTGCATTTCTATTTTCAAAAATTTCCAAGATAATCCTGATATGCATCTGGATTTTAAAAAGTGATTATAGGTTTTTGTATTAAATGGTAGTTTTGGTGTTACAAAAGTATATTTTCTTTCCATTGACCAGTTATGGTATAATAGTATTAAGTGAGTAACAGTTATATAATCACAATATTAAAGATGTTTGTCAGTTTCCACAATCAATAGCCAGGCAAAAAATAAAAGATCATTATAATTGCAAGCCATAATGGGAACATGATTAACCTAACCATATAGAATAATTGAAAAGTAAAGGTGAAAGTGAAAGTCACTCAGTAGCATGCGACCCTTTGCAACCTATGGACTGTACAGCAAGAGGAATTTTCCAGGCCAGAATACTGGAGTGGGTAGCCTTTCCCTTCTTCAGGGGATCTTCCAAACCCAGGGATTGAACCCAGATTTCCCACATTGCAGGCAGATTCTTTACCAGCTGAGAAATGAGGGAAGCATAAGAATACTGGGGTGGGTACCCTATCCTTCCTCCAGCAGATCTTCCCAACCCAGGAATCAAACCAGTGTCACCTGCATTGCAGGCGGATTATTTAACAACTGAGCTATGAGGGAAGAAAATCTAATTCAGATGGCCATTATATCTATTACTGTGGGCAAGAATCCCTTAGAAGAAAAGGAGTGGCCCTCATAGTCAACCAAAGAGTCCAAAATGCACTACTTGGGTGCAAACTCAAAAGTGACAGAAGGATTTCTGTTCGTTTCCAAGGCAAACCATTCAATATCACAGTAATCCAAGTCTATGCCCGAACCATTAATGGCAAAGAAGCTGAGGTTGAAAGGTTCTAAGAAAACCTACAAGACCTTCTAGGACTAACACTAAAAAGGATGTCCTTCTCATCATAGGGCACTGGAATGCAAAAGTAGGAAGTCAAGAAATACCTGGAGTAACAGGCAAATTTGGCCTTGGAGTACAGAATGAAGTATGGCAAAGGCAAACAGAGTTTTGCCAAGAGAATTCATTGGTCATTGCAAACACCCTCTTCCAACAATACAAGAGATGACTCTACACATGGACGTCCCCAGATGGTCAATACCAAAATCAGTCTGATTATATTATTTGCAGCCGAACTTGGAGAAACTCTATACAGTCAGGTAAAAGCAAGACGAGGAACTGACTGTGGTTCAAATCATGAATCCTGTTACAAAATTCAGACTTAAATTGAAGAAAGTAGGGAAAACGACTACCATTAAGGTATGACCTAAATCAAATAACTTACAGTTATACAGAGGAAGTGACAAACAGATTCAAGGAACTAGATTTGATAGATTGAGTGCCTGAAGAACTATGGGTAGATTTTCATAACATTTACAGAAGGCAGTGATCAAGACCATCCCCAAGAAACAGAAATGCAAAGAAGGAAAAATGGTTGTTTGAGGAGGCCTTATAAATAGCTGTGAAAGGATGAAAAATGAAAAGCAAAAAAGAAAAGGAAAGATATACCCATTTGAATGCAAAGCTCCAAAGAAGAGTAAGGAGAGATGAGAAAGCCTTTCTAAGAGATCAGTGCAAAGAATAGAGGGAAACAATACAATGGGAAAGTCTAGAGATCACTTCCAGAAAATTAGAGATACCAAGGGAACATTTCATGCAAAATGGGCACAATAAAGGACAGAACAGTATGGTCCTAACAGAAGAAGAAGATATTAAGAAGAGGCAGCAACAATATGCAGAAGAACTATACAAAAAATTTCTTAATGACCCAGATAATCATGACAGTGTGATCACTCACCTACAGCCAGACTGTAAAGTCAAGTGGGCTTTAGAAAAAAGCTACTGGAGGTGATGAAATTCCAGTTGAGCTACTTCAAATCCTAAAAGATGATGCTGTGAAAGTGCTGCACTCAGTATGCCAGCATTTGGAAAACTCAGCAGTGGCCACAGGATTGGAAAACGTGTTTTCATTCCAATCCCAAAGAAAGACAACGGCAAAGAATGTTCAAACTACTGCACAACTGCACTCATCTCACACACTAACAATGTAACACTCAAAAATCTCCAAACCAGGCTTCAAAAGTACATGAATCGAGAACTTTCAGATGTTCAACCTAGATTTAGAAAAGGCAGAGGAACCAATTGCCAGCATCCATTGGATTATAGAAAAAGCAAGAGAATTCCATAAAAAAAATCTTCTGCTGTATCAAATATGCCAAAGCATTTGACTGTGTGGATTACAAAAAATCTATGGAAAATTCTTCAAGAGATGGGAATCCCAGACCACATTACCTTTCTCTTGAAAAATCTTTATGCAAGTCAAGAAGCAACAGTTAGAACTGGACAGGGAACAACAGACTGGTTACAAAGTGGGAATGGAGTATGTCAAGGCTGTATATTGACACTCTGCTTATTTAACTTATATACAGGGTCAGTTCAGTTAGTTCAGTCGCTCAGTCACATCCGACTCTTTGCAGCCCCATGAATTGCAGCACACCAGGCCTCCCTGTCCCTCACCAACCCCCAGAGTTCACTCAAACTCATGTCCATCGAGTCAGTGATGCCATCCAGCCATCTCATCTTCCGTCCACTTCTCCTTCTGCCCCCAATCCCCCCCCAGCATCAGGCTCTTTTCCAACGAGTCAGCTAATCACATGAGGTGGCCAAAGTATTGGAGTTTTAGCTTTAGCATCAGTCCATCCAAAGAACACCCAGGACTGATCTCCTTTAGAATGGACTGGTTGGATCTCCTTGCAGTCCAAGGGACTCTCAAGAGTCTTCTCAAACACCACAGTTCAAAAGCATCAATTCTTCACCACTCAGCTTTCTTCACAGTCCAACTCTCACATCCATACACGACCACTGGAAAAACCATAGCCTTGACTAGATGGAACTTTGTTGGCAAAGTAATGTCTCTGCTTTTGAATATGCTGTCTAGGTTGGTCATAACTTTCCTTCCAAGGAGTAAGCGTCTTTTAATTTCATGGCTGCAGTCACCATCTGCAGTGATTTTGGAGCCCCCCAAAATAAAATCTGACACTGTTTTCACTGTTTCCCCATCTATTTCCCATGAAGTGATGGGACCAGATGCCATGATCTTCATTTTCTGAATGTTGAGCTTTAAGCCAACGTTTTTACTCTCCTCTTTCACTTTCATCAAGAGGCTCTTTAGTTCCTCTTCACTTTCTGCCATAAGGGTGGTGTTATCTGCATATCTGAGGTGATTGATATTTCTCCCGGCAATCTAGATTCCAGCTTGTGCTTCCAAATTTGTTGGCATCTTGAGAGCAGCACTTTCACAGCATCATCTTTCAGGATTTGAAATGGCTCAACTGGAATTACATCACCTCCAATACCTTTGTTCGTGGTGATGTGGTCATGCAAAATGCTGGGCTGGATGAAACACAAGCTGAAATCAAGATTGTTTTGGGAAATGACAGTAACCCAAGATATGCAGATGACACCCCCCTTAAGGCAGAAGGTGAAGAGGAATTAGAGAGCCTTTTGATGAAAGTGAAAGAGGAGAGTGAAAAAGTTGGCTTAAAACTTAACATTCAAAAAGTAAGATCATGTCATCTGATCCCATCACTTCATGGGAAATAGATGGGGAAACAGTGGAAACTTTGAAAGACTTTATCTTCTAGGGTTTCAAAGTCACTGCAGATGGTGACTGCAGTTATTAAGTTAAAAGATGCTTGCTCCTTGGAAGGAAAGTTATGACCAACCTAGACAGCATATTAAAAAGTGGAGACATTACTTTGCCAACCAAGGTTCATCTAGTCAAAGCTATGGTTTTTCCAGTAGTCATGTATGGAAGTGAGAGTTGGACCATAAAGAAAGCTGAGCACTGAAAAATTGATGCTTTTGAACTGTGGCATTTGAAAGGCTCTTGAGAGTTCCTTCGACTGCAGGGAAATCCAACCAGTCAATCCTAGATTAAATCAGTCCTGAATATTCATTGAAAGGACTGATGCTGAAGCTCTGATACTTTGGTCGAATTATATGAAGAACTGGCTCATTTGAAAAGACTATGATGCTGGGAAAGATTGAGGGCAGAAGGAGAAGGGGACGACAGAGGATGAGATGGTTGGATGGCATCACCAACTCAATGGATATATATTTGAACAAGCTCTGGGAGTTGGTGATGGACAGGCAAGCTTGGCGTGCTGCAGTCTATGGGTTTGCAAAGAGTCAGACCCGACTGAGCCACTGAACTGAACTGAGAGAATAATTGCATACAATTTGGAGGGGTCAAAGATTATGATATGGTAAGTAGAAGTACATACATGTGCCTATTTTATCTTTCCAGTCTATTTTTTTTTTCTTTTGGTTAGTGCATTTAATTCATTTACATTTAAGGTAATTATCAATATGTATGTATGATCCTATTACCATTTTCTTAATTGTTTTGGCTTCATTTTATGTAGGTCTTTATTTTTGTGTGTTTCCCGGCTAGAGAAGTGCCATTAGCATTTGTTGGATGGCAACAAATGGTTATAGTTATCCTGAAGTCTCTTAACTTTTCTGGTCTGGAAAGATTTTGATTTCTCCATCAAATCTGAATGAGTGTCTTGCTGGGTAGAGATTTCTTGGCTGTAGTTTCTTCTACTTCATTACTTTAAATATATTGTGTCATTCCTTGACAGTTTGTAGTTTCTCAAGAAATCAGCAGATAATCGTACAGGAGTTCCCTTCTATGTTACTTGTTATGTTTCCTTTGTTGCCTGTAATATTTTATCCTTGTCTTTAATTTTTGTCATTTTGATTACTGTGTGTCTCAGTGTGTTCCACCTTGGGTTTATCCTGCCTGGGACTCTTTGTGCTTCCTGGGCTTAGTTGACTATTTCCTATCTCATGTTAGAGAAATTTTTGAAGAAATTGAAAAATTTGAAGAAATTTTTTGGATTCTTCCTAGTGTATTATCCGTCTCTGTTTGTTTGTTCTTTGTTTTTTCTAGGTCTTTGGTAAACATTATTCTGCAACTTCTCCATTGTTTTCCAGAGATTCTGGAACATCTTCACTATCATTATTATGAATTCTTTTTCTGGAAGTTATCTATCTCCATTTAGTTGTTTTTCTGGTGTTTTATCTTGTCCCTTCATTTAGGACATAACTTCTCTAAATTTTCGTCCTGGTTAACGTTTTGTAATATGAGTTTTGTTGTAGCTGCTATGGGATAGTGGTTCTTTTGCTGACCTCTGGTGATGAGGTTAAGAGGCTTGTTTAAGATTCCTGATGGAAAGGACTGGTGGTAAGAAAAACTGGGTCTTGCTCTGCTGGGCAGGGCCTTGTTCAGTAAAGCTTGAATTAGTTATCTGCTGATAAGTGAAGTTGTGCTCCCCCCACCCCTTGTTAGCTGTGTGATGCAAGGCAAGTGAGCCTTGGGGTCTATGGGTTATTCAGTTCAGTTCACTTCAGTCGCTCAGTCACTCTCTTTGATCCCATGGACCACAGCACGCCAGGCCTCCCTGTCCATCACCAACTCCCAGAGTATATCCAAACTCATATCCATTGAGTCAGTGATACCATCCAACCATCTCATCCACTGTCATCCCCTTCTCCTCGCACCCTCAATCTTTCCCAGCATCAGGGTCTTTTCAAATGAGTCAGCTCTTCTCATCAGGTGGCCAAAGTATTGGAGTTTCAGCTTCAATGTCAATCTTTCCAATGAATACTCAGGACTGATCTCCTTTAGGACAGATCTCCAGAACTGGTTGGATCTCCTTAAAATCCAAAGAACTCTCAAGAGTTTTCTCCAACACCACTGATCAAAAGCATCAATTCTTCAGCACACAGCTTTCTTTATAGTTGAATTCTCACATCCATATATGACTACAGGAAAAATAATAGCCTTGACTAGATGGACCTTTGTTGGCAAAGTAATGTCTCTGCTTTTTAATATGCTGTCTAGGTTGGTCATAAATTTCCTTCCAAGGAGTAAGCGTCTTTTAATTTCATGGCTGCAATCACCATCTGCAGTGATTCTGGAGTGCAGAATTTGTTTCTCCATCTATTTGCCATAAAGTGATGGGGCCAGATGCCATGATCTTAGTTTTCTGAATGCTGAGCTTTAAGGCAAATTTTTCTCTCTCTGTATTCATCTTCTCATTCATCAAGAGGCTCTTTAGTTCCTCTTCACTTTCTGCCATAATGGTGGTGTCCTCTGCATATCTGAGGTTATTGATAATTCTCCTAGCAATCTTGATTCCAGCTTTGTTTCATACAGGCCAGCATTTCTCATGATGTACTCTGCATATAAGTTAAATAGGCAGGGTGACAATATACAGCCTTGACATACCTCTTTCTCGATTTGGAACCAGTCTATTTTTCCATGTGCAGTTCCAACGGTTGCTTCCTGAACTACATACAGATTTCTCAAGAGGCAGGTCAGGTGGTCTGCTATTCCCATCTCTTGAAGAATTTTCCACAATTTATTGTGATCCACACAGTCAAAGGCTTTGGCTTGGGATATTGAAAGGGGAGCTCCCTGGGTTGGTAGGTGTCCAATATGCTACTGGAGATCAGTGAAGAAATATCTCCAGAAAGAATGAAGGGATGGAGCCAAAGCAAAAAAAATATCCAGTTGTGGATGTGACTGGTGATTGAAGCAAGGTCCCATGCTGTAAGAGCAATATTGCATAGGAACCTGGAATGTCAGGACCATGAATCAAGACAAATTGGAAGTGGTCAAACAAGAGATGGCAAGACTGAAAATCGACATTCTAGGAATCGGAGAACTAAAATGGACTGGAATGGGTGAATTTAACTCAGATGACCATTATATCTACTATTGTGGGCAGTAATCCCTCAGAAGAAATGGAGTAGCCATCATGGTCAACAAAAGAGTCTGAAATGCAGTACCTGGATGCAATCTCAAAAATGAAAGAATGATCTCTGTTCATTTCCGAGGCAAACCATTCAATATCATGGTAATCCAAGCCTATGCCTCAACCAGTAATGCTGAAGAAGCTGAAGTTGAACGGTTCTATGAAAACCTACAAGGTTTTTTAGAACTAACACCCCCAAAAGATGCCCTTTTCATTATAGGCAACTGGAATGCAATAGTAGGAAGTCAAGAAACACCTGGAGTAACAGGCAAATTTGGCCTTAGAGTATGGAATGAAGCATGGCAAAGGCTAATAGAATTTTGCCAAGAGAATGCACTGGTCATAACAACAGCCTCTTTCAGCAACACAAAAGAAGATTCTACACATGGACATCACCAGATAGTCAACACCAAAATCAGATTGATTATATTCTTTGCAGCCAAAGATGGAGAAGCTCTATACAGTCAACAAAAACAAGACCAGGAGTTGATTGTGGCTCAGATCATGAACTCCTTAATTTGTCAAATTCAGATTTAAATTAAAGAGTGGGGAAAAGCACTAGACCATTCAGGTATGACTTAAATCAAACCCCTTATGATTATACAGTGGAAGTGAGAAATAGCTTTAAGGGACTAAGTCTGATAGATAGACTGCCTGATGAACTATGGACAGAAGATCATGACATTGTACAGGAGAGAGGGATCAAGACCATCCCCCCAAAAAAAGAAATGTAGAAAGGCAAAATGGATGTCTGGAGAGGCATTACAAATAGCTGTGAAAAGAAGAGAAGCAAAAAGCAAAGGAGAAAAGGAAGGATATAAGCATCTGAATGCAGAGTTCCAAAGAATAGCAAGAAGAGATAAGAAAGCCTTCCTCAGCGATCAATGCAAAAAAATAGAGGAAAACAACAGAATGGGAAAGACTAGAGATCTCTTCAAGAAAATTAGAGATACCAAGGGAACATTTCGTGCAAAGATGGGCTCGATAAAGGACAGAAATGGTATGGACCTAACAGAAGCAGAAGATATTAAGAAGAGGTGGCAAGAATACACAGAAGAACTGTACAAAAAAGATCTTCACAACCCAGATAATCATGATGATGTGATCACTCACCTAGAGCCAGACATCCTGGAATGTGAAGTCAATGGGCCTTAGAAAGCATCATTATGAACAAAGCTAGTGGAGGTGATGGAATTCCAGTTGAGCTATTTCAAATCCTGAAAGATGATGCTGTGAAAATGCTGTGCTCAATATGCCAGCAAATTTGGAAAACTCAGCAGTGGCAAAAGGATTGGATAGGTCAGTTTTCATTCCAATCCCAAAGAAAGGTAATGCCAAATAATGTTCAAACTACCACATAATCGCAATCATCTCACATGCTAGTAAAGTAATGCTCAAAATTCTCCAAGTCAGGCTTCAGCAATACGTGAACCATGAACTTCCTGATGTTCAAGCTGGTTTTAGAAAAGGCAGAGGAACCAGAGTTCATTTTGCCAACATCTGCTGTATCATCGAAACAGCAAGAGAGTTCCAGAAAAACATCTTTTTCTGCTTTATTGACTATGCCAAAGCCTTTTACTGTGTGGATCACAGTAAAATGTGGAAAATCCTTCAAGTGATGGGAATACCAGACCACCTGACATGCCTTGTGAGAAACCTATATGCAGGCCAGGAAGCAACAGTTAGAACTGGACATGGAAAAACTGACTGGTTCCAAATAGGAAAAGGAGTACGTCAAGGCTGTATATTGTCACCCTGCTTATTTAACTTCTATGCAGAGTACATCGTGAGAATGCTGGGCTGGAAGAAGCACAAGCTGATATCAAGATTGCCAGGAGAAATATCAATAACCTCAGATATGCGGATGACACCACCCTTATGGCAGAAAGTGAAGAAGAACTAAAAATCTTCTTGATGAAAGTGAAAGAGAAGAGTGAAAAAATTGGCTTAAATCTCAACCTTCAGAAAACAAAGATCATGGCATCTGGTCCCATCTCTTCATGGGAAATAGATGGGGAAACAGTGGAAACAGTGTCAGATTTTATTTTGGGGGGCTCCAAAATCACAACAGATGGTGATTGCAGCCATGAAATTAAAAGACACTTACTCCTTGGAAGAAAAGTTATGACCAACCTAGATAGTATATTCAAAAGCAGAGGCATTACTTTGCCAACTAAGGTCCATCTAGTCAAGGCTATGGTTTTTCCAGTGGTCGTGTATGGATGTGAGAGTTGGACTGTGAAGAAGGCAGAGCACCAAAGAATTGATGCTTTTGAACTGTGGTGTTGGGGAAAACTCTTGAGAGTCCCTTGAACTGCAAGGAGATCCAACCAGTCCATTCTAAATGAGATCAGTCCTGAGTGTTCTTTGGAAGGAATGATGCTAAAGCTGAAGCTCCAGTACTTTGGCCACCTCATGCGAAGAGTTGACTCATTGGAAAAGACTCTGATGCTGGGAGGGATTGGGAACAGGAGGAGAAGGGGACGACAGAGGATGAGATGGCTGGATGGCATCACCGACTCGATGGATGTGAGTTTGAGTGAACTCTGGGAGTTGGTGATGGACAGGGAGGCCTGGCATGCTGCCATTCATGGGGTCACAAAGAGTCGTACACGACTCAGCTACTTAACTGAACTGAACTGATCTTTCCTTTTCTCGTTTGCTTTTCATTTCTTTTCTTTTCACAGCTATTTGTAAGACCTCCTCAGACAGCTTTTTTTTTTTTAATTTATTTTTCTTTGGATTGTCTTAATCCATCTCCTTTACAATATCTCATACCTCTCACCATATTTCATCAGGCATTCTGTCTATCAGATATAGTCTCTTAAATCTATTTCACACATCTACTGTATAATCATACAGCATTTGATTTAGGTCATACCTGAATGGTCCAGTGGTTTTCCCTATTTTATTCAACTTAACTTTGAATTTGGCAATTGGGTAAGGTTAATGGTGACCTCCAAGAGGGGTTACACCAAAGGGGATATTCCCAGACTGTTGCTGCCAGTGCCCCTATTCCTGTGTTGAATCCCTGTCCACTGAAGCCTCCACAAGAGACCCTCAAAGAGACCAGGTGGTTTTGGTTTAGTCGCTTATAGGATCGCTGCTCCTTTCCTCTGGGTCTTGGTGCACACAAGATTTTGTTTGTACCCTCCAAGACTGAATTTTCTTTTTCCCATATTATTGTGGAAATCTTATAATCAAATCCCACTGCTATTCAAGGTCCAATTCAATGGGGCATTTCTCATGACGTACTCTGCATATAAGTTAAATAAGCAGGGTGACAGTATACAGACTTGACATATTTTTTTAAATATAAATTTATTTATTTTAATTGGAGGCTAATTACTTTACAATATTGTAGTGGTTTTGACATACATTGACATGAATCTGCCACGGGTGTACAAATGTTCCCCATCCTGAATCCCCCTCCCACATCCCTCCTCATCTCATCCCTCTGGGTCATCCCAGTGAACCAGCCCTGAGCACCCTGTATCATGCATCAAACCTGGACTGGTGATTCATTTCATATATGATAATATACATGTTTCAATGCCATTCTCCCAAACTATCCCACCCTTGCCCTCTCCCACAGAGTCAAAAGACTGTTCTATACATTTGTGTCTCTTTTGCTATCTCACATACAGGGTTATTGTTACCATATTTCTAAATTCCATATATATATGTGTATTAGTATACTCTATTGGTGTTTTTCTTTCTGGCTTACTTCACTCTATATAAGAGGCTCCAGTTTCATCCACCTCATTAGAACTGATTCAAATGTATTATTTTTAATGGTTGAGTAATATTCCATTGTGTATATGTACCACAGCTTTCTTATCCATTCGTCTGTTGATGGACTTCTAGGTTGCTTCCATGTACTGGCTATTATAAACAGTGCTGTGATGAACATTGGGGTACACGTGTCATGTCTCTTTCAATTCTGGTTTCCTTGGTGTGTATGCCCAGCAGTGGGATTGCTGGGTCATATGGCAGTTCTATTTCCATTTTTTTTAAAGAGATATCCACACTGTTCTCCATAGTGGCTGTACTAGTTTGCATTCCCACCAACAGTGTAAGAGGGTTCCCTTTTCTCCACAACCTCTCCAGTATTTATTGCTCCCAATTTAGAACCAGTCTCTTGTTCCATGTCCAGTCTGTTGCTTCTTGACCTGCATACAGATTTCTCAGGAGGCAGGTCAGGTGATCTGGTATTCCCATTTCTTTATTTAAGAATTTTCCACAGTTTGTTGTGATCCACACAGTCAAATACTTTGGCAAAGTCAATAAAACATAAATAGATGATTTTCTGGAGCTCTCTCACTTTTTCAGTGATCCAACAGATGTTGGCAATTTGATCTCTGGTTCCTCTGCCTTTTATAAATTCATTTTGAACATCTGGAAGTTCACAGTTCACATAATGTTGAGGCCTGGCTTGGAGAATTTTGAGCATTACTTTGCTAGCATGTGAGATGAGTGCAGTTGTGTGATATTTTGAGCATTCTTTGCATTGGGAATAGCAAGTAGGTATTCAAGAATCTGACTTTAGTTAGAGAAAGCTGAAAAGATTCAAAATGACAATTTATTAAGATGATCCACTTTCTCAATTGGATAAGCAGTTCAGTTCAGTTCAATTCAGTTCAGTAGGTAGTGTCTGACTTTTTTCATCCCCATGGACTGCAGCACACCAGGCTTCCCTGTCTTTCACCAACTCCCAGAGCCTGCTCAAACTCATGTCCATTGAGTTAGTGATGTCATTCAACCGTCTTATCCTCTGTCCTCCCCTTCTCCTCCTGCCTTCAATCTTTCCCAGTATCAGGGTCTTTTCCAGTGAGTCAGTTCTTTGCATCAGATGGCCAGTACATTGGAATTTCATCTTCAGCATCTGTCTTTCCAATGGAATTTTGGAAGCGATTTCCTTTAGGATTGACTGGTTTGGTCTTCTTGCAGTGCAAGGGACTCTCAAGAATCTTCTCCAACACTGCAGTTCAAAAGCATCAATTCTTTGATGCCTAGCTTTCTTTATGGTTCAACTCTTAGGTCTATACATTACTAGTAGAAAAACCAAAGCTTTGACTAGGTGGACCTTTGTCAGCAAAGTAATGTCTCTGCTTTTTTAATATGCTCTCTAGGTTTGTCATAGCTTTTCTTTCAAGGAGCAAGCCTCTTTTAATTTCATGGCTGAAGTCACCATCTGCAGTGATCATCTGCAGTAGGATAAGTAGTAGGACCCATTAATCCTCTTTATCAGCTTTTCTTTGGTTCCAATTTATTGCTCTAAATGTTGTCTTAGCTTGGAGTAATTTCTTTCATTTTCTGAATCATTATATAGCACTATATTTCTTCCTCATAATGATGCATATATCTGATGGAATGTCTAGAGAATGTATACAGAATATGCATGTATATAAAACTGCATATCTATATAAGCTGTATATATGTAAATATAAAAACTCCTACACATAAAAATGCAAAAAGACAAATCACAAACATGTAAAAATGACACAAAGGATTAACAGGCACTTCATAAAGGAAAATATCCAAGTTGTCAATGAGCACAGGAAAAAATGAACCATGTCATTTGTTGCCTGGTAAAAAACAATTAAACCTCGTACAATGTGATACTATAATTCACTGAATAAAATAAGAATTCAATGTTCTATAGTGACAATAAATAAACAAATAGATTAAAAAAACAAGGAAAAATATTTGAATAAAAATACAGAAAAAATCTTTATAATAAATTATTAAGTAACAAATATATATTTAGCTTTATTGAAATCATTTAATGTAGTTATATCATCCCTTCTTAAAACTATAAGCTTTGAATTGAAGCTCATATTTTCTCACATACTATTTTGAATTCTCTGTAAGGATGCAATGATTTATCATCATTTGCAGGATCCAATTATGCTTGACCATTCTTTCTTTTAAAGATTTCTTGTTTATAAGAAAATATTCTTGATGGTGAATATAATAACATGAGAATCACTACTTAGCTAAAACATTTTTTTAAAGTAGCACGTTTCTATGTGTACACCCCATTCCTATATGACTGTGAGCCTGTTGATATTTTCTTACTACTTTCAATACTGGATTTTGATTTTTTTTTTTTTTTGCATCATGTGTCTATCTCATTCCTGTACCTCATTAAATAAAGTTTACATATTCTACTTTTCCCATTAAATATTAATAATTGCACTAATACATTTATAAATTATAATTGTTGCTTAGCTTTCTTTTGAAATTAGTAACAGTTTAATAAAGGTATATTTGACACACAAATCAACAACACATATTTAAATTATACACTTAGATAAGTTTTGACATGTGTGAAAAAGAAATCACCAGAGTGAAAATAATAAACATATAATGATTTCACATAAGTGGAATCATATAATATGTGCTCTATTTTATTTGGCTTATTTCATGCAGCATAATTATTTTGAGATTCATTCACATTGTGGCTTGTGGTATAATTCATATTTTTCATTGCTGGTTCATGTTACATTGTTTCAAAATGTGTTTAACCATTCATTTGGTGATGGGCATTTGAGTTGTATACAGTTTTGAATTAATATAAATAAAGCTGATAGAACATTTGTGTCCAAGTCTTTCTATAAGCATACACTTTCATATTGGTTGAATAAATGCCTAGGTGTGTAACTGATGGATCATATGGTAGGTCCATGTTTAACATTTTAAGAAATGGCCAAGTTATTTTCCAAATTTTCTGTGCCATTTTAATTCCCACAAACAATGAATGAAATTTTCAGATTTTTTTATATCCTCACTAACATTTAGTATCCTGCTCCTCATCAATCTCTTACCTCTATTCCCCAGGGGGGGAAAAAGTGAGCCCAAAGTTAGCAGAAAGAAATAACAAAGTTATTTATAAACAATAACAAAGTTAAGAGGAGAAATTTATAAAATAGAGACTGGAAAAACAATAAAAATGATCATTGAAACTGAGTTTTTCTCTGGAAAGATAAGCAAAATTGACAAACATTAGCTAGATTAGTTCAGAATAAAACAGAGATGACTCAAATATATAAAATCAGAAGTCAAAAATGAGACATTGCAACAGATACCACAGAAACACAAAGGATCATGAGAGAGTACTATAAATGATCATATGCTAGTGAGTTGGATAATCTTGAAAATAAGATAATTTCCCTATTAATATGCAACCTACAAAGACTGAATCATGAAGAAATAGAAAATCAGATTAATAAAGAACAAGATGATTCAATCAGTAACCAAAAAAAAAGTACATGACCAGATAATTTTATTGCTTAATTCTACCAAATATTTAAAGGGAAGTAATGCTAATCCTTCCCCAACTCTGAAAAATATTAAAGAAGAGGAAACATGCCCAAACTCATTTTATGTTGCAGCATTACTCTCTACCCCAACCCAGATATGAGATCAATATCCCTGATGAATATAGATGCAAATATTATTGACAAAATAGTAGCAAAAAATTTCAGCATGCAATAAAGGGATCATTCACCATGATAATGGTGAGGTTTATCCCTTGAATGCAAGGATGTTTCAACGGATGCAAATGTGAGTCAGTACATTAATAAGATGAAAGATAAAAAAACATATTATCTCAATATATTCAGAAAATAATTTGACAATATAAAATGTTCTTTCATGTTAAAAATGTTCAACAAATTGTATATAGAAGAAAAATACTTAAGCACAAAGATAACCAAATATGACAAACACACAGCTAACATCATACTCAATGGTTAAGGTTGAGAATTTCCACCAAAATTAGAAACATGACAATAAAGCTCACTCTCACCATTTCTGTTCAGAATATTACTGAAAGCCCTAAGCAAAGCAACCAGGCAAAACAAGGAAATGGAAGGCATAAGAAAGAACAAAGAATTTTTTTTAAAAGCAACATTCTCTTTGTTTGCAGATGAGATGATCTTATATATGGAAAAATTTAAGACTCTTTTAAAAAAAACTTCTAACATCAAGCAACAAAATAAATAATACTGCAGTACAAAACAATCAACATAGAAAAAAAAATAGTTGTCTTATTATGTAATAACAATAAAACTTTTGAAAAAGAAAGAAAGATAATCCCGTTCACAAAAGCATCAGATAGAATAAAATACTTAGGAATCAATTTAACAATTTAACTTAAGACATGAAATTTTGTGAGATGAAAATTATTGATACATGCTGTAGATAAAATAACATGAAGAAGACACAGAAAACACATTAATGAATCAGAAGAAGACTGCTAACATATCCACACTACCCAAATCCGTATATAGATTCAACACAATGCCAATCAAAATTCCAGTGGAATTTCTCAAAGAAAGAAACATATCCTAAAATTTGCATAGAGCCATAAAAATACCTGAAATAAGCAAAGTGATCCCGAGAAAGAATACAGCCAGGGACATTACACTTTCTGACTTCAAAATAAACTATAAAGTTAAAGTAATCAAAACAATATGATACTTTTTGAAATGGAGACACATAGACTAATGGAACAGAAATGACAGCCCAGGAATAAATCCCCACACATTTGGTCAATTAATATTTGCCAAGAAAGACACACATTCTCAGTGGGGGAAAGGATAGTCTTTTCAATAAATGGTGTTGGGAAAATTGAATAACCATGTGCAAAAAGATGAAATTGAGCCCCTATCTTACACCATTCATGGAAATTAACCTAAAATGGATCTGAAACCTTCAAATTCTTAGAAGGAACAGGGAAAAAAAAAAAAAAAACACCTCTTGTTCTTTGTATTACCAGCAATTTCCTCAATATGAAAACAAAGCACAACTAAAAGCAAAAATAAACAAGTGGGACCCCATCAAACTAAAAAGCTTATGCACAGCAAAAGATACCATCAACAAAACTGAAAAGGAAGCCTAAGGAATGGGAGAAAATACTTCCAACCTATTTATCTGATAAGGGGTTAATAATATACATGATGCAAAGTGTTTTGGCCAAATTGACTAAAAGAGAAACAGAGACAATATGCAAATAACTAAAGTTTAACAAATAAATAAAAATAAAGTTACTACTAACCTTACAGAAATAAAACTAGACAATATAGATAAAATAAGTAAACTTCTAGAAGCATACAAATTACTGAAACTAACTCAAAAAGATAAAATATCTGATCCATTCTATATCTAGTAAATAAAATAATTCAGTAATTTTTTCAAAATGACAACAAAGAAAAAAGTCCAGGACCACATGGCTTTACTGATGAATTTTACCAAACTTTTAGAAAGGAATTAATACCACTTTTCTCAAAGCCTTCCAAACAATAGGAGAGGAGGAGATACTTTTCAATACATTCTATGTGGTCAGGTCAGGCATCTGTTCTCATCACTTCATGGCAAATAGATGGTGAAAAAGTGGAAACGGTAATAGACTTTATTTTTGGGGGGTTCAAAAATCACTGGAGATGGTGACTGCAACCATGAAATTAAAAGACGCTTGCTCTTGGAAGAAAAGTTATGACCAACCTAGACAGCATATTAAAAAGTAGAGACATTACTTTGCCAACAAAGGTCTGTCTAGTCAAAGCTATGGTATTTCCAGTCGTCATGCATGAATGTGAGAGTTGCACCATAAAGAAAGCTGAGCACCAAAGAATCGATGCTTTTGAACTGTGGTGTTGGAGAAGACTCTTGAGAGTCCCTTGAACAGCAAAGAGATCCAACCAGTCCAATCTGGAGGAAATAAGTCCTGAATATTCACTGGAAGGACTAATGATGAAGCTGCAACTCCAATAATTTGGCCACCTCATGAGAAGAGCTGACTGATTTGAAAGGACCCTGAAGCTGAGAAAGATTGAAGGTGGGAGGAGAAGGGGACGACAGAGGATGAAGTATTTGGATGGCACCACCAACTCAATGGGCATGAGATTGAGTAAACTCCTGGAGTTGTTAATGGACAGGGAGGTCTGGCATGCTGCAGTCCATGGGTCACGAAGAGTCAGACACTACTGAGTGACTGAACTGAACTGAACTGATGAGGTCAGTATTACTCTACTATCAAAGACAGACAAAGATAACATAAGGAAAGAGATGTACACACTATTTTCCCTTAAGAACATAGATGTAAAAATTCTTGACAAAATACTACCAAATATGCTAATATCCTTAGCATATTAAAGGATTACAGATGATGATCACCGGGCATTTATCTTAGGAACATATGAGTGATTCAACTTAAGAAAACCAATCAGTATTATATGCCACATCAATAAAATCAAGAAAGAAAAAAATACATGACATTTCAATTGATTTCCAAAGAATATTTTGAAACCACCACCCTTTTATGATAAAAACAAGTGCTATCATAGGAAGATAATGGAACTTCCTGAACATAATAAAAGACATTTATGAAAAATTTACAGGTAACATTATGCTCAATGGTCAAAGATGAAAAAGATATTTTCTTCCACTAAGATAAGGAACAAAACAAGAATGATCATTTTTAGCACTTCTATTCAACATGGTAAAATTCTAGCTAGAGCAATTAGGCAAGAAAGGAAAATGGGAAAAGGATAAAGTAAAACTATCTTTACTCATAGAAGGCATACTCCTATAGAGAGAAAATCCCAAAGAACACACGCAAACTACTAGACATCATAAATTATGCAGTTACAAGCTACAAGATCAATACATAAAAATCCATTTTATTTCTATACACTTGCAGTGAATTTTTAAAAAGGAAATTAATAAAATATTTCTACTTACAGTAGTATTCAAAAGAATTAATACTTAGAAATAAATTTAACCAAAGAGGCCAAAGCCATATTCATTGAAAATTATAAAACATTGTTGAAATAAATCAAAGAACTAAATAAATGAGGGGGGCATCGCATATCATAAATTAGAAAACTAGATATTGTTAAGACATCAATACTACCAAATATAATATTCAGATTCAATGCAATCTCTATCAAAATTTCATTGACCATTTTAGCAGAAATGGGAAAAAAAAATCCTCAAACTCATATGGAGTTGCAAGATCCCTAAATAGCCAAAGCGATATTACAAAAGAAAAACAAATTTGGAGAACTTGTACTTTCTGATTACAAAACATACTATAGAGACAACATCATCAAGATTGTAGTACAGGTGTAAGGATAGAGGTATAGGTCAATGGAACAGAAGTGAGGATCCAGAAATGAAATCATGCATCTCTGGTATATTGTTTCTTGTCAAAGGTGCTAGGACGATTCAATGAGGAAAGAATGGTCTCTTCAACAAATAGTGCTAAGGACAAATGCATACTAATGTACAAAGGAATGAATTTGGACACATATCTCGAAAATGACAAAATTTATACAGAATTATACAAAAATTAACTCACAGTAGATCAAGGACATAAATATCAGACTAAAATTATAATACTCTTAGAAGATAATGAAAGGGTCAATCTTTAGGACCTTGGATTTGTTAGTGGCTTCTTAGATATAACACCAGAATTATTAAAAATAGAGAAAGATTTGATTTCACTAAAATTAAACGCATTTATTCATGAAAGCATATTCATAAAAAAGTAAAAAGACAATCTGTAAAGTCTGGAAAATATTTCCAAATCGTATGCATGATAAGAATCTAGTAATCAAAAATATATAGAAGATAATTATAACTCAGCAACAATAAAAAACAAATAACTACTTTAAAAATGGGAAAAGTACTAGAATAGAATTTTCTTCAAAAAAGATATGCAAATGGGCAATAAGAACATGGAAAGATATGCAACATCATTAATCATTAATCATTAGGAAATGTAAATCCAAACCACAGTGAGATACCTCTTCAAATCTACAAGGATGGCTGAATTTTTTTTTAATTAAGAAAAATAAAAAACACTAGTGAGAAATCAGAACCTGGCTTCCCAGGTGGTGCTAGTGGTAAAGGACCCGCCTACCAATGCAGGAGACACGAAACCCAGGTTCAATCCCTGGATCAGGAAGATCTCCCAAAGGAGGAAATAGTATACTACTTCAGTATTCTTCCTGGAGAATCCCATGGACAGGGAATCCTGGCAGGCTGAAGTCTATGGGGCTGCAAAGAATCAGACATGACTGAAGCAACTTAGCATGCACACACTCAACCAAATACCTGAACACAAATATTCATAATAGTACTACACACAAGAGCAAAATAGTGAAGACAACCTTTTCATCAACAGATGAATGGATAAGCACATTGTAAAAAGTTGGCTTAAAGGTCAACATTCAGAAAATGAAGATCATGGCATCTGGTCCCATCACTTCATGGGAAATAGATGGGGAAACAGTGGAAACAGTGTCAGACTTTATTTTTTGGGGCTCCAAAATCACTACCGATGGTGACTGCAGCCATGAAATTAAAAGATGCTTACTCCTTGGAAGAAAAGTTATGACCAACCTAGATAGCATATTGAAAAGCAGAGACATTACTTTGCCAACAAAGGCCCTTCTAGTCAAGGCTATGGTTTTTCCTGTGGTCATGTATGGATGTGAGAGTTGGACTATGAAGAAAGCTGAGCACTGAAGAATTGATGCTTTTGAACTGTGGTGTTGGAGAAGACTCTTGAGAGTCCCTTGGACTGCAAGGAGATCCAACCAGTCCATTCTAAAGGGGATCAGCCCTGGGATTTCTTTGGAGGGAATGATGCTAAAGCTGAAACTCCAGTACTTTGGCCACCTCATGTGAAGTGTTGACTCATTGGGAAAGACTCTGATGCTGGGAGGGATTGGGGGCAGGAGGAGAAGGGGACGACAGAGGATGAGATGGCTGGATGGCACCACTGACTCGATGGACGTGAGTTTGAGTGAACTTCGGGAGTTGGTGATGGACAGGGAGGCCTGGCCTGCTGCAATTCATGGTGTTGCAAAGTGTCGGACACGACTGAGCAACTGAACTGAACTGAACTGAGCATATGGATACATGGAATAATATTTAATTGTAAAGAGCAATGAATTACTGACACATGCTACAATGTGGACAAACTTCAAAAACATTATGCTAATTGAAAAAAACCAGGCACAGAAGTATACACATTGAGTGATTCCATTTATATGGAAATATCCAGAAGAGGTAAATTTATAGAGACAAAACAGATAGGAAGCTGCCAGGGACTTGAGGGAGAGGAGAATGGAAGTAACTATTAAATTATGGGGTTTTCTTTTAGGATAGTGAAAGTGATATTGAATTAGATAAAGTTGTTGCATAACATTGTGAGTATATTAGATGCCACTGAATGGTTCACTTTAAGATGGTTATGTTTATGTTACATGAATTTTGCCTCAATAAAATATGAAATACTGTTATTCATATATAGTCACTCATGGTGGAGTATCTCTGGGATAGTATATAAAGGGCTGGAATCAACGTTTGGCTCTCAGGGTCAAATTACTGTGAGTCAGAAGAGGAAGGGAGGTATATGGATACTGTATGTCCTTTGTACTGCTTGAATTCTTTACTGTGTTCTTACGTTATATTTATAATAAAACAATAACATTTTTTTTAAAAATAAGATCAAAGTACTCTAGAAGTCATAGTAACAACATGTGTTAATAAACTTTGTCTTGGATAAAGGAAACAGAGGTAAAAAAGCAAAAGACTATCTCTAACAGTAGTAAGAAGGTAGAGAGAGAGAGTGTGGCTGATCAGACTTTAAAAGAAATTTAGAAAATGAGAATCGAATGGAAACAGATATTGGCTACTGTGAATGGCAGGATTCTGAAGAAAGTTAGGATCACTTCACCCTATATCTTTCATTGCAGTTAAATAGGGCCATGGTCTAAACATGCAAAACAAATAAAATAATAATGATTTTATTATTGTTAAAAATTGGAGTAAATAGTTCATATGAGGGTTGTCCACTAGAATCAGGATATAGCAGTTGTATTTCCAAAGTGAACTGTCTTTAAATTCCTCTTATAGTCTAATCTTGCAGTTTCATAGAAGTGCAGTGGTATCTAGTATTGCAAGGTGACCTAGTGCTAAAAAACATACGTATGATAAAATTTTCCATCAACATAGTATTCATAGTGCACCATTGAAATGTATCTCTTAGGTGAACTTCAATGGGACTGACTCCTTTCGTAAAGCAAAGATTCTTTATAATGGGTCCCCTGACTTAATTAGAGTGGACATAATTAGAGTGTAGAGCTTCTCTTCAAACAGAGTTCACTAATTCTCCATGATTAAAACTAAAAAAAAAAAAAAAATAACCATCTAACACATAAACTTCAGCACACACCCAGAGTAACGATAAATTTTTTAACTTCACTGTTTGGTGAGAAAGGCTGTGTTGGATTTCAACAAATTAAACAATCTTAAATTAAATAGAAGAAAAACTACCAATAAAATAGATTGTGAATGAGCAAGAGCTTTTAGAACTAGATGAAGAAAAAACAAGAACCAATTGGATTCTTTCAAAAGAATTCATTTTCAACTTGGATAAAATTCATTTAAAGATTTTTTTGCCCTAAAATTAATAGTATAAAAATCTCAGGCTGTGATAGCTCTAATTCAGAGCTATTTTGTATTTGCTAAATGGAATGTGACAGGGATCTGAAAGAGTGCTATACTATAGAAAATAATTAGTTGAAAACTAACTTGATAATTTTACCACTGAGAAGAGTGAACTGAAATCAGCCTTTACTTCAATTATGTGTAAAGAAGTATAATTACCTGCATAGATAATAATCAAGAAAACTGAAAATACATTTCTCTGTTATCTGGTAGATGGTGAGCTAGCTTGTTTAACCTGTTCACCCCTTGTACAGTAAAGATAACAAATTAGTTACTGCAGTGCCATCAAAATCTCACCCCCCCCCCCCAGTAAAATTGTTAAGAAAAAACTTTTTTTTCCTCTTGTAATAATATACTTTTCTCTGTTGGTATTCAGCTTAACCATGTAAATTTACAAAATTTCTTTATGGCAGTTTTCCCCGGGATATTAAGACAACTGCACCATGGCAAAGTCACAAATTACTGAAGGCTTCAATCTAGGTACTAAAACTACCATGTATGTTTTTTTTTTTTTTTTCTTCCTGATTTAAATGCATTGGCTGTTGCCTTTTAATGTTGAAGGGATAAGACTTCTCTGGATTTTAGATATCAGTATGTATCATAGACATTTGGACTGTGCCTATACACTCAATGTCAATATTACATGCACAGAAATTTGGGTCGACCCAATCAACTGCAGCGTGCATACACAGCAGCAGATTTGGCAAGCTCTCAGTTGCTCCTATCACAGGCCGGTCTGTTGAGCTGCAAGTTAAGGCCAAGTTGCTGAGCCACAGATACTTCATGCTGAAAAATCCCACACTGCTTTGTGAAAAAACTGAGACTCTGGATATTCAAATGAGGCAGGGAAAATATATGCAAGTGAAACTGTGGTAGTCCTCTCTGAGAGTTGAATATTACAATTGCCAAGCCACTGGCACAAATTTTACCACCTTTACCTCAAGTGCTATGGTGGGTGACTGTATTCAATAACTTCACATTTCATCCGCAAGCCTGTTCTTTAACTCAGGGCATCCAAGAGCATGATGGTCTATTTGGGCAATAAACATGCCAAAGAACAGACTTCTTCGCTTCCTGCCACAGTAAATATCTTTGAGGGTGGGGTGAGGGTGAAGTCGCTCAGTCGTGTCCGACTCTTTGCGACCCCATGGACTGTAGCCTACCAGCCTTTTCTGTCCATGAGATTCTCCAGGGAAGAATACTGAAGTGGGTTACCATTTCCTTCTCCAGGGGATCTTCCTGATCCAGGGATTGAGCCCGGGTCTCCCGTATGGGAGGCAGACGCTTTAACCTCTGAGCCACGAGGGAAGCTACTAAAATCCTGCTGTTTTCATTTAATGTCTTTCATTCATGTCCCTAATCCATCTAGGTTATGAGAGGTGACAAGTCCATAGTTCCAGCAGAGCTAGTTCGGAATGGTGTGCTGTATTGTATTATATCATTCTTCACAGTGCCTCATGATTTGCCTTGTATGACAAGTACTATACAAAATAAAGCTGTATTGCATGATGAAAATACCTGACTTAAAGTCACTGCCTGAAGTGGATTGGCATTTAAGACTCCATCAGGTCTTCATAGCAATTAGGTAAATTGACAGGTTAATCTGCCTGCCAAGTAAGACCAGAAAGATTCTCAAAAGGAAAAACTAGAAACTCTCCAAATATTTTCAGGGTAAGGAAAGAGCTTTTCAATCTTGATACAATCTCCTATCTGTGGCATTTAAAACAAAGTATGCAAAGAGAAAAAAAGGAGATTGTTAGAACAATGGCATGAGAAAACAAAACCAAGCAGGAGGGTCATGCAGGTGGCTAGAATCAGTAAAAACAACAGTGAATAATATGCTCTGACTGAATGTGTTATAGCCACCTACAATCTTAAGAGAGATGGTGGGAAGGATTATTTTAATCATGGAAACCTGGAGTTTCTTACTACTCCTTGGAGAAAGGGGAAGCATTTATTGCCATACCAGGCAAATTTAAGCAAAAGGGAAGATGAAAAGAAAGACTCAGGAAATTAAAATTATGTACCACTTCTGCCTATAGGTGGCAGAAAAAATCCCAGAGATATTAATAAGGACAGAATTAGAGAAGTATCAGGAAACTAGGAACTCACCAAAGTAGAAAATGAATATTCAAAAAGGCCACTCAGATAGAAGTTTTTAGATTCATGCTAGAAGCAAAGGTATTTTAGGACGAAGCAGGCCAAGGTGAAACCAACTCTCTAGATATGTAAAAGAGGATCATATATTTCCCAAAGTTTCAGGCAGAATGAATTATTTGAAAAAAAAAAAATGGCTAGAGAGGATTGTCAGTACAGAGAGTGAATAGAAGCACTCAACACTTTTTATAGTTCTATTCTGATCCAGAGGAATCTGTTACAATAGCAGCTGGTGGTCTCAAGATTTGGCAGGTTATGTTAAAATGTTACAAATGCCAAGAATACAAAGCAAATTATAGTAGTGTGTCTAAGGTTCAAGTTCATATGCCTTCCTATGTAGCCATTTGTTCAACATTCTTGTTGCTTATATTTTTCCCTTCTTAATTCTGTCTTGTTCCCCAATATATAATATTAATCACTCTCTCATTTTAAATTGATATTCTAAAAATAGAGATAGATGAGTGGTTCAATGAACTAACTGGAGAAAAGCCAATAATACACAATGAAAAAGCAGGTTTAGAATTTCATATATAAACCATATTTAAAATAAAGCCAAGTATCCCTGCTAGATTCTAGACCAGTCCATGATTAAAATGAAAGGTGACAGTTAACTTATAGGATGATATCATAAATGATTCCAAACCTAAATACATGACAAAATATTAAAATAAAGAACTGTATTCATTTCACTCCTGCAAAATCAGGGTGTCAAAAACATGACTAATTATGAGGAAATATGAAATTAACAGGAACATTAATTTTACATTTGAAGAGCCAAGAAAACCTTTATTTTGCAGCTGGATTTCTGTCAACAGCAAGGTGAAGAAACATGTCTCTATCATGTGTGTTATAAGGAAAAATAAAAATGGTACAAATTTTATATAAAAAGCTAAGCATTATTCACAAAAATATTACTGATAAAGAAAGTCAATGATATTAATAAGTTACTTATATTACAGATTGCTTTTAACTAATAGAATTAGAGAGAGAAAAAAAGAATTAAAGAGAGAAGGGAAAATGTCATTTCTGTGCCTTATTAATTTTCCCATTTTTAATAATTTTTATTTTTTAAACATTTTATTTTATATTAGAGTACAGATGATTAAATTTTTTTAGTTTCAGGTATAAAGTGAATTGATTCAGTTATATATATATATATATATATATATACACACACACACACACACACACACACGTATTTATTCTTTTTCAAATTCTTTTCCTGATTAACTTGTTACAAATAACATTGAGCTGTATTTCCTGGGCTATATAGTAAATCTTCTGCTATACAGTAGGTCCTTATCCATTTTAAATATAGCAGTGTGCACATGTCAATCGTAAACTCCCTAACTATCCCTCTCCCCTACCCTTGCCCCCAGTAACCACAACGTGCTCTCTAGGTCTGTGAATCTGTTTCTCTTTTGTAAATAAGTTCATTTGTATCATATTTTTAAGGTTCCGTGTACAAGAGCTATCATATGATATCTATATTTATTTTAAAATATAAAACAGTTCTTTATTTCGGGAGCTATAATTTAGGGTTAGTTAGGTCTCTCCCATGTGCAAAGTTTGTTTTAGTTTTATCGAGATATAATTGATATATAACATTGTATAAGTGTAAGGTGCACAACCTGTTGATTTAATACACATATATTGCAAATGATTACCACCACAGTATCAGCAAATACTTCCATCATGGTGCATAATTACAATTTCATTTTTTTGCGTGTGTGGTGAGAACATTTATGATTTACTCTCTTATACGCTTTTTTAAAAATTGAAATAATCTCCAAATTACCAAAAAAAGTATCAAGGATAGTACAGATAACTATAATTTGCAAAGTAAATTTTTTTGCTTTATGTGTACCCTCTCTTCCTCCTTCCATTATCTATCTAACATCTGTCAATCATCCATCTTCTACATTCACAGCCAGTTGAGTTCAGTTCAGTTGCTCAGTCATGTCTGACTCTTTGTGATCCCATGGACTGCAGCATGTCAGGCCTCCTTGTCTGTCACCAACTCCCGGACTTTACTCAAACTCATGCCCATTGAGTCAGTGATGCCATTCAACCATCTCATCCTCTGTCATCCCCTTCTCCTTCCTTCAATGTTTCCAAACATCAGGGTCTTTTCCAATGAGTCAGTTCTTCATATCAGGTGGCCAATGTATTGGAGCTTCAGCTGCAGCATCAGTCCTTCCAATGAATATTCAGGATTGATTTCCTTTAGGATTGACTGGTTAGATCTCCTTGCAGTCCAAGGGACTCTCAAGAGCCTTCTCCAACACCACAGTTCAAAAGCATCAATTCTTCAGCAGTCAGCTTTCTTTTTATATATATATATATATTTCATTGTATTTACTTTTCTTTTTTTTTTTTTTTTTACTTTATTTTAATTTACAATACTGTATTGGTTTTGCCATACATTGACATGAATCCACCACGGGTATGCAACTCTCACATCCATACATGACTACTGGGAAAACCATAGCTTTGACTAGACAGATCTTTGCCAGCAAAGTAATGTCTCTGCCTTTTAATATGCTGTCTAGCTTTGTCATGGCTTTTCTTCCAAGGACCAAGTGTCTTTTAATTTTATGGCTGCAGTCACCATCTGCAGTGATTTTGGAGCCCAAGAAAATAGTCTGTCACTGTTTCCATTGTTTCCCTATCTATTTACCATGAAGTGATGGGACCAGATGCCATGATCTTAGTTTTTTGAATGTTGGCAGAATAATACATAATTCTCAGTCTGTATCATCTCAGTTTGTCATGGTTTGAGGCATGCAATGACAGTCTGTGATTTATTGATGATGCTAGTTTTGGTAACCAGGTCAAGGTGTTGTCAGGTTTCTCCTTTTTATAGTTACTAGCTTTTCCCTTGTAACTAATAATGTATCTTTGTAATGATGCTTTGAAGTCATGCCATTACACTGTTCCTCATCAATCTCTCACCTCCTCTACACAGATTTCACAACCACTGATAATTCTTGCCTGAATCAATCTTTATAATGGTGATTATGTGATGGTGATCCATGCCTTCAAGCACTACAACTTCCTTCACATTTGTTAGTAAGCATTATTTTCTAAGAAGTACTTAATCACACTTCATAATATGTATTTATTGATCACCTATCTCTTTATGATCACCATGAACTCACGGATTCCTCTTTTTTAAAAAGTCAATAGGTTACATTACATCGCCCTTCTTATTTATTTTGATGCTCCATTTGTCTTCAACTTCACCACTGTAAACCCCCTCAAGCTATATTTTGCATATGCCAACATTATTATTTGAATATTTAATTTATTTTCTAGCATAAGATATTCCAGACCCATCTCATGCTTTACCTACCTTATCCAAGCATCAGACACCTTTTCAAAGAGCTGCATTTCTATTAGTGAAGACTTATATTCGGAAAACAAGATCTGTGTGCTATGTGGCATATCATTACTTTTAGGCCCTTTCAGGTGACAGAGCAACTTCAGTCTACCCACACAAAGTTCTTGCCTTTCTCTATTTTATAATTATATATCCTTTCTTCCACAGTAAAGACTCAAGCTCCCCTTCCAGAATAAAATACACATTTACATATTTGCTTAACCCTATAATGCACTTTAAAAACCTTTCAGAATGTCAGTCTAAGATTTATCTATCTAATCTATCATCTATCTACCTATCAGAAGGTTTTCAAGAGTTGTCTACATTCCATTTGAAGTTCCTTTATCCACTTCAATTAAAAGTATACAATCAAATTACTGTTGCAAGTGTTAGTTTTTTCCCCTTGTTTGAAATACAACTGTGTATATTTGTTCCTACTTGCATTAGTTTTAAGGATTTTTTCCCCATTCTAGCTTATTTAATTCTTTGTACAAATAGATCATCGCAATTATTACTTCCTCCCCATTCTTTCCATATTGTCTAACCTCCACATACATTACTTGTAGGTAACTGATTTAACAGATTCTGACTTATCCATCTGTTACCTTTTGAAGATATATACATGCTTTCAATTTCACCTTTTTTCCTATGAAAGTAGCGTATTATACACAAAGAAATTTTTAGCCTACTCTTTTATAAGCTTTCTGTAAGCTATATTAGTGATTATAATCAGCATGACATAATATTTAGATTTATCTTTGGTACTCATTATAAGATGAGGTTAAGCACATTGTTTAACTGTTTATATTGGTACCTATGATAATGTCAAAGGAAAGAGTGGAAAAGTCAGATTTAGGCAAGATTTTCCTTTCTTATTTAGAGAGGAGCAACCATAAGTCCAAGGAGCAGTGGCTGCGCAGGCCCAGGAGGGCCGAGAGGAGCTACTCCACGTTCAAGGTCAGGAGGGGCAGCCATGAGGAGATACCCCTCATTCAAGGTAAGGAACAGTGGCTGTGCTTTGCTGGAGCAGCCATGAAGAGATACCCAACATCCAAGGTAAGAGAAACCCAAGACGGTAGGTGTGGCGAGAGGGCATCAGAGGGCAGACACTGAAACCATAATCACAGAAAAATAGTCAATCTGATCATATGGACCACAGCCTTGTCTAACCCAATGAAACTAAGCCATGGTGTGTGGTGCCACCCAAGAGAGATGGGACATGGTGGAGAGGTCTGACAGAATGTGGTCCACTGGACAAGGGAATGGCAAACCACTTCAGTATTCTTGCCTTGAGAACCCCATGAACAGTATGAAAAGGCAAAATAATAGGATACTGAAAAAGGAACTCCCCAGGTCGGTAGCTACCCAATATGCCACTGGAGATCAATGGAGAAATAACTCCAGAAAGAATGAAGGGATGGAGCCAAAGCAAAAACAATACCAAGCTGTGGATGTGACTGGTGATAGAAGCAAGGTCTGATGCTATAAAGAGCAATATTGAATCAGTTCAGTACAGTCGCTCAGTTGTGTCTGACTCTTTGCGACCCCATGAATTGCAGCACTCCAGGCCTCCCTGTCCATCACCAACTCCTGGAGTTCACTCAGACCCACGTCCATCAAGTTAGTGATGCCATCGAGCCATCTGATCCTCTGTCGTCCCCTTCTCCTCCTGCCCCCAATCCCTCCCAGCATCAGAGTCTTTTCCAATGAGTCAACTCTTTGCATGAGGTGGCCAAAGTACTGGAGTTTCAGCTTAAGCATCATTCCTTCCAAAGAAATCCCAGGGTTGATTTCCTTCAGAATGGAATGGTTGGATCTCCTTGAGTCCAAGGAACTCTCAAGAGTCTTCTCCAACACCACAGTTCAAAAGATCAATTCTTTGGCACTCAGTCTTCTTCCCAGTCCAACTTTCGCATCCTTGCATGACCACAGGGAAAACCATACCCTTGACTAGACGGACCTTAGTCAGCAAAATAATGTTTCTGCTTTTGAATATGCTATCTAGGTTGGTCATAACTTTTCTTCCAAGGAGTAAGTGTCTTTTAATTTCATAGCTGCAATCACCATCTGCAGTGATATTGGAGCCCCCCCAAAATAAAGTCTGACACTGTTTCTACTGTTTCCCCATCTATTTCCCATGAAGTGATGGGACTGGATGCCATGATCTTCGTTTTCTGAATGTTGAGCTTTCAGCCAACTTTTTCGCTCTCCACTTTCACTTTCATCAAGAGGCTTTTTAGTTCCTCTTCACTTTCTGCCATAAGGATGGTGTCATCTGCATATCTGAGTTTATCGATAATTCTCCTGGCAATCTTGATTCCAGCTTGTGTTTCTTCCAGTCCAGCGTTTCTCATGATGTACTCTGTGTAGAAGTTAAATAAGCAGGGTAACAATATACAGCCTTGATGTACTCCTTTTCCTATTTGGAACCAGTCTGTTGTTCCATGTCCAGTTCTAACTGTTGCTTCCTGACCTGCATACAGATTTCTCAAGAGGCAGGTTAGGTGGTCTGGTATTCCCATCTCTCTCAGAATTTTCCACAGTTTATTGTGATTCACACAGTCAAAGGCTTTGGCATAGTCAATAAAGCAGAAATAGTTGTTTTTCTGGAACTCTCTTGCTTTTTCCATGATCCAGTGGATGTTGGCAATTTGATCTGTGGTTCCTCTGCCTTTTCTAAAACCAGCTTGAACATCAGGGAGTTCACGGTTCACGTATTGCTGAAGCCTGGCTTGGAGAACTGTGAGCATTACTTTACTAGCATGTAACATGAGTGCAACTGTGCGGTAGTTAGAGCATTTTTTGGCATTGCTTTTCTTTGGTATTGGAATGAAACTGACCGTTTCCAGTCCTGTGGCCACTGCTGAGTTTTCCAAATTTGCTGGCGTATTGAGTGCAGCAATTTTGCAGCATCATCTTTCAGGATTTGAAATAGCTCCACCAGAATTCCATCACCTCCACTAACTTTGTTCGTAGTGATGCTTCTAAGGTCCACTTGACTTCACATTCCAGGATGTCTGGCTCTAGATGAATGATCATACCATTGTGATTATCTGGGTTGTGAAGATCTTTTTTGTACAATTCTTCTGCATATTCTTGCCACGTCTTCTTAATATCTTCTGCTTCGTTAGGGCCATACCATTTCTGTCCTTTATCAACCCCATCTTTGCATGAAATGTTCCCTTGGTATCTCTAATTTTCTTGAAGAAATCTCTAGTCTTTCCCAGAACCTACTATATAGCAAAAAGAACTGTATTCATTGCTTTGTGGTGACTTAAATAGGAAAGAAATCTGAAAAAGAGGGAATATATGTTTACATATAACTGATTCACTTTACTGTACAGTAGAAACTTTCACAACATGTAAACACATTGTAAGCCAACTATGGTCATGTAGTTGACTCATTGGAAAAGACTCTGATGCTGGGTGGGATTGGGGGCAGGAGGAGAAGGGGACGACAGAGGATCAGATGGCTGGATGGCATCAGTGACTCGATGGACGTGAGTCTGAGTGAACTCCAGGTGTTGGTGATGGACAGGGAGGCCTGGTGTGCTGCGATTCATGGGGTCTCAAAGAGTCGGGCACGGCTGACCGACTGGACTGACTGTCCGAGGTTCTCATTAGTTATCTATTTTATATATTGTAGTGAATGTGTCAATCCCACTCTCCAAATTCATCCCACCACCTCCTCTCTACTAACTTGTGTGTGTTTCTTTAGAAGTTGTTGTGTTTAAGTCTTCTTGATGAATCTGTGGATGCCAGGGAGCAGGCAAGAATGAGTTTGTTCCTAGACTGCCTCAAGGGGATTGACACAGTAGAGCACTTTCTTATTTTGAAATGATCTCTTTTTCAAGTGTCTGTCTGTGGATCTCTAATTGAAACTTGGGAAGTGGCTCCAATCAAGATTCAGTTTGCGAGAATGCCAATTTGAAGTTATATGTAGAGGGCTTTAGTAATATTTTTAAAAAGGAGTTTTTTTGTGTGCTTTTTTTTTTTGGTAATTCTTAAGAAAAAGGAAATATTGAGAATCTGAATTCAAAAAGTGCTCATCTTTGTGAACCCACCATCATTTATTTCACAGCTTATAATCCTTAGATTTCTTTCAGTTATATTAGAGCAAAGTTTAATTCTTAGGATAGCATGCAGTGCCCTGCTCCAATATACTGCCTTCTGAAGTTTTGTCTCCTGCTACTATCTTACAAACACGCCATACTGAAGTCATACTGAAATTCTTAAGTATTTAAATACAGATTGGTCTCAATGCCCCCAAATCATTGTAAATGCTTTTCTTAAAACAGGATTTCTTTCTTATCCATGTCTCCAACACTTTCTTTAGGTGTCAATTAATATGTTTTTACAGCCAGGAAAATTTCCCTGTGTTTTAGTTTCCACGCTTTAAAATTGAAGTTAATAGTGTCTATCCAAAATAGGTGCCTTTAGTAGATATGCAAAGGAAGTTAATTTATCTTCCCTCCATTCCCTTCTCTCTCTTTCTACGTTGTAAATTCCTGTAGGGCAAAAATTAGCTTTTGTTTGCTTCTCTATCCACAAGGTCTTGTACATATTATATGCTCAATAAATGTTTACTCAGTTAAATTGTGCAAAGACATACCTAATACTCATCAATCATAAATTACATTATAGTAAACTTGGTACACGTGTGATGTTACTCCCTGGACACCAACTAGAGCAGCTTAAATGAATTTAATTAAAACACATTGTAATGTGAGATATGAAGATTCTTCTTCTGCAGAGGTATTACAAAATACTCATCCAGTTCTGGAAAGCAAAGAGACTTCAAGGAAGAGGTAAACAAGGAAGACGGGAAATTATTTCTTTCTCAGGATTATGACAAAAATCAACTGTCCAAAAACACAAAAATAAGTTGCTCCAACAAATATCTTTAAAGCAATATTTGAAAGTAATGTCCTATTTGTAGAATATTCTTCTTATTAAACAATTTTAACTTTTAATTTCATAATATTTTCAGATTTAAAAAATTTGCAAAACAGTACAAGGGTCCTTGTATACTCTCCACCCGGCTTTCCCAGATTTTACCATCTTATATAATCATAATGCAGCTATCAAAATCAAGATATAATCATTTTAATTAATCTATAGACCTCATTGAAATATCACCAATTGAGCCACTAATGTCCTTTTGACTTTCCAGGATCCAATCCAGTATTTCATATTACACTTAATTCTCATGTGCTTTTAGTATTTTCTAATATAGGACAACTTCCCAATCTCATTTTGTGTTTCATGACTATATTAATTTGCTAGGGTTGTCCATAAAAAGGTACAAGATTGGCTAGGTTGTATAAGAGAAACATTTTCTCATAGTTCTAGAGACGAGAAGTCTGAAATCAAGGTATTTGCAGGGTTGCTTTCTTTTGAGATATCTCTCCTACACTTGTAGATGACCATCCTCCTCCAGTGTCTTCACATAGTCTTCCCTCTGTGCGCTCTCTGTGTCCTAATCTCTTATTTTAAGAACATCAATCAATACTAAATTAAAGTCCCCTCATAAAATTTGATTTTGCCTTAATTATCTCTGTAAAGGTCTGACCTCCAAACATAGTCACATTCTAAGGTACTGGGGGTTAGAACTTCAACAATAAACTTTGTGGGGGAGTGGGTGTAGTCACAATTCAGCCCATAACAATGACTTTAACATTTTGGGAAGAATACTGAGTAACTTTTATAAAATGTTCTTTAATTTCTGTTTGTCTGATGTTGCCTTATGTTTATAGTTAGGTTGCATGTTTTGACAGTAATATCAAGGCAGGAGGCAGATGGTTCCCCCCAGGGTACACCAATTGGAGATTCATTCTCGACTGAAACTCCAAGACAAGAATAGCAGGACAGTTAAAGGAGGAATTTGGGCCCTGCCTAGGCCTCTCAAAGTCAGGAGATCTCCTTGACCACACATGTGCAGAAAAACCTCCTTTAAGGTCAAAGGAAGAATGAAGTCAAAGGATACCTTTTCGGTAAATCCATCTTGGCTAAGAGATGAATGAGCACAGTTGGCAGGATCCTAAAATATATCAAATATGGACTGTGAGCAAGGTAAATCAAAATGATTGGGACTCTCCCTCTGAGTCTTCCCATGTGTCTATCCACATGTACTGTACCCTTTTCCCTCCTAATAAACACTTAACTTGTTTCACTACTTTCCATATTTGTGGAAATTATTTTCTGCAAAGCTGAAGGGCCAGGGGTCTTGTCACTGACCACTGGTCTAGTGCCTAAGATCTGGTGCTTTCACTGCCATGACCCAGCACCAATCTATGGCTGGGAATCCAAGCCCTGCTCCAAGCCATTGCAGGCTGAGGCCACACAAGATCAGTACCCTAGAAGTGGTAACTGTGCCTTTTTCAGGGCATCATGCCAGGATGATTATGATACTGATATGTCATGTTATAGTAATTTTAATTTGATTGCTTGGTTAAGACAGTGTCTTTAGGATTTCTTCACTATAAAGTTACTACTTTTCCCTTTAATTGGTAACTATCTTTTATATACATCCCTAGAGTGCACATATTTTGTCTACTGTTTTCAGCATCCATTGGTTATTATTGCCTATGGCAATTATCACATAACAAATGATAGTTTCCTAGTTTCATTATTCATTTTGCACTTAAAAATTAGAATACTATATTAAGAAAATGCTTTAGTTTCTTTCCCATTTATTTTTATTCAGTTATTCACATTTATCAATATGGACTGCATAATGTTTCTTTTATTCACAAGTTATAACCCATTGCTATGATTACTCTTTTTTTTTTTACTTTATTTTACTTTACAATTGCTTTAATTATTTCAATATTGGGCAGAGGAATATCCTTCAAGTTGGCTTCTGTTTCCCCTAGACAAGTTCCCATTAGTTTTTCAGCATTTCTTTACTTTCTTACAGAGCAAAATGTCCTCATTAGTAGTTATAGTGACCCAATCCTGGAATCAGCCATTTCTCTAAGGAGCCCTGTTTCCTTGTAGTGAAGAATGTTATTTAAAATCTAAGACATCTATTACTACTATCAGAAAAGAAAGGCCCACTCATCCCTGTAACAACTAATATATAGAGGACTTTGGCAAAATGACCAGTTATTTAGCAATTCTTATTATTCTTCTATTTTTCAGACATTCCCTGTTCATTAGAACAGAATTTTAATTAATATTACATGACCCAATTACTTTGGACTAATTTTGTCAATCATCATTTTTCTTGTTCTAAAACTTTGAATCAGTTCTAATGAGATGGATGAAACTGGAACCTATTATACAGAGTGAAGTAAGCCAGAAACAAAAACACCAAAGGTTAAAGCATCTGCCTGCAATGCGGGAGACCTGGGTTTGATCCCTGGGTCGGGAAGTTCCCCCGGAGAAGAAAATGGCAACCCACTCCAATATTCTTGCCTGGAGAATCCCAAGGACGGAGGAGCCTGGTAGGCTACAGTTGACGGGGTCACAAAGAGTTGGACATGACTGAGTGACTTCACTCACTCAACGCATATATATGGAATTTAGAAAGATGGTAATGATAACCCTCTATGCGAGACAGCAAAAGAGACACAGATGTATAGAACAGTCTTTTGGACTCTGTGGGAGAGGGAGAGGGTGGGATGATTTGGGAGAATGGCATTGAAACATGTATGATATCATATAAGAAACGAGTCGCCAGTCCAGGTTCAATGCATGATACTAGATGCTTGGGGTTGGTGCACTGAGACGACCCAGAGGGATGGTACAGGGAGGGAGGAGGGAGGAGGGTTCAGGATGGGGAACATGTGCATACCTGTGGCGGATACATGTTGATATATGGCAAAACCAATACAATATTGTAAAGTAATTAACCTCCAATTAAAATAAATAAATTTATATTAAAAAATAAAACTCCAGAAACATATAAGTCTCTAATCAGCAAAGTATACATGTACCATTCACAAGTTATTTTTTTCCCACATAAGGGACTGTGTCATCTAAAATAGATTTACAATTGTGTGCATGGTGTACAGTTTAAGGATTTTTAAAAAGGAGTAATAATATTGCCTAGCTTGTCTCCTGAATTATTTGGTCACCCGTTGGATTCTCTACATTATTTTTTTTTTTCTTTATAAGAATTAATCCCCACTTCCCTCACAACTCTTTTTACAAGGCATGTTGAGTTTTGCATTACCACAACAAAAGAAAGCCATATGAGAGAAAAAAAAAAAAAGAAGAAGAAGAAGAAGAACAAAGAACATGTTTACAGAGGAAAAAATTCCCTCTCCTTTATTGTGGCTATCTGTACGTAACCTTACTTTGGCAATCACGATATCATCTACTAATTTCTTGATGAATAAAACGTGTCACTCATAAACTCTTCCAGAAGTGCCCTGATAGTTGTCAGGAATGTATTTGCCAGCTATTCAAATAAAGATAGATTACTTGGATAGCAAAGGCAATCTGGTTTTAAATATCAGCATTTGGCCACTTAATGATATCTCTATCTCCCTGAAATTTCAAGAAGATTAAAGTTTGCCTGAAGTGGAGTCTCAGGTGTTCACTTTTGTAGTCTAGCCCAGATTCCAGCCTTTCATTCCCCAGCCCAGGAAATACTGTACAGAAAAGAGTGTTTCCTGCGTTCATCAGAGCTCAATGGACATTTTCAGAAATAGATTTTTTTTCAACAAACATAAACTTTCAATTTTATTTTAAATTTAACCAATATCCCTTTGGATAAAAGAATAAAAGGCATAATTTTTGACAACACTGCAATATGTGGCTCCACAAAGGCTCTCAAAAATTTATCTAATGTCTTAATTAGTGGTATATTTTTTAAGCAGGGTGTATATAAGGAAATCACCATGTTTCTCCTTCATCTAACTGTATAGAATACTGCAGTGTTTTGGATTCTGGTTGCATCAGAAATATAAACTTTACTTTTAAAAGAATGTTGGAAGCTCTTAGAAACTTCTTAATTGTTCCCACTTTCATTTTCTCTTTTTAAAAAATATAACAGTGTTCCTGATCTTAGAGGAACTGTTTCACCATTGAGAATGATATTTACTCTTGGTCTGTTGTTGTATGTGGCCTTTATTATGCTGAGGTAGGTCCCTTCTGTACTCACTTTGTGGAGAGTTTTTTTTTTTTTTTATCATAAATGGGTATTGAATTATGTCAAAAGCTTTTTCTGCATCTATTGAGATGACCATATGGTTATTACTTTTTAATTTGTTAATAAGATATATCATGTTGATTGATTTGTGTATATGAAAGAATCTTTGCATTCTGGGATAAATCCAACTTGATCATGGTGTATAATTTGTTTAATGTGTTGTTGGATTCTATTTGCTAGTATTTTGTTGAGGATTCTTTCCCCTAAGTTCATCAATGATATTGGTCTGTAATTTTTTGGTATCCTTTTATGGTTTTGGTAACAGGGTGTGATAGCCTTTTAGAACAAGTTTGGGAGTGTTCCTCTCTCTGCAATTTTTTGGAAGAGTTTGAGCAGAATATGTGTTACTTCTCTAAATCTTTGAATTTGCTTGTGAAACCATCTGGCCCTGGACTTTTGCTTGTTGGAAGATTTTCAATTACGGTTTCAATTTCATTACTTGTGATTAATCTGTTTTTATTTTCTACTTCTTCCTGGTTCAATCTTGGAAGGTTGTACTTTTCTAAGAATTTGTCCACGTCTTCCAAGTTGTCTGTTTTTTGGCATATAGTTGCTCATAGTTGTCTCTTATGATCTCTTATGTCTCATTCCTGCCTTGTCTGTTTTAACGTCTACATTTTCATTTCTAATTTTATTGATTAGAATCCTTCCCTTTTTTTTCTTAAAGACTCTGGCTAATGGCTCATCAGTTTTGTTTATATTCTGAAAGAACCAAATTTTGTTAAAAAATAAAAAAACTAAAAATATAACTACCATATGACCCAGAAATTCCAGTACTGGGCATATACCCTGAGGAAACCATAATGCAAAAAGACACATGCATCCCAATGTTCATTGCAGCACTATTTACAATAGCCAGGACATGGAAGCAATCTAAATGTCCATTGACAGGTGAAAGGATAAAGATGTGGTATATACATATACAATGGACTATTACTCAGCCATAAAAGGAACAAAATTGAGTCATTTGTAGAGATGTGAATCGATGTGATGTGAATGGATATGGAGTGAAATAAGTCAGAAAGAGAAAAACAAATATGTATATTAACATATATAAGTGGAATCTAGAAGAAAATAGCTCAGATGTACCTATTTGCAAGGCAGAAATAGAGATACAGATGTAGAGAATGGTCATGTGGACACAGAGAGGGAAGGGAAGGCTGTGTCAATTTTAAAGATTAGGATTGACATACACACACTACCATGCGTAAAATAGATAGCTAGTGGGAACCTGCAGTATAGCACACCGGAGTTCTGCTTGTATCACTATGTCTCTTTCACAGATTATTTCCTTAATATATACATTCCTATCTAGGAGCTAGCCAAATCTTCTGTAACTGTTCATATATTTTTAAATGGTATGACCCACTGAGATGTTATGGGGAGGGAGGTGGGAGGGGGGTTCATGTTTGGGAACACATGTAAGAATTAAAGATTTTAAATTTTTTTTTAAATAAATAAATAAAGGAGAAAAAAAACAATAAATGGTATACAGTTTGTAAGAGTACACAGTATACAGACAAAGAGAATGAGAATATGGACTAAAGTTTCCCTTTGTACTAGGCATGTCTATTATTTAGACATCAGTAAATTTAATTATGTCCTTGGGCTTGCAACCAGTCTTGTTTTGTATCATTAATAATATATAGTTCTTAAAATGATGTGGACGATATTAGTAGTAGTTGGTGTTGTATTGGTTGGCCAAACTAAACAGGATTTTTCTTAAAATAATGCATGAAAACTTTGCACTAGACTTGGAAAAAAGGGAGGAATTCAATTACCTGTCCCCTTCCTCTCAGTCTTCAAGGGTAAAGTCTTAAAAGGGATTAGGAAACTCCATTAGTGTGTTACAAATATGTGAGGCAATAGTGCTTGATATGAGAAACTCCTTACTCAGAAATTCGCAGAGAGAGTTGGAAACAAGGTGAGGCCATGAATCCAGACGGTGGGCAGCTGTTTATTACCAGATACTCTCTGTATTGCCATAGAAAAAGAAAGGGTACCAATAACGCATGAAGAGAGCTAACTGCTCAGTATAGCAGAAAAGAAATAATGATTCTTCTTTAGCATAGATCTCTACTGGAGTTGCTGTTGCTCAGTCTCTCATTCATGTCCAACTCTTTGTGACCTCTTGAACTGCAGCATGGCAGGCTTCCCTGTCCTTCACTACCTCCCAGAGCTGACTCATATTCATGTCCATTGAGTCAGTGATGCAATCCAACCATCTCAACTTCTGTCATCCCCTTTTCTTCCTGCCTTCAATCTTTCCCAACATCAGGGTCTTTCCCAGTGAGTCAGTTGTTCGCATCAGTTGGCCAAAGTATTGGCGCTTCAGCCTCAGCATCAGTCCTTGCAATGCATATTCAGGATTGATTTTCTTTAGGATTGACTGGTTTGATCTCCTTGTAGTCCAAGGGACTCTCAAGAGTCTGCTCCAACACCACAGTTCAAAAGGAGCAATTCTTTGTTGCTCAGCCTTTGCTATGGTCCAACTCTTACATAAGTACATGCACATGCCTATTGGAAAAATCATAGCATTGACTAGAAGGATTTGTCAGCCAAGACATTTCTAGGTTTGTCATAGTTTTTTCTTCCAAGAAGCAAGCGTCTTTTAATTTCATGGCTATAGTCATCGTCTGCAGTGATTTTGGAGCCAAAGAAAATAAAATATGTCACTGTTTCCACATTTTCCCTTTTTATTTACCAAGAAGTGATGGGACCAGATGCCATGATTTTAGTTTATTTATTTTTTAATATTGTTTCCAGCATTCCTCTTTCACCCTCATCAAGAGGCTCTTTAGTTCCTTTTTACTTTCTGCCATTAAAATGGTATCATCTGCATATCTGAGGTTGCTCATATTTCTCCCAGCAATCTTGATTCCAGCTTGTGCTTCATCCAGCCTGGCATTTCACCTGATGTACTCTGCATATAAGTTAAATAAGCACAGTGACAACATACAATCTTTCGTACTCCTTCCCCAGTTTGTAATCAGTCAATTGTTCCTTTTCTGGTTGTGTTTCTTCTTGACCTGAATAAAGGTGTCTCAGGAGACAGGTTAGGTGGTCTGGTACCCTAATTTCTTTAAGAATTTTCCACAGTTTTTTGTGATTCACACAGTCAAAGGCTTTAGCATACCCAATAAAACAGAAGTAGATGTTTTTCTGGAACTCTCTTGTTTTCTGCATGGTCCAGTGTATGCTCTATCATCCGATTTAAGTGTTCATTTTGTTTTGTAGCTCAATATTTCTCTTTTCTCAGTGAAATTTTATTATTGATGTTTATTATGGGCACAATGATATTTAACCATTTTAATCCTGACATGTTATAAGAATTACTGAAAGGAGAGCCTGTGAAAGTCCAATTGTATTCTGAGGCACACAAATATCTGAAGCCAATTCCTTACAAGCAAAGTAGCCTATACTGGAAAAAGAAAAAGAAGGTAGACTATATTTTAAAAAAGAAAGAAAGAAAACTTTCAGTGCAAACATTTTCTTTCCCATCCCATTAATACCTCTGTTTACCATTCTAGATTCTCGATTGATTATTTTCCTTGTGTGTGTGTGTATGTGTGTGTGTGCATGCATATGTTTGTGTGAGAGAGAAACAAGTATGCACAGATTAAAATAAATATGCAAATAATATGTGAGGGAGAAATCTGTTGCATTGATATATCAAAACAGGGGAATAAGCTGTTCTCCATGTTTCTAAATTACGTCAAAATTCACAGAACATATAAAAAGATAGGAATAGTGTTGACTGTCAATACTGTAATACTATCATTAAAGATCACAGAAGTCAAGAAGTACATGAAGACATAGAATTTGACTGTGAAGGACGTCATAGGTTCCATCTGTTCTTTTTACCAATTTTCTTGAACAAAATTATCTTGTATTTAACTAAATTTCTAACATAAATTAAAATAGCAATATAAATAATGATGTTCAGAAGTGCATTAAATTAAAAGGACTTACATAACTTTCTGTCATAAGGTTTCAAAACATGAGACTACATAAAAGAATCACTAATTCTTTTTTTTTTTTTTTTTTTTTTTTTTTTTTTTTTTAAATTTTTTTTTTTTATTAAATTTTAAAATCTTTAATTCTTACATGTGTACCCAAACATGAAACCCCCTCCCACCTCCCTCCCCATAACATCTCTGTGGGTGATCCCCATGCACCAGCCCCAATCATGCTGTATCCTGCGTCAGACATAGACTGGCGATTCAATTCTTACATGATAGTATACATGATAGAATGCCATTCTCCCAAATCATATAATTCTTTAAATCATATAATCGTCCAAATAAAATACAAATTATAAAACAGAACTCAGATCTTTCAGTTTCATAAATAGATTTCTTTCTTATGTCTTTACACTTGAGGACTTTTTCTTAAGGTCTACTTTCTAATGCACTATGAAATTTTAAATGTTTCCAGAGAGGAAACATTCTTTTTTTCATCATCAGAAATATGGAAATGTTATTAAATTATATCCTCTCTACAAGCTTTATGTGTGTGTGTGTGTGTGTGTGTGTGCACACGTGTGCTAAGTAGCTTTAGTCTTGTCTGACTCTTTGTGACCCTATGGACTGTAACCCACCAGGCTCCTCTTCCATGAGATTCTCCAAGCAAGAATACTGGAGTGGGTTGCCATGCCCTCCTCCAGGTGATCATCCCAACCCAGGGATCAAACCCATGTCTCATGTATCTTATGGCTCCTGCATTTGCAGGTGGGTTCTTTACTACTAGCACCACCTGGGAAGAAAATTAAATATGACTACACACACACACACACACACACACACACACACACACACACACAATGTTGTTGTTTATTGCTAAGTCATGTCTGACTCTTTCTCGACACCATGAACTCACCAGGTTCCTCTGTCCATGGGATTTCCCAAGCAAGAATACTGGAGTGGGTTGCCATTTTTCTCCAGGGGACATATACAGTTTTATTGACATATAATTGACATACAATTGTGTAAGTTTAAGATGTACAGTATACTATTTTGAGTTACATGCATCATAAAATGATTACTACAGTAAATTTGGTGAACATCCATCATCTCATATAAACACAAAATAAAAGAAAAAGAAAGTATTTAATTTCCTTTTATTAGAACACTTATGTTTTACTCTCTAACAACTTTCACATATAGAAGAGTTAATTATATTTATCATGTTATATATTAAATATATAGTATTTAATTATCTTGTAATTGGATGTTTGTACTTTTTGACTGCCTTCATGTAATTCCACCTCCCCCATCAAACCCCACCTCTGGTAATGACAAATATGATCTCTCTCTCTCTCTTTTTTTTTTTTTTTGAGTTTGTTTGTCTGGAAGTATAATTGGTCTATAACACTACCTTTATTTGTGTTCTACAAGATAGTGACTTGATACTTGTATACATTTCAAAATAAATACTATAATAAGCTTTGTTACCATACAAGGACATTGCATTATTATTAACTATATTTCTCAAGATACACAATTTATACTCATGGTTAATTTATTTTGTTACTGATAGTTTTTACTTAATCTACTTGTTTTTAGTAGCTATGACTGTTTTGTTAAGTTTGCTTTGTTTTTCAGATTCCACCTACAAATGAAATCATATGGCATTTGCTTTTCTTTGAATGAAAGAAATATATATTAAATATGATTATTTCACATAGCATATTTTCTAGCCTGCTAGGCTCCTCTGTCCATAGAATTTTCCAGGCAAGAGTACTGGAATAGGTTGTCACTTCCTCCTCCAGGGGATCTTCCTGACCCAAGGATCAAACCAGTGTTCTCCTGCATTAGCAAGCAGATCGAAGAAGTATCTCCCGTATTAGCAAGCAGATTGTTTACCAACTATGCCACACCCAGGAGCCCCTTGGTCCATGTATGTTGTTGAAAATGGCAAGATTTCATTTTTATGGACAGGTAATATTCCATTATATCTGTATATTTTTAGGCACTTTGGTTGCTTCCATATTTTGGCTATTGTAAATGATGTTGAAATGGACATAAGAGCACATATAACACTTTGACTTAGTGTTTTGTTTTCATTGACTAAAGACCCAGTAATGAACTTCTGAATCATATGGTAGTTTTATTTTCAACTTTTTGAGAAACCTTCATAGCCTTTTCTATAGTGTCTACACCTATATAAATTCTCAGCAACAATGTATAAGAGTTCCCTTTTCTCCACATCCTCTCCAACACTTGTTATTTGTTGTCTTTTTGGCAATAGCCACTTCTGATAGGCATGAGGTGCTATCTCATTGTGGTTTTGATTTGCATTTCCATAATGATTGGTATGTTGGACTTTAGTTATATTTTTGAAGACTCCCTAACTACTTTTATTTTGTCTTCCTTTATGTCTCTATAGCTTTCACCAATGTACTGGAAATACTGTGTCCTGATTTTTTATGCTTACTATTAGTAGTAATTCTGCAAAAATGCTATTAACAGAGGTAAAAGGCCCAGGCTCCACAATCAGACTGCCTTGGTTTGAGTTCCCACTCTGCCACTCACTTCTCTATGTCTCGATTTTCTCATCTGTAAAATGAGGATGATTATAGCACATACTGTAAAATCTTTAGAGACGACTTAATACATGTATGGCCATTTGTCAATTAAATTCTTATTATCTCCACAGTGCAATGAAGATCATGGGGTTTTGTTTTGCAAAGGAAATAAGTTATTATATATACAATAAGATTTTTATTTTAAAAATAAAATTTAAAATTTTTATTTAAAAAACTTGCACTCTAATTCTCACTTTAATGTTTACTTGCTGTGTAACTATATGCTAGTTTCTTCGTTTCTCAAGCATCACTGTCTTCATTTGTAAAATAAGGATCATAAGAGTATTGACCTCATGAGAGTGTTGTGAGGCTTAAATAGCACATTAGAAATACTTAATTATAGACATTTACATGTTAAATGTTCAAAATTATAAAAAGCTCTGTAATCAGACTTCCTAGGTTTATATCTGTGATGGTTAATTTTATATGTGAGTTTGGAGGGTGTTTTTGAATGACAGTAACATTGAAATTAGTGGATTTTGAGTAAGTACATCACACTTCATAATATGGATGGGCCTCATTTAATCAGCTGAAGGCTTGAATAGAGCAAATAGAAATAAACCCTCCCTGAGCAAGAGACAAACCTTCAGCAGTATGTCATTGGACTTCTTCACCATTGGCTCTCCTTACTCTCAAGCCTGCTGACCCACGATGCAGATTTGGACTACCCAGACATAATAATTATTTTTTACTAATTCTTTATTATAAATCTTTATTAATAAGCACATCCTGTTGGTTCTGTTTCTCTAAAGAACCCTTATGAACACAGTTACTCAGCTTTGCAACTCACTACCTCTGTGGTTTTATACAAATTTCTTGGAGCCTCTTTTCTTCATATAGAAAATGGAAATAACAATGCCTACCTCACTTGATTGTTGCAAGAATCAACTAAGTTAAAGTCTATAAAGTGCCTTGTAGATAACTTGAGAACTACGATATGAGTTTCATGAAGTACCTGGAAACAGAAGTCACTTTTTCTCCACATGAGAATATAGATATTTTCAGTTCCTTATTTTGTTTAAGAGTTAAAAAAGCAAAATATGTTGATAGCATAAATTCTTCTAGAAAAGTAAGGTAGGTCCCAAAGATAAAAAATTGTCTTATGGGAAATGTTTCAGTTTTTTTCCAGATCTTGCAGGGACCCATCATGTGTGAACAATACAATCATAGGGAACAATATTGCTGTAGGGAATTGAAAACATGAGAAAGCTATACCAGGATATACTACTTTTTGTTCTGACTTGTCTGGTCCCCTGATTCTGACAAGTGTCTTTATCTTAATTTTGTGTGTAATTGTTTTCTGAGATGATATTATTTTAAAACCATGAAAATATACCCAAGATACTTGTGTGGTTCATTTTTTTTAATTAATTTAGTTTGAGGCTAATTACTTTAAAATATTGCAGTGGTTTTTGCCATACATTGATATGAATCAGCCATGGGTTTACATGTGTTCCTCATCCTGAACCTCCCTCCCACCGCCCTCCCCATCCCATCCCTCTGGTTCATCCCATTGCATCAGCCCCGAGCACCCTGTCTCATGCATCGAACCTGGACTGGTGATATGTTTCATATATGATAATATACATGTTTCAGTGCTGTTCTCTCAGATCATCCCACCCTTGCCTTCTCCACAGAGTTGAAACACTGTTCTATACATTTGTATCTCTTTTTTTGCCTCACATATAGGGTTATCATTACCATCTTTCTAAATGCCATATATATGTGTTAGTATACTGTATTGGTGTGTTATTTTCTGGCTTACTTCACTCTATATAAGAGGCTCCAGTTTCATCCACCTCATTAGAACTGGTTCAAATGTATTCTTTTTAATGGCTGAGTAATATTCCATTGTGTTTATGTACCACAGCTTTCTTATCCATTCATCTGCTGATGGACATCTAAGTTGCTTCCATGTCCTAGCTATTATAAACAGTGCTGCAATGAACATTGGGGTACACGTGTCTCTTTCAATTCTGGTTTCCTCAGTATATATGCCCAGCAATGGGATCACAGGGTTATATGGCAGTTCCATTTCCAGTTCTTTTAAGGAATCTCCACACTGTTCTTCACTGTTCTCCTTAGTTTGCATTCCCACCAACAGTGTAAGAGGCTTGCCTTTTCTCCCCACCCTCTCCAGCACTTATTCTTTGTAGATTTTTGGGTAGCAATCCTTCTGACCAGTGTGAGATGATACCTCATTTTGGTTTTGATTTGAATTTTTCTGATAATGAGTGATTTTGAGCATCTTTTCATGTGTTTGTTAGCTATCTGCATGTCTTCTTTGGAGAACTGTCTGTTTAGTTCTTTGGCCCATTTTTTCATTGGGTCTTTTATTTTTCTTGAATTGAGCTTCTGGAGTTGCTTATATATTTTTGAGATTAATTCTTTGTCAGTTGCTTCATTTGCTATTATTTTCTCCCATTCTGAAAGCTGTCTTTTCACTTTGTTTATAGTTTCCTTCTTTGTGCAATAGATTTTAAGTTTAATTAGGTCCCATTTGTTTATTTTTGCTTTTATTTCCATTACTCTGGGAGATGGGTCATAGTGGATCCTTCTGTGATTTTTGTCAGAGAGTGCTTTGCTTATGTTTTCCTCTAGGAGTTTTATAGTTTCTAGTCTTACATTTAGATCTTAATCCATTTTTACTTTATTTTTGTGTATGGTGTTAAAAAGTTTCCTAATTTCATTTTTTTTTTTACAAGTGATTGATCAGTTTTCCCAGCACCACTTATTAAAGAGATTATCTTTTCTCCATTGTATATTCTTGCCTCTTTTGTCAAAGATAAGGTGTCCATAGGTGCATGGATTTATCTCTGGACTTTCCATTTTGTTCCATTGGTCTATATTTCTGTCTTTATGCCAGTACCATACTGTCTTGATGACTGTGGCTTTGCAGTAGATCCTTCAGTCAGGCAGGTTGATTCCTCCTGTTTCATTCTTCTTTCTCAAGATTGTCGTGGCTATTTGAGGTTTTTTGTATTTTCATACAAATTGTTAAATTATTTTTTCTAGTTCTGTGAAAAATACTGTTGGTAGTTTGATACGGATTGCATTGAATCTATAGATTGCTATGGGTAGCTTACTCATTTTCACTATGTTGATTCTTACAATCCATGAACATGGTCTATTTCTCCATCTATTTGTATCCTCTTTAATTTCTTTCATCAGTGTTTTACAGTTTTCTATATATAGGTCTTTTGTTTCTTTAGGTAGATATATTCCTAAGTATTTTATTCTTTCCATTGCAATGGTGAATGGAATTTTTTTCCTTAATTTATCTTTCTGTTTTCTCATTGTTAGTGTATAGGAATGCAAGGGATTTCTGTGTGTTACTTTTATATCCTCCTGCTGCTGCTAAGTCGCTTCAGTTGTGTCCGACTCTGTGTGACCCCAGCAACTTCACTATATTCATTGATGAGCTCTAGTAACTTTCTGGTAGAGTCTTTACGGTTTTCTATGTAGAGGATCATGTCATATGCAAACAGTGAGAGTTTAACTTCTTTTCCATATGTATTCCTTTTATTTTTCTGCTCTGATTGCTGTGGCCAAAACTTCCAAAACTATGTTGATTCATAGTGGTGAGTGTGGGCACCCTTGCCTTGTTCCTGACTTTAGGGGAACTGCTTTCAGTTTTTCACCATTGAGGATAATGTTTGCTCTGGGTTATCACTGATGAACATAGATGCAAAAATCCTTATCAAAATTCTAGCAAACAGAATCCAACAACACATTAAAATGATCATATATCATGACCAAGTGGGCTTTATCCCAGGAATGCAGGAATTCTTTAATATCTTGAAATCAATCAATGTAATACACCACATTAACAAATTGAAAGATAAAAACCATATGGTTATCTCAATAGATGCAGAAAAGCCTGTGACAAAATTCAACATCCATTTATGATAAAAACTGTCCAGAAAGCAGGAATAGAAGGAACATACCTCAACATAATAACAGTTATATATGGTGCTCATTTATAACTTGGACTATCAGCATGAGTGAATTCTGGTTGTATTTCAACTGCTTTATTGCAGAACAGCCTCAGCCAAAAAGGCACCAGCAGATTGACCAAAGTATGATTGGAGAGCCCACAAAGTTCGTGCATATATGGCTCACATAGTGACCTATTCAGTGGGATGAATTCTGTCAGTTCCATGCAGAACTACATATAGTCCAAGGGAGGCTATGGGGGGTGGCATGGCCAAAGATGTGCAGATGCTCCTGGTGGACATGAAGGCAGGATAGTCCCAGACTTTTCCTCAAAGTGTGATGACATCTTGTTCATCCTGTTGTGATTGCTCCAGTGACATCTTACTGTTCTGCTCTGAAGAAACATGTCAGAAGAATCCTCTATTTCCTTCAGCTGGCATGCATGCTTTTGAACTCCTGCACAGAATTCTTTGGATTGTGGCTTAATTCTTGATTTTTATGAATATGGATCTGATTTTAGCATGATCTTTTTTGTGAATGCTAGCACTGTTTTGCATTCTTCCCTCACACTTTCTCTTTCCACCTTCAATCCCTCTGCCTTATTGATTTTATTGGTAAGCAAAGACCTTCTATTATTGATTAATTTGTCACCACTTATGTCTATTTTGGAAGGTATGCAACCCATAAACACAATGATAGTTTCTATTCATATAAAACTGCAGCAGAGTAGTGTCTGAGTGCTTTATGAAGTTGCTTGTGTGGGAGCCCAAGGGATGCCAGAAATGGACAGCTCCTGGCTGTCGTGGGTGGATGATACTGCTGCTATTAGAGAAAGGTGAATTGTGGCACCAAGTCACATCAATTTCACAGAAAAAAGACAACTTGTAACTTATTTTAGAAGTATGACTTTTATTTAGTTAGAATTGTAGTAAAAGAAAAGCTTGCATCCATAAGGCATTCATTTTGCTGTAAGTGTTTGATCTATTTATTTGAGAGCAAGAACCTGGGATTGTAAAAAAGTGTGGTTATATATCGAGTGTGTGGTAATATCCTCACCCAGTCTGACTCTGAGCATCCTGTTCTTAGTAGCTGTTCATTTCTTTGTTTGCTTGGTCTTGGTTTTCACTTGTTAAATACTGTGGTATCCAGTTGGCCTCCAGCAGTAGTTTGTTGAGCTTCTAGCCTCTACTTTTAAGTGCAGGCTCTTGAGTCATTGGTCTCTCCATGTCCACATTTTGGGACAGTAGAAGTTGCCAGGAGCAGTGGCTGACCTGGCTGTGTTGTTGCCTGTGAGAACAACCTGGATGGTGACTTAAGGTATTGCCAAGAATCCTTGGGCTTGGGATCCAAAATGTTTGTTTTCTACAAACTGTGTTTATATAAATGCTCCTCCTACATAAGGGTGTAGTACTAAGCCCAGGAGTGGTTTGATTTCCATTAGAAATTTTAAATCCTATTTCCAGTTTAGCCCTATCTAACAGTTATATTTGATAGGAGTACTATTTCCTTCAGGAAATGGGCTTAACTGGAAGAAAACAGTAAGGAATTAAGTAACTGCATAAAGAGAGAAAGATAATGTTATCTTCACCTTAGTCACAAGTTCTTGTAAAATAGGTAAGTGAATAAATATTTGGTTTATATAGGCAAAACATGGAAGGATTTCTTCCCCCAGTTTTTTTTTTTTAAGTTACCCCATACAGCAGGCACTAGATTATTCAGTCCTTGTATTTCTGCAGTTTTGAGTCTTCATAGTTCTTAATCGCAGAGAATTTGTCAAGAAATAACATTTATGCTTAACAATCAGAATAAGCATTTTGCATTTTAATAGCTTCTAAACTTGAATTCATTTGATGTCACTGTATTCTGGATTTTGCTTGAGCACCAGTGTCATTCTGTTCAGCAGCCAGGGTCCTGCCGGGGACACTGCAGTGTGCATTCTCTTTAAAGATGGATTGTTTAGGCATAGTCAGTGATAATGCTAGTTAGTCTACTTCTATTTTGACTTTAACAATTACAGAGTTTATAATTGTATAACTCCTAGAACAATACAGGGGGCCCTGGTCCCTTTTCTCTACTTCATGGTTTAACCCTGGACACAGTTTTTTTTTTTTTTTTTTTTTTTTTTAGGGAGTCCACTTCCCCATTGATAAGTGGGCTTTTAAACCTTTTTATGTCATTTGCTCCCAAGAACATTGTGTCTGATTTGAAAAATGAATCTAATTAAATAGAATTGACTGTTAATATTTTGCAAAAACATGTGCTAACAACTGTTAACTAATGACATGCATTCTGTAAAAGAGGTGCTTTCCCATGATATAGGCATGAAGTGGTGCCAATGAGCATAGAGCGGAAATGTGAACCATGGTGATTGGGTTCAGCATTTCTGATGCAGCATTATCAGTGGGCCTTTACAGATACTTTGTGAGTATATATTAGCTTTCACTTTTGTTATTAAATTATAGCAGTTCTATTATAGAGAGCAAGTTTGCCTTGATTTTTTTAAATGACTTCTGCTCAGCACCCAGGAAATAAAATTGACATATTTTTATAGTTTAAGCATACTTTTTTTTGTACACTGTGTTCATTTTGAATAAATTAAGTTCAGTGTTGGCTGGTAGATAATAAAAAGAAAGCATTTGATTTTGATTCAATAAATGTTTTTCAAACCTGAAAAAAAAAATCAAGGGATTAATCCAAGAAGATATAATAATTGTAAATATATAGGAATCAAACTTAGGAGACCTTAAATATATAAGGCAAATACAAAGAGCCATAAAGTGAGAAAGAGACAGTAACACAATAATAGTGGGGGACCTTGAACATACCACTTTCACTAATGGACAGATCATTCAGGCAGAAAATCAATAAGGAAACATAGATATTAAATGATACATCAATCCTGAATGACATAAGTATTCCATCCTAAAGCAGCCTAATGCAAATTTTCTCAAGTGCACAATGGACATTCTCCAGGATTGCCAACATGCTTGGCCACAAAAGCTAGCTGATATCATATAAAGCTAGGTGATATCATATAAAGAATTTTTTTTTTCAGATCACAATGCTGTGATTTAAGATTAGATACAAATTACAGGAAAAAAAACATAAAAAGACAGAAAATTGGAGGCTAAACAATATACTGCTGCTGCTGCTGTTGCTAAGTCGCTTCAGTCATGTCTGACTCTGTGCCACCCCATAGACGGCAGCCCACCAGGCTCTCCCATCCCTGGGGTTTTCCAAGCAAGAACACTGGAGTGGGTTTCCATTTCCTTCTCCAATGCATGAAAGTGAAAAGTGAAAGGGAAGTCACTCAGTCGTGTCTGACTCTTCGTGACCCCATGGACTGCAGTCTACCAGGCTCCTCTGCTCATGGGATTTTCCAGGCAAGAGTACTGGAGTGGGGTGCCATTGCCTTCTCCGAAACAACATACTATTAAATAACAAATGAATAACTGAAAAAAAAAAGAAATAAAAAATACGTAGAGACAAATGAAAATTAAAGCACAATGATCCGAAACCTATGGGATGCAACAAAAGCAGTTATGAAAGGGGAGTTTATAGCAATACAAACTTACTTAAAGAAATGAGGAAAATCTCAAATGAACAACTTAAACTTAACTTAAAGCTAATAGTGAAAGAAGAATTAACAAAATCTAAAGTTAGGTATTTTTCTTAGAACTAGAACAAATAATTTTACAATTTGTATGGAAAAACAAAAGACCCTAAACAGCCAAAGCAATCTTGAGAAAGAAGAATGGAACTGGAGGAATCAAACTTCTTGATTTCAAACTATACTGCAAAACTACAGTCATCAAGACAGCATGATACTGGCACAAAGACAAAAACATAGATCAATGGAACAAAATAGAAAGTCCAGAGATAAATCCATTCACCTATGGGCACCTTATTTTGACAAAGGAGGCAAAAATACACAATGGAGAAAAGGCGATCTCTTCAACAAGTGGTGCTGGGAAAACTGGCCAAATATGCATAAAGGATGAAACTAGAACACTTTCTAACACCATACACAAAAATAAACACAAAATGGATTAAAGACCTAAATGTAAGACCAGAAACTATCAAGCTCTTAGGGGAAAACAGGCAGAACACTGTCTGACATAAGCCACAGCAAGATCCTCTATGGCCCATCTCTCTAAGTAATGGAAATAAAAACAAAAACAAACAAATGGAACCTAATTAAACTTAAAAACGTTTGCATGACAAAGGAAACTACAGTCAAGGTGAAAAGACAGCCCTCAGAAAGGGAGAAAATGATAGCAAATGAAACAACTGACAGTGAATTAATCTCCAATGTATACAAGCAGCATATGCAAATCAATACCAGAAAAACAAACAACCCAGTCAAAAATTGGCAAAAACCTAAACAGATATTTCTCCAAAGAAGACATAAAAATGGCTAATAGACACATGAAAAGATGCTAAACATCACTCATTATTAGAGAAATTCAAATCAAAACCACAAAGATGTGCCATCTTGCATTGCTCAGAATGGCCATCATCAAGATGCCTACAAACAATAAATGCTGGAGAGAGTTAGGAGAAATGGGAACCCTTTTACACTGTTGGTGAGAACGCAAACTGGTACTGTCACTATGGAGAACAATGTGGAGATGCCTAAAAAAACTGGGAATAGACAACCCATGTGACCCAACAATCCCAATGCTGGGCGTACACCCTGAGGAAACCAGAATCGAAAGGCGCTCATGTACCCCAATGTTCATTGAAGCACTATTTACAATAGCTAGGACATGGAAGCAACCTAGATGTCCATTGGCAGATGAATGGACAAGGAAGTTACAGTACATATACACAAAAGAATATTGTACAGGTATTAAAATGAACGCATTTGAAACAGTTTTAATGAGGTGGATGAATCTGGAGCCTCTTGCACAGGGTGAGGTTAAGTCTGAAAGTGGAAGACAAATATTGTATATTAACACATATATATGGAATTTAGAAAGATGGTGCTGATGATCCTCTTTAAGAATTTTCCACATAGAGAGGATTATCAGTGCCATCTTTCCAAATGGTACATTACCATATGCAAAATAGATGACCAGTGCAAATTCAATGCATGAAGCAGGGCATGAAAGTCAGTGCTTTGGGTCATTCCAGAGGGATAGGGTGGGGAAAGAAGGAAGAGGAGTTTCAGGACAGGGGGGGAAACTGTGGAAAATTCTGAAAGATATGGGAGTACCAGACCACCTGACCTGCCTCCTAAGAAATCTGTATGCAGGTCAAGGAGCAAAAGTTAGAACTGGATATGGAAAAATAGACTGGTTCCAATTTGAGAAAGGAATACGTCAAGGCTGTATATTGCCACCCTACTTACTTAACTCATATGCAGAGTACATCACACAAAATGCTGGGCTGGAGGAAGCATAAGCTGGAATCAAGATTGCTGGGAGAAATATCAATAACCTCAGATATGAAAATGAGACCAGCCTTATGGCAGAAAGTGAAGAACTAAAGAGCCTCTTGATGAAAGTGAAAGAGGAGAGTGAAAAACTTGGCTTAAAGCTCAGCATTCAGAAAACTAAGATCATGGCATCCAGTCTCATCACTTCATAGCAAATAGATGGGGAAACAGCGGAAACAATGACAGATTTATTTTCTTGGGTTTCAAAATCACTGCAGATGGTGACTGAAGCTATGAAATTAAAAGGCACTTGGTCCTTAGAAGAAAAGTTATGACCAACCTAGACACCATATTAAAAAGTAGAGACATTATTTTGCCCAAAAAGGTCCATCTAGTCAAAGCCATGGTTTTTCCAGTAGTCATGTATACATGTGAGAGTTGGACCATAAAGAAAGCTGAACACTGAAGAATCGATGCTTTTCAACTGTGTTTTTGGAGAAGACACTTGAGAGTCCCTTGGACTTCAAGGAGATCTGAATAGTCCATCCTCAAAGAAATCAGTCCTGAATATCCATTGGAAGGATTGATGTTGAAGTCAAACTCTAATACTTTGGCCACCTGATGTGAAGAACTGACACATTGGAAAAGACCCTGATGCTGGGAAAGACTGAAGGTGGGAGGAGAAGGGACGACAGGGGATGAGATGGTTGGATGGCATCACTGACTTAATGGACATGGGTTTGAGCAAGCTCCGGGAGTTGGTAATGGACAGGGAAGCCTGGCATCCATGGGGTCACAAAGAGTTGGACATGACTGAACGACTGAACTGAACTGAACTGACTGGTGATTCTACATGTAGGGAAGTAAAGAAGACGCAGATGTAAAGAATAGACATTTGGACTCTGTGGGAAAAGGCAAAAGTGGGAAGATTTGAGAGAATAGCCTTTAAACATGTACATTGCCACTTGCAAAACAGATGACCAGTGCAAGTTCAGTGCATGAAGCAGGGCACCCAAAACCAGTCCTCTGAGTGGACCCATAGAGATAGGGTGGGGAGAAAGGTGGGAGAGGTTTCAGGATGGGGGAGGGGACATGTATACCTGTGGCTGATTCATGTTTATGTACGGCAAAAACCATCACAATGTTGTAAAGTAGTTATCCTCCAATTAAAATAGACAAATTAATTTAAAAATAGTAATGATGGCAGTTAATTATTACTGCCTTATAAGAGTTTCTATATTTGTTATCAGATATTAGGTATGAGTTAATATTGTAAGACAATGCTTCATAATGGTGATGACTTTTGACAAGTGTTTAATAAATATTATCTTTTACTATAAAAATTAAAGTTAGAATTAAAGAAATCATAAAAATCAGAGCAGATGTAAATGAAAAAAATAGAAAAGAATAACAATGATTAATGAAATTAAATTTTTTCAAGAAGATAAAACTGATAAATCTTCAGCCCGATTCATCAAGAATAAAAGGAAAGGATTCAAATCAATAAAATTGGAAATGAAAAAGGATAAATTACAGCTGACACCACAGAAATACAAAAGATCATAAGAGACTACAGTTAACTGTATGGCAATAAAATGGACAGTGTGGAAAATTCTTAGAAAGGTACATCTCCCAAGATTGAGCCAGGAGGAAACATAAACATGAACAGACAGATCACATGCACTGAAATTAAACTGTGATTTTAAAATGCACAGGAAACAAAAGTCCAAAACCTGATGGATTCACAGACAATTTCTATCAAAGATTTACAGAAGATCTAACAGCTATTCTTATGAAACTCTTCCAAAAATTGCAGAGGAAGGAAAACTCCCATTTTCATTCTATGAGGTCACCATTACCCTGATACCAAAACCAGATAAAGATACTACAAAAGTGAAAAGTAGAGGCCAATATCACTGATGAATATAGATGGCAAAAATCATCAACAAATACTAAACATTCAAATACAACAATACATGGTTCATACACCATGATCAAGTGGGATTTATCCAAATGATAAAAAGATTTTTCAATGTTTTCAGATCAATCACTGTGATACACCACATCAACAAATTGAAAAATAAAAACCATATGATCTTCTCAATAAATGCAGAAAAGGCTTTTGACAAAATTTCATACTCATTCATGTTAAAAACAAAACAAAACAGCTCACCGGAAAGTATGTATATACCTCAACATAATAAAGGCCATGGATGACAAACCTATAGCTAACATCATACTTAATGGTGAAAAGGTAAAAGCATTTCCTCATTCTCACAACTTTATTTTAACTAATTTTTGAAGTCCTAGTTGTAGCAATAAGAGAAGAAAAGTAAATAAGAGGGATCTGAATTGCTAAAGAAGTAGTGAAACTGTCACTGTTTGCAGATGATATGATAGTATACAAAGAAACTCCTAAAGATGCTACCAGAAAACTACTAGAGCTCATCAATCAATTTGGTAAAATTGCAGGTTACAAAATTAATGCACAGAAATCCATTGCATTTCTATACACTAACAATATTTACTTAAGGAGACCAAAGACCTATACTCCAAAAACTGTAAGAACCTGATGAAAGAAATCAAAGACAAAAGCAAACAGATTGAAAGATACACATGTTCTTGGATTGAAAGAATCGATATTGACAAAATTACTGTACTACCCAAAGCAATCTACAGATTCAATGCAATCACTATCAAATGACCAATGGCACTTTTCACAGAAATATAACACAGAATCTTAAAATTCATATGGAGACACAAAAGACACCAAGTAGTGAAAGCAATATTGAGAAAGAAAAATGGAGCTGGAAGAATTAGGTTTCCTGACTTCAGATTATACTACACTGCTATAGTCATCAAAACATTATAGTATTGGCACAAAAATTGAAATAAAAATCAAAGTAACAGTATAGAAAGTCCAGAAATAAGCCTAGGCACCTGTTGTCAAATAATCTATGACAAAGGAATCAAGACTTTCCAATAGAGGAAAGTTAGTCTCTTCAATAAGTGATGCTGGGAAAACTGGACAGCCACATGTAAAAGAATGAAATCAGAACATTGTTTAACACCACACACAAAAATAAATACAAAATGGATTAATGACCTGATTGTGAGACTGAACACTATAAATCTCTTAGAGGAGAACATAAGCAGAACACTCTTTGACATAAATTGCACCATATCTTTTTTGCTTTATCTCCCAGAAGAATGGCAAGGAAAACAAAAGTAAATAAATGGGACCTAATTAAAAGCTTTCACACAGCAAAGATATCATAAGGGAAACAAGACAACCCAGAGAATGTTAGAAAATATTTGTAAATGATGCGCCTGACAAAGATTAGACTCCAAAATTTATAAACAACTCATGTGGCTTATATCATTAAAATAAAAAACCCAATAAAAAATGAGCATAAGACCTAAACAGACATTTCTCCAAATAATACATACAAATGGCCAAGAAACATATGAAAAGATATTCAACAATGCTAATTATTAGAGCAATGCAAATCAAAAGTACAATGATTTACAAAACTTTACACCTTACAAAATGGCTATTGTCAAAAATCCACAAGCAATAAATGCTGAAGATGGTGTGAAGAGAAAGGAATAACTGAGCAACTGAACAACAATTGATTTTACAATTGAAAATCAGCTTGAAAATCATTGTTCTTTACGTTGCTTAATAAAAATATACCTTAGTTTGCTCCTCCCTAATGGATATTCTGGTTGAACCTCACTCTCCACATAGAAATCCACTCATTCCTTGAGGAATCCACTTACTCCTTTCCTTAATGGCATCTCCTGCTCACAGCTGGTTGCCTAGTGAATGGCAATTGACTCTGTCACATGTTCCTCAAGCATATGATTCTTAAGAGTAAATAATGTTGCGACTCAAGAATAAATGACAATTTTTAGGTCCAGGAACTGGCAACAAGTTCATAAATTTTATTTCATTATGGAGCAGGAAAAAAAAAAAAAGAAAGAAAAACAACAACAACAGCAATACTATTAGTTTTCTATTGCAGTGTAACAATTACCACAAATTTAGTGGCTTAAAACAGCACAGATTCCATGGGTCATGTATGGCTACTGCTGCTGCTAAGTCGCTTCAGTTGTGTTCCACTCTGTGCGACCCCATAGACGGCAGCCCACCAGGCTCCCCGTCCCTGGGATTCTCCAGGCAGGAACACTGGAGTGATTTGCCATTTCCTTCTCCAAGGCATGAAAGTGAAAAGTGAAAGTGAAGTCTCTCAGTCATGTCTGACTCAGCGATCACATGGACTGCAGCCCACCAGGCTCCTCTGTCCATGGGACTTTCCATGCAAGAGTACTGGAGTGGGGTGCCATTGCCTTCTCTGGTCAAGTATGGAGTAAAAGGTTAATTAGATTATCTGCCTAGGGTCTCACAAGAATGAAATAAAGGTGTTGACTGCAGCTGTGATCTCCTCTAGGCCTTAAGTTCCTTCTCCAATCTCACTGGAATTTGGCAGAGGTCAGTTTTTAGAGGCTATAGCTATAGAACTCATGGTGATTGGCTTCATCAAGGTCAGCAGAAAGACTCTCTTTACTTAATGATTCAGACCCTTTTTTAATGGCCAGCCCAATTATGCCATTACCACCTACAATGATCATTCTTGTGATTAAGTACAAATCAACTACTTAGTAATCTAATTGTGAGAATGATATCCCATTCACAAGTCCTGCCCATACTCAAGAGTGGGAATTATATAAGATGTGTACATCAAAGTCATAAGGATCATCTTAGAACTCAGCCTGCCACACCAACCATCTCTTTTTCCAATATCTGACCTTGATTTATCATTGAAAGTCCCACATTCCCAGAGAAAACTCTTGGTTACAGGAAAACCTGTACAGATGCTAATCACTACAGTCATGTTTGCTCAGCACTGGAGTGGTGAGTGGTCAAGAGGAGATACCCTACATCTAAGGTAAGGAACAGTGGCTGTGCTTTACTGGAGCAGCTGTGAAGACATACCCCACGCCCAAGATAAGAGAAACCCCAGTACTAAGAGAGGGCATCGGAGGGCAGACACTGAAACCACAATCACAGACAACTATCCAATCTAGTCACAGGGACCAAAGACTTGTCTAACTCAATGAAACTAAGCCATGCCGTGCAGGGCCACCCAAGATGTAAAGGTCATGTTGGAGAGTTCTGACAAAACGTGGTCCACTGGAGAAGGGAATGGCAAACCACTTCAATATTCTTGCCTTGAGAACCACATGAGCAGTATGAAAAGGAAAAAGATAGAACACTGAAAGATGAATTCCCAAGTTGGTAGGTGCCCAATTCGCTACTGGAAATCACTGGAGAAATAACTCCAGAAAGAATGAAGAGATGGAGCCAAAGAAAACACATCACAGAGTTGTGGATGTAACTGGTGATAGAAGCAGCTTCAATGCTGTGAAGAGCAATATTGCATAGGAACCTGGAATGTTAGGTCCATGAATCAAGGCAAAGTGGAAATGGTCAAACAGAAGATGGCAAGAGTGAACATCAACATTTTAGGAACCAGTGTACTAAAATGGACTGGAATGCGTGAATTTAACTCAGATGACCATTCTATCTACTACTGTGGGCAAAAATACCTTAGAAAAAATGGAGTAGCCATCATAGTCAACAAAAGAGTCCAAAGTGCAGTACTGGATGCAATCTCAAAAATGAAAGAATGATCTTTGTTCGTTTCTAAGGAAAACCATTCAATATCATGATCATCCAAGTCTATGCCCCGATCAGAAATGCTGAAGAAGCTGAAGTTGAATGATTAAATGAAGACCTACAAGATCTTCTAGAACTAACACCCAAAAAAGATGTCCTTTTCATTATAGGGGACTGGGATGAAAAGTAGGAAGTCAAGAAACACCTGGGGTAACAGGCAAATTTGGCCTTGGTGTACAAAATGAAGCAGGGCAAAGGCTAATAGAATTTTGCCAAGAGAATGCAATGGTAATAGCAAACACCCTTTTCTAACAACACAAGAGAAGACTCTGCACATGGACACACCAAAATGAGACTGATTATATTATTTGCAGCCAAAGATGGAGAAGCTCTATACAGTCACCAAAAACAAAACCAGGAGCTCACTGTGGCTCAGATCATGAACTCCTTATTGCCAAATTTATACTCACACTGAAGAAAGTAGGGAAAACCACTATAGAATTCAGGTATGACCTAAATCAAATCCCTAACGATTATACAGTGGAAGTGAGAAATAGATTTAAGGGACTAGATCTGATAGACAGAGTGCCTGATGAACTATGGACAGAGGTTCGTGACATTGTACAGGAGACAGGGATCAAGACCATCCCCAAGGGGAAAAAAAATGCAAAAAAGCAAAATGACTGTCTGAGGAGGCCTTACAAATAGTTGTAAAAAGAAGCGAAGCAAAAAGCAAAGGAGAAAAGGAAAGATTAAACCCATTTGAATGCAGAGTTCCAAAGAATAGCAAGAAGAGATAAGAAAGCCTTCCTCAGTGATCAATGCATAGAAATAGAGGAAAACAATAGAATGGGAAAGACTAGAGATCTCTTCAAGAATATTAGTGATAACAAGGGAACATTTCATGCAAAGATGGACTCAAAGTACAGAAATGGTATGGATTTAACAGAAGCAGAAGATATTAAGAAGAGGTGGCAAGAATACACAGAACTGTACAAAAAAAGATCCTTATGATCCAGATAACCACAGTGGTGTGATCAGTCACCTAGAGCCAGATATCCCGGAATGTGAAGTCAAGTGGGCCTTAAGAAACATCACTAGGAACAAAGCTAGTGGAGGTGATGGAATTCCAGTTGCAGTATTTCAAATCCTAAAATGATAAAATGTTTCAAATCCTAAAATGTTGAGTGCTCTTAAAATGCTGCACTCAATATGCCATCAAATTTGGAGAACTCAACAGTGGCCACAGGACTGGAAAAGGTCAGTTTTCATTCCAATCCCAAAGAAAGGCAATACCCAAGATGCTCAAACTACCACACAAATGCACTCATCTCACATGCTAGTAAACTAATGCTCAATATTCTCCAAGGCAGGCTTCAGCAATACATGAACCATGAACTTGCAGATGTTCAAGCTGGATTTGGAAAAGGCACAGAAACCAGATATCAAATTACCAACATCCCCTGAATCATCAAAAAAGCAAAAGAGTTCCAGAAAACATTCATTTCTGCTTTATTGACTATGCCAAAGCCTTTGACTGTGTGGATCACAGTAAACTGAAGGAAATTCTTAAAGAGATGAGAATACCAGACCACCTGACCTGTGTCTTGAGAAATATGTATGCAGGTCAGGAATCAACAGTTAGAAATGAACATGGAAGAGCAGATGGTTCTAACAGGGAAAGGAGTACATCAAGGCTGTATATTGTCACCCTGCTTATTTAACTTCTATGCAGAGTACATCATGAGAAACGCTGGGCTGGAAGAAGCAGAAGCTGGAATCAAGATTGCCGGGAGAAATATCAATAACCTCAGATATGCAGATGGCACCACCCTTATGGCAGAAAAGGAAGAAGAACTAAAGAGCCTCTTGGTGAAGGTGAAAGAGGAGAGACGAAAAGTTGGCTTAAAGCTCAACATTCAGATAACTAAGATCATGGCATCCAGCCCCATCATTTCATGGCAAGTATATGGGAAAACAGTGAAACAGTGGCTGACTTTATTTTGGGGGGCTCCACAATCACTGCAGATGGTTACTCCAGCCATTAAATTAAAAGATCCATACTCCTTGGAAAGAAAGTTATGACCTTTAACCTCTGAGCCATTTGATAAGCTTCATGACCAACCTAGACAGGGCTATGATTTTTTCAGTAGTCATGTATGGATGTGAGAGTTGGACTATAAAGAAAGCTGAGCACTGAAGAATTGATGCTTTTGAATTGTGGTGTTTGAGAAGACTCTAGAGAGTCCCTTGGACTGCAAGGAAATCCAACCTGTCCATCTTAAATGAGATCAGTCCTGAGTGTTCATTGGAAGGATTGATACTGAAGGTGAAACTCCAATACTTTGGCCACCTGATGTGAAGAGCTGACTCATTTGAAAAGACCCTGATGCTGGGAAAGTTTGAAGGCAGGAGGAGAAGAGGACGACAGAAGATGAGATGGTTGGATGGCATCACCTACTTGATAGACATGAGTTTGGGTAAACTCTGGGAATTAGTCATGGACAGAGAGGCCTGGCATGCTGCAGTCCATGGGATCATAAAGAGTCAGATACGACTGAGCAACTGAACTGAACTGAACTGACAGTCATGTCTGACTCTGTGACTCTATGGACTATAGCCCACCAGTCTCCTCTGTGCATGGGTTTCTTCAGGCGAGAATACTGGAGTAGGTTACCATGCCCTCTTCCAGTGCATCTTCCTGAGCCAAGGATTGAACCTACCTCTACGTCTCTGGCATTGGCCGGCAGGTTCTTTTCCACTAGTGCTGCCTTTGCAGTAGAAAATGAAGTCTCTGAGCCAGCACCTTTTATGTCCCATACCTAATGAAAGTTCAATTATGGGTAACCTGGATATGGAGTTTATTCCTCTTCTCCTCCAATAAAATTTTTGTAAAGAGGGATTATCAAGTAGTGTGCCTGTGGTTAGATGCCTCAGGGTCAGCATCATAGAAACACATGTTAAAAATTTTATATTTTGGGGGGGTGCATATCCCACCTATTGGGCACAATAATGTTCACAAATGGAGAACTATGGAGAAGAGTGGAATATCACAAATTTAGAGTTCCTTTTGAATTCACTGTGTTTAAATTTATACATGCAATAATATCTCAATGGTGTTAGTTAAACTCTAAGTGTAGGCAACAATGGCTAAAATCCCCAGTGCTTTCAGATCAAGTCTAAATTAAATTTCAAACATCACTAATTAACATACATTTTATTTTTCTACTTCAGTATTTGTTTATACATCTCTATCTAAATTCAACAAACATTCAGCTTGAGAAAATAATATAAGAATTTTAGAATAATAATCATCGTACTGGCTACAATATTGAATTGCAGCTTATTATCACTTTTACCATTTTTTTGCCACCCCTTTTGAGTAAAATGTTGATAAAAATCAAATCAAAAGGAAAAGGTGACTTTCTGATTCAAAGCAAACTTGAATTTTATATTTCATTTTGTACTTTGCTTTCTTCCCATGATTGGAAAATTATTTTCCTAAATCAAAAGCTGAAACCAAGACAATTGTTTCTTATTAATTTCTTTTTATATAGATTATTTTACATCATTTAAAATGGAATGCAAATTCCAAGGGGAAAATCTAGAATATTTCCTCTTGCAGTAGAATATAAATTTTCAGCTTTTATAAGATATTAGTACCCTGGAGTTCTTGGCATTGAAATGTGATGCTTTGTATTGCTTTTGTCTGTTTGGAAGGATAGATCAATGGCCATGTTCTTTTTATTATTTGATTTTAGCTTGAACTTCTCTCTTTGTTTTATCTGCCTTGGAACAAATTTAGTTGCATAAAAAGACAGTCCTTAGACACCCACTTATTATAAATGACTTCTCATTCTACTTTACTTAAATTTTACCATCAGCTCAAGAAATATCTTCAGAATATTAACAGATTTAACAATTACACTCAAAATGACATTTGACTTTTCATTTAAATTTCAGATGCTTTTCTTTTTCATATGAATATTCACTGCTCATATCTCCTCTCATTTATTTTCTAAAGATCTACTTCAGCATGTAAGTGACAATCATTTGTTGCTTTCTGTCAAACATTTCTAATATAATGAGTTTATGTGTTAATTTTTAGTTTTTGTTTTGTTTATTCCTGTGGAAGAAGAATCTCTTGAGCTTTCTAGTTTGACTGGTAATCAAACCTCATAGAGACAATACTTCACCATCTTTATGCCTTGCTATCATAAGCAAGGAGGCCATTTCACCATCCCAAACCTGGGAAATCTCTTTTCTCACTTTCCAGTTTTTAGACATTAAAGTTGATTTATTTGAAGAAGCACTTAGAAGGAAAGAGGGCAAGGACTTAATACACACCATGGAATTCTACACTTTATACCACACTGTATCTTAGTAAAACATATTTTGACATAATTAGTGATTCTGGAATCCTTCCCAGAAGCAGAGAAGTGCCTACAATGGGAGTAAAACTGAAATACCAATGCTAAACCCAGACAGTTATTTCAGATTTTTAGTTCTATCATAAGCAAATATCTTTCCAGACCTTACAAATCAGAAAAAGGAAAAAAAAAAAAAGCTTCATTCAGAATGTTTAAATGTATCAAAGAGCACTGTTTCATGGCTACTGCCAGTGTTCACTGTTAAACACAGGGAGCCTCAAAAGAAACACAAACTGCTTAGAAATAGAATATTCATCAGGTTACAGTGGTTAATAATTATCTTGCTTCATTCCCAAGTTGTTCCCCAAAGAAACACATACATGTTGGCATCATATCACCACCAACTGGCCAGAAGTGCTAACTAGGAATGTTTCCTAGGAAGGAAATCAACTTTTAAAATAAAATAAACAGGAATAAACAGTAACCATCTAGTATTTGATAAACTCATGGAGAAACCAGATCCTCCTCAAGTTGCCTTTTATTTATTTGCAATTGAGATTAAACTTCAGCTACTTCAAATCTAAAGAAAGCTGAAAAAATAAATGCTGTTAACTTTGGGGAAAAAAAAATCATCACTTGTCAATCTATCTTTAGCCTTGACAGATTTTGAAGAATTGGTTCACTAATTTTGTTCACTCCTTTTTTTAACTCTGTCCAAATAGACCATTTTACGTATTTATTTGGTGACATTATCTGAACATCCCAACATTTTAAGGTGACTTCTCCTGCTTGGTGGCTGATTAAGCTTCATTTAGAAAATCCAAATATAGTTATGTGTATGTCTTCTCTACCATCTAATCTAGGCAATGCATATATACTGGCTCAGACAATTTCATTTGGCAGTGAGAAATTCCAGCACCTGTTTTCCCCAAGAAACTATCAACTTATAAAGCTGAAAACCTGATTGGAGCTATTAACCCAAGGCACTTAGGGTTTACAACCAGCACATAACATTTTTAAAGATTGGCTTCTAACATACTGAAGAGTGTACAGTATTTATCCAAAAATGGTATATTTCATGAAACACTCAGGTTCGCCTTCTTGCCTTCAGAATGCAACATAAAACACAGCATGTATCTTGTAGACATTACTGCTTCGTATATATGTGATAAAAAATAATTGAACTCTCTGTCTTTCTCTCTACATATATATATATATATATATATATACATATACACATACATACATACATACATGTTTATGTGTATGGAAACTAAACTTCTTTCCAGTGATGAACCTTATAGCTTTCTTTAGATGGTTTAGATTTCTTTTGATGTCAGCTCCTTCCTCACAATCTTTGCCTCATTCCCTACTATTATTTGGCTCTGAGCAAAGGAAGTGAGGCTTCTAAGTATTTAACTCTTTAATAATGGTGAACATATAAAAATTGCATATCTTATTTGGTTGGTTGCACCCTTATTTACTTTTTCACTTTTCTCAGTTCTCATTCTCTAGTCTGGAACCATGGTTTGTAACAGTAATCAGATTTAGTCCTTTATCTCTATTCTGGCTTTCATTACTTGGATGATTTGTAAGACCACAACTATCTGCAAACTAAATTCCCTGTCTCAAGTATTTTTGCCCTCTAACCCACTCTTCACACCACTGTCATATTTATCTCTTGCAAGCACCACTTACGACTTGTAATCCTTTATGTCTGCATTTCAAATAGAAACTCATCATTTGACGATTCAAACTCTATAATCTAATACCACACTCCCACTTCCTAGCTATTGATACTGGTCTTTAGTTCTAGTTAGATTACTTTTCTTGTCAACTCATTCATACTCCCCACAAGAGTCATGAGACATTTATATGATTCAGTTATTCATTTATATAGTAAAATGAATATTATATTAATATAACAAAATTTTATGATAAAATTGCCCTTAAACTCATAACAACCAAATATTTTTGGTTTTTCTTCACATAACAGTAAATAGTGATATAGTATTTATCAAGTGTAATGCTCTATTCTAATAGCTTTAAAAATATGATCTGTATAACCAGCAGTAGCCATCATCCACTCTGATTAGTTGGTGCTTGTGTCACACTACTTGTTAACTATAGTGACTGTCATCCTTGGTAAAAGTAGTGGTCAGAAAGGGCTTTTATTTGTGCTAACTTAAGAGCGGGAGTACTGAAAACTGTTTCAATTAAAGGATGTGATATGCTAAGGGTCACCAGATTCAAAGAAAACTTAGGAAATTGCAAGTAAGCCAGTACACTTGGAGTGAAAAGGGAGTAGGGATTCAGAACAAATGCTAGAATGGCATGCTCCAGAAAGATCTTTATGGACCTTGAAAATCATCAAAGTAAAGAAAAAGACTGAAGTAGTGAAATAACATGTTCAAATGAGCATTTTAGTGTGGGCAATAGATTTAATGCATTGTTATAAATAGGGTTACTTGTACGGAGGGATTCTGTCCTGATCACATTTGTCTACCTGAAACTTTATTCTGTGAATGGTATTGAGTTTTAAACTTCTTTCCCACATGAGAGTTTGCTACAGCATTTTAACTCTTCTCCACAAAACTGTCTAATGTCAGTTAAAACAAGAATGCCCATCTCTGTTCTACATCCACATCACTCTCCAGTTCAACTGTTTCTAAAGACTAGCTATGAAATAGAATAAAATTCAAAGACTTTCCTTTCATTTACAAAGTCCTCTATAATCTTTTATCTGCCCAACTCCATGTGGTAATCTTATATTATTCTCACTTTAATTCACTATGATCCAGCCACACCAGTCTTGTTTTATTATTTGAGTTATTGAAGGACTTATCATTAGCTGTTTACTTCTGTCTAAAAGTAAACACCCTCCCCCTCTATATTTCCAATGCTACTAAACCTGGATCTTTGTTTTTCATATCTCAGCTGAGATATCACTTCAAAGAGGCCTTTTCTAAACACTAAGTCTAAAGACACCAAAAATGTTCTGCCTATGTTTTCATCTAGGGGTTTTATGGTTTCAAGTACTACACTTAGATCTTTAATCCATATTGAGTTTATTGTTGTATGTGGCATCAGAGAATGTTCTAACTTCATTCTTTTACATGAAGCTGTCCAAATGTCCTAGCACCACTTATTAAAAAGACTATTTTCTCCATTGTATAACCTTGCCTCCTTTGTCACAGAATAATTGACCATAGGTGTGTGTGTTTAGTTCTGAGCTCTCTACTCTGTTTTATTGAACTATGTGTCTGTTTCTGTGCTAGTAACATACTGTTTTCATCATTGTAGCTTTAAAGTATAGTTTGAAGTTAGGAAGACTTGTTCTTCCAACTTTACTCTTTTTTCTTAAGATTGTTATGACGATTTGGGATCTTTTATGTTTTAAAAATTATTTGCTCTACTTTTTAAAAAATGGCATTGGTATTTTGATAGGGATTGCATTGAACCTGTAGATTACCTTGAGTAGTATGATTATTTTAACAATATTAAGTCTTCCAATTCAATCATAGTATATTTATCCATCCAGTTGTGCCATCTTCACTTTCTTTAATCATTGTCTTACAGTTTTCCTGGCAGTTCAGCTGGGAAAGAATCTGCTTGCATTGCAGGAGATGCTGGTTAAATTCTGGGTTGGGAAGATCTTCTGGAGAGGGGATAGGCTACCCACTCCAGTATTCTTGGGCTTCCCTGGTGTCTCAGATGGTAGAACTCTGCCTGCAATGTGGGAAACGTGGATTAAGTCCCTGAGTTGGGAAGATACCCTAGAGAAGGGAATGGTTACCCACTGCAGTATTCTGGCATGGAGAATTCCATGGACTGTATAGTCCATGGGGTCACAAAGAGTCAGAAACGACAAAATGACTTTCACTCACATTGCTTTCCAAGTACATGTTTCTTACGTACGTAGGTAAGTTTATTCCTAGGTATGGTTTACTCTTTGATGTGATGTTAATTGGGGCTGTTTCCTTAATTTTTCTTTCAGATAGTTTGCTGTTGGAACATATAAATATCACAGATTTTTATATATTAATTTTGAACCCTACAACCTTATCAAATTCATTGATGAGTTCTAGTAGTTTTCTGGTGGCATTTTTAGAAGTTTCTATGTAGAGTATCGTGTCATTTGCAAAGAATGACGGTTTTACTTCTTCCTTTCCAGTTTAGATTCCTTTTATTTCATTTTCTTGTCTGATTTCTGTGACTAGGACTTCCAAAGCTATGTTGAATAAAAATGTGAGAGTGGATATAGTTTTCTTGTTCCTGATCTTAGAGAAAATTATTTTAGCTGTTCACTTTTGAGTATAATACTAGCTGTTGGTTTGTCATATCTGGCCTTTATTATGTTGAACTATGTTCCCTCTATGATCACTTTCTGGAGATTTTTAAATTATAAGTGGACATTGAATTTTGTCAAAATATTTTCCAGCATCTATTAAGATTATTGTGTGGTTGTTATTCTTCAATTTATCAATGTGGTGTATCACATGGATTGATTTGTGGATACTGAAATAAATTCTTGCATCCCTTAGATAAATCCCACTTGATCATGGTTTATGATCTTTTTATTGACAATCACTTTTGTTGTTACTGTTCAGTCACTCAGCTGTGTCTGAATCTTTGAGACCCAATGGACTACAGGACACCAGGCTTCCCTGTCCCTCACTATCTCTCAGAGATTGTTCAAATCCATGTTTATTGAGTCAATGATGCCATCCAACCAACCCATTCTCTGTCATCCCCCTCTCCTCCTGTCCTCTGTTATTCCCAGCATCAGGGCCTTTTAAACTGAGTTAGATCTTCATATCAGATGGCTGAAGTATTAGAGATTCAGCTTCAATATTAGTCCTTGCAATAAATATTCAGAGTTGATTTCATTTATGATTGACTGGCTTGATCTCTTTGCTGTCCAAGGGACTCTCAAGAGTTTTCTTCAACACCACAGTCCAAAAGCATCAATTCTTCTGTACTCAGCCTTCTTTATGGTTCAACTCTCACATCTATACATGACTACTGGAAAAGCCATAGCTTTGACTATACAGACCTTTGTTGAAAAAGGTCTATTGTCTATGTTTGTCATAGTTTTTATTCTAAGGAGCAAGTGTCTTTTAATTTCATGGCTGCAGTCACCATCTGCAGTGACTTCGGAACCCAAGAAAATAGTCTGTCACTGTTTCCAGTATTTCCTCATCTATTTACCATGAAGTGATGGGACAGGATGCCATGATCTTAGTTTTTTGAATGTTGAGTTTTAAGCCAGTTTTCTCAATCTCCACTTTCACATTCATCAAGAAATTTTAGTTCTTCTTCACTTTCTGCCATAAGGGTGATGTCATCTGCATATCTGAGGTTATTGATATTTGTCCAGGCAGTCTTGATTCCAGCTTGTGCTTCATCCAGCCAGGCATTTTGCATGATGTACTATGCATATAATTTAAATAAGCAGGGTGATAATATACTGCCTTGATGTACCACTTTCCCAATTTTGAACCAGTTCATTGTTCCATGTCCAGTCCTGACTGTTGCTTCTTGTTCTTCATACAAGTTTCTCAAAGGCAGGTAAGGTGGCCTGGTATTCTCATCTTTTTAGGAATTTTCCACTATTTATTGTGCTCCACACAGTCAAAGGCTTTAGTATAGTCAGTGAAGCAGAAGTAGATATTCTTCTGTCTTTTACATAAGTCATAGCAATATTTTTTTTAATTTATCTCCTAAAACAAAAGAAACAAAACACAAATGAACAAATGGATCCCAGCTAATCTCAAAAGCTTTTGCACAGCAAAATAAACTACTGACAAAGCATAAAGATAAATTGTTGAATGGGAGAAAATATTTTCAATTGATATGATTGATAAGGGGTTAATATCCAAAATATACAAACAGCTCATATAACTCAACATTAAAAAACAAACTGCTTAAAAATGGGCAGAAGACCTAAATAAATATTTATCTAAAGAGGATATGCTGATGGTCAGCAGGCAGGTGAAAATTTGCTCAACATGTCCAATAATCAGGAAAACGCAAATCAACACAACAAGGAGATCACCTCACACCTACAAGAATGACTATCATCAAAAGGAACACAAATAACAAATGTTGGAGAAGATGTGGAGAAAAGGCAACATTGTACACTGTTGGTGGAAATGCAAATGTTTGTAGCCACTGTGGATAACAGTATGGAAGTTTCTGAAAAACTAAAAAATAGAGCCACCAAATTACCCAGCAATTACACTCCTTTGAGTCCCTCCATATGCAGTGTCAGTCATCTCCTACTTGGCATCATGGCCACCATCAGATCTCTCATAAAGCCCAAGGTCATCAAAAAGAAGACCAAGAAGTTCACCTGGCACCAGGCAGATTGATATGTCAAAATTTTGTGGAACTGCCAGAAAATCAGAGGCATCAACAACAGGGTGTGCAGGAGATTCATGGGTCATATCTTGATGTCCGACATCATTTATGAGAGCAACAAGAAAATAAACACATGATGCCCAGAATATTCTGGAAGTTCCTGGTCCACAACACCGAAGAACTTGTAATGTTGCTGATGTACAACAAACTTGGTTTCAATTTATCACAATATTTCTTCCAAGAACTGCAAAGCCATTATAGAAAGAGAATCCCAGCTGGCTATCAGAGTCACCAATTGCAGTGCCAGTCTGTGCAGTGAAGAAAACACAGAGACAGCTCAGGTAAACATTGTGTTTGTGTTAACAAAACCATGAAACTTGGGGAAAAAACACTAACTTGAAAAGATACATGAATCGTAATGTTCATAGTAGCATTATTTACAGTTACTAAGATATGGAAGCAAACTAAGTGTGTTATTTTATTTTTGTATATACTCCTAACTTAAAGAGGTATTTTCTTCATTAAATGTTTCCTTTTTATAATTCATGGCACTATAGTTGATCATAATCTACGTTCTTTATTTAACTTTTTAATAGTTGCACTCTTTCTGGAATGGCTTTATTTAGGAAGCTTGTGTGAGGAAGGGAGGAAGAAGATGATCTAAACTATTGAATATTCTCCTAATATCAGATGACTATCATGAAACTGTGATTGCTTTAGACTTAGGAAACTAGAATCAGGGCATGTGGAGTCTTTACATTTTCCCTGACACATTGATAGTTAACTTCCTGTAAATGTTACAAGTTTATATTATTTCTGATTCAGCCTCACCTCTACAGCTTCTCAGGACTTTATGTCTTGTGGGGTCCAAGAAAGCTTCAACCACTATCCCTAAGCACTTTTTTTTTTCTGTTATAGGAAAAAAGTCATCATTTATTTATTTATTTATTTTTTAATTCAGGGTATACCATTTAATTGCTGGGTTTTACTCAGCCACAGGTAAAAACTCTGTCGTCCCTCAGTTCTACTTGACCACAGATCCTCAGGCAGTCTTTGCCTAGTTTCATCATTTTGAGTTAAAGATACTTCTTAGTATCATTGCAGACAAAGTTTGTTTTTCTGTCCTTCGCTCTTCTCCTTGTTTACAGTGATTTAGGAGGAAAAATAAATTGCTGGTGGCTCAGACAGTAAAGAATCCGGCTGCAATGTGGGAGACCTGAGTTCGATCCCTGGGTTGGGAATATCCCTTGGAGGAGGGCATGGCAACCCTCTCTAGTATTCTTGCCTGGAGAATCGCCATGGACAGAGGATTCTGGCGGGCTACAGTCCATGGTGTCACAAAGAATCAGACATGACTGAGAAACTAAGCACATGAGGAGAAAGGGAGAAAATGCTAGGTTAAGAGCACCACTTTTAACTATAAATCTTTCCATTAACTTCTTAGACTTGACAGCATAATAGGAATTAGGCTCAGAGTTTCAGCATTGATGATAATGTAATATTGGGACTTGATAATTTTAGTGTGTGTTTGTTTTTCTATTTAACTTTAAGTTGGAGTATTTGCAAATGCTCAGCACATATGGGGGGAAATGTTTCTGCTACATTAATAAGTTTCTTTGCATCAATAGCCTCACTTATACAGGGAGGCTAAGCACAGTAATTCAGTAAATTGAAAGGTCTATACATTTCTGGTTCCATGTATACTTCTGAGAATTAATACATCAATGCAGTAAAAGTGGATAAGTAAAGATGAAGCATAGTGTAAAGCCCATTGTAAACAGCTATGGGAAGAAGCACATTGGTAGCTTAGTCTCAAATATAGCCTGATATTAATGCTCTCAAGGGTGAACTGTGTAAAATCATCAAAGACATGTATACAAGCTGCTCAGAATTTCTTTTCATAAGTATTTTAGTTTAAAAGTGGTGTTTAACTTCCTATACCTTTTTAATCCATCATATATTTTGAAGATGTATATATTTACAAGTATGTTTTCAAAAAAAAAAAAAAGCCACTGAGCTTTCTTTTGTCCAGTTGTGAAGAAGGATACTGAGGTAATTCATTTTAACTTTAAAGGAGAAATTCTTGCATATGGTAATTTCTCATGAGTGAAGCTTGAGAGGTATATTTGGAAGACTAAAATAATTTTGGGGGAGTAGAGAGAAACCATGGAAGAGTGGCCTCAAGTGCTGCATGAGTCTTCATCTACTATTCATGCTTTCTGTATTACTGTGCTATTAGGAAAGGTCTTACAATCAGATGCTGGTAGAAGACATGACACTCCTTGGTAGGAGACAAAGGACTTCATCACTCATGGCACAGGAATAGAAAATGAGGTAAGAGAAACAAGACAATTCCTTAAAAAATAAAATTATGGATGATATAATTGGCTTATGATGCTTTTCTGGAGATAAAAACTTTGTGAATAGTATTACTCAGGAATGAGTCTGCTCCTAGTTATCGCATCAGACAAGCTATCTAAAGTCATTCTGTGTGCACAGCCATTTCTAAGCACACTTCTTGACACGCCCCTGCCCATCAGAGGAATAAGACTTAGCTCTACCCATCAGTGAGCAGGAACCAGTCTTTCCCACTAGAAAGTCTGCACAAGCCCCTGAACCAACCTCACCCGCTGGAGACAGACACCAGAAGCAAGAGAAACTAGGAATGTGTACTCCAAGAAGCAGAGACCACAAACACAGAAATTTAGACAAAATAAGATGAAAGAAATATGCTCCAGAAGAAAAAAACTCCAGAAGAACAACTAAGTGAAGTGGAGACAGACAACCTATATGAAAAAGAATTCAGAGTAATGATAGTAAAGATGATCCAACATAGGAAAATAATAGAGGGACAGACTAAGAAGATGCAAAAAATGTTAGCAAAGAGCTAGGATATTTAAAGAACAGAGATGGAACAATGCAATAACTGAAATGAAAGACACAGTAGGAAAAAAATCAATGCAGAATAATTTAAGCAGAAGAATGAATATAAGCAGAAGAATGAATAAGCAAGCTTGAAGACAGAGTGGTGGAAATCACTACTGCAGAACAGAATAAAGGAAAATGAAATAAAGAAATAAAGACAATCTAAGAGACCTCTGGAACAACATTAAATGCACCAACATTTATGTTATAGGGGTTCCAGAAGTAGAAGAAAGAGAAACGGTCTAAAAAAATACTTGATTAAAACTTCATTAAAATGAGAAAGGAAGCACTTTCTCTCAATTCCAGAAAGCAGAGTTCCATAAAGGAAAAACTCAAGAAGGCTCATGACAAGGCACACATTAATCAAAGTCACAAAAATTAAAGATAAATTATTTTTAAAAAGCAACAAATAAAAACAAGGGAATCCCCATATAGTTATCAGCTGATTTTTCATAAGAAATTCAGCAGGCCCAAAGAGACTGGTGCAATTATATTTAAAGTGATAAAAGGAAAATACCTACAAGTAAGAACACTATACCCAGCAAGGTTCTTGTTCAGATTTGGTAAAAAATAAAAGCTTTATAGACAAGCAAAAGCTAAGATAACTCTTAGCTCTACAACAAATATTATAGAGCTAACCAGCTTTACAACAAATGTTAAAGGAACTTCTCTATGCAGAAAAGTCTACAACTAGAAACAAGAAAATTATGAATGGAAAAGCTCACTGGTAAAGCAAATATACATTAACTGTGGGAAATTATCTACACAGAAATATGATATAAAAATCAGTGATAATAAGGAAAAAAAAAGGAGAGTGCAAATAAACAATATTGGAAATATGTTTGAAATTAAGCAGTCAACAACTTAAAACAATCTTGTGTGTGTGTGTGTGTGTGTATATATATATATATATATATATATATATAGTGTGTGTATATATATATATAGACATAAAGCCTCTTGATGACATTTAAAGAGGAGAGCGAAAAAGTTCGCCTAAAGCTAAACATTCAGAAAACGAAGATCATGGCATCCGGTCCCATCACTTCATGGGAAATAGATGGGGAAACAGTGGAAACAGTGTCAGACTTTATTTTTTGGGTCTCCAGAATCACTGCAGATGGTGACTGCAGCCATGAAATTAAAAGACGCTTACTCCTTGGAAGAAAAGTTATGACCAACCTAGATAGCATGCCAATGCTACTTTCTCAATTCATCCCACCCTTACCTTCCTCTGCTGTGTCCACAAGTCCATTCTCTACTAGGTTCATCAGTACCATTTTTCTTTTTAGATTCCGTATATATGCATTAATATGCAATAATTGTTTTTCTTTTTCTGACTTCACTGTGTATGAAAGGCTCAAGTTTCATCCATCTCACTGCAGCTGATTCATATCCATCCCTTTTTATGGCTAAGTAATATCTCATTGAATAAATGTACCATAATTTCTTTATCCATTCATCTTTCAGTGGACATCTAAATTGCTTCCATGTCCTGGCTATCGTAAATAATGCTGTAGTGAACTTTGTGGTACATGTGTCTTTTAAAATTGAGGTTTTCTCATAGTAGCTGCCCAGTAGTGGGATTTCTGGGTCATATGATAGATGTATTCCCTGTTTTCTTTTAAAGGAATCTCCATATTGTTTCCATGGTGGCCATATCAGTTTACATTCTCACAAATAGTGTAGGAGGATTCTCTTTTCTCTACGTCCTCTCCAGCAACTCCTGTCCTCTCTCTGAGGTCTGATCCCAGAAGCCTGAGCCTCAGCACCCAGTCACCACTTGCTGTGACAGGCATGCAAACAGCTTCTTGGCCGGGAAGTGCTGGTTGACACTGATTTCTGTGCAGAATTCTCTCCACTTTGTTTTCCATCCACTTGTTGCTGTGCTCCCCTCTGAGATCCTGAAGTGGACTTCGTCCCCACTTGTGATGGGGTTTCCAAGTGTGTGGAAAATTTTCATCCTTCACAACTCCCTCCCTGACGTGCAAGACTCATTCTGTTTTCTTTGTCTCTTTATTTTCTTATTGCCTTTTCCCTACCATTTTATGTGGAGTTTAGCTTGCCTTTTTGGAAGTCTGAGGTCTACTGCCAGCATTTAACAGGTGTTCTATAAGAGTTGTTCTATGTGCAGATGTATTTTTGATGTATTTGTGGGGAGGAAGATGATCTCCACGTCTTACTCCTCTGCCATCTTAAACCTCTCTATGATATATGTTTCCCCTCTCATGTATTTTTTATTTCAATTATGTTATAATTCAAGTCCGATTGGTTCTTATTTTTTTTAAAGTCTTTGCTGATTTTTTTCTGAGTTCCTTCATTCTTTTTTTGTGTTATGACCATTTCTTTGAAGTCTTTATTAGGAAAACTACTTATCTCCATTTTATTAGGCTTTTATTTATTTATTTTTTCTATTCTTTCATTTGGAACATATTCCTCTGTCTCCTCATTTTGTTTTACTTTAAGTTTTTGTTTCTAAGAGTTAAGTGAAATAGCTACTTCTGGTATTGATTGAGTAGCCTTGTGTGGGAGCATCCAATGTGTATATGGCTTGTGCCTGGCAGGTTTGGTGGGCCAGCTGAAGCTGGAGCATTCACAAGCCAGAAGTAATCTCTAAAGGAAACAGTGCCAAAGAATTGATGCTTTTGAACTGTGGTGTTGGAGAAGACTCTTGAGAGTCCCTTGGACTGCAAGGAGATCCATCCAGTGCATCCCAAGGGAGTTCAGTCCTGGGTATTCATTGGAAAGACTGATGCTAAGGCCTAAACTCCAGTACTTTGGCCACCTGATGCAAAGAGTTGACTCATTGGAAAAGACCCTGATGCTGGGAGGGATTGGGGGCAGGAGAAAAAGGGGACGAAAGAGGATAAGATGGCTGGATGGCATCACTAGCTCGATGGACATGAATTTGTGTGAATTCCGGGAGTTGGTGATGGACAGGGAGGCCTGGCGTGCTGCGATTCATGGGGTCTCAAAGAGTCAGACACGACTGAGAGACTGAAATGACTGACTGACAGATTCCCTTTAGTATTAGAAAATAAATCAATGATTCATCCTATTCCATATGTTTCAGAACAGATGGTGAGAATCTACTTCATGTCTATGTCCATGAACATCTCAAACACATCACATTTTTGTAGTATAAGTCACCAAGGCAAAAATATCAAAATAGATTTACTTGGTCAACTACAGGAGAAAAATCCATGGCTGGTATTCAGGTTTGATATGGGAGATGAATCAACTTTATGTCAACCATGACAAGAATGGCTGTTTGAACAAGGATTTCAGAGATTTTGAATAGGATTAATAGATTTTTTTTTTTCTCCTTAAAGTTAGTAAATTATGTTTGTTTGCCCCCACAAACACCAGATATTTTCAGTTAGTAATATAAATAGCAAAGAACTGTTTTAGAGAGTTTAAATTGAGGAATCTTTTTATTTCCAATTTTTAAAAAAATTTCACTTCTTAGTCATCTCTTTAGACTTTTTACATTCCCTTTTCTTTATAGTATGTCTCATATTTTTTAAAAACAATCATTGCAATGCCAACACACACCTTTTTTTTTCCTATTATTACTTCAAGCTCATAAAATTTCCCTTTCCCTTGTCACATTCCCTTGTCACATTTGCCTTGTTACATATTATTTTCAGTATGTTAATGAGCTTTGTCTCCAAAATAACACAGTCCCAGTGATTGATCAGACACAATCTAAAGAAAATATATGCAGTGGAAAATCAAAGGCTATGTCTGCAACTTAGACACTTTCAGCTGACCTTTGGATGTAACAGGCAAGTAATGAGTAGAAGCTGTTGGATAATTGCTTCTCTGAACAGACAGGTAGATCATGGCCAGATATTGATAGATAGATAGATTTAGATAAATATAAAATTTCTAACCAAGCCTCATTTACTTTGCCTATATATATAGATTTTGGTGTGCCAGAAGCATACAATTTTAACATTGTAGGGCATGCTTTTAGAAAACTACGGAACAAAATAGAAAGCCCAGAGATAAATCCACACACATATGGACACCTTATCTTTGACAAAGGAGGCAAGAATATACAATGGAGTAAAGACAATCTCTTTAACAAGTGGTGCTGGGAAAACTGGTCAACCACTTGTAAAAGAATGAAACTAGATCACTTTCTAACACCGCACACAAAAATAAACTCAAAATGGATTAAAGATCTAAATGTAAGACCAGAAACTATAAAACTCCTAGAGGAGAATATAGGCAAAACACTCTCAGACATAAATCACAGCAGGATCCTCTATGATCCACCTCCCAGAATTCTGGAAATAAAAGCAAAAATAAACAAATGGGATCTAATTAAAATTAAAAGCTTCTGCACAACAAAGGAAAATATACGCAAGGTGAAAAGACAGCCTTCTGAATGGGAGAAAATAATAGCAAATGAAGCAACTGACAAACAACTAATCTCAAAAATATACAAGCAACTTATGCAGCTCAATTCCAGAAAAATAAACGACGCAATCAAAAAATGGGCCAAAGAACTAAATAGATATTTCTCCAAAGAAGACATACGGATGGCTAACAAACACATGAAAAGATGCTCAACATCACTCATTATCAGAGAAATGCAAATCAAAACCACAATGAGGTACCACTTCACACCAGTCAGAATGGCTGCGATCCAAAAATCTGCGAGCAATAAATGCTGGAGAGGGTGTGGAGAAAAGGGAACCCTCCTACACTGTTGGTGGGAATGCAAACTAGTACAGCCACTATGGAGAACAGTGTGGAGATTCCTTAAAAAATTGCAAATAGAACTATCTTATGACCCAGCAATCCCACTGCTGGGCATACACACCGAGGAAACCAGAATTGAAAGAGACACATGTACCCCAATGTTCATCGCAGCACTGTTTATAATAGCCAGGACATGGAAACAACCTAGATGTCCATCAGCAGATGAATGGATAAGAAAGCTTTGGTACATGTACACAATGGAGTATTACTCAGCCGTTAAAAAGAATTCATTTGAATCAGTTCTGATGAGATGGATGAAACTGGAGCCGATTATACAGAGTGAAGTAAGCCAGAAAGAAAAACACCAATACAGTATACTAACACATATATATGGAATTTAGAAAGATGGCAATGACGACCCTGTATGCAAGACAGGAAAAAAGACACAGCGGTATATAATGGACTTTTGGACTCAGAGAGAGAGGGAGAGGGTGGGATGATTTGGGAGAATGGCATTCTATCATGTATACTATCATGTAAGAATTGAATCGCCAGTCTATGTCTGACGCAGGATACAGCATGCTTGGGACTGGTGCATGGGGATGACCCACAGAGATGTTATGGGGAGGGAGGTGGGAGGGGGTTTCATGTTTGGGAACACATGTAAGAATTAAAGATTTTAAAATTAAAAAAAAAAAAAGAAAAAAAGAAATTCCAAATCAGTAACGTTGTTATGAAATTAGTGGAATTTACAAACAAAATATATATTCCTTTCTTAAGCATGTGATTTATATTTTAGACTTGCATTGTAATGTTTTGAGATATCATCAAAGCAATTTAAATGCTCCTCTATTTTAATACTGAATAATCTTTTCTCTAAACACTTTATGTATTTAATTTTTATATGTCATAATCAGAGATCATTCATTTTCTTTCTTTCTTGGATGCCCAAATACATTAACAAATTCCTTGCTTGAAAATTAACCAGTTCTGAAAAGGTGACATCATTGTTGCTGAAGAATGGGCATACATTTCTAAACAAAAAAATGAAGAGCCCATTTATTCACCAGCACATTTAAAATATGCTAAAGAAACATACCACATAATTAAATATTCTTCTGCTAGTGACAGATAAATAAGATTTCTTTGCATTCTGGTTTCATCAGATATTTATTGTTCCAAAATGTGTGTGGTCTGTGAACACCTGGGTGTGCCCAGCCTTAATGGGTTCTAATTTCATTTTCTTCTTGTATATTATCATGCAGCTGCACTTCCACCCACACTCTGTTATCTTCCACTGTTCTTTAAAAATACCACACTTAAATTTACTTACAAAAAATCCCTAGCCAAACCTCATTCCATCTGTTCTTAGTACAAACTACAGATATTAACATCCAGTTCCTATATTTTTAAAAAGAATAGAGTTAAATAAGTAGATTCAATATTGTAACATAAATTTTTGGCAATATGATTTTTTACCTTAACAGAATAATCAAAATGATTCTATAACTCTGTGAAAACAAATATGAGAATAACCAGAAATGGTTAAACTTAGAGCATTGGACAGGGATTTATTTACTATATATAAATACCTTGAAAAACTGTAACATTCGAAAGAATGTGGAATAGGTAAAAGAGGAAAATGACATAATATAAGAAAATATAAACCATAAAGAGCTCTACAAACTTACAACAAAATGTACATCATCAAAAATGGTATATGGAAAGAATCAAAGTATTTCCCAAATAGAAAATCAAAGTGGCCAGAAAAATATCAAGAAAAGAGGTGACTTTGGTAATATTAATTTGGAAAAGTAACTAAAAAGTTAAAAGTATGAAAACCCTAGTTCTTTTCTCAATACATATTAAATAATAAATATAAATAAGAATCTTTAGTTGTTATTCAAATAATTAGATCTCACTTACATGTGGAATCTAGATATATGATCTTATTTGCAAAGCAGGCATAGAGACACAGATGTAAAGAACAAATGCATGGATTCCAAGGGGGAAAGTGTAGGGGCTAGAAGGTACTGAGTGAATGAGATTGACACGTATACACTATTGAGACTGTGTAAAAATAGATAACTTGTGAGAACATACTGTATAGGACAGGGAACTCTACTCAATACACTGTGGTGGTCTAAATGGGAAGGAATTCTAGAAAAGAAGAGATCTATGTATACATATAGCTATTCACTTTGCTGTACAGCAGAAACTTATACAACATTGTAAAACAACTATACTCCAATAAAATTTATTTTTTTAGAAAATCAATTCATAGATACAGAAAACAGATTGGAAACTGCCAGAGGCAAGAGTGGTTAGCCTTATCAAGCCAACACAAAGGCAATCATATGTGACAATAGAATAAAAGGAACAATCTCAAAATACACCCATACTTATGTGATCAAGTGATATTTGACACAGATGCCAAGTGAATAAAAGATAGTCTTCTCAGTAAATTTAGAATGATTGGAAATCTTTATGGAAAAGTAAACCATGACTTTTTCCTTATATAATATACAAAATATCTCTCAAAATGGACCAAAAGATTAAGTTTTACAATCTAAAATTGCAAAACTTCTAGAAGATAACATAAGAGAAAAATATTGCAACATTTAGGGAGTCAAGTTTTTTGTGTATAGGGATTTAAAAAGCTAACAAAAATGATACATTTGATAAAATCAAAGTTAAAAAAAAGTTTCTGAAGTATATTGTTAAGAAAATGAAAATTCAAACCAAAGACTGGGAGGTTATAGATCTGAATCTATCTATCTATCTATCTATATCTGTCAAAGAACATTCAAATATATATATATATATATATATATATATATATAAGTTCAAAAATAATTTAATAGAAATAACAAGGTTTTTTTGTAATTACGAAAATATTTAAACAGGTATTTTACAAAGAACATATATAAGTAGACAGCTCACTTCAGTTCAGTCGCTCAGTCATGTCCGACTCTTTGCAACCCCATGAATCACAGCACGCCAAGCCTCTCTGTCCATCACCAATTCCCGGAGTTCACTCAGACTCATGTCCATCGAGTCGGTGATGCCATCCAGCCATCTCATCCTCTGTCGTCCCCTTCTCCTCCTGCCCCCAATCCCTCCCAGGATCAGGGTCTTTTCCAATGAGTCAACTCTTCGCATCAGGTGGCCAAAGTATTGGAGTTTCAGCTTTAGCATCAGTCATTCCAAACACCCAGGACTGATCTCCTTTAGAATGGACTGGATGGATCTCCTTGCAGTCCAAGGGACTCTCAAGAGTCTTCTCCAACACCACAGTTCAAAAGCATCACTTTTTGGTGCTCAGCTTTCTTCACAATCCAACTCTCACATCAGTACATGACCACTGGAAAAATCATAGCCTTGACTAGATGGACCTTTTTTGGCAAAGTAATGTCTCCGCTTTTTAATATGCTATCTAGTTTGGTCATAACTTTCCTTCCAAGGAGTAAGCGTCTTTTCATTTCATGGCTTCAGTCACCATCTACAGTGATTTTGGAGCCCAGAAAAATAAAGTCTGACACTGTTTCCACTGTTTCCCCATCTATTTCCCATGAAGTGATGGGACCAGTTGCCATGATCTTAGTTAAATGTTGAGCTTTAAGCCAACTTTTTCACTCTCCTGTTTCACTTTCATCAAGAGGCTTTTTAGTTCCTCTTCACTTTCTGCCATAAGGGTGCTGTCATCTTCGTATCTGAAGTTATTGATATTTCTCCCAGAAATCTTGATTACAGCTTGTGCTTCTTCCAGCCCAGCATTTCTCATAATGTACTCGGCATATAAGTTAAATAAGCAGGGTGACAATATACAGCCTTGACGTACTCCTTTCCTAATTTAGAGCCAGTCAGTTGTTCCATGTCCAGTTCTAACTGTTGCTTCCTAACCTTCATGCAGGTTTCTCAAGAGGCAAGTCAGGTGATCTGTTATTCCCATCTCTTGAAGGATTTTCCACAGTTTATTATGATCCACACAGTCAAAGGCTTTGGCATAGTCAATAAAGCAGAAATAGATGTTTTTCTGGAACTCTCTTGCTTTTTCCATGATCCAGCAGATGTTGGCAATTTGATCTCTGGTTTCTCTGCCTTTTTCAAAACCAGCTTGAACATCTGGAAGTTCATGGTTACATATTGCTGAAGCCTGGCTTGGAGAATTTTGAGCATTACTTTATTAGCATGTGAGATGAGTGCAATTGTGCAGTAGTTTGAGCATTTTTGGCATTTCCTTTCTTTGGGATTGGAATGAAAACTGACCTTTTCTAGTCCTGTGGCCACTGCTGAGTTTTCCAAGTTTGCTGGCATATTGAGTGCAACACTTTCACAGCATAATCTTTCAGGATTTGAAATAGCTCCACTGGAATTCCATCACCTCCACTAGCTTTGTTCGTAGTGATGCTTGCTAAGGCCCACTTGATTTCATATTCCAGGATGTCTGGCTCTAGATGACTGATCACACCATCGTGATTATCTGGGTCGTGAAGATCTTTTTTGTACAGTTCTTCTGTGTATTCTTGCCACCTCTTCTTAATATCTTCTGCTTCTGCTAGGTCCATACCATTTCTGTCCTTTATCGAGCCCATCATTGCATGAAATATTCCCTTGGTATCTCTCATTTTCTTGAAGAGATCTCTACTCTTTCCCATTCTGTTGTTTTCCTCTATTTCTTTGCATTGATCACTGAGGAAAGCTTTCTTATCTCCTCTTGCTATTGTTTGGAACTGTGCATTCAGATGCTTATATCTTTCCTTTTCTCCTTTGCTTTTTGCCTCTCTTCTTTTCACAGCTATTTGTAAGGCCTCCCCAGACAGCCATTTTGCTTTTTTGCATTTCTTTTCCATGGGGATTGTCTTGATCCCTGTCTCCTATACAATATCACAAACCTTTGTCCATAGTTCATCAGGCACTCTATTTATCAAATCTAGTCCCTTAAATCTGTTTGTCACTTCAATTGCATAATCATAAGGAATTTGATTTAGGTCATATCTGAATGGTTTAGTGGTTTTCCTACTTTCTTCAATTTAAATCTGAATTTGGCAATAAGGAGTTCATGATCTGATCCACAGTCAGCTCCTGGTCTTGTTTTTGCTGACCTTATAGAGCTTCTCCATCTTTGGCTGCAAAGAATATAATCAGTCTGATTTCAGTGTTGACCATCTGGTGATGTCCATGTGTAGGGTCTTCTCTTGTTTTGTTGGAAGAGAGTATTTGCTATGACCAGTGCATTCTCCTGGCAAAACTCTATTAGCCTTTGACCTGCTTCATTCCATATTCCAAGGATAAATTTGCCTGTTACCCCAGAAGTTTCTTGACTTCCTACTTTTGCATTCCAGTCCCCTATAATGAAAAGGACACCTTTTTTGGGGGTTAGTTCTAAGAGGTCTTGTAGTGTATATATGTTAACAGTACACAGTAGTACACTGTAGTGTATTTCTACCTTAGTGTCCATACACCACTTCTCTACATCTATATTTTTATTTCTGTTTTGCAAATAGGTGTATCTCAACTATTTTTGTAGATTCCACATATATGAATTAATATATGATTTTTTTTTCTCTCTCTGACTTACTCTATTCTGACAGTCTCTAGGTCCATCCACGCCTTTGCAAACGACACAATTTTATTCCTTTTAATGGCTGAGTAATATTCTACTGCTTCCCCTGTGGCTCAGCTGTTAAAGAATCCGCCTGAAGTGCAGGTGACCTGAGTTCGATCTCTGGGTTCGGAAGATCACTGGAGAAAGGAAAGGCTACCCGCTCCAGTATTCTGGCCAATGGAAAACCAATGAGAACCTACTGTAGAGTACAGAGAACTCTACTCAGTGTCTCTGGTGACCTAAATGGAGAGGACTTTCAAAAGAGAAGGAATATATATATAAATGTACACTTGATTCATTTTTCTGTACAAGAGAAACACAGTATTTTAAAGCAGCTATACTCCAATACAAATTTTAAATGTACACACAAATAATAAATAAGTACAATTCTCTATAAAAGAAGGCCCAGATATGACCCAAATATTAAAGCTAGAAGGACCTCAAAATAACTATAATTAACATGATAATGAAAATATAAGAAAAGGTGGATATAATCAAAAGAGATGTAGCATTTCAACAGAAAATCAGACTCTATAAAATGTATCAAATAGACATTAACTTCAAAATACAATATCTAAATCTCATAACTTATTAGATTGTTATAACATCAGATGGAACAAAGATTTGTAAACTTGAAGAAAAAATAAAAACATCCAACCTGTAGATTCAAAAATCAGCAAGTAATGAATAGGATAGTGAGCTCAAAAAATATTAAAAATGATTTTAAAATTAGTAAAATATTCAACAAGGATGAAATAAAGTAATTTGCATATTTTAAAGCTGAATTTATTCATCACATGCACATCTACATTTCAAAAAAAATTCAGTATGAAGAAAAATAGTCCTAAGTGAACAAGGTACTATAAAAATGAATGAAGAGCACCAGAAAATATGAATACGTTTTGAAGTGGAAATCCATTTGAAACTCAATGATAATGTCTAATTAGATTTGAAACCCATGTTACAAATAAATTATACAATAAACATAAAGGTTGAAGGGACTAAGTGGAGTTAAACTATTGTAAATTTCATGTATTATTTGGGAAGTAGTAAAAGTTACTTAACATAAAGTAGAGTCTACTTTATGATAGGTATATATGTAGTCCCTCAGGTAACACCTTATTAATAAAGAGGCATAACTAAAATCTAACACACACACACAAACAACAACAAAATAAAGAATACTTGATTTACAGGAAAAAATTGAGAACAGAGGAATAAAGAAATACAGAAGAAAAAAAGAAATACAGAATGGATGAGCTAACACACTTAGAATTGGTTTTCTTTAGGGAATAGTAAAAAACAGAGAGACAAGCATAAAATTTAGACTTCTTTAACTGTACTTCTTTTTTTTCTTATATGTTTTACCTGGCAACTTTGGGAATTTATATATATATATATCAGACTTAAAAAAAATAAACATGTTAAAGGTCTGCAGCAACCAACAGAATGCCCAATCAAAATTGGAAATTGCAGGAAACTTCCCTTAATTCAGAGAAAGAAGAATGAATCTCACTTGTGATGGTCAAACCAATCTGGGAGATGAATGAAGGATTGATTCAGATTCACCTAACTGAGAACTAAGGGAAAAGTAGTTTAGCATAGATCTCAGGTTGGGGAAAGCTGTGAAGATGCATTGCACATGGGTACAGATTGGGAAAGCTGCAGGCCTATGGACCTGAAGACTCCTGCTGCAAGGAGATTATAAGGCAATACAATAGAATATCTAACGCTCTGAGAATAAGCAGGAGTGAAATTCCCTGGGAAAATAAGTTATTTAAAAGCAGGCACATATAAGGCTAGAAATGGATTTAAAAAAAAAAAAAAAACTGCTCATGGGCCTAGGCAATAAGCATGCCAAGAGAAGGCCCGATTCAACCTAAAGCCTTCATACAAGTTTATTTTAAAGCACAGAACACACTCTGCTAACTAGTAAAGTTCATCCCTGGCAGATTCAGAGGTGGCTGCTTTTGTTTTCAACAACATCAACAAAAATTCACAAAGCATACAAAGGGGAAAATATGACCTATTCAAAAATGTCCCTGAGGAAACAGGTATCAAAAATAATAGGCCAATAATTTAAAGCACATCTTAAATGTGCTCAGAGAATTAAAGAAAAATCATAAATATCACCACAGAGGTAGAAATTATAGCATCTACAGAACAGAAAGTCTGGAGTCTAAAAGTTAATAACTGAATTGCAAAGTTCACTAGAGAGTTTCAACAACAGAATTGAAGAAACTTAAGTTTTAATTGAAGAAACTTAAGTTTCAGCCAAGTTTTTTTCTTGAGGTATATATATTCAACATACAATATCCTACTTGTGTATATATTGACATGTACAGCACAGTAAGTCTGGATACCATCTGTCATCATCAAAAGTTAATGCAGCATTGCATTAGTGATTGTATTCCCCATGCTGTATGTTTCATCCTCATGGCTTAATATTTTATGACTGGAAATTTGATCTTTTTGATCTCCTTCATCCACTTGACTCATTCTAACCTTCCTCCCCTCTGGCAAACATCTGTTCTCTGTATCTGAGTCTGGGTTTTGTTTCATTTATGTGTTTTGTTTTGTCTTTTTTTTTTTTTAGATTCCACATATAACTGAAATCATGCCACATATAAGTGAAATCATGTCTTTCTCTGTCTTGACTTATTTCACTTACCATAATATTCTTCAAGTCCCTTTAAGTTGTGTTAAGTGGTAAGATGTCTTTCTTCTTAAGTGATTGAGTAGTAGTCCATTGTGTGTGTGTGTGTGTGTGTGTGTGTGTGTGTGTGTGTGTGTGTGTGTGGTGTATAACATCTATCCATTCATCCAAATGGACATTTGGTTTCTATACCTTGGCTATTGTAAATAAAGAACATAGGGTTGCATATATATTTTCAACCTAGGGTTTTCATTTTCTACATACAAATACCCATACAGAAATAAAATTGCAGGATAACATATTAGGTTTTTTTTTTCATTTTTTGAGGACTTTCTATACTATTTTCCATAGTGATTGCACCAATTTACATTACTGTCAACAGTGCATGAAGGTTCCCTGTTTCCCACATTTTTATTAACATTTGTTATTTCTTTCTTTTAGATAATGGCCATTCTAACAAGTGTGAGGTAATATCTCTTTGTGGTCTTGATTGGCATTTACCCAATGATTAGTGATGTTAAGCATTTTTTCACGTGCCTACCACTATTTAAATTGGATTGTTTGTTTTGTTCTGATTGAGTTGTATGAGCTTTTTAAACATTTTGTGTATTCATCCTTTACTAGACATATAATTTGCAAATATCTTCTATTTAGTAGGTTGCCTTTTAATTTTGTTGTCAGTTTCCATAACTGTGCAGAAGCTTTTTAGTTTGATGTAGTCCTATTTGTTTATTTTTATGTTTTTGCCCTTTCCCTTTCAGTCATACCCACAAAAATGTCACTAAGACTGATGTCAAGGAGCTTGCCACTTATATCTTCATCTAGGAGTTTGATGGTTTCAGATCTTACAATCAACACTTTAAAAGAGAAGATATATATATATATATATATATATATATAATATATATATATATATATACACTTATGGTTGATTCATTTCTTTTTGTTAACAGTAGAAGACAACCAAAACTGTAAAGCAATTATCCTCTAGTTAAAAAAAAAAACTTTAATCCATTTTGAGATAATTTTTGTATAAGGTGTAATATAATGATCTAGTTTCATTCATTTGCACATAGTTTTTCACTACCATTTATTAAAGAGGTAATCTTTTCTCCATTGAATATTGTTGCCTCCTTCATTAAATATTAGTTGACCAAATTTGTTTAAGTTAATTTGGTGGGAGGGTCTCAATCCTGTTCAATTGATCTATGCGTCTGTTTTTATGACAGTACCACCCTGTTTTGTGTACTATAAGCTTGTAATATAGTTTGAAATCAGAAAATGCGGTGCCTCCCACTTCATTATATCTTCTCAGGATTTTTTTGATTATCTGGAGTCATTTGTGATTCCACAAAAATCTTAAGACTGTTTTTACTATTTATGTGAATAATGCCATTGGAATTTTGATAGGGATTACATGGAATCTATAGGTGACTTTGGGTATATGGACATTTTAACAATATCACTTCTTCTAATCCATGAGCATCAAATATCTCCTCATTCACTTGTTGTCTTCAGTTTCTTTCATCAGTGTCTTATAGTTTTCTGTGTACAAGTTTTTCATCTCCTTTGTTAAATTTATTCTTAGTTCTTTACTCTTTTAGATGTAATTAAATATTATATTGCTTTCTTAATTTCTCTGTCTGATAGTTAATTATTGGTTTATAGAAATACAACAGATTTCTGTATATTTATATTGTGTCTTGTAATTTTACTGAATTCACTTTTTAGTTCTAATAGTTTATTGGTAGGCTTTAGAGTTTCTATATAAAGTATAATGCCATCTACAATTAGTGATAATTTTATATCTTCCTTTATAAATTGTATATCCTTTATTCTTTATTCTCTCATAACTAATATTGTGAGACTTCCAATACTATAATACTTCTAATATTTCCAATTATTTATGAAATTTATGCCAATATTTCCAATACTCCCAATACTCCCATTAAATAAAAATGAAGAGAATGGACACCTTTGTCTTGTTTCTAATCTTATAATGAAGTATTTCAGGTGTTCACATTTGAGTATAATATTAATAGTGAGTTTGTCATATATGGCCTTTATTATGTTGAGGTATGTTTCCACAGTACCCACTTTGTTAGGAGTTTTTTAACATAAATGGATCTTGAATTTTATCAAGTACCTTTTCTGCTTCTTTTGAATATATCATACTATTTTGTCTTTCATTTTCTTAATGTGGTACGTCATGTTGATTGATTTGCAATGCTAAAACATCTTTGTATTCCTGTAATGTATCCCACTTGATCATGATGTATGATCTTTTTAATATATTGCTGAATTTGGTTTGCTAATTTTTTGTTGAGAAAGTTTTCATCATGTTTATCAGAAGTATCATCAGTCAACTTTTTAAAGGGGCACTTAAAATGATTAATTCTAGATATCAAAAAGAGAAAAAGGATAAAAGAATAGTGAACAAAGGATAAGGAATCTATGATAAACTATTAAGCAGATGAATAGATCATTACAAAAGTATTAGAAGAAGACATGAAAGAATAAAAGATAAGAGATAATTGAATTAATAATGGCCAATATTTTCCCAAATCTGAGAAAATTCATGGATCTACAAATCTGAAAAGCTCAATGAAGTCAAAATAGGATAAATCAAAAAATCTGCATGAAGCTACATTATAATTGAAATTTTGAAAGACAAAACAAAAAGAGAATCTTGAAAGCAGAAAGAGAATAGTGAGTGGTAGTGTACAAATCATCAATCATATTAGCAATGGACTTCTTTAGCAGAAAACCTGGAGGACATAAGCAGTGGGATAATATATTTAAATTTTTGAAAGATTGAACTGTCAAATAAGAATTGTGTATATGTCAGAGAAATTAGCAAAGGAAAACAAATACAAATCATACAAATTTTAAAGGAAGATGTAAACATTTTTCTGATTGCAGAGAATATTATTAGCTATGTAGAAAATCCTAAATATTCCACCAAAAGTATATTATAACTACTAACCAAATTAGGCTGCATTACACAACAGAAATTAATACAAGAAAATCTGTTTCTTTTCTCTACTTCAACAATGACAAATCCAAAAAGAAGTTAAGAAAACCATTTCATTTACAATAGCAACAAGAGAAAAATAATTATAAATAAATTTAACCACAGAGATGAGAAACCTCTACACTGAAAAATATATTTGTTGAAATAAATTAAAGATGCAAATATATAAAAATAGATTCCATGTTCTTCTATTGAGGAATTTAATATAATTAATATGTTAATATTGCCCAAGGTGATCTACAGATTCAATACATTTCCTATCATTTGATAAAATACTAATGATTGTTTTGCAGAAATATAACTCTCAATACTAAAATGCATATGAATCCCCAAGAGTCCTCATACAAGCCAAAAATAAAAATAAAAAAGGTTGAAAAAGAACAAATTTGCAGGTATCACACTTTCTGATTTCAATTATTACTGCAAACTATTGAGAAATCTGTATGCAGTTCAGGAAGCAACAGTTAGAACTGGACATAGAACAACAGACTGGTTCCAAATAGGAAAAGGAGTACATCAAGGCTGTATATTGTCACCCTGCTTATTAACTTATATGCAGAGTACATCATGAGAAATGGTGGGCTGGATGAAGCACAAGCTGGAATCAAGATTGTGAGGAGAAATATCAATAACCTCAAATATGCAGATGACACCACCCTTATGGCAAAAAGTGAAGAAGAACTGAAGAACCTCTTGATAAAAGTGAAAGAGGAAAGTGAAAAAGTTGGCTTAAATCTCAACATTCAGAAACCAAAGATCATGGCATCTGGTCCCATCACTCCATGGCAAATAGATGGAGAAACAGTGGAAACAGTGGTTGACTTTAATTGCCCTTCTACCCCCAATTAAGCCGGTCTGTGATTACTTTGCCAACAAAGGTCCGTCTAGTTAAGGCTATGTTTTTTTCCAGTAGTCATGTATGGATGTGAGAGTTGAACTATAAAGAAAGCTGAGCACTGAAGAATTGATGCTTTTGAACTGTGGTGTTGGAGAAGACTCTTGAGAGTCCCTTGGACTGCAAGGAGATCCAACCAGTCCATCCTAAAGGAGATCAGTCTTGGAAGTTTATTTGAAGGACTGATGTTGAAGCTGAAACTACAAAATTTTGGCTACCTGATATTAAGAGCTGACTCATTTGAAAAGACCCTGATGCTGGGAAAGATTGAGGGCAGGAGGAGAAAGGGACAACAGAGGATAAGATGTTTGGATGGCATCACCGGCTCAATGGACATGTATTTGGGTAAACTCCGGGAGTCAGTGATGGACAGGAAGTCCTGGCATGCTGTGGTTCATGGGGTCGCAAAGAGTCGGACACAACTGAGCTACTGAACTGAACTGAAAGTAATCAAAATTGTGTGCGAATAGAGCAAAAACAGACATATAAAGCCAAGAAATAGACAAGAGAGCTAAGAAATACACCCTCACAGTTATTGTCTAGTAGTTTTCAACAAGATTTCCAAGACTATTCAATAGTAAATATAAGGGGAAAGCTTCATGATACCGGGCTTGGCAAAGATTTCCTCAATAGGATATCAAAAACACAAGCAATAATAATAACACAGCAGATAAATTGTGCTTCATCAAAATTAAAAACTCTTGTGCATCAAAAGACTTTATCAACAGAGTAAAAGGCAGCCCATGGAATGAGAAAAATACTTGTAAATCATAAATGTGATGAGTGATTGATATCCAGGATATATAAAAGACTCTTTTAACTCAACAACAACAATAATCATAAACAATCCAGTTTAAAAATGAGCCAAGTACCTTAAAAACATTTTTATTGGAGTATAGTTTATTTGCAACATTGTGTTAGTTTCTACTGCACAGCAAAGAGAATCGGTTACACATATACATATATTCATTCTTTTAAGTATTATTTCCCCATGTAGCTCATTACAGAGTATTGGGAGAAGTTGCCTATGCTATAGTACATACTTTTTACTTATCTATTTTATATTTAGTGCATATATATCAATCCTTATCTCCCAATTTATAGATTCTCTCATCTTCCCTTGTAAATATAAATTTTTTTCTACATCTATGACTCTAAAAATGAGCCAAAGACTTTAATAGATATTTTCTGGAAGAAGATATACAGAAAACAAATAAGAACTTGAAAAAAAAAAAATGGACAGTATACCAGTCATCAGGGAAATGCAAATCAAAACCAAAATGAGATACAGCTTTGCCCTCACTGGGATTGCTGTTATAAATAAGAACCAAACAAAAACAACAGAAATAGTAGATAACAAATGCTGGTGAGGATTAGAAAACTTGGAACTATCATACACTACTGCTGGCTGTGTAAAATGGTGAAGTCAAAACAATATAGTGGTTCCTCAGAAAATCGAACAGAATTAACATACAAATTAGCAGTTTTTCTAGGTATATACCCAAAACAAATCAAAGCATGGATTTGAACAGATATTTGTATACCTATGTTCATAATGGTATTATTCACTATATCCTACAAATGAAAACAACCTGATGTCCATCCATGGATGAATGAGTAAACAAACTATGGTATAGTCATATACTGGAATATTATTCATCATTAAAAAGGAAGGAAATTCCAGTGCTTGCTCAATATGAATGGACTCTGAAGACGTTATGTTAAATAAATATAAGCCAAATGCAAAAGGACAATATTATATGATTCCGCTAACATGAAGTAACTAGAGTAGCCAAACTCACAGGCTGAAGGAACGATGTTGTTGTCAGTGGTTGAGGAAGTGGGAAATGAGGAATTCTTGTTTAAATTGATACAGAATTTGGTTACAGAATTTTGGTTATGAAAAACGTTCTAGAAGTGGATAGTGCCAATAGTTGTACAGCAATTTGTACTTAATTTCATTAAAGTACAAATATCATTAAACTGTATATTTAAAATAGTTAAATCATTGATTTTATAGTATGTATACTTTACCACAGTGAAAAGTAATTGTAAAGATTTAATAGCACAAAGAGTGTGACCAATATAATTAAATAGGCATTTGATAACAAAAACATAACTAGAAAATATTGAAATGCATAGAGACTAAACAATGCAATGCAAAAGAACTGAGATCAATGAATGAATGAGTGTAAATTTTAAAAATAAACTGAATGACTATGCTAATATGACAAATCACAATGTGTCAAATGTGGCAAAGCTGAGAGATTATTTATAACTTTAAAATCATATATTGTTCAGGGCTTCCCTGGTGGCTCAAAGGGTAAAGTGTCTGCCTGCAATGCTGGAGACCTGGGTTTGATCCCTGGGTCAGGAAGACCCCCTGGAGAAGGAAATGGCAATGCACTCCAGTACTCTTGCCTGGAAAATCCCATGGACAAGAAGCCTGGTGGGCCACAGTCCATGGGATCACAAAGAATCAGACACAACTGAGCGACTTCACTTTCACTTTATTGTTCAGTCGCTAAGTCATGTCCTACTTTATCATGCAACCTACAGACAAGGGCTTCCCTGTCCTTCACTATCATCTGGAATCTGCTCACACTCACAGCCATTGAGTCGGTGATGCCATCCAACCATCTCATCCTCTGTCGTCCCCTTCTCCTCCTGTTCTTAACCTTTCCCAACATCAAGGTCTTTTCAGTGAGTCAGTTCTTTGCATCAGGTAGCCAAAGTATTGAAGCTTCAGCTTCAGCATCAGTCCTTCCAATGAATATTCAGGGTTGATTTCCTTTAGGATTAAGTGGTTTAATCTCCTTGCAGTCCAAGCACAGTTCAAAAGCATCAATTCTTCGACACTCAGCCTTCTTGATGGTCCAACTCTCACAACTGTACATGACTACCAGAAAAATCAGAGATTGACTATGCAGCTTCCCTGATAGCTCAGTTGGTAAAGAATCTGCCTGCAATTCAGGAGACCCAGTTTGAATCCTGGGTCAGGAAGATTCCCTGAAGAAGGGACAGGCTACCTACTCCAGTATTCTTGGGCATCCCTTGTGGCTCAGCAGGTAAAGAATCCGTCTGCAATGCCAGAGACCTGGGTTTGATCCCTGGGTTGATAAGATCCCCTGGAGAAGGGAAAGGCTACCCACTCCATTATTCTGGCCTTAAGAATCCCATGGACTTTATAGCCCATGATGTCGCAAAGAGTCTGACATGACTGAGTGGCTTTCTTTCACTTTTGGCAATATGGACTTTTGTTGGCAAAGTGATGTCTCTGCTTTTTAATACACTGTCTAGATTTGTCTTAGCTTTTATTCCAAAGAGCAAGCGTCTTTTAATTTCATGGCTGCAGTTGCCATTCACAGTGATTTTGGAGCCCAAGAAAATAGTCTGACATTGTTTCTACTTTTTTTTCATCATCTATTTGCCATGAATTGATGGAACCAGATGCTGTAATCTTAGTTTTTTGAATGTTGAGTTTTAAGCCAGTTTTTTTCACTCTCATTTTTCACATTCATCAGAGGCACTTTGTTTCCTCTTCACGTTCTGCCATTAGGGTGGTGTCATCTGCATACATGAGGTTGTTGATATTTCTCCCTGAATTCTTGATTCCAGTTTGTGATTCATCCAGCCCAGCATTTCTCATGATGTGCTCTGCATAGAAGTCAAATAAGCAGGGTGACATACTCCTTTCCAAATTTTGAACCAGTCCATTGTTCCATATCCAGTTTTATCTGTTGCTTCTTGACATGTACATAGGTTTCTCAGAAGGCAAGTAAGGTGGTCTGGTATTCCTAGCTCTTTAATAATTTTCCACAGCTTGTTTTGATCCGCACAGTCAAACGCTTTAGTGTGGTCAATGAAGCAGATGTTTTTCTAGAATTCTCTTGCTTTTTCTATGATCCAATGATTGTTAGCAATTTGATTTCTGGTTCCTCAGCCTTATCTAAATCCAGCTTGCACATTAAATTCATGTATTAGAGAGGTGAAAAAAGTGAAAACTCATTGATCTCACTTTCCAGTTCAAAAAGTAGAAAAATATAACAAACTAAATTTTAAGGAAAATAGAGGAAAAGGAAATATAAAGTTAAAAGCAGAAATAGTAAACAGATATACAATGAAGTTCAACACAGTCACAAAATTACTCTTTTATAAATTAGTAAAATTAGTATAATTAGTAATTATAATTAGTAAAATTTATAAACCCATAGAAATATTGATGAAGAAATAGAAAAATGCACAAATTATCAATATAGGAGTCATCTTTAACACCCTGCATACTTTAAAGGATAATGTGTTTTCTCATTTGCTCAGTGTGTCTTACTCTTTGCAACTCCATGGACTGTAGCCCATCATGGCTTTCTGTCCATGGGGATTATTCAGGCAAGAATTACTGGAGTGAGTTGCAATGCCCTCCTCCAGGGGATCTTCCCAACCCAGGGATCAAACCCAGGTCTCCTGCATTGCAGGCAGATTCTTTAGTTTAATATAGCCTATGATCTTTTCCTCTTGCAATGCCCTTGCTAGATTTTGGTATTTATGGTAATGAAAGCCTATATAGAGTTTGAAATGTTCCATTTTTGTTTAATATTGATATCATTCATAAGTGTTTACAAGAATTCACCAGGGAAACCATCAAGGCTTAGAATTTTCTTTGTGGGAAGGTTTTAATTACAGATTTGTTTTAATTAATAAATTATTTTAGTATTCAGATTTTCCATTTGTTTTGTATCATTTTTAGCAAATTTTATATTTCAAGGAATTTGTCCATTTCATTGGCATTGAGTTGTAGAGAATCTGCCTGCATTGCAGGAGACCAGGGTTCAATCTCTGGGTCATGAAGATCCTCAGAAGAAATAAATGGCAACCCACTCCAATATTTTTGCCTGGAGAATTCCATGGACATAGAAGCCTGGTGGGCTAAATCTATGGGGTCACAAAGAGTCATACACTACTGAGTGACTAACACACAAGAGCATATAATAAACAACTTTATGCCAATAAAGTCAACATACTAAATGAAACAGACAAATTCCTTGAAAGATAAAATTTGCTAAAAGTGGTACAAAAACAAATGGAAAATCTGAAATCTAAGATAATTTATTAATTAAAACAAATCTGTAATAATAATAATAATAAAAACTTCCTACAAAGAAAATTCTAAGCCTTGATGGTGTCCCTGAATTCTTAAAAACACTTATAAATCATGCCAGCCTTACACAAAAAAGGAAACATTTTCCAACTGTTCATAGAAACTTGGCATAACCATAATACCAAACTCTAGCAAGGACATAGCAAGAAAAAAAGATCATAGGCCATATTAAACTTACATGCAAAAATTCTTCAACAAAGTATTGATAATTATAATCCAATGATATACAAAAAAAAACTAATGCATCATGACCAAAGAGAGTTTATTTAAAGAATACAAGGTTGGTTTAACATTTGGAAATCTATCAGTTCAGTTCTACACATTAACATAAGAAAGGGGAAAAATATCATCTCAATGGAAACAGACAAAATATTTGATAACATTGAACACCCATTTATAGTAAAACTCAAAAGTAGGAAAAGAGCTTATTTAATTTAGTGGACAATGCCCACTAAAATATATACAAAATATTAATTTTAATGGTGAAATATGGAACACAAACCCATTATGTTACAGTTATTCTAAGATATCCACCAGCACCACTTATATTTATTACTTATTGGAAGTTCTAACTAATTGAATAAGACATTTAAAAAAGTAATAAAACAATAATTCAAATAGGACACGTCAATGAACATTTAAAATTTAAAATAATATTAGAAGGGGGCGGTCGTAAGATAGCTGAGGAATAAGACGGGGAGACCACTTTATACCCCACAAATTCATCAACAGAACATTTAAACGCTGAGTAAATTCCACAAAACAACTTCTGAATGCTGACAGAGGACATCAGGCATCCAGAAAAGCAGCCCATTGTCTACGAAAGGGGTAGGAAAAAATATAAAGGACAAAAAAAGAGACAAAAGAGGTAGGGACGGAGCTCCATCCCGGGAAAGGAGTCTTAGAAAGAGAGAAGTTTCCAAACACCAAGAAACACTCTCACTGCCAAGTCTGTGGTGAGCCTTGGAACCACAGAGGGCAACATAACTGAGAGGAAAAATAAATAAATAACTAAACCCCACAGATGATGTGCCCAACAGTAACCCCTCCAGCGGAGAAGCAGTGCAGACACCTGCACCCGCCACTAGCAAGCAGGGACTGGGCAGGGAGGCATGAGCTGCACTGCTCAGAATAAGGACCAGGCCTGAATGCCCCGAGGGAAATCTGAATGAAAAAACTTGGACTAGAAAACTGGACTGTGTGATAGCTATCACGTGAAAAGCCCTAACTTAAGACACTGACAGGCCTGCTCACAGAACAAAGGACTGTACAGAGCTAGTCAGCTTCAGACCATCCCCCTCTGGTGACAGGCAGCCAGACCCAGAAGGGGGCAATCACAGCCCCAGAGAGACATTATCTACCAAACTGCAAGCAGGCTTCTTTGCTAAGACTTCTTGGGGTTCTGAACAGTTGATATCTGCTTGAGAAGGTGTGCCAGTAGCACACCCAGAAAACCAAGTGGTAAGGATGGGGGAGGTGATAAGTCACAGCAACCGCATTCACCAAACACCTCATCACCTGATCTGCTCGAACCAGGGAAGGGCACAAAACGCAGGCCCAACAGAGTCTGCACCTCTGAGGATTTCCTGAGTGCCTGAACCTGAGCGGCTTAGACGTGGGAGGTGCATGCAGCCCAGGGCTGGCCTGGGATGGTTCCCGGTGGAGCAACATAGTGCCTGAACAGTGTGGGCAAGGAGGGCACATGTGCCGTGAGCAGGGGCAGGCCCAGTGTGGCTGAGACACTGTGAGCACACACCAGAGTTATTTGCTTGCAGCATCCCTCCCTGCCCACAGTGGGACTGAACAAATGAGCCTTAAGAAGTGTCCACCACTGCCCCCTTTGTGTCAGGGTAGAAATCAGACACTGAAGAGACCAGCAAACAGAAGAAGCTAAACCAGAGGGAACCTCCTTGGAAGTGACAGGTGCAGTAGATTAAAACCCTGTAGTTAGTACCGACTACATAGGAAGGGTCCTATAGATCTTGAGCAATATAAGCTGCATCAAGGAACTATCCGAAAATGAACTGACCACACACTGCCCACAACAACACCAGAAAAAGTCCTAGATATATTTTTACTATTTTTACAATCATCCTTTTCTTTCAACCTGCCAGACTTCAGGCTCTACTACAAAGCCACAGTCATCAAGACAGTACGGTACTGGCACAGACAGAAATATAGATCAATGGGACAAAACAGCCCAGAGATAAATCCATGCACCTATGGACACCTTATCTTTGACAAAGGAGGCAAGAATACAAAATGGATTAAGGACAATCTCTTTAACAAGTGGTGCTGGGAAAACTGATCAATCACTTGTAAAAGAATGAAACTAGAACACTTTCTAACACTATACACAAAAATAAACTCAAAATGGATTAAAGATCTAAATGTAAGACCAGAAACTATAAAACTCCTAAAGGAGAACATAGGCAAAACACTCTCTGACATAAATCACAGCAGGATCCTCTATGATCCACCTCCCAGAATACTGGAAATAAAAGCAAAAATAAACAAATGGGACCTAATTAAAATTAAAAGCTTCTGCACAACAAAGGAAACTATAAGCAAGGTGAAAAGACAGTCTTCTGAATGGGAGAAAATAATAGCAAATGAAGCAACTGACAAACAACTAATCTCAAAAATATGCAAGCAACTCCTGCAGCTCAATTCCAGAAAAATAAATGGCCCAATCAAAAAATGGGCTAAAGAACTAAACAGACATTTCTCCAAAGAAGACATACGGATGGCTAACAAGCACATGAAAAGATGCTCAACATCACTCATTATCAGAGAAATGCAAATCAAAACCACAGTGAGGTACCACTTTATGCCAGTCAGAATGGCTGCAACCCAAAAGTCTACAAGCAATAAATGCTGGAGAGGGTGTGGATAAAAGGGAACCCTCTTACACTGTTGGTGGGAATGCAAGCTAGTACAGCCACTATGGAGAACAGTGTGGAGATTCCTTAAAAAACTTGAAATCGAACTGCCTTATGACCCAGAAATCCCACTGCTGGGCATACACACCAAAGAAACCAGAATTGAAAGAGACACATGTACCCCAATGTTCATCACAGCACTGTTTCTAATAGGCAGAACATGGAAGAAACCTAGATGTCTATCAGCAGATGAATGGATAAGAAAGCTGTGGTATATATGCACAATGGAGTATTACTCAGCCATAAAAAAGAATACATTTGAATCAGTTCTAATTAGATGGATGAAACTGGGACCTATTATACAGAGTGAAGTAAGCCAGAAACAAAAATACCCTACAGTATACTAATGCATATATATGGAATTTAGAATGATGGTAATGATAACCCTGTATGTGAGACAGCAAAAGAGAAACAGATGTATAGATTAGTCTTTTGGACTCTTTGGGAGATGGAGACGGTGGGATGATTTGGGAGAATGGCATTGAAACATGTGTATCATATAAGAAACGAATCGCCAGTCCAGGTTCAATGCAGGATACAGGATACTTGAGGCTGGTGCTCTGGGATGACCCAGAGGAATGGTACGGGTAGGGAGGAGTGAGGGGGGTTCAGGATGGGAAACATGTATATACCCATGGCAGATTCATGTTGATGTATGGCAAAACCAATACAATATTGTAAAGTAATTAGCCTCCAATTAAAATAAATAAATTAAAAAAAAAAAAAAGATGTGCAATGTCTCTGTATGGAAAAGTAAAAAAAAAAAAGAAATCACTGAAAATAACTGATAACAAACTGAATAAACCTCTTGCCATGGATTAGAGTACTATTAAGATGTCAGTTCTCCAAATCCAATAAAAATCCTAACAGATATTTAGTTGAGTATAATGAGCTGATTTGAAGATTTATGTAGACTGGGACTTTAAAGGTGCTGGAGGAGTAAGACGTGGAGATTACCTTCCTATTCAAAAATACATGAAAATACATTTTCATGTGGAACAACTCCGACAAAACACCTATTGGATGCTGGCAGAAGACCCCAGACTTGCAACAAAGCAGGCTAATCTCCACATAACAGGATACAGTAAAAGAAATAAGAAAATAAAGAAGACAAAGGAATCAGAAAGGGACCCATGCCTCTGGGAGGCTGTTGTGCAGGAGAAAAAATTCTGCACAGTCAGAAACCCCCTCACAGGTGGGGACAGGGAGAGCTTTGGAACCTCAAAGGGGAGCACTACAACAAGTGCTCAGAAGGCAAAACAGAGAATTCACCACAGAAATTGCTGCTGACCTGCACTTTTCAGATAAGAAATGGCTTGCATGCCTGCAGTGCCAAGTAGGGGCTGGGTTCTGAGGCTCAGGGTTTAGGGGTTAGACCTCAGGGACAGGACTGAGGTTGGCTGTTATGAAAATACTCTTCAGTGGCTAGTACAGCACAGATGAGGGAGTCCAAGGAAAAGACTAGGCCAGTCAGAGAGGCAAGAGATCATTGCTGTGGGGATCCTCTAACTGCATGAACTGGCAGATGGCAGAACACCACCTTCATGAGTACAGGATGGGTCATGGCTACAGTCTGTGACCACAGAGGTGGGCATGCTGACCAGCAGCTACCAAAACCTGCATGAGTGCCAGAGGTAGGGGACAAGACACCACAGATATCCTGACCCCAGAGCTTGCAACTGTTACCAAGCTGTGAGTAAGCATGACTGCCCACACCTTCCTTGGAACTTGTGCAGCTTGACACTGCTGAGGGACCCATGAGCTAGGGTCAATTCCCCTGGGAGAGTTCATGACCTACCTCAAGCTATACCAACTTTCTGTATGCCTATGCTGCTGCAAGCACTCCCCACACATTCCAACTGTGTCTGTCATAACCTTCCCTCTCCCTGGCCCAACTTAGCAAGTGAGCCCTAGTCAACTGCTGCTTTCACCTTCTATTGTCTTGTGCTGGGAGCCGGCATGAGGAGTCCCGCCTGTGGCAAAGGTCATGAGGTTAAAGGGTCCGACAGGCAAAGGCTAGCTGGGCCTTAAGGGAGCCTTGCTAAATCTGCTCGTGCATCTGCCCCAAAAGCCAGAGTTTGCCTGTCTTGCTGCATTATGCCTTTCACCTATACTTCTGACATTACTGGGAACTATCCCCCACCACCTCTCTCTGCAAAGGAGTTAACTTAGGACTCCAGTTAATAAATCTCCTGGGCGTGACAAGTGTGTTTCAGTCCAAAAACCTCTCTGCTGGCAGACTAGCTTGTGTGACTGGATTATCCACGCTCTTGCTACTACATACATGATTATTTACAACCTCTCAACCATAAATAGCACAGAGAGTTTGGAGTATTTTGAAAGTCTTAATTGGCATAGGGCTTTTCTCATTGTTGAGTCAATGATTGCCACCAGGCCTCCATATCCTTAGGCACCTGGGAGTATGTTAATCGATGTAATTGGAATGTAGAAAAGGAAATATAGTAATTTTGATGTTAGCAATACTAGACTTTTTGATTTATGAATTTTCTCTTTTGTTATAGATCACTGTATTCCTCTTTATTTGTTATAAATCACTGTGTCCTTGCTATGTAAAAATGTAACTTTATCACTATCTTAAGACTAAATAGATCTTAAGGGGAAACAAGTTTTCTGATTGCTTAAACTTTATCAATAGAAAGAAAGGTGGGGCCATAAAATGTTAATTGGTCTCCAGACCAGAAGATATTGTAAAACAAATGTAACACCCTTGTAAGAACAAAGATATTCTGAGAACACATTTATCTCTATGTATAACTAAAAGTACAAAAGTGGACCTGGAAAATAAACAGGACCAGTTCCTGGAAAGACTGGTTTCCCCCGTGTAGTCTTTTCTCATTCTCTTCTTTTCTGGCTGAATTCCCATCTGGAGCGTGGAGGCTTGCCATGTATACTTATTTGCCCTGGCTTCTAAGACCCACGCAAGAGGGAGCTCAAGGTGGGGCATCCTCCACTATTCAAGTGGGCACCAGTGGCCTACATAGATGGTGCAAACTCCTTGTCTTGGAGTTTTATTGGTTTTCCATGTAAACCAAGTTATTCAGCCTCTTTTTCTCTACTTATTTTCCTACTACACTAATTCTTTCTAATCTCCCTCTATATCTTTAATTAAGCAATTAATTCCTCAGACGCCAAAGCCGTCTCCACTTCAAATTCCCTGGATCCAAGGGGCTGGACCCCGGCAGTCTTGGTGGGGAACATATCTCAAGGCAGCCTACAGAGGTGGGGCCAAAGCAAAGCAGAGCCCCAGGGGCTATGTGACCAGAGAAGAGAAATGGAATTTGCTCATACAGTCACAGGAGAAATGGATTAAATCCCTAAAATTAAATTGAGGCTGTGAACCTCAGAAGCAAGTATAAACTGGAGTAAGGCCAGATTTGAATCTGAGTTGACCCCTCAGTGCCCATAGCAGCTCACTCTGTGACAAGAAAAATTAAGGTCACAGGAGTATATTCTTCTTACTACCACGCTCTCTCTCTCTCTCTCTCTCTCTCTATATATATATATATATATATATATATATATACACACACACACATACATATATAGGAGAAGGAAATGGCAACCCACTCCAGTGTTCTTGCCTGGAGAATCCCAGGGATGGGGGAGCCTAGTGGGCTGCCGTCTCTGGGGTCGCACAGAGTCGGACACGACTGAAGTGATGTAGCAGCATATATATATATATATATATATATATATATATATATATATAAAATTTTCTATTATTATGTTGTTTTCTTTTTTCTTATTCCTTTAACTTTTATATTTTCACTCACTTTTTATTTTTTAATGCTTTCATTGTTAACTTTATTTTATTTATTCTTGTTTCTACAGCACTTTATCATTATATTGCATTGCTTCCATGTTTTTGGTTTTGTACTTTTGCTATTCTAACTTTCAGTGTTCTTTATCATTTATGGGTTTATTTATTGGATGTATTGCTCTCTTACTTTTTGGTTTCTCTTTTATTATTTTCTTTTCATGTGAATATGTAAGGTTTTTTTTTTGTATATTTACTCTTGCATTTGCCATTTCTCTAGGGGTTTTGCCTGCCTATTCTTTTTTTGTTTATATGTATGTTTGATTTTCTTTTTACTATTGCTTTCTTTCTCCTTCTCTTCTGTACCGTGTGGCTTGTGCTCTATCCAGGGGTCAGGCCTGAACTTCCATGGTTCGAGAACTGAATCCAGGCTGTTGGACCACCAGAGCACTACCAACCCACTGGAATATTAATTCAAAACAGGTCTCCAAAAGGACTCCATCTCAACACTAAGATTTGGCACTACCCAAAGTCTAGCAAGCTCCAGTTCTGGAAGACTCATACAAAACAACTAGCAAAACAAGAACACAACAGTATCCATTAGCAGACACGCTGCCCAAAGCCATAGCAATCTCACAGAAACCCCCAAAACAAACCACTGTGTGAGGCACTGCCCTTCAGAGAGACAAGATCCAGCCCCATCCACTAGAACACAAGCACCATTTCCCCCTGCTACGAAACCTTCACAAGGCACTGGTCTGCCCTGAACCTCTGGAGATAGACTCACATGTAAGAGGAACTACAACATTGCAGCCTGCAAAAAGGAGACCCAAAGCATAGTAAATTAAACAAAATGAAAAGACAGAGACACATGAAGCAGATGAAGGAGCATAGTAAAAACCCACAAGATCAAATAAATGAAGAGGAAAATGGGCAGTCTACCTAAAAATGAATTCAGAGTAATGATAGTAAAGATGATCCAAAATCTTGGGAATAAAATGGAAGCATGGATAGAGGAGATACAAGAAATATTTAACAAAGACAGAAGAAGTAAAGAAAGGAAAGAAACAATGAACATCACAGTAACTGAGATAAAAATGCAATAGAGGAAATCAAGAGCAGAATACCTGAAGCGAAAGAGTGGATAAGTAAGTGGAAGATAAAATGGTTGAAATAATTGAAGAAGAGAAGAATAAATAAAAAAGAATGAAAAGAAATGAAGGTAGCCTCATAGACTTCTGGTATTAAGACCACTATAAGAGACAAGGAAGGACAGTATATAATGATCAAAGGATCAATCCAAGTAGAAGATAAAGCAATTATTCAGTTCAGTTCAGTTCAGTTCAGTCACTCAGTCGTGTCTGAGTCTTTGCGATCCCATGGACTGCAGTACATCAGGCCTCCCTGTCCATCACCAACTCCCAGAGTTTACTCAAACTCATGTCCATTGAGTTGGTGATGCCATCCAAACATCTCATCATCATACCCTTCTCCTTCACCTTCAATTTTTCCAAGCATCATGGTCTTTTCAAGTGAGTCAATACTTCACATCAGGTGGCCAAAGTACTGCAATGTATATGTATACATATATATGTATGTATATATATATGATCTTCATATATATATATACACACACACACACACACACATACAACATATATATGCACCCACCTCAGTACATAAGGCAAATGCTAACAACTATAAAAGGGGAAATCGACAATAACATAGTAACAGTGGGGGAATTCAACACCTCACTCATAAGAAGGTCAACAGAAGAGAAAATTAATAAGGAAATACAAACTGTAAATGACACATTGGACATGACGATCCTGATTGATATCTACAGGACATCTTATCCAAAAACAGTAGAATTCACATTTTTCTCAAGTTCACATAGAATATTCTCCAGGATAGATCACATCATGGTTCACAATCAAGCCTTAATAAATTTAAGAAAATTGAAAGTATATAAAGCAATATTTCTGATCACATCACTCTAAGATGGATATCAATTACAAGAAAAAAATGTAATAAAAAAAAACATAGACACATGGAGGCTAAACAATGTGCTTCTAAATAACTAAGAGATTAATGAAGAAATCAAAGGGAAAAAAACACCTAGAAACAAATGACAATGAAAAAACAGTAATCAAAACCTACAGAATGCAGTTAAAACAGTGCTAAGAGGGAAATTTATAGCAATGCAAGCCTTATCTCAAGAAACAAGAAAAACATCAAATAAATAACTTAACCTGACACCTAAAGCAACTAGAAAAAGAAGAGCTGAAAACCAACAAAGTAGTAGAAGGAAATAAATCATAAAGATCAGAACAGAAATAAATGAACTAGGAATGAAGGAGGCAACAGCAAAGATGAATAAAACTAAAAGCTGATTATTTGTGAAGATAAGAAAAACTGAAAAACTATTATCTAGACTCAATAAGAAAAAAAATTGGAGAAGACTTAAATGAATAAAATTAGAAATTAAAAAGGAGAAGTTACAACAGTTAACGCAGAAATACAAAGGATCATAAGAGACTATTACAAGCAACTATATGCCAATAAAATGGATAAGCTGGAAGAAATGGACAAATTCTTACAAAAGTAAAAGTTTCTACGACTGAATCAGGAAGAAATAGGGAATATATCAGACCAATCACAGGTGCTGAAATAGAAAATGTGATCAAATATCTTCCATTAAATAAAAGCCCAGGGCCAGATGGCTTGATAGGTAATTTTTTTTTCAAACGCTTAGAAAAGAAAGCTAACACCTATCTTGTTCAGACTCTTCCAGAGAACTGCAGATGGAGGAAAACTCCTAAACTCATTCTATGAGGCTACCATCACTGTGCTACTAAAACCAAAACCACAAAGATACCACACACAAAAAAAAAGAAAGAAAGAAAAGGCACAGCCCAATGCTACTAATAAACATGGATGCAAAAATCCCCAACAAAATTCCAACAAACAAAATCTAACAACACATTAACAGGATCATACACTGTGATCAAATGGGGTTTATCTCAGGAATACAAGGTTTCCTCAATAATTGCAAATCTGATTCACTTTACTCTACAGCAGAAACTAACACAACATTGTAAATCAACTATACTCCAATAAAATATTTTAACCATTTAAAAAGTAAATAAATGCAAAGTAAACAATGTGATATACTATATTAGAATATTGAAAAAATAAACCATATGATCATCTCAATAGATGCAGAGAAAGCTTTCAACAAAATTAAACACGTATTTATTGTTAAAAAGAAAAAAAAAAAAAAACTCTAAAGAAAATCAGCATAGAAGGTGCCTTCCCTAACATAATAAAGGCCATATATGACAAACTGACAGCAAGCATTACTGCCAAATGGTGAGAAACTGAAAAAATTTCCTATAAGATCAGGAATAAGACAAGGGTGCCCATTCTTGCCACTACAGTTCAATATAGTTTTGGAAGTCCTAGCCACTTCAATCAGAGAAGAAAAAGAAATAAAAGGAATCCAGATTAGAAAATAAGTAAAAACCTTACCGTTTGCAGGTGACATACTATAGTTGGAAAACCCTAAAGATGCCACCAGAAAATTGCTAGAGTTAATCAATGACATTAGTAAAGTCACATGATATAAAGCTAATACACAGAAATCCCTTTTATTCCTATATACTAACAATAAAAAATCGGAAATAGAAATTAAGGAAACAATCCCATTCACTATGGCAACAAAAAAGAATACAATACCTAGGAATAACAAAAAGAATAAAATACCTAGGAATAAAGTGAAAAAGTGAAATTGAACTTGCTTATTTGTGTCCAACTCTTTGTGACCCCATGGACTATAGCCTACCAGGCTCCTCCATCCATGGGATTTTCCAGGCAAGAGTAATTGAACGGATTGCCATTTCCTTCTCCAGGGGATCTTCCCAACCCAGTGATTGAACCTGGGTCTTCTGCATTGCAGGCAGACGCTTTACCATCTGAGCCATCATGAAATAAATGTACCTAAAGGGAAAAAAGACTTGTATGCATAAAACTGTAAGACACTGATGAATAAAATCAAAGATAACAGAAACAGATGGAGAGATATACCATGTTCTTGTATTGAAACAGTCAGTATTGTGAAAATGACTATACTACCCAAAGCAATCTACAAATTCAATGTAATTCCTATGAAATTGCCAATGGCCTTTTTATGATAAAAGTACTAGAACAAAAAAATTGCCAATGGCCTTTTTGTGAAAAAAGTACTAGAACAAAAAAATTCACAATTTGTACAGAAACACAACAGATTGCCAAAGAAATCTTGAGAAAGAAAAAAACAGCTGGAGGAATCAACCTTCCTGACTTCAGACTATACTGCAAAGCTACAGTCATCAAGACAATATGGTGCTATCACAAAAATAGAAGTGTACAAAAATATAGAGCAATGGAACAAGATAGAAAACCCAGAGATAAACTCATGTATCTTATTTTTGACAGTGGAGGCAAGAATATAAAATGGAGAAAAAACAGTCTCTTCAATAAGTGGTGCTGGGAAAACTGGACAGCTACATGTAAAAAAATGAAATTAGAACACTCCTGAACACCATACACAAAAATAAACTCAAACTGGATTGAAGACTTAAATATAAGGTCAGAAACTATAAAGCTTTAGAGGAAAACTTGGACAGTCCTCTTTGACATAAATCACAGCAAGATCCTCTTTGATTCACTTCCTAGAATAATGGAGTTAAAAATAAATAAATGGGACCTAATTAAGCTTCAATGCTTTTGCACAGCAAAGGAATCTATAAATAAGATGAAAAGGCAACCCTCAGTATGGGAGAAAATAATTGCCAACGAAGCAAGAGACAAAGGATTAATCTCCAAACTATATAGCAGCTTATACAGATCATCAGAAAAGCAAACAGCCCAATCAAAAAATGAGTAGAAGACCTAAACAGACACTTCTCCAAAGACATACAAATGCCAATAAACACATGAAAAGATGTTTGACATCACTTATTATTACAGAAATGCAAATAAAAACTACAATGAAGAATCATCTCACACCAATCAAAATGGCAATTATCAAAAAAAACTACAAAGAATATATGCTGAAGTGGATATGGAGAAAAGGGAACCCTCTCACTGTTGATGGGAATGTAAATTGATACAGTCACTATGGAGAACAGTATGGAGATTCCTTAACAAATAAATTTAGGTATAAAAGTGTCATATGACTCAGCAATCCCACTACCGGTCATATACCCCAAGAAACCCACAATTGAAAAAGATACATGTACCCCAATGTTCATTGCAGGACTATTTACAGTAGTCAGGACATGGAAGCAATCTATATGCCCAACAACTGATGAATGGATAAAGAAGATGTAGTACATATATACAATGGAACTTTATTCTCATACAAAGGAATGAATTTTAGTCAGTTGTAGAGAGGTGGATGAATCTAGAGTTTGTTATACAGAGTGAAGTAAGAGAAAAACAAATATCATGTATTAATGCATATATATGCAATCTGAAAAAATAGTATTGATGAACCCATTTACAGGGATGAAATAGAGATGCAGACATATAGAACAGACTTGTGGACCCAACAGGGGGATAGGGTAGAATAAATAGAGAAAGTAGCAATGACATATATACACTATCATGTGCAAATAGATAACTGGTGGGAAGCTGCTATATGACACAGGGAGTCCTGCCTGGCTCTCTAAAACCAGATGACCTAGAGGGGAGGAATGTAAGGAGTCTCAAGAAAGAGGGGATATAAATAATTTTGACTGATTCACATTGTTGTAGGGCAGAAAAAAACACAACTTTTTAAAGCAATTATGCTTTAATTAAAAAACAAAATTTTATATAGACAAGCAAATAGCAGGGAATAGTAAGGCAATCAGGAAAGGAAACAAAGCTGGAGGGCTTATACTATCAAAGCCATGACTTCTTATAGAAATTAGGAAAGAGATACTGCCATCGGAATAAACAAACAGACCAACTGACCATGCAAAAGGGTCTAGAATTAGACAATGCCTATGAAAATTGCCCGGTATATAATGAAACTGAAATTACATCTCACTGTGAAAAGTATAGCAGTTCAGTAAATTATATTAGGTTAAACTGCTATCCAATATGGAGAAAATGAATTTTTGCTTCTATATATCATCATAAACAAAAAGACTAAAGATACAACTATGACAGATGACACAACTTTTACAGGAAAATATATAAGAACATCTTCATAGCTATTTGCATACAGAAAAGTAAAATTACCAATCATAATGAGAAATTTTAACTATACTATGATTTAAGACTTCTCTTCATCAAACGAGTCTAATCAAAGAGTGAAAGGGTAACTCAGAAAGGGAGAGTATTCCCAAAACATATAAATTCCCTCCAAAACAGATTGATATCCAGAATACAAATTTTAAAAACCTACTTCAAATAAATAAAACAAAGGTACAATACAATTTTAAATGGGCAACGACTTAAATACCTTATAAAAATGATACCCAAATTTGCAATGTGTCACTTTTCATCAAGACAAGTTTAAATAAAGTTGAATCTTGTTAACACTACATACCAAACAGAATAGCTAAACTGAAAAAGACAATAAATTTTGCTCCTATGAACATTTTTTTTCCCTCATTTTGGTGCAAATATATAATTTATATGCTAGCTGTTAATATACATTTAGAAGTGTAATTGGCATCTCAAAATGTATGTACATGTTCACTTTAGGATAAACTGCCAAACTAGTTTCCAAAATGTTTGTACCAATTTACCTTCCCACACGTTATGAGTTCTAGTAGGTCTTGAAAGGTGTCTTTATAAACATTATTTGTAATAAACAAATAATGTATAAATTGTGATATTTTCATAAGACTGAATGCTGTATAAAGCAAGGATAATGAGAAAATTACAAGTACACACAATAACGTGGTTGAATCTTACAAACATGCATAAAATAATCCAAGCACAGAAGAATACCTAATATCCTATTTCATATGTGTAAAGTTGAAATAATATATTGTGTTAGAGCCTCTTGATGATAGTGAAAGAAGAGAGTTTAAAAGCTGAATTAAAACTCAACATTTATTAAAAAAAAAACTATATCAGTTTCCACCAATTCTTAAAAAAAAAAAAAAAACTCAACATTTAAAAAACTAATATTATGGCATCCAGTACCATCACTGCATGGCAAACAGATGGGGGAAAAAGTGGAAATGGTGACCAATTTTGTTTTGTTGGGCTCAAAATTCACTGCTGTGACTGCAGCTGTGCAATTTAAAGACACTTGCTCCTTGAAAGAAAAGCTATGGCAAACCTAGACAGCATATTAAAAAGCAGAGAAATCACTTTTCTGACAAAGGGGTGTGTGTGTGTGTGTGTGTGTGTGTTGCTCTGCTGCTACTGCTACTGCTAAGTCGCTTCAGTCATGTCCGACTTGGTGCGACCCCATAGACGGCAGCCCACCAGGCTCCCCCATCCCTGGGATTCTCCAGGCAAGAATACTGGAGTGGGTTGCCATTTCCTTCTCCAATACATGAAAATGAAAAGTGAAAGTGAAGTCGCTCAGTCGTGTCCGACTCTTAGCAACCCCATGGACTGCAGCCCACCAAGCTCCTCCATCCATGGGATTTTTCCAGGCAAGAGTACTGGAGTGGCGTGCCATTGCCTTCTCCGAGTTGCTCAATCGTGTCCAACTCTTTGTCATCCCATGGACTTGTAGCCTTCCCAACTCTTCTGCCCATGGAATTTTTCAGGCAAGAATACAGGAGGGAGTAGCTATTCCCTTCTCCAGGGATCTTCCTGACATAGGGATCAAGCCCCAGTCTTCTGCATTGCAAGCAGAGTTTTTACTGTCTGAGCTATCAGGGAAGCCAACAAAGGTCCATATGGTCAAAGTTATGGGTTTTCCAGTAGTCATGTGTGGATTTGAGAGTTGGACCATAAAAAAGGCTGAGCGCCAAAAACTGACGCTTTTGAACTGAGGCACTGGAGAAGACTCTTGAGAGTCCCTTGAACAGCAGGTAATCAAACTAGTCAATCCTCAAGGAAATCAACCATAAATATATACTGGAAGGACTGATGCTGAACCTGAAGCTCCAATACTTTGGCCACCTGATGTCAAGAGCCAACTCCTTGGAAAAGACTATGATGCTGGGAAAGATTGAGGGCAGGAGGAGAAGAGGGCAACAGAGGATGAGATGGTTAGATAGCATCACCGACTCGATGAACATGAGTTTGAGAAAACTCCAGGAGATAGTGAAGGCCAGGGAAGTGTGGTGTGCTGCAGACCATGTGGTCTTAATGAGTCAGACACTACTTAGCAACTGAAGAGCAAAATGGTGTTAGAAGCCAAATAAGCGGTTACTTTTGATGGTGGGCAGGGAGAGGTGGTTAGTAACAGAAAGTATACTGGTAGGTAGAAAGAAGGATGGAAGGTTAGAATGTTACTAGTAGAAAGTGAGCACATGACTACAGACTTTGGTGTCCCAGAGAGGAAAGAGCACAGGCTTTGGGAGCATAATAAAATGGATGTTAATCTTCAATCTGCTACTAGCTGATTAACCCTGAAAGTGAAAGTCATTCAGTAGTGTCTGACTGTGACCACAGGGACTATACAGTCCATGGAATTCTCTAGGCCAGAATACTGGAGTGGGTGGCCTTTCCCTTCTCCAGGGGATCTTCCCAACCCAGGGATTGAACACAGGCCTCCCGCATTGCAGGCTGATTCTTTACCAGTTGAGCCACAAGGGAAGTCCAAGAATACTGGAGTGGGTAGCCAATCCATTCTCCAGCTGATCTTCCTGACTCAAGTATTGAACAGAGGTGAAATTTTTGCCAACTGAGCTATGAGGGAAGCCCAGATTAGCCCTAAATAATATAATTATCTCATATATTCAGGAATGACAATTCTTACATTACATAGATTTTGTAAGCTTTAGAGAAAATTTTTGAAAAGAGTTAGTTTCATGGTTGATATTTGATAACGTTTTAATAAATATTTAAGAAGTTGCTATTTGGGATAGGGGTAATTAATATCACACAGAGTACAGTAGTGTAACTGTTATGGTTGCTAGAATGGCTTGTGCTATACAAGGAAGAATTACCTGGATAGATAAACTGGCATTATAGTGTAAAGAACAAGATTAAACTTGACATTTTAGGCACAAGTAAATCATTGTACATTCTTAAGCATAAATGAAACATAATTTACTGTTGTGTTTTATAGCAAGATTATTATAACAATTAATATATAAAGGAGATTGGAAGAAAGACAGCAGCTACTGGAAGTTTAAGTTGGAGAAAGATGCTATTGTATCAGTTTAGTTCAGCTGCTCAGTCATGACCAACTCTTTGGAACTCCATAGACTGCAGCATGCCAGGCCTCCCTGTCCATCACCAATTCCCGGAATTCACCCAAACTCATGTCCATTGAGTCGGCGATGCCATCCAACCATCTCATCCTCTGTCGTCCCCTTCTCCTCCTGCTTTCAATCTTTCCCAGTATCAGAGTCTTTTCCAATGAGTCAGTTCTTTGCAACAGGTGGCCAAAGTATTGGAGTTTCAGCTTCAGCATCAATACTTCCAGTGAATATTCAAGACTGATTTCCTTGAGGATGGACCGCTAGGATCTTCTTGCTGTCCAAGGGATTCTTAAGAGCCTTCTCCAATACCACAGTTCAAAAGCATCAATTATTTGACACTCAGCTTTCTTTATAGTCCAACTCTCACATTCATAAATGACTACTGTAAAAACCATAGCTTTGACTAGATGGACCTTTGTTGGCAAAGTAGTGTCTCTGCTTTTGAATATGCTGTCTAGGTTGGTCATAACTTTCCTTCCAAGGAGTAAGCGCCTTTTAATTTCATGGCTGCAGTCACCATCTGTGGTGATTATGGAGCCCCCCCCAAATAAAGTCTGTCATTGTTTCCACTGTTTTCCCATCTATTTGCCATGAAGTGACAGGAGCAGATGCCATGATCTTAGTTTTCTAAATGTTGAGCTTTAAGCCAACTTTTTCACTTTCCTCTTTCACTTTCATCAAGAGGCTCTTTAGTTCTTCTTCACTTTCTGCCATAAGGGTGGTGTCATCTGCATATCTGAGGCTATTGATATTTCTCCCGGCAATCTTGATTCCAACTTGTGCTTCCTCCAGCCCAGGATTTCTCATGATGTACTCTGCATATAAGTTAAATAGCAGGGTGACAGTATACAGCCTTGACGTACTCCTTTCCCAATTTAGAACCAGTCTGTTGTTCCATGTCTGGTTCTAACTGTTGCTTCTTAACCTGCATACAGATTTCTCAGGAAGCAGGTCAGGTGATCTGGTATTCCCATCACTTTATGAATTTTCCACAGTTTGTTGTGATCCACACAGTCAAGGGCTTTGGCATAGTGAAAAGAGCAGAAGTAGATGTTTTTCTGGAACTCTCTCACCTTTTTGATGATCCAACAACAGATGTTGGCAATTTGATCTCTGGTTCCTCTGCCTTTTCTAAATCCAGCTTGAACATTTGGAAGTTAATGGTTCATGTACTGTTGAGGCCTGGCTTGGAAAATTTTGATCATTCTAGAGTGTGAGATGAGTGCAATTGTGTGGTAGCTTGAGCATTCTTTGCCATTGCCTTTCTTTGGGATTGGAATGAAAACTGACCTTTTCCAGTCCTGTGGCCACTGCTGAGTTTTCCAAATTTGCTGGCATATTATAAATCCAGGTTAAAGATTATTAGTCCTAAAATTGGGGTTATGGCAAAGGAAATACAGTGACAGGACACAATTTTCTATTTAGCAGAAGAATTCACAGCACTTCTTGAAAGATTAAATTGCAAGGACAAAAGAGATGCAAACTTTCAAGTTGATTATGGGATTCTTAACTTGGTTGTATCAGTTTTTAAAAAGGTGGAAAATAGGTAATTCTGTAGAAGATGTCAATTTCATTTTCAGACATCTAGAATTTGACATGTTTATTTAAGAGTAGATTTTCTATAAACAGTCAACAGAAGAATTTCCACATATACTTCATTTGTGTATTTTTGTGCCTTACTTTTTTTCAGTTTTGCCTTCTGTCTAGCTCTTGCTATTATTTTCCAAACCTTTTACTCCAGAGTTTCCTATACAAGATTATTTAGAAGGTCAGGCTGTGCACTTAATGACTTTTTAGGTTTTGAAATGATATCTGAATTAACATGAGAGACTACTTACAAAGAATTCCCAAAGTCTCCTTATTTTGTCCCAGACAGCCAGCTCCTGCAGAGCAGATTTTAACCTCAACTCCACAGGAGATGTGTCATCAAGACTTTCATTTTACTCTGCCATATATCTCATGCTCAATTTGAATAAAGGAAGCCACTTCCAACACCCAGATTTCACAGTCTGATTCTAAATCATGAATATTTTCCCTATCAATTGACATAAAAGTGAACTTCATTTAAGATTCATTTTTAGAGATTGACTGTAGAAAGATAATGCAATAATACATGATGAGCTAATTGAATGGATTTTGTGAAATATTCTTACTAAAAACATTCTTGGTGAAAATGATGAATTTTGGGACATAATACAAACGCTTCTCTTTCCACTTTCTCTTGCTTTCTCCCTTTCTCTCTTCTGTAAATCAGGACAAAGCTAAATTTCTCTTAAGAATGCCACCAAAGCAATAGGGCTTGTTGATACTGGGAATCCTTCTGGTTTCTCCTACAATGAGGTTGTGCTCTTCTGGAAGTTAAAGTACATAGATAGTATGTCATGTTCAGAAAGTTCAACCAACGCATGACATGAGATTCCCTGTTGAAAAAACAGATTGAACCACTGTTGACACTCCGGGAGAGCCTTATCTCTTGCAGTTTATATGTAGTATAGGATCTATACATACTCCTGCACTACTTGAAATTTTGACTAGTCTGTTGAGCATGCTTATTCTCAGCAGAAATTGGCATACATAGTCTTATTAATCAGTTTGGGAAGGATTTCTTTTTTAATATAAATTTATTTAATTGGAGGTTAATTACTTTACAGTATTGTATTAGTTTTGCCATATATCAACATGAATCCGCCACAGGTATACCTTGCCTCTTAGTGAGATTTTCCACTTTATTGGTGCACCTGAAACAATCCCGTTACCTTCCAAGCCAATATATTTTATTAAGTCCATCACTGCCATCTGAGACCACTCATTATCTGTAGCCCAAAACTACATTTTCCCCTTTGAAGCCTGAGACTCTCTACCAAATTACTTTAAATTGTCTATTTCTTCTCCTACTACAAATAACTGCTTCTCACCTTGAATACTTAATGTTGAAATAATTAAAAACAAGGTAGAATTTTATTTCACTCTCTTTCAAAACGCATGAAACTATTTTTTTCTATTTATACATTTTCTTTGTATAAGTGTGTTAGTGGCAAAATCACCCTCCATTTTCCCTCATGAAATTGCTAACCCAACATTTATATTTTTTATTGCTTTTGCATGGGTGTTACCTGTGATAGGATATAGGATGAAGGGAGCTTGAAAACTGGGATGTGAAACTAGAATTTTACACCTGGGTGAGAAATACTCATTTGAACCAATTCAGATAGTGGTGCTAAAAGCCCAATCAATTATCAAATACACAACATTCAAAGTGAATGATAGCTATACTGTGAAACCAGCACAAGCATACAGGTGGCCATATGCCTCTGCTAACGGATGGATAACATCTGTGGGATAGTGATATTCAAAGTCTAGCCAAGTAAGAGGCAGGATGAAAGTTATTAACTGCGTAATACTCACTGTTCTGGGGTTCAGTAATAGTGTTTGGGGCATAAGGATACAAAGGTGAAACTTAGATTATGGGGTATTTTGCAGCTTAAAAAGCCAAATGATTCAAACACAAGTATAAAAATTAAATTATATACTTAAGAAACTGATTACAGTGAAATAACTTCCCTGCCATAGGGTTAACCTGATCTAAGTCTCAGAGTACTGAATGATAACTACTTACATGCATTATCTTCTGAATAACATTCCTGCTGCAGACGCTGATGGAAATGAAAATAGGGAAAGGTTAACTTTTAAGACAGGGGTGAATAAATTTTTTTCTATAAAATATCAGAAAGAAATATTTTAGACTTGATGTTCATACAGTTGCAGCTCTTCAGTTCTGCTGCTGTGGGGAATAAACAGTCATAGACTACACCAGTGGTTATAACTTTATTAATTAAAAACAAAAACAAAAGCAAAAACATGTGCTCAAAAAAATAGGCGCCTGGCCAAATTTTGCCAAAAAGCTATAGTTTGTTAATCTCTGTTTTGGGAGGCTATTTAATGGTCTCTGGAAAAGGGAGGATAAGCTTAACAAAAACAGGGAAAAGAGCAAACCAAATACTGCTGTTATTTTAAGCAATGAATTGGGTTTAGGATCACCATCCACCTGTTCTTCTTTCAATCATTTTCTTTCCTAAATCTATTGATGAACTACTCTCAAATATTTTTTTTTTGAGCCTTCTTAGCTGAATTGGTCTGTTCATTTATGTAAGGCTTAGAATAGTGTGACTATCTTCAGATCACAATTATAAGAAAATAATTGTGTCATAAATAAAAAAGGTACTAGAGTGCAATGGTAAATTGTCTACATATACCTGACTTTATTTACTTTCATGACTACAGCAAAGGGAAATCCTCCTTCAAAAATACTGCAGAATTTTTGCTTGTAAATTCTTTACAACATAGCAATTACCTAGTCTTTTCTGGTAATAGTGTAAGTAGGACAATGTTCCCAAAGAAATTAAGGCTTCTTCTTATTTTGAAGCTTGGAGTAATGCAGATCAGAGGATGTAGGCCTGTAAAGGAAAAGCAGAAGTTAAGAATTCTCACAGGGACAACAAACTGTTTTCTGAAAATTTATTTGGCTAAAATCATGTGGTGACTTTTATGCTGCAAAATATAGATCATGTGACCAACTGTACTGTTTTCTGGTTCAGCTTAAATGTAGGAAATCCTGAATAATATAGTGCACAATGATTTAAAAAATACTCAACTTCTCCGAGGAAAATATAATAATATGCTCTCTGGCTAAAACTAAGGAATACTGAAAAAATGCATTCTCATATTTATATAACATTATCCAGACTGTGCCAGAAGTCAACAAATGCTATTGTATTTACTTCCCAGTTGTATTTACTTCCTACTTGGAGTCAAGACATTTGATGAAGTAGTCTTACAGTAATAAGAATCCATCCCAGGTTTTTAGTGATACTAGTGCTTGTGGGAGAAATCTAGTGGGAGTTGATAGGGTTGTAAGTAGCATTTCAACCAAACCATAGATATGGTGCTCGATAAAGCTGCCAGCTTTGCACTCAAAGTGTATTTATGGGCAGAAAAATAACATAAAAATGGCATCCCGGGGCTCCATATTTATTCTCTTTCAATGAGTTCCAGATCAAAGTTGCTCAGTTTATAAGTTAAAACAAGATTTTCTTCCTAGTTCTCAGCCATGGAAATTCACATTAGGATAAAAACAAAAGCTGTATTTGCTCAATCTCTGACACTATCACTTGTAATGACATTTCTGCAATCCGAGTTCTGGATCAGATCATGTTGAAGCAGAAGCCCAAAGCTGCATCAGTTTTACCAACTTCTCCACCATTTCTGATACGTTTGTTGCTTTTTATCACTATTGAAATTCCCCCTGTCACACTTTACCACAGGTTAAAATATGTTTTTTAAATTACATTGGTAAACAGCCCAAATTATTCAATTTGATATCATAAATCATTTGTTCCATAATTTCTAAAATATGGTAGAATTGTCATTCAGATTGGATTCTCAGATACAACTATATTTCTCGGTAGTTCTTAAGCCGTGTATCACACATTGCAGTAATAGCTACAAGAGATTCAGTTAATTATGTTTTAGCTGGATATGGTAGTTGCAACTTTCAAAAGGCCTATATAAAATATGCTAGACCAGAATGATTAATAGCACTGAATCACAGTTTGCTGGATATAAAAGAGAGAACTGAGAAAATATACTGGATAGTGAAATTTGATGAGTTTAAAGTGAAAAAGTACATGTGATTAAATTTCTTGTTGATCTTAGAAGTATTGGGCTATTTTCACAAACGTATAAAGATTGGCAATAAAATCTCTCTGTAGACTGTGATACTCTTTCTGCATGAAATTTTAAAACACAGGCTCAGCCACTTCATAGAAAAGCCAACTGCCAAACCTGAAAAGCAAAATCTCATGATGAAATAAGAAACGAATCGCCAGTCTATGTTTGATACAGGATACAGGATGCTTGGGGCTGGTACACGGGGATGATCCAGAGAGATGATATGGGGTGGGAAGTGGGAGGGGGGTTCAGGATTGGGAACTCATGTACATCTGTGGCAGATTCATGTCAATGTATGGCAAAACCAATACAGTATTGTAAAAAAAAAAAAAAAACCTCAACATTCAGAAAACTAAAAAAAAAAAAAAGAACTCTATATGTGATATAGTTACTTAATATTATAATTAATGTGATATTTCTCTATGGCTATGTAATGAATTACCACAAGTAGAGCATCAAGACAATACTCATTTGTTAGCTCATAATTCTGTAGGTCATCACCTGCCTGGGTTCTCTGTTCAGGTCTCACAAGGCTGAAATCAAGGAAATGATTGAACTGAGTTCTTATTTAGAGTTTCTGAGTAAATCTTCCCTTCCAATCTTATTCTTGTCATTCGCAGAGTTCAGTTCCTTGTGGTTATAGGACCTAGGTCACCATTTCCTTGCTGGCTGTAAACTGGAGGCCACTCTCAGGTATTAAATGCCACATATTTCTTTTAATATGTTCCTTTCCATATTCAAGCTAGTTATATGTGAAATTTTTCTCATGCTTCAAATCTGTGACATCCTCTTCTATAACTAGACAGAGAAAATACAGCTTTTAAATGAGTTTATGTGATGAGCATAGGCTAAGAGATAATTTTCCTATTTTAAGGTCAACCATACCATATACCATAACCTAATCATGGGAACAAGATCCATAATATTTATAGTCCCATGTATTATACAGGATGCATACATGGGATGTGTGTGGAAAATCTTGGAGGCCATTTTAGAATTCTGCCTATCACCTTTAAAAGAATTCAACACAACTAATTAGGTTAATAAATTGTGGTTAAGCTCCTATTATGTGTTGAGTGTTGTTCTATTTGAGTTTTGACTTCCAACCAGCAATCAGGGTTTAATCTATATTGTAAATCTGCAACTGTATATCAGAGAAGTTTAGAGTACAACTTTGTGATAAGACAGACCAGAGTTGAATTTCACATACACCATTTACTGACTGCATCATCTTAAGTTAATTAATTTCTCTGTGCTTCAGTGTCTTCATCCAAAATATAGGATTAATGATGGTAACTATTTCAGAGGAATAAGTGAGACAAATGTCCAAAAAGTGTTTAGCACAATCTTGATATGTATCAGTTACTCAATAAATTATAGTAAAAAGTTTTACACAACTTTTTGAAACACATATGACAATATGGCTAGGAGGTTTTATATTTTTCTTCTTTGCAAGATCTGGAGATGATACTTAATATTCTCCAAGTTTTTCTTTCACTTATATCTGTGTCTGTGGTAACACCTTCAGGAAGCAGTTACTGTAATGCACATCAAGCTTACTATTAACTGAGGCCAGTAATGCTGACCCTTTATCTGGAGAGGATGGCAGCTGTGTGGTGCTTGGATGATCTCAGTCTTAGCTTTTCTTCAGCTAAATGATCTCTGAAGGATCGATCTTCCTCTTAATATAATAGAAATTGGAAAACACATACACATTCATATGTTCAACCTTTTCTTCACAACAACTGTAAAGATCAAAGAGGCATTGATGGGAATGTAACCACAGATCTAAATAATCTAATGTTTCTCCTTTTAACTGATAGATTAGAAACATTTTAATAAGTTTCATCAATGGTTGCTTTCTATCACTAAGCAGAGACTTCCTGGGCAAAAAAAAAAAAAAAAAAACAACAACTATAAATCCAACAAAGTTTGCATTTGACCAAGTACAGGGAAATGTACAAAAGGAGTGGATATGCAGAGAAATTTGCATAGATTTTACTACTGGAGAACCAGTACAATTTCAAAATCAACCTTGTACTTCTTTACCATCTTTAAACAGGACAAAAACCAAATGCCATATTTTAAATTTTGAACTTAATCTTTATATAGTTTTAGAGAAATACAGTTTCTGGAGAATCTGTAAAGGATGATTCTCCATCTATGTCCAGAAATTTAATAATGCAGGATATTTATCATCTCATTCAGAAATTAAAATTAAGAAAGTATGGATTATCCTATCCTCATTTTCAGGTAATATTATTAATGATAGAGTTATACAATAAAGGACTATTTTCAGCTTTATTTGTTGATGTCAGAGCCTCAGTTCAGTTCAGCTGCTCAGTCATTTCTGACTCTTAGTGACCCTATGGACTGCAGCATGCCAAGCTTCCCTGTCCTTCAATATCTCCTGGAGTTTTCCCAAATTCATGCCCATTGAGTTGGTGATGCCATTGAACCATCTCATCCTCTGTTATCCCCTTCTTCTCCTGCCCTCAATCTTTCCCAGCATCAGGGTCTTTTCCAATTAGTTGGCTCTTACAACACATGGCCAAAGTATTGGAGCTTCGGCTTCAGCATCAGTCCTTCCAATAAATATTCAGGATTGATTTCCTTTAGGATGGACTTGTTTGATCTCCTTGCAGTCCAAGGGACTCTTGAGAGTTTCCTCTAGCACCAAAGTTTGAAAGCATCAATTCTTCCGTGCTCAGCCTTCTTTAATGTCCAACTCTCACATCTGTACATGACTACTGGGAAAACCATAGCTTTGACTAAAAGGACCTTTGTTGGCAAGTGATGTCTCTGCTTTTTAATACACTTAGTTTTTCTTCGAAGGAGCAAGTGTCTTTTAATTTCATGGCTTCAGTCACCATCTGCTGTAATTTTGGAGCCCAATAAAATAAAGTCTCTCACATTTTCCATTGTTTCCCATCTATTTGCCATGCAGTGATGGGACTGTATGTCATGATCTTAGTTTTTTGAATGCTGTTTTTTTTTTTTTTCTTTTTTTAAATTTATTTTTTAATTGAAGAATAATTGCTTTACAGAATTTTGTCGATTTATATTGAACTTCAACATGAATCAGCCATAGATATACATATATTCCCTCCCTTTTGAAGCTCTCTCCCAGTTCCCTCCCCATCCCACCCCTCTAGATTTTACAAGCCCTTGTTTGAGTTTCCTGAGCCATACAGCAAATTCCCGTTAGCTATCTATTTTACACATGGTAATGTAAGATTCCATGTTACTCTTTCTACATATCTCACCCTCTCTTCCCCTCTTCCCATGTCCATAAGTCAATTTCTATGTCTGTTTCTCCATTGTTGCCCTGCAAATAATTCTTCAGTACCATTTTTCTAGATTCCATACATATGTGCTAGAATGTAATATCTTTATTTTTCTGACTTACTTCACTCTGTATAACAGTCTCTAGGTTCATCCACCTCATTAGAACTGACTCAAATGTGTTCCTTTTTATGACTAATATTCCACTGTGTATATGTATCACACCTTTTTTATCCATTCATCTATCAATGAACATCTAGGTTGCTTCCAAGTTCTAGCTATTTTAAATGGTGCTGCAATGAACAATCAACCTTCCTAGCTTCAGAATGGTGTTTTTAGCCAGCATTTTCACTCTTCTCTTTCTCATTATTCAAGAGGCTCTTTGGTTCCTCTTTACTTTCTGCCATTAGGGGATGTCATCTGAATATCTGAAGTTATTGATATTTCTCCCAGTAATCTTGATTCCATCTTTTGATGTTTATAGCCTTGGATTTTGCATGATGTACTTTGCGTATAAGTTAAATGAGCAGGATGACAATATACAACATAGATGTACTTTTTTTCTCAATTTTGAACCAGTCTGTTGTTCCATGTTTGGTTCTAACCATTGCTTCTTGATGTGCATACAAGTTTCTCAGGAGGCAGGTGAGGTAATCTGGTATTCCCATCTCTTTAAGCATTTTCCACAATTTAATTGATCCACACAATCAAAGGCTTTAGAGTAGTCAAGAAAGCAATAGATGTTTTTTTCTGCAATTCCCTTGCTTTTTCTATGATCCAATTGATGTTGGAAATTTGATCTCTGGTTCCTCTGCCTTTTCTAAATTCAGTTTGTATGTATGGAAGTTCTCGGTTCACATACTGTTGAAGCCTAGCTTGAAGGATTTTGAGCATTACCTGGCTAGTATGTGAAATCAGTGCAATTGAACAGTAGTCTGAACATTCTTTGGTATGGCCCTTCTTTGGAATTGGAGTGAAATCTGAACTTTACTAGTCCTACGCCTACTGCTGAGTTTTCCAAATGTGCTGGCATATTGAGTGAAGCACATTAACAGTATCATCTTTTAGCATTTGAAATAGCTCAGCTGGAATGTCATCATATCCACTAGCTTTGCTCTTACTATTGCTTCTTAAGGCCCACTTGACTTCACACTCCAGGATGTTTGGCTCTAAGTGAGTAACCACACCATAATGGTTATCTGGGTCATTAAGACCTTTCTTGTATAGTTCTTCTATGTATTTTTGCCACCTCTTCTTAATATCTTCTGATTCTTTTAGGTCCATACCATTTATGTCCTTTATTGTGTCCATCTTTACATGAAATTTTCCCGTAGTATCTCTAATTTTCTTGAAAAGATCTCTAGTCTTCTCCATTCTATTATTTTTCTCTGTTTCTTCACATGGCTAACTTAAGAAGGCTTTTGTATCTCTCCTTGCTATTCTTTGGAACTCCACATTCAGATGGATATATCTTTCCTTTTCTCCTTTACCTCTTGCTTCTCCTCTTTTCTCAGCTATTTGTAAGGCTTCCTCAGACAACCGTTTTGCCTTCTTGCATTTCTTTCTCTTGAAGTTTGTTTTGGTCACTGCCTCTTGTACAATATTACAAACCTCCATCCATAGTTCTTCAGGCACTCTGTCTATCAGATCTAATCCCTTGAATCTATTTGTCACTTCCACTGTGTAATCATAAGGGACTTGATTTAGGTCATACCTCAATGGCCTAGTGTTTTTCACTACTTTCTTCAATTTAAGTCTGAATTTGGCAATAAAGAACTCATGTCAGAGTCTACTCCAGTCTAAATTGATGACTGAATTTATTGATAGTGAGTAGTTATTCCAATTAACACTTTCCAATTCCTTCCTTTGTGGTATGTTTTTGCCCAGAGTGATTAAAAACTTACATGTCTATCAAAAAGGATGCACCATAAAAGTCATTATATGTGTGTGTGTGTGTGTGTGTGTGTGTGTATCACTGTGAGATATTTAAATTTGGATATTTAATTTAAGATATCCTATTTCTAGAGCGTTATCCTCTAGATACTTACAGTCCACCTTAGAAGCCTCAAATAGGCACAAGGGTACATAGACAGTAAATTCCATATCTGGGTCATCAAATCAAGGATTTGGTGAATAACAATAGCACTGGAAACTATTTTTGAGGTATTCTGTAGGCTCTGAATCATTTTGAAACAGTCCCTACCCAGTGGGGTAGTAATCTAATTAAGCACCTAATTTTGAAAGAGCCCTTGGTATACTGTCATTTACTAATCAGATGGCTTATTACAAGATGAGAGTGGGAGGAGATAGGAATGAGAATAACTTAACAGAAGTTACTTGATAAGTCACCCTGATAGTAGAATGTAGCAAAAATAAGGTAAGAATGTAAACCGTTGAACAGTATGCATGCTAAATCACTTCAGCCGTGTCTGACTCCTTGCAACCCTATGGAGCATAGCTTGACAGGCTCCTCTGTCCACGGGGTTCTTCATGCAAGAATACTGGAGTGGGTTGCCATGCTCTCCTCCAGGGGATCTTCTCGACCCAGGGATTGAACCTGAGTCTCTTATGTCTCCTGCATTGGCAAGTGGGATCTTGATCACTAGCACCACCTGGGATGCCCATTGAACAGTATAAAGTGAAGTGAAGTCGCACAGTCGTGTCCAACTCTTTGCAACCCCATGGACTGTAGCCTATCAGGCTCCTCCATCCATGGGATTTTCCAGGCAAGAGTACTGGAGTGGTTTGCCATTTCCTTCTCCAGGGGATCTTCCCGACCTAGGAATCGACTTAATATTGATCTTTGAGAGTGGCAGGTACTCTAAAATTGTGTAATTTTAGTTAAAAACAGATAATTTGAGAAATTTCATGGATCTCCAGCCCAGAATAAGTGGGCTAAGAAAAGATAATTTTGTTAGCCACTAGTGCTTTGCATCAAAATTTGTTGGTTCTTCCTGGTAGAACTATCCTGTCTCCTTGAAGTTACATATGGCTATGTGAGTTTTTAGTCATCAAAATATAAGCATAAGTGAGTGCTATCATTTTCAGAAGGAAGCATTTAGAGTCAGGGTGCAATTTATTGACTTTTCTCCTTTGCTCTGCTATAGTGGGATTTCCAAGGTGGCTCAGTGGGTAAAGAACCTGATTGTAATGCAGGAGATGCAGGAGATATGGGTTTGATTTCTGACTCTGGAAGATCCCCTGGAGGAGGACACAGCAAGCCACTCCAGTATTCTTGCCTGGAGAATCTGATGGGCAGAAAAGCATGGCGGATTACAATCCATAGGTCAAAAAGAGTCAGACTCGAAGTGACTGAGCACACACTCACTACTATAGTGACTGGCAATACCCTGGATTGTAGAGACTCCAGTATCCTGGGAAAATGAGAAAATACACCTTGATATTTTAAGCTAATGAAGCATTGAGACTGTTTCTGTAATGTAATCCCCAAGCCTAGCCTGACAAGTATGAGGACCATAAAATCTGAGTAAGAGAAGAAATGAAAAGTTAACTAGAATGCAGTGCTATTTTTATATCAGAGGGAGATGGGCACACTGTCTAGCTCTTTTCTTAATAAATGAAGTAACAATAAAACACCTTGGATCAAAAAATATAATCTCTTATGTCTGGATCCAAAAGTTGTCGTATACATTTGCATAAGTCAATTAGAGGTTACAGTTTATACTTTTAGGCAAGATTTGCATTGAAGAGGGTTCCAAATAAAATCAAGAATAAAGCATACACAAAATTAATTTAATAATTCTCCTAGATAATTATGTCACAGTACTGAAGAAATCATCCTTGTAACTATTGTGATTTCGTCCTAAAACTGTGAATTTTCTTTTTGAGTTTGCATTATTGATATAACAGAAGAATTTCCTCCTTGACTAGTCAACAAGTCTTTTGTACTGTGACATTGTCAGCATACTATATTGTCTTACAGTTTGATGTTATGTTATACATTAAGTTTAATTGTGAAAAAGAGTCTTGGAAAATGATATTGTATATTAAATCACATTTGCTTATTGACTTGCATTATAATTATAGAATTGCTTTCAAATTAGAAAGAAAGTATGCTTTCCTGAAAAGAAAATGTGAGCCACATTTTCAGAGCCTAACATTCACTTTGAGGAACATTATCCTCATCTATGTGCACTTAAGTATCTCATGAAACACCCTAGCATGTTTGCCAAATGGAAATGTCATTATGTTGGTTCTATTGTTTATTCACTTGTTCTTCAACTAAGATTTACTGGGTATCTTCTATGTATTAAGGGAGATACAAAAATAAAGCATGATTCCTACCCTAAGAATGATAGTTGCTTAGAATTTTTTTAGAATATTGATTGAATATTAAAATTCACTATAGTTGTTTTATGTACTTGGGAATTCTTATTTACTCCATTAAACTTAAATTTAAAATAAAGCCACACATTTACATTTTATACACTTAACATAGCTCACCAGCTAAAGATTGTCAAGAATATAATTTCCATATAGAAGTCAACAATTTTTAAGTGAGTATTCATTGGTACTAGCAATAATGCGAGGATTATTCCTGAAGTCTTTGTTGAATGCAGAGCACAGTTTCAATCCATTTTTCTACAGTAATTTTTACTAAAGACACAATAAACAGGAATTTCTATCACTAACAACTGGAAGTTATATTAGGTCTTCCCAGGTGTCTCAGAAGTAAAGCATCTACTTGCCAAGCAGGAGATGTGGGTTTGATCCCTGGGCCGATAAGATCCCTTGGAAAAGGAAATTCCAACCATCTCCAGTACTCTTGCCTAGGAAATTCCAAGGATGGAGTAGCCTGGTGAGCTACAGTCCATGGGGCCACAAAGAGTTGGTTACAACTTAGTGACTAAACCACCACAACCAGAAATTATGTTAATAGCAGCAGAATAAATTTTACTCTAAGAGAGCCAAACTAGGCAAAGCTCAAAGAATGAGCTAACATATGTAAGTCTAGTCAGGCAAGAGGTTGAGTCCAGGGATGATGTCTGGGCAACAAGAGTTTAACAAGGGGCTTCCCTGGTGGCTCAGAGGTTAAAGCGTCTGCCTCCAATGCGGGAGACCTGGGTTAGATCCCTGGGTCAGGAAGATCCCCTGGAGAAGGAAATGGCAACCCACTCCAGTATTCTTGCCTGGAGAATCCCATGGCCTGAGGAGCCTGGTGGGCTGCAGTCCATGGGGTCACAAAGAGTCGGACACGACTGAGTGACTTTACTTACTTACTTACGGATATGTAAGTTCCAGAGTACAGAAAGAGAGGTGAGTCAAGAAAAAATGAAACTAGCAAACAAATGACTATGGAGACAAATTATGAATCTAATATTGGGTTGACCAAAAATTTGCTTGGGTTTTTCTGTAACATCTTATGAAAAAACCCAAACTAACTTTTTGGCCAATGCAATACATTGGTTGTTTAGTGTTTAACTGGGGATATCCATATGTCAACTTCCAAGAAGGGCTAGACCTGAAGTGAAACTTATTTTGTGACGTTTCATTGGGTTTTGTAAACACACATGGAAACACTGTGATGTACTGTGGCATAGACCACTTTATCCCATACAGGGCCACCTCATGTATTTATTTTACTGGATGTCTGAAAAGGCAAGATGTTTGAAATTAAAAATCATAGTCCAGGGAACTGGCAAGGGCAGAAGACCTAGATAAGCTCTGAAAACAGAACTGTGGCTATGTGCTCTCTGTCCTAGTTTATACTTCTGCTGTGTGGAGTTAGGCAGGGGTTTTCAGGTGAGTGTTTATAGCCAGCAGGAGAGGCAGGGCCCTGCAGGTGCAGCTAGCTACTATTTAAGCTAAGGGCAAAGATACTAGGCCTTTTGGGAAGTACTTACATCAGTGTTTAAAAGATCTTTGCCACTTTAGTGGCTCCTTTTAAGGCAGAAGAGGTCCTGCAGGCAAGATGGCACCTGGTGGAAGAGCCTGAATATGGGCACATGTGAGCATACAGATAAGTAATTCAATTCACTGTACTTTATTAACTGAAAAAATCCAAAGCAAAATTAAATCAGTGTGAAAAGCATTGCTGACTTGTATCTGTAATGTCATGTTAGTGGCCTTACTGATAAATATTTATATCATTTATTAATGATTAGTGTGTCCTTTTTATATAGATTAGAAAGATATTCAAGTGATGGGGACCATTTTCCCCTCAAATTCCTGAGAGATCTGCTCTCTTATTAGGTCCTGTTCAGTTTTATTCAGCTGACTTTCAATTGCCTGCATTTTCAGCATGAAAGTGAATGAGCTAAGGGTATTAAAAATCTGTTCTGTGTCTCCCTGAACCAGTACTGCAGAACATGCTTTTCCTCTGACCTTAAGGAATCATGGTATGGCTTTGGGCCACTACATTGAAAAGTAGATGTGGTTTTTGCTGAAGAGCAGATAAGGAAAGCAATAGATGAGCTCTTGCCATAAAGTAACCAGCATTCTAGGCCTTCTACACAATGACATGATTATTTCTGTTTTTGCAGGTTTAATGTTTAAAATGAGCTGAAGCTTCAGTTTCATTGAAATTCATCTTTATGTTATGCATATAACGGATACAAAAGTAAGAATCATTGCAAGGGTGTTATATTTCTAAATTTTCTGGCAAATAAAATAAATTTTGCTCATCAGATAACACTGATAATAATCGTTATCACAGTAAATAAGATTTTTTTTTTTCTATGCTGGTATATGTACATTCCGGGAGATGTGCAAAGTTTTGTTTCTCTCTCATCATTTATGAATAAACTGTAAAATGAGAAAGCACCACAGACTGTGGGTAGGAGGGAATGACTATCTCAGAGGAATCAGTGGGCTTTCCTGCTGGATCAGACGGTAAAGAATCTGCCTGCTATCTCAGAGGAATAAAAGATGAAAAAAAAAAAAAAAGAAAGATGAGGTAAATGAAACTGGAGAATATTCATGGATATCTCTCTCTCTCTGTCTGTTTCTCTCTGTTTTCTTTGTTTAAGTGTGTGATATAGAGAAATAATCCAGTCAAGTCAAACATATGGACATTATAATAAAAATATAAAATAAAAACAATAACCATCTATGGAGTTATTATTATATAGCAAATCCTCTGTTAAGTATATTACATGGATTACCTCATTTGCTTCCCAGTGTAAAGAAAAGAAAACTGGGGTTTAAGGAGGTTGACTACACTGCAATCAGGCAGCATTCACACCCAGGTGCACTTGACTCCAAAGACTACTTAAGCTCCTGGACTTTGCTAGGGACTTGTAACAACTGCATTAGTGAAAGTTGCCTATGGGAATAAGGAGGATTGCTTCTAACCTAGTCTCAGAATTAGAAAAAAATACCTTATTTCTGCCACATTAATGGAGGAATACTTCTAAGTTTATCTTGTAAGCTGCAGGAATATTAGCTTCTGTACGAAAATACTAGCTCAATGGATATTTTAATGTTCTAATTCAATTTTTAAAGCTAAATTTGTGGTAATGGAGGCTCTTTCATAGTTTATATATTCTCATGAGTGCTAGGAAATGAAGAAAGGCCAACAAAGGCCATATTCCCAAGAAACAAACAACAACTCCCATTGGCAACAAAAGACTGAAATTTGTTGCATTGTTCCGTCACGCAGGCACTATTCTAGCTTGAATGGATATTGAAGGAAGTAGAGCCCTGAATTAGAAAGACAACTTTGTCTTTTAGGGAAACTGGAAGACAGAGTATTGCCCTAAAATAAATGTATTAAATCCCAAACCAAAAAGATTTAGAGAGCAGAAGCCATGATTAACTTTTACATAACTATGCCGGGAGCCAGCGTGAGGAACTCCGCCCATGGCAAAGGTCATGAGGAAGGGGGCTTAGCATATGCAAAGGGGTGATCAAGCCTCAGGAAACCCCCTGTTGCCGAGCATCTACCCCCAAAACCAGAGTCTGTTTTATGTTCTCACCTACACCTCTGACTTTACGGGGGGCTCTCCCCCATCACCATTTCTCTCGGAGAAGGAGTTAACTTGCAGCTCCAGTTAATAAAAATTCCTGGGCCTGACAAGAGTGTTTCAACCTACATACTCCTCTGAAGTTTCTCTAGCCTGCCTGAGCGGGTTCTCCAGCCACATGTGATTGTTTACAGCCTCCCAACGGTGAGAGGCACGAGATGCCTTAAAACTTTCTAAATACAGACTCTTTTTAGAAGTTAGAAAATTATTAGTATAGTATAGTGGGTTGATTAGGAATTATATTGGTGAAGGGTTTTTTCATTTGCTGTGCCGATAATTACTGCTAATTCCCTGTCCTGGGTGTGACAAGGGTGTCTCAGGTCAAATCTCTCTGCTGACAGACTAGCTTGTGTGACAACCTCTCAACCATATACAGCACAGAGAGTTTGGAGTATTTTGAAAGTCTTAATTAGCATAGGGCTTTTCTCATTGTTGAGTCAATGATTACCGCCAGGCCTCCATATCCTTAGGCACCTGGGAATATATTAATCAATGTATTTGGAATATAGGAAAGGAAATAAAGTAGTTTTTGATGTTAGCAATACTAGACTTTTTGAATTAATGAATTTTCTCTTTTGTTATAGATCACTGTAGTTTGTTATAAATCACTGTGTCTTTGCTATGCAAAAATGTAACTTTATCACTATCTTAAGACTAAATAGATCTTGAGGGGAACACTGGTGAAGGGTTTTCATTTGTTGAGCCAATATTTGCTGCTAAATCTCCATATTCCCTGCCCTTATAATGAATATAACTAGCATATAGGAGAAATAAGTATTAACCTTTAAGATTAATCATGTTAACCTTGGGTTAAATAAATTCCTTTCTTGATTGTAACCCGCTACACCCTCACCCTATAGGAATGCAACTTCATCTGCTACCTTCAGAGGGTGGCGCCTGGTTTAAGACAAAACACCCGTGGAAAAAATAAGTTTCTTGGTTATCATAAAGAAAGGATCATAAAATGTCAGCAGGCCTCATAGCCAGAAGATGATGTAAAACCCATAAGACCTTTGTATAATTTTATATGAAGCACCTGATTGTGACAAGGGTCAGGTCTGCTGACCCGCGCGTGACTCTGTATTCATCCTTATGTATAACAAAAGGTATACAAACAAACCTAAAAAATAAAGAAACCAGATCAGTTTCTGGAAAGACTGATTCCCCCATGTCACTTCTTTCTTGCTCCCCATTTTTCTGGTTGAATTCCCATCTGGAATGTGGGTACTCACCAAGCCTGCTAATTTTGCCTGGGCTCCTAAGATCAGACTGGGGAGGCCTCAGTGCCTCCTCTCCTTCGGGAGAATAGAAAGACACCTGTGGCCTACATAGGTGGTGGTTGGTATTCCATGTAAACCAAGTTATTCAGCCTCTTTTTCTCCACTAATTTTCTAATCTCTCTCTATCTGTAATCAAATAAGTTTTTTCCTAGGATGCCGATTCCATCTCCACCTTCGAATTACCCTGGATCCACTGGGGCTGGACCCCGGCATAACTATAAAAAACTCAATATGCTAAAGGAAATCTCCATCTTCTCTAGAGTCATTTTGTTTGGTTATCAGCATTGTCATCATAACTGAAATGCGCTGGATACTTACCATAAGTTAAGTAATATACTTATAAAAATTCATTTAGTTCTCACAATAATATGTGGTAATTACTCTTATCATAGTTTTATATTTAGTTTTATATTTGAGGAAACTCTGGCAATTAGAAATTACATTACATGCCTTTGGTCACCCCGGTAGCAAAGGTAAATCTGAAATTCTTCACCCAGGCAATATGACACTGCACGCATGCTCAGTCACTTCAGTCATGTCCTACTCTTCCTGATCCCTTGGACTGTAGCCCACCAGGCTCCTCTCTCCATGAGATTCTTCAGGCCAGAATACTAGAGTGAGTTGCCATGTCCTCCTCCAAGTGAATGTCCCAACCCAGAAATCAAACCCAAATCTCCTGTGTCTCCTGAATTGCAGGTAGATTCTTTACCACTGAGCCACTGGGCATTGGAGCCTACCATTTAACCACTTTAATACACCTTCTCCTGAAATGTAAAAGGCAGTAGGATTACAGGAAAATTAACCTGGAGCCTAATCAATTTTAGTCTTAAAATCATACTCGCTTTTTGATTGGGTTGTTTGATTTTTTTTTTGTTGTTGTTATTGAGTTGTGTGAGCTGCTTCTAAGACCTAAACAGACATTTCTCCAAAGAAGACATACAGATGGCTAACAAACACATGAAAGGATGCTCAACATAGCTCACTATTATAGAAATGCAAATCAAAACCACAACGAGATATCACCTCACACCGGTCAGAATGGCCCTCATCAAAAAGCCTACAAACAATAAATGCTAGAAAGGGTGTGGAGAAAAGGGAACACTCTTGCACTGTTTGAGGGAATGTAAATTGATACAGCCACTATGGAAGACAGTATGGAGATTCCTTAAAAAATTGGGAATAAAACCATCATGAAAACTGAAAATGAAAGTGAAGTTGCTCAGTTGTGTCTGACTCTTTGCAACCCCATGCTCTGTAGCCTACCAGGCTTCTCTGTCCATTGGATTTTCCAGGTAAGAGTACCAGAGTGGGTTGCCATTTCCTTCTTCAGGGGATCTTCCTGACACAGGGATCAAACCCAGGTCTCCTGCATTACAGGTAGATGCTTTACCCTCTGAGCCACCAGGGAAACACCATATGACCAAGCAATCCCACTCCTAGGCATATACCCTGAGGAAACCAAAATTGAAAGAGACACATGTGTCCCATTGTTCACTGCAGCACTATTTACAATAGCTAGAACTTGGGAGCAACCTGGATGTCCATTGACAGATGAATAGATAAAGAAGTTGTGGTATATATACACAGTGGAATATTACTCATCAACAAAAAGGAACACATTTGAGTCAGTTCTAATGAGGTGGATGAACCTAAAACCTACTTTACAGAATGAAGTGAGTCAGAAAGAGAAAGAGAAATATGGTAATCTAACACATATATATGGAATTTAGAAAAATTGTACTGAAGAATTTATTTACAGGGCAACAATGGAGAAACAGACATAGAGAATAGACTTATGGACATGTGGAGAGGGGAGGAGAGGGTGAGATGTAGGGAAAGAGTAACATGGAAACTTACATTCATTTCAGTTCAGTTCAGTTGCTCAGTCGAGTCCGACTCTTTCTGACCCCATGATTCGCAGCACGCCAGGCCTCCCTATCCATCACCAACACCCAGAGTACCCCCAGACTCACGTCCATCGAGTCAGTGATGCCATCCAGCCATCTCATCCTCGGTAGTCCCCTTCTCCTCCTGCCCCAATCCCTCTCAGCATCAGAGTCTTATCCAATGAGTCAACTCTTCACATGAGGTGGCCAAAGTACTGGAGTTTCAGCTTTAGCATCATTCCTTCCAAAGAAATCCCAGGGCTGATCTCTTTCAGAATGGACTGGTTGGATCTCCTTGTAGTCCAAGGGACTCTCAAGAGTCTTCTCCAATACCACAATTCAAAAGCATCAATTCTTCGGCACTAAGCCTTCTTCACAGTCCAAATCTCACAGCCATACATGACCACAGGAAAAACCGTAGCCTTGACTAGACGAACCTTAGTCGGCGAAGTAATGTCCCTGCTTTTGAATATGCTATCTAGGTTGGTCATAACTTTTCTTCCAAGGAGTAAGCGTCTTTTAATTTCATGGCTGCAGTCACCATCTGCAGTGATTTTGGAGCCACCCAAAAATAAAGTCTGACACTGTTTCCACTGTTTCCCCATCTATTTCCCATGAATTGATGGGACCGGATGCCATGATCTTCATTTTCTGAATGTTGAGCTTTAAGCCAACTTTTTCACTCTCTTCTTTCACTTTCATCAAGAGGCTTTTTAGTTCCTCTTCACTTTCTGCCATAAGGGTGCTGTCATCTGCAGATATGCCAACCTGCAGAGGTTATTGATATTTCTCCCGGCAATCTTGAGTCCAGCTTGTGTTTCTTCCAGTCCAGCGTTTCTCATGATGTACTCCGCATAGAAGTTAAATAAGCAGGGTGACAATATACAGCCTTGATGTACTCCTTTTCCTATTTGGAACCAGTCTGTCGTTCCATGTCCAGTTCTAAGTGTTGCTTTCTGACCTGCATACAGATTTCTCAAGAGGCATGTCAGGTGGTCTGGTATTCCCATCTCTTTCAGAATTTTCCAGTTTATTGTGATCCACACAGTCAAAGGCTTTGGCATAGTCAATAAAGCAGAAATAGATGTTTTTCTGGAACTCTCTTGCTTTTTCCATGATCCACCAGATGTTAGCAATTTGATCTCTGGTTCCTCTGCCTTTTCTAAAACCAGCTAGTACATTAGCAAGTTCATGGTTCATGTACTATTGAAGCCTGGCTTGGAGAATTTTAAGCATTACTTTACTAGGGTGTGAGATGAGTGCAATTGTGCCATAGTTTGAACATTCTTTGGCATTGCCTTTCTTTGGAATTGGAATGAAAACTGACCTTTTCCAGTCCCTTGGCCACTGCTGAGTTTTCCAAATTTGCTGGCATATTGAGTGCAGCACTTTCACAGCATCATCTTTCATAATTTAAAACAGCTCAACTGGAATTCCATCACCTCCACTAGCTTTGCTTGTAGTGATGCTTTCTAAGGCCCACTTGACTTCACATTCCAGGATGTCTGGCTCTAGATTAGTGATCACACCATCATGATTATCTGAGTCGTGAAGATCATTTTTTGTACAGTTCTTCTGTGTATTCTTGCCACCTCTTCTTAATATCTTCTGCTTCTGTTAGGTCCAGACCATTTCTGTCCTTTGGGGACGGAGTCAGAGTCCTTGGAAATAACTTATTTAATTACAGATAGAGAGGGATTAGAAAATTAGCAGAGAAAAAGGGGCTGAATAACTTGGTTTACATGGAATACTAATCAACACTTATGTAGGCCGCAGGCGTCTTCCCATTCTCCTGAAGGAGAGGAGGCACTGAGGCCCACTGGCCGATCTTAGAAGCCCAGGCAAAATTAGTAGGCTTGGTGGGTACCCATGCACCAGATGGGAATTCAGCCAGAAAAACGGAGAGCAAGAAAGAAGAGACATGGGGGAATCAGTTTTTCCAGAAACTGATCCGATTTCTTTATTTTGGGGTTTACTTATATGCCTTTTGTTACACATAGGGATGAATACAGAGTCACGCGGGGGTCAGCAGTCCTGACCTTTATCAAAATCAAGTGCTTTACATAAAAAAAAGGTCTTAGGGGCTTTGCATCATCTTCTGGCCATAAGACCTGGTGACATTTTATGACCCTTTCTTTCTGATAACCAAAAAACGTATTTCTTCCAAGGGTGTTTTTTCTTAAACCGGGCACCACCCTCCAAATAAAGTCGCATTTCCATAGAGTGAGCGTGTAGTGAGTTACAATCAAGAAAGGAATTTATTAAAAAAAAAAAAAGAAAGGAATTTATTTAACCCAAGGTTAACATGATTAATCTTAAAAGTTAATACTTATTTCTCCTATATGCTAGTTATATTCATTATAAGAGCAGGGAATATGGAGATTTAGCAGCAAACATCAGGCCAACAAATGAAAATCCTTTCACCAATGTTCCCCTTAAGAACTATTTAGTCTTAAGATAGTGATAAAGTTGCATTTTTACATAGCAAAGACATAGTGATTTATAACAAAGTACAGTGATCTCTAACAAAAGAAAATTTGTTAACTCAAAAAGTCTAGTAATACTAACATCAAAAACTACTATATTTCCTTTTCTATATTCCAAATACATTGATTAATATATTCCCAGGTGCCTAACGATATGGATACCAGGCTGAAATCATTGACTCAACAATGCGAAAAGCCCTATGCTAATACAGCTCAGTTCAGTCACTCAGTCGTGTTCGACTCTTTGTGACCCCATGAACCACAGCAAGCCAGGCCTCCCTATCCATCACCATCTCCCAGAGATCACACAGACTCAGTCCATCGAGTCCGTGATGCCATCCAGCCATCTCATTCTCAGTCGTCCCCTTCTCCTCCTGTCCCCAATCCCTCCCAGCATCAGAGTCTTTTCCAATGAGTCAACTCTTCACATGAGGTGGCCAAAGTACTGGAGCTTCAGCTTTAGCATCATTCCTTCCAAAGAAATCTCAGGGTTGATCTCCTTAGAATGGACTGGTTGCATTTCCTTGCAGTCCAAGGGACTCAAGAGTCTTCTCCAATACCACAATGCAAAAGCATCAATTCTTTGGTGCTCAGCCTTCTTCACAGTCCAACTCTCACATCCATACATGACCACAGGAAAAAACATAGCCTTGACTAGACGAACCTTAGTCAGCAAAGTAATGTCTCTGCTTTTGAATATACTATCTAGGTTGGTCATAACTTTTCTTCCAAGGAGTAAGCATCTTTTAATTTCATGGCTGCAGTCACCATCTACAGTGATTTTGGAGCCCCCGCAAAAAAAGTCTGACACTGTTTCCACGGTTTCCCCATCTATTTCCCCTGATGTGATGGGACCGGAGGCCATTGTTTCCTGGATGTTGAGATTTAAGCCAACTTTTTCACTCTCCTCTTTCACTTTCATCAAGAGGCTTTTTAGCTCCTCTTCACTTTCTGCCATAAGGGTGGTGTCATCTGCATATCTGAGGTTATTGATATTTCTCCTGGCAATCTTGATTCCAGCTTATGTTTCTTCCAGTCCAGCGTTTCTCATGATGTACTCTGCATATAAGTTAAATAAGCAGGGTGACAATGTACAGCCATGACGTACTCCTTTTCCTATTTGGAACCAGTCTGTTGTTCCATGTCCAGTTCTAACTGTTGCTTCCTGACCTGCATACAGATTTCTCAAGAGGCAGGTCAGGTGATCTGGTATTCCCATCTCTTTCAGAATTTTCCACAGTTTATTGTGATCCACACAGTCAAAGGCTTTGGCATAGTCAATAAAGCAGAAAGAGATGTTTTTCTGGAACTCACTTGCTTTTTCCATGATCCAGCGGATGTTGGCAATTTGATCTGTGGTTCCTCTGCCTTTTCTAAAACCAGCTAGTACATCAGCAAGTTCACGGTTCACGTATTGCTAAAGCCTGGCTTGGAGAATTTTGAGCATTACTTTACTAGCATGTGAGATGAGTGCAATTGTGCGGTAGTTTGAGCATTCTTTGGTATGACTTTCTTTGGGATTGGAATGAAAACTGACCTTTTCCAGACCTGTGGCCACTGCTGAGTTTTCCAAATTTGCTGGCATGTTGAGTGTAGCACTTTCACAGCATCATCTTTCAAGATTTGAAACAGCTCAACTGGAATTCCATCACCTCCACTAGCTTTGTTCGTAGTGATGCTTTCTAAGGCCCACTTGACTTCACATTCCTGGATGTCTGGCTCCAGATTAGTGATCACATCATCATGATTATCTGGGTCGTGAAGATCTTTTTTGTACAGTTCTTCTGTGTATTCTTGCCACCTCTTCTTAATATCTTCTGCTTCTGTTAGGTCCATACCATTTCTGTCCTTTATCGAGCCCATTTTTGCATGAAATGTTCCCTTGGTATCTCTAATTTTCTTGAAGAGATCTCTAGTCTTTACCATTCTGTTGTTTTCCTCTATTTCTTTGCATTGATCACTGAAGAAGGCTCTCTTATCTCTTCTTTCTCTTCTTTGGAACTCTGCATTCAGATACTTATATCTTTCATTTTCTCCTTGGCTTTTTGCCTCTCTTCTTTTCACAGCTATTTGTAAGGCCTCCCCAGACAGCCATTTTGCTTTTTTTGCATTTCTTTTCCATGGGGATGGTCTAAGAGTCTCAAAATGCTCCAAACTCTCTGTGCTGTTTATGGTTGAGTGGTAGTAAACAATCATGTGCATAGTGGCAGGAGTATGGATATCACTGTCACAGAAGCTAGTTTGCCAGCAGAGAGGTTTGACCTGAGACACCCTTGTCACACCCAGGGCAGGGAATTAGCAGCAATTATTGGCACCACAAATGAAAAACCCTTCACCATTATAATTCCTAACCAACCCACTTTATTAATAATTTCTAATTTCCCAAAATAACCTGCCTTTAGTAAGTCTAAAACTTCTCGTGACTCTCAGGTTGGGAGGCTGTTAACAATCACATGTGGCCGGACGAACCTATACACATGGGCTAGAAACCTTCAGAGGAGTTCCTAAGTTGAAACACTCTTGTCACACCCAGGAATTTTTATTAACTAGAGCTGCAAGTTAACTCCTTCTCCGAGAGAAATGGTGATGGGGGAGAGAGCCCCCCGTAAAGTCAGAGGTGTAGGTGAGAGCATAAAACAGACTCTGGTTTTGGGGGTAGATGCTCGGGAACAGGGGGTTTCCTGAGGCTTGATCACGCCTTTGCATACGCCAAGCCCCCTTCCTCATGACCTTTGCCATGGGCGGAGTTCATTACGCTGGCTCCCGGCAAATAAAGCAGAAATAGATGTTTTTCTGGAACTCTCTTGCTTTTTCCATGATCCAGCACATGTTGGCAATTTGATCTCTGGTTTCTCTGCCTTTTCTAAAACCAGCTAGTACATCAGCAAGTTCACGGTTCACATATTGCTGAAGCCTGGCTTGGAGAATTTTGAGCATTACTTTACTAGCATGTGAGATGAGTGCAATTGTGAGGTAGTTTGAGCATTCTATGGCATTGTCTTTCTTTGGGATTGGAATGAAAACTGACCTTTTCCAGTCCTGTGGCCACTGCTGAGTTTTCCAAATTTGCTGGCATATTGAGTGCAGCACTTTCACAGCATCATCTTTCAGGATTTGAAAAAACTCAACTGGAATTCCATCACCTCCACTAGCTTTGCTTGTAGTGATGCTTTCTAAGGCCCCTTCACTTCACATTCCAGGATGTCTGACTCTAGGTGAGTGATCACACCATCATGATTACCTGAGTCGTGAAGATCTTTTTTGTACAGTTCTTCTGTGTATTCTTGCCACCTCTTCTTAATATCTTCTGCTTCTGTTAGGTCCATCCCATTTCTGTCCTTTATCGAGCCCATTTTTGCATGAAATGTTCCCTTGGTATCTCTAATTTTCTTGAAGAAATCTCTACTCTTTCCCATTCTATTGTTTTCCTCTATTTCTTTGCATTGATCGCTGAAGAAGGCTTTCTTATCTCTTCTTGCTATCCTTTGGAACTCTGCATTCAGATGCTTATATCTTTCATTTTCTCCTTCACTTTTTGCTCTCTTCTTTTCATAACTATTTGTAAGGCCTCCCCAGACAGCCATTTTGCTTTTTTGCATTTCTTTTCCTTGGGGATGGTCTTGATCCCTGTCTCCTGCACAATGTCACGAACCTCACTCCATAGTTCATCAGGCACTCTATCTATCAGATCTAGGTCCTTAAATCTATTTCTCACTTCTAAAGTATTTGATTTAGGTCATACCTGAATGGTCTAGTGATTTTCCCTACTTTCTTTAATTTGAGTCTGAATTTGGTAATAAGCTGTTCATGCTCTGAGCCACAGTCATTACATTACAAACTTATATTACCATATGTAAAATAGATAGCTAATGGGAATTTGCTGTATGGCTCAGGAAACTCAAACAAGGGCTCTATATCAACCTAGAGGGGTGGAATGGGGAGAGGGATGGGAGGGAGTTTCAAAAGGTAGGGGATATATGTATACCTATGGCTGATTCATGTTGGGGTTTGACAGAAAACAGCAAAATTCTGTAAAGCAATTATCCTTCAATAAAAATAAATTAATTTAAAAAATAATAGAGTTGCATATCTCCTCTAGGTTGGACATACACACCTATATATTCATATCAGAAATATATGGTAGGTAGCTGCTCTAAAGTGAACTGAAATGGGTCAACTGTAAATACTCCAAACAAAGGAAAGTTTTAAGGGTATACCAATATACACATATAAAATTAATCTCTCAAAAGAAAGACCACACAATTCTAATTGTTTCATGCTCAAATGGTCTTTCCACTTCTGTTGCTTTCTGGCTCAAAGATCAAAAGGAATACAAATGAAAGAGACAGAACTGCAAAAAAGCATCACATTGAAAATGACAGCTGGAACTTTGAATCAAAGATATTGTAGGTATATGTATTTTATCAAAAATGACTGTTATACACAGATTATTTGAAAATTACATAAACTATGATCATAAGTCTATATAGAGCCCAAATAAAATACATTCTTCCAAAGTTTAATTTTAATAATTTGAAATAGTGATGATGATGGTGATTATTTCAATTCATTATATTCATACTATGAGATAATATGCTCTGCACTTAAGCCCAAATTGTTTTCTTTAATCTATTTAAAAAAAAATCTTGTAACATATAATTAGTATACGTTTATTTTTCAGGTAAGAAAATTTAAGCTAACATACATAATTTCTCCTCAAATTACACTAATAGTCAGAAGCAAGACAAGGTTTTTATCTCAAGGCAATAAATAGTGTCTAATTTTTTTTCCCCTACTATGTGCTAGGCAACTCAGAGGCATTGTATCATTTACCCTGGTAGATATTTAGCAGAAGGCCATAAATAATATATTTCAGTGGATAAAAATCAAACCTACAGGCTGTTTACTTTCTAGAACAGAGATTTATGTCAGGTGAAATCATGAAATAATCCAATTTTATTCTCAGAGACTGCCTTTCTCCATTTCTTTGGTCAGAGTGATCGAATACATGCTGACAGCTCCTGAACCAGCAAGTAGAATCTCAGAACATGTTTAGGTATCAATTATTTGTTGTACATGGCACCATGATTCAATGTTTGATGGACTCTATTCCTGGGACAAGTAGGCTCACAGCTTGAAAAGACACTGACCGATGGCCAAATCATGGTTCCAAAAATTCAATTATATATACAGTAAAGAAAGAATCGAACATATCTAGCTAATAATGCAGACTTTAGTCTTGTCCCTAGAAATAAGGTTATAAAGAGTTTCTATAAAATATTAATACATTTGTATATTCAAAACCTAACAACAACAACAACAAAAATTTTCTCTTTTTCTTCAGAGAGAAGTTTAAACAATTCACCTAACGTTTCAGAGCAAGATGGATGAGCACCAAGAGACTGTCATTTTTCAGTGATATGTTTTGCATTAAATTTGTGTACCTTGATTTTTTTAAAAAAATGGGTTTTCTTTCTATTTTATGGTGCTTGTCTTTTTCCCTGTCATTTTAACAGCAGGTTTAAGAAAACATTAAGAAATTAGTGGTCAATGAGTTTAAAATAAATGTGTTTCTGACCATTGAGAAAATCAGTTGTTCATGTGTTCTGGAAGTTTTCTGTGCTGTGCTATGCTTAGTCACTCAATCATGTCCAACTCTTTGCGACCCCATGGACTGTAGCCCACCAGGCTCCTCTATCCATGGGGATTCTCCAGGCAAGAATACTGGAGTGGGTTGCCATGACCCCCTCCACGAAATCTTCCCAACCCAGGAATCGAACTGGGGTCTCCTGCATTGCAGCCAGATTCATTATCATTTGAGCCACCAGGGAGGTTGCTACTTTCAGGAAGGAATCTTGCAGAACACTTGACTAAAGAGGACAGACAGCATGGCAGTATGATATAGCTGCTCAAGAATTTAACAGTCTATTTACATGTGTAGTATTTTGAGCTAATGGTGAAATGGAACAAAATCATAAAGGCCTTCTCCTGTCTCCAGTTCACATCAAGATGAAACCAAAAGAGTCATCTTGGATTCAATGAATGTCTTTCCCTCTTACACACATGAAGTATCCCTTCTTCATTGTGTACTTCCCATTTCACATGCCTACCCATTACAGTCCACAACCAACACCATCACCATCACCCAAGAGCTTGTTAGAAATTGCAGAATCTCTGACCACATCTCAGACCTACTGAATCAAAACCTTCATCTTAACAAGAGTCCCAGGTGATTCATATGCACATTACTGTTTGATAATCGCTTCCCTAAAGTAGAATTTCTCGACCCTGGCTTGCCATTAAAATATGTATTGAGGAGCTTTAAAAAATATTAATGCCTGGTCCTAAGTCCCTTCACCTCCCCAACATTTCTCATTTAATTAGCTTGGTTTAGAGTCTGATGATCTTAATGTGCAGCTCAGTTCAGTTCAGTCACTCAGTCGTGTCCAACTCTTTGCGACCCCATGAATCACAGCACGCCAGGCCTCCATGTCCATCACCATCTCCCGGAGTTCACTCAGACTCTCATCATCATCGTCATCATAATTCTAGATGTTTAAATGTTTTGACTGTCCTTGCTCTTGGACCAATCAACCGTGCTCTACTCCTGTTTGTCTCTAACTCCAACTTCTGATGCCAAGCTGTTGTCTTTTATTTTGTTTCTATTAATGATGGTTAATATTTTTGAGAAACAAAATGAATGCTCCCAAAATAATGTTTGCTGCTTTGTCACTGGACATAATTATCTTTTACTTTAAATCATTAAATGGTGCCAATTCGTACACTCATATCTGAGCTCTGGATATTTGGCATGTGGCTAGTTTGGAGAAACCAAAGAATATCTGAAATAGCAATAAACTTCAAACTACTTAGTAAGAGTAGAACTTCTGATTACCCATCCACCTTGTTTGAGTGCTATTAACTTTGCTACTTACTACTGACCAGAGTCATATTTACAAATATATTTGTTAGAGCTGCCATCTATATGAAATATCTTTGCTTCTTCTTGGTTAGTCATAATCAGTAAATCTTCATTAGAAAAAATGACACATACTCTTTCATGAAGAACACTAACCCCCAAGTTCTTTGTCATTCATATTTATATAATAGATATTTCCAAAAGAATTATGGATTAGGAGGGACTTGGAATCATAATGCTTTGTTTTCTATGACATTGCCATGTTCATTATGCAAAATTTAGTGCAAACTATATTTCTCAGTCATAGTGAATAAGCAGGAGTACAGAAAAGATCACATTTTTTTGAAAGTGATTAAAATGATATTTTCACATTGAATAAAGCAGGAACAATACACTGACAATTTTTATTATAACCCCTGAATCACTTCTCAACAGACTGAGAATAACTGTATCTTGTCATTTTGAAATACAGTGTGTGTGTGTACATATGTGTTTATTTTTCCTAGTTTCATTGAAGACATATTATTAGTTAACCGAGTACTTATGATTCTACCAGTATGACTTTGAAAATGCATTGCATAATTTTAAATGATTAATACTATATTTAAATAAATTTCTTTTGTTTCAGTTTATTTTTGTTGTTTCTTTATTGCAGCCTCACCTCTAATTCACCCTAGGGGAAGCCAAAGTTACAAGTAATATCAACAGACCAAACCAGAGCTAGAATTTTTATACTCAGATCCAAATATTAACACATCAGGATTTATTTGGTCTCTTAAAAAAGAGACTTCAAAAGAGGACTTTAAGTTTGTTCCTTCTCTAAGCCATGGCATGTGTTGTATTGCACACCTCTCCATACGAATATCTTTTACTGAAAGCACAGAGAGCTATGGAGCTGTGCACAATTGTAGCTACCAATGAGATCATGGCAGCATTTGTTCATAGGATCTCTTTAGAATTTGATAATGCTTTGTGAAGATACTACCTTAATGACCAGAGTCACTATGTTTGGAGTGGAAAAACTTGCTCCCAGTAATCACAGTCAGCTTTAAGAAAATTGAACATAGAACAGGAACAGGTTAGACTCGGAGTTATTGGAAGATTAACAATATGTCTATGTACTTGAATCACAATTTTTTCAAGTAGACAACCTTTCTAGTCAATTCAGGCCAAAGACCATAAACTAGCAGTTATTACCAACAAGCTCATGTTGCTGGGTGAAATTTATGAACTTAATCTTTACCAGAACACTAGGCATGCGGCAGGCATTTAATTACTCACTTGTGAATTCAATTGAAAAATTTAAATCTAAAAGCTGAGTGTGGGGAGTGGATGTGTATGCAAACGGTAAATTGCCTGTGTTGTTAACTGTAGTTAAAGAAAAGAACAGACTGTTGTTGGGAGCATTGTATTTCCAGATTTACTGATATTACCTGGGGTCAAGACTTTGAGTAACTGTGATCTTGAATTGTTCAGGTCAGGAAGATCTTGACACCTGAATTAAGTCCCTGTCTATCTATGATCATGGACTCTATCTGATGTGTAGTAGGTTCTTGAATTCTAGATAGTTATAAATGACAGTGGCATGAGGATATGCTCTGAGCTATTGTTATGGACTTGTAAATGCACACAACTATGGCTACTTGGCCCTGGCATTTCTTCTTTTGCAATGTCTTTGAGTTTGCTTAGTCTAGAGGAATTATTTTTCACTCCCTTTTTTAATCTGGCTTTTGCTGTCTAGATTGATTCTTTCCCCACTTGATTAAGTCAGAAGCATCCAAGCTATTTTCTTACATTGGAAGCTCTCCTGAGAAGCCTGCAATATTTATAAACCAACAATGTGGCAAAGCCTCAGCCTTTCTCTCTTTTTATCTCTCTTTAGCACCCTCCCTCCCTGCATTTCTCCCTCTTTCTGTTTTTTCTCTACTTTGCTTAGCTGAGATGGCTATTAAGTGGCATCCCTGCTCAGGCTTGAAAAGGCCTAGGGTAGACGTTTCTTTGAATTGAGGCATTTTTTTTTTCTCTTGTTCTTCTCATCAGTTTCTGTTTCTTACTACTACAATGCTCTGGGTTGGTATTCTCTTATCATTACAGTATTAACATCTGAAGCTCTATTATTGGCCATAAATGGATAAGGCAAAAGAGAAGGCTGTTGGGCTTGCATTGGTCCTAGGCACCAGGCTATTCCTAGTCTATGTAAAAAAATGCTTGACATATGGACTAGCATAACTCACTTCCCTAATACCTCAGTTGATAAAGAATCTTCCTGCAACGCAGGAGACCCCAGTTAGATTACTGGGTTGGGAAGATCTGCTGGAGAAGGGATTGGCTACCCACTCCAGTATTCTTGGGCTTCCCTTGTGACTCAGATGGTAAATAATGTACTTGCAATGCAGGAAATCTGGGTTTGATCCCTGGGTTGGGAAGATCCCCTGGGGAAGGGAAAGGCTACCCACGCCAGTATTCTGGCCTGGAGAATTCCATAGACTGTATAGTCCATGGGGTCACAAAGAGTCAGACACAACTGAGTGACTTTCACTTCACTAGCATAACTCACTGAGGATCCATATTATGGTATGGGGCTAATATTCATAGTAAAGTTATATAAACTTTCCATGCCACAGTTTCCTTATCCCTAAAATGTAGGTAAATAAAGGAACCTATCTCAAAGACTTGTTATAAACACTCAATTAGAAAACATACATGGTGTGTTTGAAATAAGAATTGGCTTTAATAAGAGCTGTATAAGTATTTTCTATTATTACTATTATTTACTATTAAAAAGAATGTGGATCCATAGCATGGGGGTAATCAGGGATATCGTAATGTCTTTATCCCTAGCCAAAACACTCACAAACCCTGGTGTCCTCCTTTGGTGCTAAAGACATACCATGGTTCCAGTTAATATCATAAGAAGAAATGAGACATTCATGTCTGCCAGCCAGCTAGTCTTAAATCAGTTGGTGTATTTTTATGTGTATATTAAATATGTTTATATTTAGATGTGATTCCAGAAATGCAAAGATTTTTTTGAAGAGAGTCAAAGGCAACTCCCCTTGTTGTATTTGGCTCCATAGATATAGTCTGTTCTAAAAAGAGATATTGCAATGTGACCATTGTTAAGCTGGAAAAAAAATATAATTTCTTACTGGTCACTCAAATAATGTACACCCCATTGTAACAAAATAATTCACCTGGGTACATAAGATTTTGTATATGTGAAAAAAGAAGAGAAAATGGAGATGTAGGAGTAGACAGTAAGAGAGAGAGAGATTTGTTTCCTAGCCAAGAAATGAATACTTGGCAGTCTTCTCTACATGTCTTCCATTTCAGTGTTTCAAACCCAATAAATTGAGGTGACTGGACATGACTGAACATTGACTCACAACACAACCGTCTAAAAAAATTCACTGTTTCACACATTTTTAGAAAGAAGAATCTCAAACATCAAGAAGTTCCTTTCTTCTCAGCAAAAAATACTCTTACTTTGCTCAAAGTTTAAAGGGCTCTCAGCTACTATCTGTACAAATATAAAATACGAAAATAAAGAAAATGGAAAAATTGTTCAAATCTTGCCTGCTATTACAGTAACAAATCAAATTAGCTGCTTAGTTTCTCTTTCAACCTTCTAACAATGTCTTTCTTTCACACATATCCTCCCTTGAGTATGTGTCATGACTTTGTTAAACCCTATTACACACTTCAGTTCTTTGACAAAGGATTAATTTGGAAAATCTACCTTTCTTAAGAGGCAACTATGGTTCTGGTGAATTTGACTAAATTTTTATATATAGATTTACTATGTTAGATTATATATCTATATTTTATATGTAGATTTACTATCCTAGGTCTTCCCTGGTGGCTCAGAGGTTAAAGTGTCTGCCTGCAGTGCGGGAGACCTGGGTTCGATCCCTGGGTCAGGAAGATCCCTGGAGAAGGAAATGGCAACCCACTCCAGTATTCTTTCCTGGAGAATCCCATGGACGGAGGAGCCTGGTGGTCCCCAGTCCACGGGGTTGCAAAGAGTCGGACACGACTGAGTGACTTCACTCCTTACTATCCTAGAAGGAATTTAGACTGAGTATGTAGTGTAATAAACAAAGTCTGCATACCTGGATATTAATCCTCCAAAGAAAATATCAGCTTTTGAGTAGTTCTTGGTACACTCTATATTTGGGCTCTTTTGACTATTCTGCAGGAAGTGATTTGTAACCTATATGCAGGAAAATGCTCATTGGGCTATATTGACACTGACAAATTATTATAATAATAATTCATAAAGAATTGGTTAGAATTCAGGAATTTACAAATTGTTTTCAACATCACTGAGTCACAGTTTTTGTTTCTTTCTAAATTAATTTGTGTGTATATGTAATGCTTTCTATCTAAGCTTTTTGACCATATCAGGAATCATTCAAGTATTTTATTCATGGTGAGAATAAAATAATATAATACTTATAAAAGACAATGTAAACTACTCCATACAATGCAAGAGTGAGATAATATTACCATGTGGCATTTTTCCAAGAGGGTGTAGTAGCATGCAAATAAGCCTATAACTATCATGCATAAGCTCTATTTCTGTATCCCTGTCTGCTGTAATATCCTGGAAAGGCTAAACATTTACAGAAACCAGACTGAGAAAATTTCCCCAATGCCCTAATATCACAGAAGTTGAAATAGACCACTAAATGGAGATCTTCTAACCTTGTTCATTAGTTTCTTCAATGCTATTAATGACCTTTTATTCTGTTCCGAATTATTGAACTATATTGCTGTGTACTCTTCCTCTCTCTCTCTGTAAAATGGGAATAAAAGCACTAAGAAATGTATGGTTTCATGGTGTTAGAAAGATGGGTTAATATTGACAAAACACTTTGTAGTTTCAAAGGTCCATTCCAACATTAATGAGCATTATTAGAGGATTGCATTGCAGCTTAATGAAATGATGAATCAACTGACATTACATTTTGAATTCTAATTAGCCAATTTTAAGCCCACTGAGTTTGAGTGTTCAGATGTCCATTTTGCCAGTCAGGAACTGATTTTGCTTGGGTTCATAAGCTTTTACAGAATTTTTTCTAGCTATATTTATAGAAAAATTGTACTATTCATTTATGAAGGCTTTTTAAAAGGTCTGTATTCTGACCCTCCCATTAGAAATATATAATAAAAAATTATAAAATAATTTAAACATAAATATAGAGTTATTGGTATCTAGCTACTGTGTTTAACAAATTAAACTAGTATTCTCTTTACAAATATTATAATATTACAATGTTGCTTATAAAGTGAATTTCTGAACATCAAATCCTATTTATCTATTGACTGTCATTGTAAAATTATGAATTTTCTTCTCTGCTCTCCAAAATGTTCTAAACATATAATTAATATTTGAGAATATTAGTTAGGGAGTTTGGAATTGACATGTATGCACTGCTATATTTAAAGTGGATAACTAACAAGGACCTACTGTATAGCACAGGGAACTCTGCTTAATATTATATAACAGGCTAAAAGGGAAAATAATTTGAAAAAAGATAGATACATGTATATGTATAACTGAATCACTTTGCTGTATGTCCAAAACTATCACAACGTTGTTAATCGATTATGCTTCAATACAAAATAAAAGTTAAAAAAATTTGAAGTTGCAATAGTACTTTAAAAAGATGCACCTAGAAGAAAATATTCACCTTCTGTGAAACAATACTTGTTACATACAATGAGTGCATATTAAACATGGATATAGAATAAAATGCAAATTCATTAGCTATGATATTATAATATTAATATTCAATCTAACCAATATTTTTGGGGGTAGAGAGAATAAGTGGAAGGATGTATAAGTGTAAGAATTTGCTTAGATGACTACTATTGTAAATTGGTCCCCCTAAATCTTGGCACATTTTTTTACCTTGGGTGATATTTAGCTGTATTTGTTTTTTTCCAGGTTTAGAATGAAAATATCTTGAAATATCATGCCAAAGAAGATGGGAATGGATTTAGAAGACTGTACTAATTCTCAAACTCACACACAACATGCAAAGTAGACAGGGTTTTTTTTTTTTTTTTAGTGTTTAACACAGCCACTTAAAAATCCAAAAAAAAAAAAAAAATCCAAAAAGGAAGAAAACTTTAAATGAAATATACTCACAAGTCTAGACTAAAACGATGTTAGCATGTATTAGAGCTTCCTTCTTCCCAATAATTTTCATCAGAAGTAAATTCATCCCTCACTTCCCAGCAACTGGTAATAGATTCTTGGTTTTAGAAAATGAGCTAAGATGAAGGAAGACAGATAAATAGAAACAGCTTGTTCCATACAGTTACAGTTCCAAGTGAAACAACAAAAGGTAAATAAAAAGTCAAATGGACTGCAAAAATCTCTCAAAAGGGTCATTAACTATTTAAAAAATAGGATCAGTATCCATATATATTGGCCAATTGTAGGACAATGAGGAAACAGTACGTCGATTAGAGATATTCATGGTTCTAGTATGATCAAGAATAACATTTTCCTCATTTCAGCACTGTGACACAATGATAAACACATGGCATACTAAAAATAAGTAAATAAAGGGAAGATTCGGCATTGACAGGAGTTAAACATGTTATTATAAGAACCTGGGAATTGCTGATTTAAGGCTCAGGCCACTGAGATATCCCCTACAAGACTGCAAGGCAAGGTTATATATGTAATCTACTGACATATATAATGCTTGCTTTAGGAAAGGAGTTAGACTAAATTTCCAACCTACTTCATCCATTTGAATCATGTTATGTTATCCTTATATGACACTCAAAATAGCCCACTCAAAAATAAGCATTTTACTGCTATGAAGTAAGTCAAAAATAGAATCATTTCCTGTAACTTAAGGCTGTTGTTCTTTTATTAAAAGCAAAAAATCCTCATTTTAAGAGTGAAATCAAGAGTAGGGACCCTTAATATTGGAATCATTAACACTATTGAATTATACATGTCCTTAAAATATTTGTGATTGATGTGAAAAGTTTCAGGCATGGCTGTGAGAGAAGAAAAGGAGAGAAGAAAAAATGGAAATGCCTTGACAGCCTAGTTCAGTTCAGAGTTCTGATAAATCCTCAAAATTTTTAAGTTAAAGTAATATCACAGATAGGTAGAATATAGGAGAATGTTCCTGTGGCAAGTATTCCTAAACTAAAGAAAAGGTAAATTTAGTCATATATTACATTTTCCAAGTTTACAACACATAAAATGCCTATGCTTTTTGTACACTATCAGTGCAGATCAGTTCAGTCGCTCAGTCATGTCCTACTCTTTGTGACCCCATGGACTGTAGCACACCAAGCTTCCCTGTCCATTACCTACTCCTGGAGTTTACCCAAACTCATGTCCATTGAGTTGGTGATTATATACAACCATCTCATCCTCTGTCATCCACTTTTCCTCCTGCCTCCAATCTTTCCCAGCATCAGGGTCTTTTTAAATGAGTCAGTTATTCGCATCAGGTGGCCAAATTATTGGAGTTTCAGCTTCAACATCAGTCCTTTAATGAACACTCAGGACTGATCTCCTTTAGGATGGACTGGTTGGATCTCCTTGCAGTCCAAGGGACTCTCGAGAGTCTTCACCAATACGACAGTTCAAAACCATCAATTCTATGATGTTCAGCTTTCTTTATAGTCCAACTCTGACATCCATACATGATTACTGGAAAAACCATAGCCTTGACTAGATGAACCTTTGTTGGCAAAGTAATGTCTCTGCTTTTTAATATGCTATTTAGGTTGGTCACAAGTTCCCTTCCAAGTAGTAAGCATCTTTTAATTTCATGGCTGGAATCACCATCTGCAGTGATTTTGGAGCCCCCCAAAATAAAGTCTGACACTGTTTCCACAGTTTCTCCATTTCCCATGAAGTGATGGGGCCAGATGCCGTGATTTTAGTTTTCTGAATGTTGAGCTTTAAGCCAACATGTCCACCTTCCTCTTTCACTTTCATCAAGAGGCTCTTTAGTTCTGCTTCACTTTCTGCCATAAGGGTGGTGTCATCTGTATATCTGAGGTTATTGATATTTCTCCCAGCAATCTTGATTCCAGCTGTGCTTCATCCACCCCAACGTTTCTCATGATGTACTCTGCATATAAGTTAAATAAGCAGGGTGACAATACACAGCCTTGACATACTCCTTTTCCTATTGGAACCAGTCTGTTGCTCCATGTCCAGTTCTAACTGTTGCTTCCTGACCTACATATAGGTTCCTCAAGAGGCAGGTCAGGTGGTGTGGTATTCCCATCTCTTTCAGAATTTTCCACAGTTTATTGTGATCCACACTGTCAAAGGCTTTGGCATAGTCAATAAAGCAGTAATAGATGTTTTTCTGGAACTCTCTTGCTTTTTTGATGATCCGGTGGATATTGGCAATTTGATCTCTGGTTCCTCTGCCTTTTCTAAATCTAGCTTGAACATCTGGAAGTTCAGAGTTCACATATTGTTGAAACCTGGCTTGGGGAATTTTGATCATTACTTTACTAGCATGTGAGATGAATGAAATTGTGTGGTAGTTTGTGCATTCTTTGGCATTATCTTTTTTAGGGATTGGAATGAGAGCTGACCTTTTCCAGTCCTGTGGTCACTGTTAAGTTTTCCAAATTTGCTGGCATATTGAATGCAGCACTTTAACAGCACTATAGGTACTGAATTTATTTTTCAGAGGTGTGTCTATAGTTCCCAAGAGGAGTCAGCTTCCCACTCATTTTATCTATTTAGTTTGGTCAATTGTAACACAGAATTAGAACCCTGCTGAAAACTTCACTATAAGTATTTGACTCATGTTAAAATAGTGTTCACCAGGGATCTAATTTATTTTTTTAAATTGTTTTCATTCTTATTCTGGTTCAAGGCCTGATTTAAGCAATTGGATATTCAAAGGAGGGCTTGGAGAAGTGAAGCCATTAATTCTGTTTTTTCAGCTTCTTGGTAATGCATAAGCCCAGTTCCCAACTCCAGAATTTTTTATTTATTTGAAAAGGATAGCAGATTCAATTGCAGGTGGTCAATGTCAACATGTGAATAAACTCTGCTCCATGGATCTCTAAGAATATGATGAAAGGATTACCTTCTCACTGTTTAAAACAATATTTTGCATGCAATTTCAGTCTCATCATCTCCTGAGTTCTACAAAGAACACCAGTTTAAGATCTAGATCTCTATCAAGGCAGAATACATAGTTAATCTGAAAATATTTTAGTTTTAGTTAGAAAATATTTGAAGATTTATACTTTAACATAACTGCCCTCAACATTTTCATGTTATTGAAATAAGAATTGTCTATATAAAAATATTTCTGTACATTTCCCCACAGAAAGATGCCTTCATCTCTTAATGCTTGGTTGGATTTACACTTCACCCACATTGCCAATGTTGGTCTACAGTAAATTTCTTCATGGCAGAGGTAAACCTGTTTATTTATTTTTTTTAATTTAAATTTATTTATTTTAATTGGAGGCTAATTACTTTACAATATTGTATTGATTTTGCCATATATCAACATGAATCTGCCATGGGTGTACACGTGTTCCCCATCTTGAACCCCCCTCCCACCTCCCTTCCTGTGCCATCCTTCTGGGTCATTCCAGTGCACCAGTCCCAAGCATCCTGTATCCAGTATAGAACCTGGACTGGTGATTTGTTTCTTATATGATATTATACAAGTTTCAATGCCATTCTCCAAAATCATCCCACCGTCTCCGTCTCCCAAAGAGTCCAAAAGACTAGTCTATACATCTGTGTCTCTTTTGCTGTCTCACATACAGGGTTATCATTACCATATTTCTAAATTCTATATATATGCGTTAGTATACTGTATTGGTGTTTTCCTTTCTGGCTTACTTCACTCTGTATAATAGGCTCCAGTTTCATCCACCTCATTAAAACTGATTCAAATGCATTCTTTTTAATGACTGAGTAATACTCCATTGTGCATATATACCACAGCTTTCTTGTGCATTCGTCTGCTGATGGACATCTAGGTTGCTTCCATGTTCTGGCTATTAGAAACAGTGCTGCGATGAACATTGGGGTACACGTGTCTCTTTCAATTCTGGTTTCCTCGGTGTGTATGCCCAGAAGTGGGATTGCTGGGTCATAAGGCAGTTCTATTTCAAGTTTTTAAGGAATCTCCACACTGTTCTCCATAGTGGCTGTACTAGTTTGCATTCCCACCCAGAGTGTAAGCTGGTTCCCTTTTCTCCACACCCTCTCCAACATTTATTACTTGTAGACTTTTGGGTCACAGCCATTCTGACTGGCATGAAATGGTACCTCATTGTGGTTTTGATTTTCATTTCTCTGATAATGAGTGATGTTGAGCCTCTTTTCATGTGTTTGCTAGCCATCCGTATGTCTTCTTTGGAGAAATGTCTATTTAGAAATTTGGCCCATTTTTTGGTTGGGTCGTTTATTTTTTCTGGAATTGAGCTGCAGGAGTTGCTTGTATATTTTTGAGATTAGTTGTTTGTCGGTTGCTTCTTTTGCTATTATTTTCTCCCATTTTGAAGGTGGTCTTTTCACCTTGCTTATAGTTTCCTTTGTTGTGCAGAAGCTTTTAATTTTAATTAGGTCCCATTTGTTTATTTTTGCTTCTATTTCCAGTATTCTGGCAGGTGAGTCATAAAGGATCCTGCTGTGATTTATGTCAGAGAGTGTCTTGCCTATGTTCTCCTCTAGGAGTTTTATAGTTTCTGGTCTTACATTTAGATCTTTAATCCATTTTGAGTTTATTTTTGTGTATGGTGTTAGAAAGTGTTCTAGTTTCATTCTTTTACAAGCGGTTGTCCAGTTTTCCCAGCACCACTTGTTAAAGAGTTTGCCTTTTCTCCATTGTATATTCTTGCTTCCTTTGTCAAAGATAAGGTGTCCATAGGTGCATGGATTTATCTCAGGGCTTTCTTTTGTTCCATTGATCTATATTTCTATCTTTGTGCCAGTATCATACTGTCTTGATGACTGAGGCTTTTTATTAGAGCCTGAAGTCAAGCATGTTGATTCCTCCAGTTCCATTCTTCTTTCTAAGGATTGCTTTGGCTATTTGAGGTTTTTTGTGTTTCCATACAAATTGTGAAATCATTTGTTCTAGCTCTGTGAAAAATACCATTGGTAGCTTGATAATGATTGCATTGAATCTATAGATTGCTTTGGGTCGTATACTCCTTTTCACTATATTGATTTTTCTGATCTGTGAACATGGTATATTTCTCCATCTATTAATGTCCTCTGATTTCTTTCACCAGTGTTTTATAGTTTTCTATATATAGGTCTTAAAGTTTATTTAGGTAGATATATTCCTAAGTAGTTTATTCTTTTCATTGCAGTGGTGAATGGAATTGTTTCCTTAATTTCTCTTTCTATTTTCTCATTATTAGTTTATAGGAATGCAAGGGATTTCTCTGTGTTGATTTTATATTCTGCAACTTTACTGTATTCATTGAGTAGCTCTAGTAATTTTTTGGTGGAGCCTTTAGTGTTTTCTATGTAGAGGATCCTTGGAGAAGGAAATGGCAACCCACTCCAGTACTCTTGCCTGGAAAATCCCATGGATAGAGAAGCCTGGTACACAACAGTCCATGTGACCGCAAAGAGTTGGACATGACCAAGCGACTTCACTTACTTACTTACTATGTAGAGGATCATGTCATCTGTAAACAGTGAGAGTTTTACTTCTTTTCCAATTTGGATTCCTTTTCTTTCTTTTTCTGCTCTGATTGCTGTGGCCAAAACTTCCAGAACTATGTTGAATAGTAGTGGTGAAAGTGGGCACCTTTGTCTTGTTCCTGACTTTGGGGAAATGTTTTCAATTTTTCACCATTGAGGATAATGTTTGCTGTGTGTTTGTCATATATAGCTTTTATTATGTTGAGATATGTTCCTTCTATTCCTGCTTTCTGGAGAGTTTTTATCATAAATGGATGTTGAATTTTGTCAAAGGCTTTCTCTGCATCTATTGAGATAATCATATGTCTTTTATTTTTCAATTTGTTAATGTGGTGAATTACATTGATTGATTTGCGGATATTGAAGAATCCTTGCATCCCTGGGATAAAGCCCACTTGGTCATTCTGTATGATCTTTTTAATGTGTTGTTGGATTCTGATTGCTAGAATTTTGTTAAGGATTTTTTCATCTATGTTCATCAGTGATATTGGCCTGTAGTTTTCTTCTTTTTTTTGTGGCATCTTTGCCAGGTTTTGATATTAGGGTGATGGTGGCCTCAGAGAATGAGTTTGGAGGTTTACCTTCCTCTGCAATTTTCTGGAAGAGTTTGAGTAGGATAGGTGTTAGCTCTTCTCTAAATTTTTGGTAGAATTCAGCTGTGAAGCCGTCTGGACCTGGGCTTTTATTTGCTGGAAGATTTCTTATTACAGTTTCAATTTCTGTGCTTGTGATGGGTCTGTTAAGATTTTCTGTTTCTTCCTGTTTCAGTTTTGGAAAGTTGTACTTTTCTAAGAATTTGTCCATTTCTTCCACATTGTCCAATTATTGGAATATAATTGCTGATAGTAGTCTCTTACAATCCTTTGTATTTCTATATTATCTGTTGTGATCTCTCCATTTTCATTTCTAATTTTATTGATTTGGTTTTTCTCCCTTTGTTTCTTGATGAGTCTGGCTAAATGGTTTGTCAATTTTATTTATCTTTTCAAAGAACCAGCTTTTGGCTTGGTTGATTTTTGCTATGGTCTCTATTGTTTCTTTTGCATTTATTTTTGCCCTAATTTTTAAGATTTCTTTCCTTCTACTAACTCTGAGGTTCTCCATTTCTTCCTTCTCAAGTTTCTTTAGGTGTAGAGTTAGGTTACTTATTTGACATTTTTCTTGTTTATTGAGGTATGCCTCTATTGCTATGAATTTTCCCCTTAGCACTACTTTTACAGTGTCCCGCAGGTTTTGGTTTGTTGTGTTTTTATTTTCATTCATTTCTATGCATATTTTGATTTTTTTTATTATTTCTTCTGTGATTTCTTGGTTATTCAGCAGTGTGTTGTTCAGCCTCCATATGTTGGAATTTTTAATAGTTTTTCTCCTATAATTGAGATCTAATCTTATTGCACTGTGGTGAGAAAAGATGCTTGGAATGATTTCAATTTTTTAGAATTTACGAAGGCTAGATTTATGGCCCAGGATGTGATCTATCCTGGAGAAGATTCCTTGTGCGCTTGAGAAAAAGGTGAAATTAATTGTTTTGGGGTGAAATGTCCTATAGATATCAATTATGAAGGAGAAATCAAAAGCTTTACAGACAAGCAAAAGCTGAGAGGATTCAGCACCACCAAACCAGCTCTCCAAAAAATGGTAAAGGATATTCTCTAGACAGGAAACACAAAAAGGGTGTATAAACTTGAACCCAAAACAATAAAGTAATTGGCAATGGGATCATACTTATCAATAATTACTTTAAACGTAAATGGGTTGAATGCCCCAACCAAAAGACAAAGACTGGTTGAATCGATACAAAAACAAGACCCCTATATATGTTGTCTACAAGAGACCCACCACAAAACAGGGGACACATACAGAGTGAAAGTGAAGGGCTGGAAAAAGATTTTGCATGCAAATAGATACCAAAAGAAAGCAAGAGTAGCAATGCTCATATCAGATAAAATAGACTTTAAAACAAAGGCTGTGGAAAGAAACAAAGAAGGACACTACATAATAATCAAAGGATCAATCCAAGAAGATATAACAATTATAAATATATATGCACCCAACATAGGAGCACCACAATATGTAAGACAAATGCTAGCAAGTATGAAAGGGGAAATTAAAAATAACACAATAATAATGGGAAACTTTAATACCCCACTCACACCTATGGATAGATCAACTAAACAGAAAATTAACAAGGAAACACAAACTTTAAATAATACAATAGACCAGTTAGACTTAATTGATATCTATAGGACATACAACTTCTTATTTCAACTAAAACATGTTCCAGTTCTGACTTCCTATTAAGACCTTAGCTTATTCTCCAATTGAAATTTCAACTCTCTCTCCCCCTTGTAGACTCTCAGTGGCAAACAGGTAAAATATCAACTGAAATGCTGTGCTAACTGGAAAATCCAGACTTCTAGGGTGTGGGGTTTACTTTCAGCAGGCTTTAGTCACAAGGATCTCCTTAAGGGAAAATGAGATATTCAATAAAATCAAAATATAATCCTTTAATTTGCTAGGCCTAAGCAATGAACTTCAAGTGAAGTCAGACACATTTTCTTTTGAAATGTACCAATTTAATTTCCTTAAGTCACTCATGGGTTTTTATTCGTATATTCTTTTGAAACAGTATTTGTCACATACTTACCCACTTTTAAGACTTTAACCTGATTAATTTCCTTGTCTGCTGTCTTTCATTTCCTATTCTTCATCTTACAGCCATATCTTCAAATTGGACCTTTACCTAGGATACATGGTTTTGTCAAAGACATTCTGCTCATGTGTAGTTGCTGACATTAATATTATATATGGCTAAAATATTTGTTGTTTTACTCAATTAATACTATGAGACAGGAATGGCAGGGTACGTTTGGAAACAATTGTGGTCTCCTTCTAGTAGAATCTTAGAGATAAAAGTGTTTTAAGAATAGACCCAGAATAAATAGCTACCCACCCAATGTGCTAATTTCCTCTACAACATGATATGCAGAAGGTCATCCAAACTCAGCTAAATCATTTCCAGGGGAAATGAGGAAGCTGACATGCTATATGCATGTGTGATAAGTCGTTTCATTAGTGTCCAAATCTGTGACCCCATGGCATGCTATGAGAAGCAGAATATTCAATTGCTAGGCTTTAGAAATGTGTTCTTGTACTCAACTTAAATCTGGTTCCCTGTACTATCTTATTTTTCTATTTATGCCCCACTTTTCTTAAAGCAATTCAGACTAAGTCTAAATCTATAATACAGTAGCATAATTTAAATTCCTAAAAATAGACATCAAGTTGTCTTCTCAAAATACCTCTTCTCCAAGCTAACCTTTCTGTATTCCTTTAAGTTTCTCTATGGGATTCTCTATGGGCTTCCCTCATAACTCAGTTGGTTAAGAATCCACCTGCCATGCAGGACACACTGGTTTAATCCCTGGGTTGGGAAGATCCCTTAGAGAAGGGGAAAGCTACCCACTCCAGTACTCTGACCTGGAGTATTTCATGGACTGTATACATGGGGTTGCAAAGAGTTAGACACGACTGAGCGACTTTCACTTCACTTAAGTTTCTCAGACAACATTCCTTTTCCTAGCAAGTTTCTCATCTTCTTCTGAGCTCAAGTTTTTCATAAAAGATGGCATCCAAATGCTAACTTCCAGTATCCACCACATTATTTATCATATAAACATAACTTACATGCTTGCATTAAAGTCTTTATTTTTTAAGTTCACCTTGATAATGTGAAGTACAGAGTTTGGGTCATATTACCAGAATTTAGCCTTCATATTTTCAATATTCCATTAATACTTTTAGTATAGAGTAATCCAATCAGCCTTATCAAGCCAAAATACATAAACCTTTCCCACTGTAACAACAACAACAAAAAAATCTAATGTATTCCTAAAATCAAGAATAATATAAATCTAGCAAGCTTACCATAAAATGAAATGAAGTATGGTGTGACATCAGTAAAATGGTAAAGAGGAAGTCCTGGACCCTGCTTTCTCCCACAACACATCTATCCAGCAACAATTTATGGACAATTCTCTCCCTTTGTGAGAAATCCAGAAACGAATAGAAAGACTCCTGCATCCCAGGTAAGCATGAAACCAGACTCATTGAAATCAGTAGGAGATTCAGGACACTCTCTCACCAGGATCCTTACTCCTAGCTTAGTGACATATGATCAGGAAGAGATCCCCTAGCAGTCAAGTTCTCCCAGGGTAGAGAAAGAGTTGGTTAACACATGAAGTGTCCAAACCTATCCAATAAGTCTCCCTAAAGGACTGGATTCTATCTTGCCAGTCCTGGAGCTTGGATAAAAGTAGTAGAAGCTACAGCTTTTCCCTGCTGCTCCACACAGAACAAGTGGATGAAAATATCTCAGCTTTCAACTTCTCTCTAGGAAGGGAAAAAATTAATCCATGCATGCTGTGTCCCACTTTTTCTAAAACTGTCCAAAGAACTGGCATCTGTCTTGTCATTTTTGGAGCTCTGACAGGCCCAATGCAGTCTATCAATCTTGGGGAGAATTGAAACAGTGGCTTGAGATGCTAAATGCCATGGCTACTTTCCCTGGCTCAATACAGAGTAAGCAGACAAAACACAGAGCTGTCTGCTTCTACTTGAAGAGGGAAAATGCTGGTTTGATCAAAGCCACAACTTATCTGTGGGATGCCCAAAAGACTGGGTCTTTACTTGCCTGTATCAATTGCTAAAGGGACCTGACATAACTTTGTCACCTGTAGGAAAGTGAGAGCAGAAATGAATATTTGATATGGCAGTTGACAGCAACCCACGACAACTGCCATAGAGTAGGGCGACAAAAGCCAAGATTCTCGCAGGGAAAGTAAAGAGTTGGACGAGGTATCCAATGATCCAACTTTTGTGGGGAACTGATTTTAGTCTCTCTTGTCCCAGTGCACTGATGGGACGTAGCATACCTTGGATGCAAGAAGGGTGCAAAGAAAAAAGAAACTGTATTAAACTAAACAGAGAGTTTTGAATGCCTTCCAGAAAGAATCTCTAGCTTAGCTGACTGGTAAAAATCTTCTCCTGTATGATGCCAGAAGAGGTGGCTTCTTTGCCTGATGCACAGAGTCCAACACAGAGATTCAAGGAAAGTGAAGAATCAGTGAAAGATGTTCCAAAAAAAGAAGAATTGCCAGAAACTGACTCTGTTGGAATACAATTATATGTTTACCTGACAGAGAATTCAAAATAGCAGTCATAATGATGCTCACTGAAGTCAGGAAACTGCATGTGAAAGTGAAAGTTGCTCAGTCATGCCCAACTCTTTGTGACCCCATGGATTATACAGTTCATGGAATTCTCCAGGCTAGAGTACTGGAGTGGGTAGCCTTTCCCTTCTCCAGGGGATCTTCCCAACCCAGGGATTGAACCCAGGTCTCCTGCATTATGGGCAGATTCTTTACCAACTGAGCTATGACGGAAGTCTAACAATGCATAAACAAAGTGAAAATTTCAATACAGAAATAAAAAAAAAATATATTTAAGTACCAGACAGAAATCATGGTGCTGAAGAACATAATACCTGAACTAAACAATTCACTAACGGAGTTCAATCTCTGTCTAAATCAAGCAGAAAAATGGATTAAAGAAGTTGAAAATGGAATATTGCAGTGGAGAAAAAAATAATAAAAAACAGTGAAGAAAGATTAAGGGACTCAAAGGACAATACCAAGTATTTTAGAAGTCACATAGATAGAGGAGAGAAAGAGAGATATGAGAGAGAGAGAGAGAGAGAGAGAGAGAACCATAAAGCTTATTCAAAGAAATGACTGAAAAATTTCCAATTCTTGGGGACAAAAATGGATGTCCAGTTCCAAGAAGCCCAAAGAAATCAAACAAGATGAATTAAAAGTAATTAACACTGAGACACAATGTAGTGAAACTGTCAAAATTCAAAGAGAGAATTTTGATAACAGCAAGAGAAAAGTGACTTGTCATGTACAAGATCAACTGCAGAAGACTGTCCTTGGATTTTTCAGCAGAAGCCATGAAGAAGAGAAGGGAGTGGGATAATACATCAAAAGTGCAGAAAAATGCTAAGAATACTAAGTTCACCCCAATGTTCATTGCAACACTATATACAATAGCCATGACATGAAAGCAACCTAAATGTCCCTCAGCAGAGGAATGGATAAAGAAGATATGGCACATATATACAATGGAATATTATTCAGTCATAAAAAGGGACAAAATTGTGTCATTTTCAGGGATGTGGTGGACCTAGAGACTGCCAACACAATGAAGTAAGTCAGAAAAAAAGAAAAAATATATACTAACACATATATGTGAAATCTAGAAAACTGATATATATGATCTTGTTTGCAAAGCAGAAATAGAGACACAGACATAAAGAACAAACATATGGATACCAAGTGGGAAGGAAAGTGGGATAAATTAAGAGGTTGAGATTGACATATACACACTATTGGAACTATATACCACAGAAACTCATTGCTCTGTGGTGACCTGAGTGGGAAGGAAATAAAAAAAAAAGAGGGATATATGTAAATGTATAGCTGATTCACTTTGCCCTGGAGAAGAAACTAATACAACATTTAAAGCCATTATATTTCCATAAAGAATAATTTAAAAAGTGAAGGCAAGATAAAGACCTTCCTGAAAAAAAACAAAAGCTGAAGCAATGTATCATAGTATCTGCCTTATAAGAAATGGTAAAGTGAGTTCTTTAAGTTGAAACAAAAGGAAGCAAAACAGCAACTTAACAACATAAGAAAGTATGAAACTCATTGGTAAAGGTTAAATGCGTAGACAAGTCCAGCATATAATAACTGAGTAAATCACCTTCAAATTTAGTATAAAAGTTAAAAATAAAATTAAAAGACAAGCTATGACTGTAACTAAAAATATATTAAAGGACACAGAATAATTTTTTGACAATAAAAATATCAGTATGTTATAACTATGGGATATTTTATGTAAGACTCAAGGTATCTACCAAATGAAATACATATAGAAGTTATACAAAAGAAAAATAGAAAGGAATTAAAGAATATTGACAGAAAAAATCAACAAAACACAAAAGAGAATAAGACACGCAAAGATAAAGAACCACAAGACTAACAGAAAAGAATTAAAATGACAATATTATATCCTTCCATCAATAATTACTTTAAATGTAAATAGGTTAAATTATCCAATCTAAAGTCCAAGAAAGGCTGAAAGAATATAAAAGCAAGACCCAACTACACGCTGTGCACAAGAAACTGACATTAGATTTAAAGATACATGAAGGGCTGAAAGTGAACGAATATAAAAGATATTACAAGCAAATTGAAACAAAAGAGAGAAGAGACTATGTTTACATCAGACCAAATAAACTTTAGGTTAAAAGCTATCTTGAGAGATAAAGCACATTATATAATGGTAAAAGGGTCAAACAACTAAGAAGATATCACAATTTTAAATATATATATTCCCATAACATTAGAACACCTAAGTATATCAAGCAAACATTAACACAACTGAAGGTATAAACAGGCAACAGTATAATAATTGTTGAAGAATTAAACACCCTGCTTTCAATGATGGAAAGAACATTTAGACAGAAGAGCACTATAGAAATAGAGGACTTAAATAACATTAAAGATTTTAAAATTAAAAAAAAAAAAAGAAATTTTTTTAAAAAAAAGCTTGCTCCTTGGAAGGCTTTGACAAACATAGACAGTGTTAAAAAAGCAGAGACATCTCTTTGCCAATAAAGATCCACACAGTCAAAGCTATGTTTTTTCCAGTAGTCATGTACGGATGTGAGATTTGGGCTATAAAGAAAGCTGAGTACTAAAGAGTTAATGCTTTCAGGCTGTGGTGCTGGAGAAGACTCTTGAGAGCCCTTTGGACAGCAAGATCAAACCAGTCAATGCTAAAGTGAATCAACCCTGAATATTCATTGGAAGGACTGATGCTGAAGCTGAAGCTCCAATACTTTGCTCACCTGATGTGAAAAGCCAACTCATTGGAAAAGATCCTGATGCTGGAAAAGATTGAGGGAAAGAAGAGAAGGGGGCAACAGAGAATGAGATGGTTGCATGGCATCATTGACTCAATGACATCAGTTTGAGAAAACTCCAGAGGGTAGTGAAGGACAGGGAGTACTGGTAGGCTGCAGTCCATGGGTCTGCAAATAGTTGGACATGATTGAGTGACTGAACAACTTAAAAACCTTACAATAAATCTACTCTATGACCCAGCAATCTCACTAAGAGGCATGCACCATGAGAAAACCACAATCCTAAAAGACACATATACCCTATGTTCATTGCAGCATTATTTGAAATAGCAAGGATATGGAAGCAACCTAAATGTCCATAGACAGATGAATGGATAAAGAAAATGTAGTACATTTATACAATGGAATATTAACTCAGCAATAGAAAGTAACAGATTTGAGTCAGTTGAAGTGAGTTGAATTAATCTACTACTACTACTACTAAGTCGCTTCAGTCGTGTCCGACTCTGTGCGACGCCACAGACGGCAGCCCACCAGGCTCCCCCGTCCCTGGGATTCTCCAGGCAAGAACACTGGAGTGGGTTGCCATTTCCTTCTCCAGTTTTCCTTCAAAATTGGAGGAAGTTAGAGTTCAGTACACACAGGCAAAGTTGTATCTGACTCTTTGTGACCCCATGGACTGTAGCCCACCAGGCTCCTCTGTCCATGGAATTCTCTAGGCAAGAATACTGGAGTAGGTTGCCATTCCCTTCTAGAGCCTCTTATATGAGTGTAGTAAGTCAGAAAGAGAGACATAAATATTGTATTTTTGTTGTTCAGTAGCTAAGTCGTGTCTGACTCTTTGCTAAAGGATCTGCCTGCTAATGTAGAAGCCCCAGGAGATGCTCTGGTTTGATCCCTGAGTCAGGAATATCCCCTGGAAAAAGAAATGGCAAACCACTCCAGTATTATTGCCTGGAGAATTCTATGGAGAGAGGAGTCTGAGGAACCATGGGATTGCAAAGAGTTGGACAAGACTGAGCGACTAGCACACATCCATACAGGACTACTGGAAAATCCATAGCTTTGACTAAACAGATTTTTGTTGACAAAGTGATCTCTGCTTCTTAATATACCATAAACATTGTATATTCATGCATATATGTGGAATCTAAAAAAGAAAATGGTACCGATGAACATAGTAGAGAATGGACCTGTGGACACAGTGGATAAAGGTGAGGGTGGGATGAATTGAGAAAGTAGTGTTGATCTATATATACTATCATCTGTAAAACAATTAGTGGAAAGTTACTATATAACACAGGGAAGATGACCTAGAAAACTAGGCAGGGGGAGGAGAGGGAGGCTCAAGAGGAAGGGAATATATGTATAATTATGGCTGTTTCACATTATTGTAGGGCAGAAACCAACACAACATTGTAAAGCCATTTTCCACCAATAAAAAATAATGAAGAAAGAAATTATTAATGGGAGAAAAACAGAAATTTACTAATATATGGAAATTATAAGACACATTCCTTTGTTTCCTGAATGTTGAGCTTTAAGCCAACTTTTTTGCTCTGCTCTTTCACTTTCATCAAGAGGCTTTTTAGCTCCTTTTCACTTTCTGCCATAAGGGTGGTGTCATCTGCATATCTGAGGTGATTGATATTTCTCCCAGCAATCTTGAGTTCAGCTTGTGTTTCTTCCAGTCCAGCGTTTCTCATGATGTACTCTGCATAGAAGGTAAATAAGCAGGGTGACAATATACAGCCTTGACGTACTCCTTTTCCTATTTGGAACCAGTCTGTTGTTCCATGTCCAGTTCTAACTGTTGCTTCCTGACCTGCATACAGATTTCTCAAGAGGCAGGTCAGGTGGTCTGGTATTGCCATCTCTTTCAGAATTTTCCACAGTTGATTGTGATCCACACAGTCAAAGGCTTTGGCATAGTCAATAAAGCAGAAAGAGATGTTTTTCTGGAACTCTCTTGCTTTTTCGATGATCCAGTGGATGTTGGCAATTTGATCTCTGGTTTCTCTGCCTTTTCTAAAACCAGCTTGAACATCAGGGAGTTCACGGTTCATGTATTGCTGAAGCCTGGCTTGGAGAATTTTGAGCATTACTTTACTAGCATGTAACATGAGTGCAACTGTGCAGTAGTTTGAGCATTCTTTGCCATTGCCTTTCTTTGGAATTGGAATGAAAACTGAGCTTTTCCAGTCCTGTGGCCACTGCTGAGTTTTCCAAATTTGCTGGCATATTGAGTGCAGCACTTTCACAGCATTGTCTTTCAGGATTTGAAACAGCTCAACTGGAATGTCATCACCTCCACTAGCTTTGTTCGTAGTGATGCTTTCTAAGGCCCACTTGACTTCACATTCCAGGATGTCTGGCTCTAGATGACTGATCACACCATCGTGATTCTCTGGGTCATGAAGATCTTTTTTGTACAGTTCTTCTGTGTATTCTTGCCACCTCTTTTTAATATCTTCTGCTTCTGTTAGGTCCATACCATTTCTGTCCTTTATCGAGCCCATCTTTGCATGAAATGTTCCCTTGGTATCTCTAATTATCTTGAAGAGATCTCTACTCTTTCCCATTCTGTTGTTTTCCTCTATTTCTTTGCATTGATCAAAGAAGAATTCATAAAGCATATTATTTCAAGACAGAATTGAAACACAATATAAGAAAACTTAGAGAAGTTAGCTAAATTATATCATCACCTTGCTTATTTAACTTATATGCAGAGTACATCATGAGAAAGGCTGGTCTGGATGAAGCACAAGCTAGAATCAAGATTGCCAGGAGAAATATCAATAACTTCAGATATGCAGGTGACACCACCCTTATGGCAGAAAATGAAGAAGAACTGAAGAGCCTCTTGATGAAAGTGAAAGAGGAGAATGAAAAAGTTGGCTTAAAGCTCAACTTTCAGAAAACGAAGATCATGGCATCCAGTCCCATCACTTCATAGCAAATAGATGGGGAAACAGTAGAAACAGTGGCTGACTTTATTTTGGGGGACTGCAAAATCACTGCAGATGGTGACTGCAGCCATGAAAGTAAAAGATGCTTACCCCTTGGAAGGAAAGTTATGACCAACCTACACACCCCTCCAGTACTCTAGCCTGGAAAATCCCATGGACGGAGGAGCCTGGTAGGCTGCAATCCATGGGGTCACTAAGAGTAAGGCACGACTGAGCGACTTCACTTTCACTTTTCACTTTCATGCATTGGAGAAGGCAATGGCAACCCACTCCAGTGTTCTTTCCTGGAGAATCACAGGGACAGGGGAGCCTGGTGGGCTACCGTCTATGTGGTCACACAGAGTCAGACATGACTGAAGCGACTTAGCAGCAGCAGCAGCAGCAAACAGCATATTAAAAAGCAGAGACATTACTTTGCCAACAAAGGTCCATCTAGTCAAGGCTATGGTTTTTCCAGTGGTCATGTATGGATGTGAGAGTTGGACTATAAAGAAAGGTGAGCACTGAAGAATTGATCCTTTTGAACTGTGGTGTTGGAGAAGACTCTTATGAGTCCTTTGGACTGCAAGGAAATCCAACCTGTCCATCCTATAGGAAATCAGTCCTGAATATTGATTGGAAGGACTGATGTTAAAGCTGAAACTCCAATCCTTTGGCCACCTGATGTGAAGAGCTGACTCATTGGAAAAGACCCTACTGTTGGGAAAGATTGAGGGCAGAAGAAGGGGTGACAGAGGATTAGATGGTTGGATGGCATTACCAACTCAGTGGACGTGACTTTGTGTAAACTCCAGGAGTTGGTGATTAACAGGGAGGCTTAGCATGCTGCAGACCATGGGATCACAAAGAGTCAGACACGACTGAATGACTGAACTGAACTGAAAGTAGTGTTAAAAGGGAAATTTATAACGATAAACACCTTTATTAAAAAGAAAGAAAGATCTCAAATAGATAATATAAATTTACACCCAAAAGAGGTAGAAAAAGAAGAACAAAGTAAGGTCCAATTCAATATGGAAAAGAACGAGCAAAGCTTAGGGCAGAAATAAATGAAATAATGAATAGAAAAACAATAGAAAAAAATCAGTGAACCTAAGAAGCTTGTTTTTTGAAAAGATAAACAAAATTGAAAAACCAATAGTTAGACTAAGCAAAAAGATTAAAAATGAGTAAAATCAGATAGTAAAGAAGAAACATTACAACTGATATCACATAAATAAAAGGATCTTAAAAGACTACTATGAACAATTATATGCAAACTGGATAATTGAAAATAAATAAAGTCAAACCTCCTAAGACTGAATCATAAAGAAATACGAAGTCTGAACAGATTTATAACTAATAAAGAGAGCAAATCAGTAATCAAGTATCTCCCGACAAAGAAAAGCCCAGACTAAATGGTTTCATTAGTGAATTCTCCAAAACATTTGAAAAGGAAATATTGTCAATTCTTTTCAAACTCTTCCAAAAGGTAAAGAGGAGGGAACATTTCCAAACTCATTTTGCAAAGCCCAAATTACCCTGATAGCAACACCAGACAAAAGAACTACATGAAAAGAGAACTACAGTCCTATAACCTCGATGAATATAGATACAGCAATTCTCAACATAATACTAGCAAACCAAATTCAACAGCACATTAAAAATACTATACACAATGATCAAGTGGGATTTATCCCTGAGAAGCAAGGATATTTAAAAATATGAAAATCAGTTACTGTGAGATACCACATTAACAGAAAAAAAGGAAAAAATTTTGTTCTCAAAACATGCATGAACACACTTGATAACATTTAACACACTTTCACAATAAAAATTCAACAAATCAGGAATAGAAGGAAACTAGGTCAACATAATAAAGGTCATATATTAAAAGTTAACATCTAATCATACTCAGTCGTGTAAAATTGAAAACCTATTCTACAGGTTCAGAATAAGGCAAGAATGCTCATTCTTACTACATATGTTAAACATAATTATGGAACAGCTACTTAGAGCAATTAGGAAAGAAAAGGAAATGAAAGGCATCCACATCAGAAAGGAAAAATTAAAATTGTTCCTGTTTGTAAATGACATGACCTCATATAAAACTGTAAAGACTCCAATAAAAAATAGAAAAATAATACAACAAATAAATTCAGCAGTTTCAGGATAGAAAATCAGCATACAAAAATCAGTTGCATTTTTAAAGAACAACAACATATTATCAGAAAAGGATATTAAGAAAATACACTTACAATAAAATTAAAACACCTAGGAATAATCCCAGGTGGTGATGATTTGTGATACTGAAAACTAGGATACATTGATGAAAGAAGTTAAACAAGACACAGAAACCTCAAAGGCAACCTGTGTTCATGGATTGAAAGACCTAATATTGTTAAAGTGCCCATACTGCCCAAAGTAATCTACAGATTAAATCCAATCCCTATTAAAAAAAAAGCCATGAATAGCCTAATTAATCTTGAGAAAGAAGAACAATATTGGAGGCATTTCACTTACTGATTTCAAAACATATTATAAAGCTACAGTATAACCAAATCCCTTTGCTATACACCAGAGTCTAACACAACATTGTAAATCAACTATACTTCAATAAAAATTTAAATCAAACTAAAAAAAAAAAATAAGTATGATACTGGCATTAAAAAAAAAAAAATACATATAAACCAATGGACCAGAAGACCAGAAATGGAGCCACATATCTATGGTCAACTCATCTTTGACAAAGGTACAAGGAATACAAGATAGGGGAAAACAGTCTCTTCAACAAAATTTTGTTGGGAAAGCTGGATATTCAAGTGCAAAAAAAAAAAAATGAAATTGGAACTTCATCTTATACCATATACAAAAATTAACTCAAGTTACTTAGGTAGTAAATCCTGATTTCTCAGGGAAAAAATATTTTTCTGTTTATTTAAAGTTCCATCTAGAGAAGATGAATGCTCATTAAACCTACTGTGGTAATCACTCTATGATTTATGCAATTCAAATCATTATTTTATACACTTTAAATTTTACAGTACTGTACATCAATTACATCTCAATAAAACTAGAAGGAAACAAAATGAACTTACAATGGAATAAAGATTTAAACACAATTAAAACTGTAAAACTCCTAGAATAAAATATATATGAATTGAATCTGCTCAATACTCTGTAATAACCTAAATGGGGAAAAAATTTGAAAAAGAATAGATACATGTATATGCACAACTGAATCACTCTATTGTACACCTGAAACTAACTCAAAATTGTTAATCAACAATCTTCAATATAGAAGAAAAATTTAAAAATAAAAATAAAATGTGGATTACATTGTTAACAAATACGGGGAATTTTTCATGGTCTTTACAATGAGTTTATGGGTATGACGCCGAAACCACAGGCAAAAATAGACAAATGGGACTACATCAAACTATAAAAACCTCATCACAGCAAAGTAAACAATCAATACAATAAAACATAACCTAGAGAATAGGAGAAAATATTTACAAACCATATATAGGATAGCCTGATTTGTGAAAGTATGGCAAAAACCACCACAATGTTGTAAAGTAATTAGCGTCCAATTAAATTTTTTTAAAAAAGCTCAACATTCAGAAAACTAAAAAAAAAAATAATTAATTTGCAAAATATTTAAGGGATTCATACAACTCAATATCAAAACAATAGCCTGATTTTTAGAAATGGACTAAGAACTCGATTAGACATCTCTCCAAAAATACATACAAATGGTTACTGAAAATATGAAATAATGCTCAACCTCAGTAATCATCAGGAAGACACATATCAAAACCACAGTGAGTTATCATCTCACATCTCTCAGGATGGTTGTTTATCAAAAAATAAATACAAATACAACAACAGAATAAATATAAATACGGAAGACAACAATTAAGAATGTGGAGAAACTGACACTTGTACACTAGTGATGGGAATGTAGAACATTTTAACTACCAAGGAAAATTGTATGGAGTTGCCTCAGAAGATCCAGCAACTCCACTTTGAGTATTTATCTAAAATAACTGAAATCAGGATTTTGAAGAAAAATCAGAACTCTCATGTTCATTGCAGCACTATTTGCAATAACCAAGATATAGAAACAACTTGTTTGTTCATGAACAGATTAAAAGACAAAGAAAATATGGTATATATTTACAATGGAATGAATACTATTCAGCCTAAAGAATTAATTGTTTAATAAAAAAGAAAAAAAATTTCAATATGCAGCAACATGAATAAAACTACTCTAAGTGAAAAAAGTCAACCATAGAGAGACAAATACTGCATCATCTCACTTATATGAAAATATGATCAAATTCAGATGGTTGATAAGAGGGTAGAAATAGAGTTACTAATCAATGAGAATAAAATTTTAGTTAAGCAAAATAAATGTTATAAAGGTCTGTTTTATATCAATTCACCTACAACCAAAATATTGTATTTTGCACTTTAAAATTTGTTATGAAAATAGATCACATGTAACCTACTAGTACTACACAGTAAACTAAAATTTAAAAAGGATTTTTTTTTAAGTTTGGCATGTAGTTTTCTAAGTCAGTTTGCATAAGTTCTAGTAATTACTTCCCTCTGTTTAATAAAGTAATTCTAAAATTTAACAGTGAATAACCTGTATTACATGTGATGCCTTTTCTTTTGCAAATTAGGACACATTTTATCCATCATCACACAGCTTATATGTGTGTATATCATGTGTATATCACTGTGTATATCATGGATTCTCAAAGATATTACTCTTTTACTGGAAGGAACCACATGGTACAGATCCATTTCAGCTGCTTTGGAAAATTTAAAGTATTTCAAGCACATTAAAGGCAATGAAAATGCACCTGGGGCTAACTGTACACCACTATATTTAGCTAAGAAGCTTTCAGATAATACCTTGAATGTTTAAATTTCATAGAAAAAGTAAGTAGCATAGTGGAAATAGTGAAGTCTATTCATTTATGGATAGAAGTGACCACCAGCAGGATTTATCATTTCTAAACAATAAGTTAATTTCTGAATGGTTTGTCCAGTTTACTGTCCAGATACAAAACAAAAGATGGAAACAAGAATCATCTCCAGTAGCTGTGTCCAAAAAAAAAAAAAAAAAAATCATGGGAAGCTCTCCATTCTAAATACTTTTACTCTGAAGTAAATAAAGCACTCTAAGGGATTCCTGTAAAGGAATTTCTACAAGATCCTACTAAAACAAAAATGACCAGTAAGCTTAACTGTTCATTCGTCTATTGCCTCATTTGAATATCATATTTTATCAACACCTAAGATTTGGATATTTACATTTTCAGAATCAAGTGCAAACCCAGCTAAATACCTTTTAGCTACCTAACACATGTATGATTTTAAAATGTAGGTAGTTATAAACAGTCCTTAATGTTGAATATTAATCATCAATTTTAGTTGAATCTGTATTCTTTATAGACATTTTGATGTTAATGAAATGGAGCTAAGTCTAAGCAGGTCAATTTAATGGCATTCACATTGTAATTTACTAATTATGAGAATCTTTTTCATTTCCACTTTCAACTTTAACCTCTTGCAAATAACTCAGATATCATTTTCCAAATGGTCACAAAAGCACCTGCTGGTAAAAGAAAATTTTTCCAAAACCTCTGTGAAGATGAAAGTCAATATCTTGCCTTCAGTCATTTGCTTAGATTTTACAAAAGGAGGAAGGCATGTCTCAATTTACTTCAGCAAGTTCTCAGTGTATGTAATAAATAAGACATGTACTAATCAAACAGAGGAGTGTGATTAAGGAACTGATTTAAGAAGAAAAGTGATATTGTCAATAAAATTATTATAAAAATTGATGTAAGTGTATTAAAAAAATCAGGAACCAGTTCAAACCAAAGTTATATAAATTGTAGAAGCTTCATAATAAAATATTTATGAATCTCTCTGCAGTGTTTGAAAAATTAAATTGTTAAAAGCAAATATTATAGCAAATAGAATCTCATCAACCTCAATAAAAGTTACATTTCACTATCACTGTCACATGATTACATTTTTGCTTTCAGTCTTTCAAGATTGAACAGAATTGAAACAAACTCTGGTAGGAAATCAAAGCTTTTCAGTGTCATTTACTTTTTGAGTAATTTCTAATTGATTCAGACTGATGGAACTGCACATTTTGATGTATTGCTGAAGCAGGAGATATTTTGAATTAAGTAAATTTATAAGCTCCTCTTCTTCAGAAAAAAAATGGCTGCTATATTTTATGTTGTCATTTTTTTAGCTGTAAGAATGTAGTTATATATCTGTATGGATTTTTACAAAAGAATACCAAACAATGTGTACAACTGTAACTGTCTCATCCTACTACCAATCTCAGATTCAGCAGGCCCAACCTTCTATTTGCTCAAAGTGAAAGATTTAAAGAAAATGTAGAATTAACCCAACAGGGCCAATCTCATATATAAAAAGCAAAGCTGTCTAGCAACATCACTCAGTCACCTGTAGTTCAGAATTCGTATCTTGTTAACATCACTAAAATTAGAACAATTCAATGGCTTGGTTTTGTGTTTTCGTTAGATAATTTCTGTTGCTGTTGAGACTGCTTTGTGAATTGCTCAAAGGGCCTGAATAATATTTTTCTAAAACATTACTCTAAACATGGATCGTATGTTTTGGAAATTAAGGGTGGGGGAGAAGTATTGTTCTTTGTGTCTTATATGCTCAAAAGGTCAGAACTTCAACTCAATTCGTTGAAAAATTGCCATATTTTACAGCAGACTTAACACTTGAATATGAAAAGAGATATATGTTACATAAATTTGGATTTTAACTAAAGATCCTTATACAAATGTGTATGGTTTTTGGCTGATAGAACTTTTCTTTCTTTTTTTTTTTTTTTTTGGTGTGTTTGGGTGGGTGGTTCAGTTCAGTTCAGTGACTCAATCATGCCCAACTCTTTGCGACCCCATGAACCACAGCACTCCAGATGTCCCTGTCCATCACCAACTCCCGATGTTTACCCAAACTCATGTCCATTGAGTCTGTGATACCAACCAATCACCTCATCCTCTGTCGTCCCCTTCTCCTCCTGCCCTCAATCCATCCCAGCATCAGGGTCTTTTCAAATGACTCAGTTCTTCACATCAGGTGGCCAAAGTATTGGAGTTTCAGCTTCAACATCAGTCATTCCAATGAACACCCAGGACTGATCTCCTTTACAATGGACTGGTTGGATCTCCTTGCAGTCCTAGGGACTCACAAGAGTCTTCCCCAATGCCACAGTTCAAAAGCATCAATACTTTGGCACTCAGCTTTCTTTATAGCCCAATACTCACATCCATAGATAACTGGAAAAATCATAGCCTTGACAAGACGGACCTTTGTTGGCAAAGTAATGTCTTCACTTTTTAATGTGCTGTCTAGGTTGGTCATACCTTTTCTTCCAAGGAGCAAGCGTCTTTTAATTTCATGGGTGCAATCACCATCTGCAGTGATTTTGGAGCTCCAAAAAATAGTCAGCCACTGACTCCACTATTTCCCCATCGATTTCCCATGAAGTGATGGGACCGGATGCCATGACCTTAGTTTTCTGAATGTTGAGTTTTAAGCCAACTTTTTCACTCTTGCCTTTCATTTTCATCAAAAGGCTCTTTAGTATTTCACTTTCTGCATTAAGGTTGGTGTCATCTGCATATCTGAGGTTATTGATATTTCTCCCGGCAATCTTGATTCCAGCTTGTGCTTCTTCCAGCCCAGCGTTTCTCATGATATACTCTGCATATAAGTTAAATAAGGAGGGTGGCGATATACAGCCTTGACACACTCCTTTTCCTATTTGGAACCAGTCTGTTGTTTCACATCCAGTACTAACTGTTGCTTCCTGACCTGCATACAGATTTCTCAAGAGGCAGGTCAGGTGGTCTGGTATTCCCATCTCTTTCAGAATTTTCCACAGTTGATTGTGATCCACACAGTCAAAGGCTTTGGCATAGTCAATAAAGCAAAAATAGATGTTTTTCTGGAACTCTCTTGATTTTCAATGATCCACTGGATGTTGGCAATTTGATCTCTGGTTCCTCTACCTTTTCTAAAACCAGCTTGAACATCTGGAAGTTCACAGTTCACGTATTGTTGAAGCCTGGCTTGGAGAATTTTGAGCATTACTTTACTAGTGTGTGAGATGAGTGTCATTGTGTGGTAGTTTGAGCATTCTTTGACATTATCTTTCTTTCAGATTGGAATGAAAACTGACCTTTTCCAGTCCTGTGGCCACTGCCGAGTTTTCCAAATTTGCTGGCATATTGAGTGCAGCACTTTCACAGCATCATCTTTCAGGATTTGAAATAGCTCAACTGGAATGCCATCACCTCCACTAGCTTTATTCGTAGTGATGCTTTCTAAAGCCCACTTGACTTCACATTTCAAGATGTCTGGCTCCAGATTAGTGATCACATCATCATGATTATCTTGATCGTGAAAATCCTTTTTGTACAGTTCTTCCGTGTATTCTTGCCACCTCTTCTTAATATCTTCTGCTTTTGTTAGGTCCATACCATTTCTGTCCTTTATCGAGCCCATCTTTGCATGAAATGTTCCCTTGGTATCTCTAATTTTCTTGAAGAGATCTCTAGTCTTTCCCATTCTGTTCTTTTCCTCTATTTCTTTGCATTGATCGCTGAAGAAGGCTTTCTTATCTCTTTTTGCTATTCTTTTGGAACTCTGCATTCAGATGCTTGTATCTTTCCTATTCTCCTTTGCTTTTCAACTCTTTTCTTTTCACAGCTATTTGTAAGGCCTCCACAGACAGCCATGTTACTTTTTTGCATTTCTTTTCCATGGGGATGGTCTTGAAATCTGTCTCCTGTACAATGTCACGAACCTCATTTCATAGTTCATCAGGCCCTCTATCTATCAGATCTAAACCCTTAAATCTATTTCTCACTTCCACTGTATAATCATAAGGGATTTGATTTAGGTCATACCTGAATGGTCCAGTGGTTTTCCCTACTTTCTTCAATTTGAGTCTGAATTTGGCAATAAGGAGTTTATGACCTGAGCCACAGTCAGCTCCTGGTCTTGTTTTTGTTGACTGTATAGAGCTTCTCCATCTTTGGTTGCAAAGAATATAATCAATCTGATTTCGGTGTTGACCATCTGGTGATGTCCATGTATAGAGTCTTCTCTTGTGTTGTTGGAAGAGGGTGTTTTCTATGACCAGTGCATTTTCTTGGCAAAACTATATTAGTCTTTGCCCTGCTTCATTCTGCATTCCAAGGCCAAATTTGCCTGTTACTCCAGGTGTTTCTTGACTTCCTACTTTTGCATTCTAGTCCCCTATAATGAAAAGGATATCTTTTTTTGGTGTTAGTTATAAAAGGCCGTGTAGGTCTTCATAAAACCGTTCAACTTCAGTTTCTTCAGTGTTACTGGTTGGGGCATAGACTTGGATAACTGTGATATTGAATGGTTTGCCCTGTAGACGAACAGAGATCATTCTGTCATTTTTGAGATTGCATCAAAGTACTGCATTTCAGACTGTTTTTTTGACCATGACAGCTACTCCATTTCTTCTGAGGGATTCCTGCCCGCAGTAGTAGATGTAATTGTCATCTAGTTAAATTCACCCATTCCAGTCCATTTTAGTTCGCTGATTCCTAGAATGTCGATGTTCACTCTTGCTATCTCTTGTTGGACCACTTCCAATTTGCCTTGATTCATGGACCTGACATTCCAGGTTCCTATGCAATATCGTTCTTTACAGCATCGGATCTTGCTTCTATCACCAGTCACATCCACAACTGGGTATTGTTTTTGCTTTGGCTCCATCCCTTAATTCTTTCTGGAGTTATTTCTCCACTGATCTCCAGTAGCATATTGGGCACTTTCTGACCTGGGGAGTTCCTCTTTCCGTGTCCTATCTTTTTGCCTTTTCATACTGTTCATGGGGTTCTCAAGGCAAGAATACTGAAGTGGTTTGCCATTCCCTTCTCCAGTGGACCATATTCTGTCAGACCTCTCCACCATGACCTGTCTATCTTGGGTGGACCCACATGGCATGGCTTAGTTTCATTGAGTTAGACAAGCTGTAGTCCATGTGATCAGATTGGCTAGTTATCTGATTGTGGTTTCAGTCTTTCTGCCCTCTGATTCCCTCTCTCAGCACCTACGGTCATACATTCTCTTGCCTTGGACGTTGAGTGTCTCTTCACGGCTTCCCCCAGCAAAGCACAGCCACTGCTGCTTTCCTTGGATGTGGAGTAGCTCCTCTCGGCCACTGCCCCTGACCTTGGGCATGGAGTAGCTCCTATCGGCTCACCCCTGACCTTGGGTGTGGGGCAGCTCCCCTCGGCCTCTCCTGTGCCATTGCACAGCAGCCATTCCTGCTCCATCATGCAGGATAAATTTCCAAAATATACAAGCAACTCATACAACTCAATGCCAGAAAAACAAACAACCCAGTCAAAAAGTGGGAAAAAGACTTAAACAAACATTTCACCAAAGATGGCATACAGATGGCTAAGAAACACATGAAAAGATGCTCAACATCATTCATTATTAGAGAAATGCAAATCCAAACTACAATCAGATATCACCTCACATGAATCACAAATGCCATCAGCAAAATGTCTACAAACAAATGCTGCTGAGGGTGTGGAGAAAAGGGAATGCTCTTGCACTGTTGGTGGGAATGTAAAGTAATGCAGCCACTTCGGAAAGTGGTAGGAGATTCTTTAAAAAACTAGGAATAAAACCACCATATGACCAAGCAATCCCACTCCTAGGCATATATCCTGAGGAAACCAAAATTGAAAAATACACATATATCCCACTGTTCATTGCAGCACTATTTACAATAGCTAGAACATGGAAGCAATCTAGATGTCCATCAACAGATAAAGAAGTTGTGGTACGTATACACATTTGAATATTAAGTGAAGGTGAAGTCACCCAGTCGTGTCCAACTCTTTGCAACCCGTGGACTGTAGCCCACCAAGCTCCTCCATCCATGGGATTCTCCAGGCAAGAATACTGGAGTGTGTTGCCATTTCCTTCTCCAGTTGAATATTACTCAGCCATAAAAAGGAACACACTTGAGTCAGTTCTGATGAGGTGGATGAACGTAGAACCTATCATACAGAGTAAAGTGAGTCAGAAAGAGAAAGATAAATATCATATTCTAATGCATGTAAATGGAATCTAGAAAATGGTACTGAATAATTGATTTACAGAACAGCAATGGAGAAACAGACATAGAGAATAGACTTATGGACATGGGGAGAGGGGAGGAGAGGGTGAGATGTATGGAAAGAGTAAAATGGAAACTTACATTACCATATATAAATTAGACAGCCAATGGGAATTTGCTATATGGCTCAGGAAACTCAAATAGGGGTTCTGTATCAGTCTGTGGTGGGGAGGGGGCTGGGGAGGGAGATGGGAGGGAGGGTCAAAAAAGAGTGAATATATGTATCCCTATGGCTGATTCATGTTGAGGTTTGGCAGAAAACAGAAAAATCCTGTAAAGCAAATATCCTTCAGTAAAAAAAAAAAGTTTAAAAAGAAAAGAAGGACATCACTTTGCCAACAAGATCTATATAGTCAAAGGTATAGTTTTTCCAGTAGTCATGTATGGATGTGAGAGCTGGATCATAAAGAATTGCAAGTGGTGAAGAATTGATGCTTTCTAATCGTGGTGCTGGAGAAGACTCTTGAGAGTTCCTTGGACCACAGAGAAATAAAACCAGTCAATATTAATGGAAATTAAACCTGAAAATTCATTGGAGGACTGATGCTGAAGCTTCACTACTTTGGCCACCTGATGTGAAGAGCCGACACATTGCAAAAGATCCTGATACTGGGAAATTAGTTCAGTTCAGTCACTCAAACGTGTCCGACCATTTGTGACCCTATGAACTGCAGCACGCCAGGCCTCCCAGTCCATCACCAACTCCCAGAGTTCACTGAGACTCACGTCCATCAAGACAGTGATGCCATCCAGCCATCTCATCCTCTGTCGTCCCCTTGTCCTCCTGCCCCCAATCCCTCCCAGCTTCAGAGTCTTTTCCAATGAGTCAACTCTTCACATGAGGTGGCCAAAGTACTGGAGTTTCAGCTTTAGCATCATTCCTTCCAGAGAAATCTCAGGGCTGATCTCTTTCAGAATGGACTGGTTGGATCTCCTTGCAGTCCAAGGGACACTCAAGAGTATTCTCCAACACCACAGTTTAAAAGCATCAATTCTTCGGCGCTCAGCCTTCTTCACAGTCCAACTCTCACATCCATACTTGACCACAGGAAAAACCACAGCCTTGACGAGACAGACCTTAGTTGGCAAAGTAACGTCTCTGCTTTTCAATATGCTAGGTTAGTCATAACTTTCCTTCCAAGGAGTAAGTGTCTTTTAATTTCATGGCTGCCGTCACCATCTGCAGTGATTTTGGAGCCCCCCAAAATAAAGTCTGACACTGTTTCCACTGTTTCCCCATTTATTTCCCCTGAAGTGATGGGACCAGATGCCATGATCTTCGTTTTCTGAATGTTGAGCTTTAAGCCAACTTTTTCACTCTCCACTTTCACTTTCATCAGGAGACTTTTTAGTTCCTCTTCACTTTCTGCCATAAGGATGGTGTCGTCTGCATATCTGAGGTTATTGATATTTCTCCCAGAAAACTTGATTCCAGCTTGTGTTTCTTTCATTCCAGCGTTTCTCATGATGGACTCTGCATATAGTTTCCCTGGAGGCTCAGAGGTTAAAGCATCTGCCTGCAAAGCGGGAGACCTTGATTCGATCCCTGGGTCAAGAAGATCCCCTGGAGAAGAAAATGGCAACCCACTCCAGTATTCTCGCCTGAAGAATCCCATGGATCAAAAAGCCTGGTGGGCTATAGTCCATGGAGTCACAAAGAGTCGGACACACAGGGTGACAATATACAGCCTTGATGTACTCCTCTTCCTATTTGGAACCAGTCTGTTGTTCCATGTCCAGTTCTAACTGTTGCTTCCTGACCTGCATACAGATTTCTCAAGAGGCAGGTCAGATGGTCTGGAATTCACATCTCTTTCAGAATTTTCCACAGTTTATTTTGATACACACTGTCAAAGGTTTTAGCATAGTCAATAAAGCAGAAAGGATGTTTTCCTGGAACTCTCTTGCTTTTTTCCATGATCCAGCGGATTTTGGCAATTTGATCTCTGGTTCCTCTGCCTTTTCTAAAACAAGCTTGAACATCAGGAAGTTCATGGCTCATGTATTGCTAAAGCCTGGCTTGGATAATTTTGAGCATTACTTTACTAGCATGTGAGATGAGTGCAATTGTGAGGTAGTTTGAGCATTCTTTAGCATTACCTTTCTTTGGAATTGGAATGACAACTGACCTTTTCCAGTCCTGTGGCCACTGCTGAGTTTTCCAAATTTGCTGGCATATTGAGTGCAGCACTTTCACAATATCATCTTTCAGGATTTGAAATACTCAACTGGAATTCCATCACCTCCACTAGCTTAGTTCGTATTGATGCTTTCTAAGGCCCACTTGACTTCACATTCCAAGATGTCTAGCTCTAGATGAGTGATCACATCATCGTGATATCTGGGTCATGAAGATATTTTTTGTACAGTTCTTCAGTGTATTATTGCCACTTCTTAATATCTTCTGCTTTTGTTAGGTCCATGATATTTCTGTCCTTTATCGAGCCCATCTTTGCATGAAATGTTCCCTTGGTATCTCTAATTTTTTGAAGAGGTCTCTAGTCTTTCTCATTCTGTTCTTTTCCTCTATTTCTTTGCATTGATCGCTGAAGAAGGCTTTCTTATCTCTTTTTGCTATTCTTTGGAACTCTGCATTCAGATGCTTGTATCTTTCCTATTCTGCGTTGCTTTTAAACTCTCTTCTTTTCACAGCTATTTGTAAGGCCTCCCCAGACAGCCATTTTGCTTTTTGGCATTTCTTTTCCATGGGGATGATCTTAATCCTTGTTTCCTGTAAAATGTCACGAACCTCATTCCATAGTTCATCAGGCCCTCTATCTATCAGTTCTAGGCCTTTAAGTCTATTTCTCACTTCCACTGTATAATCATAAGGGATTTGATTTAGGTCATACCTGAATGGTCTAGTGGTTTTCCCTGCTTTCTTCAATTTAAATCTGAATTTGGTAATAAGGAGTTCATGACCTGAGCCACAGTCAGCTCCTGGTCTTGTTTTTGTTGACTGTATAGAGCTTCTCCTTCTTTGGCTGCAAAGAATATAATCAATCTGATTTTGGTGTTGACCACCTGGTGATGTCCATGTGTAGAGTCTTCTCTTGTGTTGTTAGAAGAGGGTGTTTGCTTTGACCAGTGCATTTTCTTGGCAAAACTCTATTAGTCTTTTTCCTGTTTCATTCCATATTCCAAGGCCAAATTTGCCTGTTACTCCAGGTGTTTCTTGACTTCCTATTTTTGCATTCTAGTCCCCTGTAATGAAAAGGACATCTTTTTTGGGTGTTACTTCTAAAAGGTCGTGTAGGTCTTCATAGAACCATTCAACTTCAGCTTCTTCAGCATTACTGCTCAGGGGATAGACTTGGATTACTGTGATATTGAATGGTTTGCCTTAGAAATGAACAGAGATCATTCTGTCATTTTTGAGATTGCATTGAAGTACTGCATTTCAGACTCTTTTGTTGACCATGATGGCTACTCCATTTCTTCTGAGGGATTCCTGCCCACAGTAGTAGATGTAATGGTCATGTGAGTTAAATTCACCCATTCCAGTCCATTTTAGTTTGCTGATTCCTAGAATGTTGATGTTCACTCTTGCCATCTCCTGTTTGACCACTTCCAATTTGCCTTGATTCATGGACTTGACCTTCCATGTTCCTATGCAAAATTGCTCTTTACAGAATCGAACCTTGCTTCTATCACCAGTCACATCCACAGATGGGTATTGTTTTTGCTTTGGCTCCATCCCTTAATTCTTTCTGGAGTTATTTCTCCACTGATCTCCAGTAGCATATTGGGCACCTAATGACCTGGGGAGTTCCTCTTTTGGTATCCTATCATTTTGCCTTTCATACTGTTCATGGGGTTCTCAAGGCAAGAATACTGAAGTGGTTTGCCATTCCCTCCTCCAGTGGACCACATTCTGTCAGACCTCTCCAGCATGACCTGCCCGTCTTGGGTTGCCCCATGGGCATGGCTTAGTTTCATTGAGTTAGACAAGGCTATAGTCCTAGTGTGATTAGATTGACTAGTTTTCTGTGAGTATGGTTTCAGTGTGTCTGCCCTCTGATGCCCTCTTGCAACACCTACCACCTTACTTGGGTTTTTCTTACCTTGGGCACTAAGCATGGCTGAGAGGAGCTACCTCATGTCCGAGGTCAGGGGCAGAAGCAGGGAGGACCCCATGTCCGATGGGTGTCGGGTAAGAGAAGTTACCCCACATCCGAGGTCATGGGTAGTGGCCGAGAGTGCCAGGCTGTGATGGCACAGGAACGGCTGAGAGGAGCTACCCCGTGTCCGAGGTCAGGGGCAGCCGGGAGGAGCCACCCCATGCCTGAGGCCAGGGGCAGCAGCCGGGAGGAGCAACACCACGTTCAAGGAGTGGTGGCTGTGTGGTCACAGGAGGGCGTAGAGGAGCTATCCCACTTTGAAGGTCAGAAAGGGTGGTGGTGAGGAGATACCCTTCGTCCAAGGTAAGGATCAGTGGCTGCACTTTGCTGGAGCAGTCGTGAAGAGATACCCCACGCCCAAGGTAAGAGAAACCCAAGTAAGATGGTAGGTGTTGCAAGAGGGCATCAGAGGGCAGACACACTGAAATCATACTCACAAAAAACTAGTCTTACTGGGAAATATTGAAGGCAAAAGGAGAAGTGGGTGGCAGAAGATGAGATGCTTAGATACCATCATTGGCTCAATGGGCACGAATTTGAACAAACCCTAGGAGATAATGAAGGACAAGAAAGCCTGGTGTGTTTCAGTCCATGGAGTTACACAAATTTAGACATGACTTAGTGACTGAACAACAACAAAAACAACAATTGCTATAGTAAATAAAAGACTTGATGATATGAAAATGTAAATAAGAGATATCTACCTATAATGACAACCAGTTTTGAAAGAAAGTTTGCAGAAGACAGGACAAAAATTGAAATATATGCTGAGAACAACAGCAAAAACAATAAGAATGAGCTAAAATAAATGTTGAAAGTCACTTAGTCGTGTCTGACTCTGCAACCCTATGGACTATACAGTCCATGGAGTTCTCCAAGCCAGAATACTGGGGTGCACAGCCTTTTCCTTCTCCAGGGGATCTTCCCAACCCAAGGATCAAACCTAGGTCTCCCAAATTGCAGGCAGATTCTTTACCAACTGAGCCACAAGGGAAGCCCAAAAAAATAAAAGTTGAGGAAAGTGTTTTAAAATTGCTTCAAAGGTTCTTTCTTTCTTGACGTTTAGCCTAAATTGTATGACGATGCAAGGGAGAAACTGGGGAAGCTCTTTCTGGTATCCTCTAATCTTCACCAATCTCTTCAATCACAAGTATGTTGGAATCCTTCCCTAAGTTGGTGTGTAAGCAACTTAGGAGTTAAGAAAGCGAGTAGGATGGAGAAGCTCCAGGGATTTCCTATATATGTGGAATGAGATACATAGCATCATTTCAAAATAAATGAAATTTCAAGAAAATCAGAATACAGTGTGAAACTATCTCTGCCAAGCTTGCAATGAAATATTTTTAAGGGCTTGAGGGAAGAAATTAATTCTTGTATTTAATCACTATGCATATTTATTATAAAAAGAAAGGTATGCAAAACTTGAAGGTACCATTGTGGCCCTCAGGATCACTGAACTTTAGACATAAACATTGATTGGCTTTCATCCAATCTTCAAATCTTCTCATTTCCCAGATGAATAAACTGAGACCCAGAAATGTTGCCATAAAATCAGATAGCAGTCCTTCATAGGATGAGTTTTTGGCTTTGGATCGCTTCTTCCTTTTAGGATTGTTTTAGAGGAGTCAGGGTCCCAGTGGAAAGTGAACACTGATAAACAAACCAGAGTCTGTATCAGTGGAAACGGCTTGGATGTTAACTGATTAAAATTTTAAAAAAGAAAGACAGAAGGAAAAAAAAAAAAAGAAGAAGAAGAAGAAATTTCCTTTATGGAAGCTCTTAGATAGCCGTACTGAAATTAAGGAAAATATGTTTAGTGGTTTGAGATTTCACTGTTGTATCTGCTCTGTTCTTATTGTCTTCAATAAGTCTGTTGGGACTAGACTTCAGAACTATTGATGATATGCTGCCTACTCCATCACAAGTAACAACAAAAGCTCTTAAGGTGAAACACTGTCTTTAATAATGTAAGTTCTCAATATTGAACTTTTAGTGTCCCATGCACAGTTATTTTGAATTTACAAAATGACACTAGTTGGTCCTATTAGCAAATTCTGTTATGCCAGTAACTCAATATTCTCACTTTGCTTTTTCTGATGTGTAGGTGAGGGGATTAAGAATGTTTTAAACAGAGGAGATTCTGGAAAACTTTCACCAGTACAAGTGATGGCAGATGAAAGGATAGGCTTAGAAGTTTTTAGAAACAATATTATGTTAGCACTGGAGTTGCTCTCTATTCAAGTGTTAAATAAGAATTTTTTTATATATATAGCATATAGATACACATAGTGTGTACTTGTACATATGTGAATATATATTTTATCTTGTGTTTGGAGACAAACAGTGGCATTTATTACTGAGTGATACGTAAGACTGAAAGTGAAAGTTTTAATTGCTTAGTCATGTCTGACTCTTTGCAACACCATGGACAGTAGCCCACCAGGTTCCTTTGTCCATGGGATTCTCTAAGCAAGAATACTGGAGTGGGGTGCCATTCCCTTTTCCAGGGGATCTTTCTGACCCAGGAATCAAACCCAGTCTCCTGCATTGTATGCGAATTTTTTACCATCTGAGCTGCCAGGGAAGCCCAAGGGATCTATAAAATCACTTGCCTTTACAGTCCAATCTCTCTACAGCTGAAGACACAACAAAAAATGTTCTTGAAAAGGATAATGTCATAGTTAACAGCCTGATAACGTTTGGTAGAGTCCAGCTCCCCAACCCAACTTCAGGTGTATATAGATCAGGAACAATCCATCTAGAAATGTAGTAAATGATGATGAACAGTAATAGTTTATTAAGATGGAACATACAGATATATCAAGATTAATAGACCCTTTGTTCCTTTTTCAAAAGCATTGTAGAGGAAAATACGAGTGGCCCTATGATCCTACTCTTCTATACACACCATCATTGAATGAAAATACTTTGGAAACTAAAAACAGTGCCTATCTCCTGAAAGCATGTTGGACGCATGTCATCAATTCTTATGCTGGGGATAATATTTCCTATTTTTACATGGAGAAAGGAGATAAATAAAATGCTGCATAAATATTAAATGGTTATCTGCCTCAGCAGCATATTAACATAATGATTTATGGCCATCATCTGCTCATCTTAAGGGTTCCTGGCAAAGGGGAACAACAGAATCTATTTCACAAAATTCAGAGATTAATATACATCTCTCTGACTGATATTGAAATTCTAGTATGTGTGGTTCCCCAGAGAGTTGGATATTTTAACCATAAGAAGTTATCTCTACAAACTCTCATTCCTTTTCAAAAGCTGCTTTTTAATTGCACATTTTTCATAAGATGACCAATTAAAATTAAAATTGAAGGGGCTGGTGTATAAGATGCGGAAATTCTACACGGATTTTGTACACATAAGATGTGTATATACTAGATATATTTGTATCTTGCAAATATCCTCATATTTATAAGACTTGTTTTTTTTAATTTTTATTTTTACTTTATTTTACTTTACAATACTGTATTGGTTTTGCCATACATTGACATGAATCCACCATGGGTGTACTTGCATTCCCAAACATGAACCCCCCTCCCACCTCCCTCCCCATAACATCTCTCTGGGTCATCACCGTGCACCAGCCCCAAGCATGCTGTATCCTGTGTCAGACATAGACTGGCGATTCGATTCTTACATGATAGTATACATGTTTCAATGCCATTCTCCCAAATCATCCCACTCTCTCCCTCTCCCTCTGAGTCCAAAAGTCCGTTATACACATCTGTGTCTCTTTTGCTGTCTTGCATACAGGGTCGTCATTGCCATCTTTCTAAATTCCATATATATGTGTCAGTATACTGTATTGGTGTTTTTCTTTCTGGCTTACTTCACTCTGTATAATCGGCTCCAGTTTCATCCATCTCATTAGAACTGATTCAAATGTATTCTTTTTAATGGCTGAGTAATACTCCATTGTGTATATGTACCACAGCTTTCTTATCCATTCATCTGCTGATGGACATCTAGGTTGTTTCCATGTCCTGGCTATTATAAACAGTGCTGCGATGAACATTGGGGTACATGTGTCTCTTTCAATTCTGGTTTCCTCGGTGTGTATGCCCAGCAGTGGGATTGCTGGGTCATAAGACTTGTTTTTTAAAACCAAATATTAGACAGATTCTCCATACACTAAACATGACTCAGTAGGTGGTGGAAACATGATTTTGGTAAATGAATTTTAAAATAAATATGTAATCAAGTTATGAACTATTTTGTTTTTGAAGCACTGTACATTTTTCAAAAACATTTGGAAATATTTCCCAAAGAAGACATAAAATGAAGGGTTTTGGGAAAAGGCATCGCTTGCTGATCATTCTTGCCTAACCCAGGTTCCAGCCTGCAGTTGCAGTTGGGTGGAGAGTTATAAGCAGCCTCTTATCAGATTGTGTGGCATAATGAGGGCTCAGTGCATCACTGGAAATGAAGAGATGCATTTCATCCTCATATGACAACAAAATAACAATACTTATCAATCAGAGCTTCTCACACTCTTTACAAAAAGAGAAGCTTAAATAGAAAACAGCAGCAACAACAGGTGGCATGGATTCCAGAATGGGCTTGCACCCAAGAGGAGAAACAACACTGATTCATGAGCATAGCTACAGGACCTGGTACCAAGCCAGATTCAAATCCTTCTGCTTTTAGAACAGACTTTAATTTTTTATCATCTTATGAAATGGAAGTGAATTAGATGTTGATGACTGGAAGAACTGTTGTTGTTTTTTTTTTTTTTTTGCTTGAGTCTAACATGAGTCCAGAGATGATAGGTCTTTCTGCCTCACAAAAACAGTTGCTCACTCAAGAGCTAGGCTGGAGCACATAAACTTTGCTTCACTGAGAGCACCATGATACAGCTTTCCCAAGGGAGTCTCTTTTTACTTTCTCTTAACCTGAGGGTAATACACTTTGAAAGTGGCATGTAGATGATCTATCAAAAGATAACTTGAATGTTCCAAAAATGAAAATTTATCTCAGATTATTAGAATAATTTCTCCAATGAGGGGATTGTATTTAAACATCTTTATTTACGTTCCTGAAAAAGACACTGAAAGCTGGGTAACTTGTCTCTGAATCTACTCACAAATTACTTTGAAATTATTTGTAAGTTATTGCCCAATGACCGTACAGTTCAAAAAGAATAAAGCCACAAAATAATTTAAATTTGAAGAATCAGATAAAAAATGAATAGAAAAGGAAAGAGATACAAATTCAAACAGAAAAAGTTGGAAAGGATGGTGTTGTTTCTGTGTGACCTTGAAGGTGTTTTGTGACCTCTCTGCTTTACTTTCCTTATTCCTTAAATGAGGATAAAAACAGTACCTACTTCACAGTTTTGTTTTGAAGATAATTTGCATTTAAGTCATATATAGAACATCACAGTCCCTGATACATGCTAAACAGTTAATAAATATTTAGCAAAAATAATAATCATTAATTAAATGGTAATTATGCACCAGGCTCTGTGGTCACTGTAGTGTAATATTTAATATTATTGGAGTAGTAAATGGCACGGAGAAGGCAATGGCACCCCACTCCAGTACTCTTGCCTGGAAAATCCCATGGATGGAGGAGCCTGGTGGGCTGCAGTCCATGGGGTCACAAAGAGTCAGACAGGACTGAGCGACTTCACTTTGACTTTTCACTTTCATGCATTGGAGAAGGAAATGGCAACCCACTCCAGTGTTCTTGCCTAGAGAATCCCAGGGACGGGGGAGCCTGGTGGGCTGCCATCTATGGGGTCGCACAAAATTGGACACGACTGAAGTGACTTAGCAGTAGCAGCAGTAAATGGCAATCCACTCCAGTATTCTTGCCTAGAAAATTCCTGGACAGAGGAGCCTGGCAGGTGTCCATGCGGTCACAAAGACTCAAAGAGTCAGACATGTCTTTAATCACTTAATCCTTACACTATTTCTTATAGTATCTTTAAAGATGAGGAAACTTTTGTAACTTACACAGGGCACACAGGTGGCAAATAGCAAAGCCAAAATTAGCATCCAGATTTTAGTGTTTCTATAACTCATGCTTTATAGATCAAGCTGCATCTACTGTTACCAAACAATTTTCTGCATCTCTTTTGTGAAAGAAACTGAATCATTCTCAAAAATGTAAAAGATAATATTGTATTTGGTAAATTTTACACATCCTTTTTATTATACCAAATGTATCAATTTTCTCTTGGAAGTTAAATTAGGTATGATGAACTTTTATAATCTCCAGAACAGATCTGGAATCATAAACATCATTAGTGCAAGGAAATTAGATAGCACTATAGGGTATCTGTCATTATTCTTATACACTAGTAATACTAATGAACTCTAGGTGTTCTAGGAAATAAAAAAGGGTTCATTGGAAGTTTGTATTGGGTACTATTATATTGGCTGAGAAAACTGACTTCTAAGACTGGCAGAAGCCAAATGAGATTCAAAGAGATAAGAAGCAAGGAATGAAACAGTCATATTTTAGTTGAAATAATCTGGTCAAGACAGATGCCAATATACTCATAGGTTACAACTACCTCTAAACACCACCACAAGTACTGCTAGACATGGTATCAACTTCCTTAAATTATCCATCATTTTAATCTTGTGTTACTCACTTTAGATCCATAAAGTTCACCTGAATTGGTAGCATCCAATTTGCTGAACCTAGGTTATATATTCATTACCTGGCTACTAGAGGAAGAAAAAACCTTTAATTCTGAATGGAAGATGCAATACAATGTCCAGTTAGTACATAACCCAGTGAATAGGTGCACAATGGACAGCCAAAAAAGCAACAAGTTTCCACAACATCTATTCAGGTGGGTCTGAATCCTTTTTCCTCAGTTCAGTTCAGTTCAATCGCAGCACGCCAGGCCTCCCTGTCCATCACCAATTCCCAGAGTTCACTCAGACTCACGTCTGTAGAGTCCGTGATGCCATCCAGCCATCTCATCCTCTGTCGTCCCCTTCTCCTCCTTCCCTCAATCCCTCCCAGCATCAAAGTCTTTTCCAATGAGTCAACTCTTCTCATGAGGTGGCCAAAGTACTGGAGTTTCAGCTTTAGCATCATTGCTTCCAAAGAAATCCCAGGGCTGATCTAAAGGGTTAGTTATTTCATAAATTACCAGGTTTAATTTAAAAACTGAAAATACAACACATTGTACACATTGCTATTTTTGATGGTTTCCTGGAACTTATTATAAACCAAAGAACATATCTCTTACACTGACATATAGATCACAAGATTTTATGCCTAACACATCCCCAGAAAATAAACCAAAAGATAAAATTTTGTTCATGTATGATTCAAACTTCTTTTCCATACACTTCCATTTTTTTCTTTCCATGTCATTTGAACAACAATAACAATCTACAATTGGCCTGTGTCTTCAAAAGTTGGTATTATTTTATGTTTGTAAGAACATTTAAATTCCATTACTAACAAAGCTCAACCTTGTAACTACCTTTTCATCTTTACCATAGTTCATGTTAAGTGGAGAAAATAATCCAAACAATCCATTTGTTGCTATGTTAAATGTTCAGAAAAATTAAAGTAATATTCATAGGAAGAATTAAAGTAATGTATTTATAGATGCACTGGGACTATAGAATAGAAGCAAGTTATATAGTACCCATGGACAAAATATTAATTAAATGTTTAAGAAAGATTTACATGTCTATTATGCAGTGTCTAGAAACAAAAAAAAATTATTGAAATATGTCCTTTCTCACTTAATTTGAAATGTATGAGATTGTCTAATTTTTATATGACATCATTTGTTAATAATATGATTGGATTATAAGTGATGGGTCTCGGGAGACCAGCATAGACAACCAAGATGAGTTCTGCTTTGAATAATAAATGGTGACAACAGCAAACTGATTGGCTCACTTTTGCTAATTCACTCATTAAAATAATACCATGCCATATAATTTCATAGCAATTGTAATAAATATTACTTTTATGCTAAGAAGCTTGGAGTTATACTACCCACTCACTACCTATCAAGTTCTGATGGATTTGATTAGTACAAATTAACTTCCAAACTGGCAAAGAAGAATACTGAGGAGAGAGAAGACACTATCATAAAATTTTTTATTATTATTATTTTTTACTTTACAATATTGTATTGGTTTTGCCATACATCAGCATGAATCTGTCACAGGTATACACGCGTTCCCAATCCAGAACCCCCCTCCCACCTCCCTCCCCTTACCATCCCTCTGGGTCATCCCAGTGCACCAGCCCCGAGCATCCTGTATGTGGCTTCATGGTACTACCATTTGCTCTTGCTGTGTCCAGAGCCATGGAGAAGCAAATCATCAAAGACATTTCAACTTGGCCTTTGTATCCAGGATCATTTAAGAGACCCAAGATATACTTGGACATAAAGCTAATACACTGGTGTCTCAGCTATTTGTCTGCATATTTTTTAATGACAGACTTTAAGAAAATAAAGGCATGTGAAAACCATCAAGGCATAGTTTTTTAGAATATTGCAGTCTTACTTTATAATAGCAATTAACCATTCTGCACACATTAATAAGTATTCAAGTAGAATAATAGGAAATATATTTAGAAAACTAGCTTCCTACAATATTTTTGATAGAAAACCACATGCCTAGAGAAAAAAAAAAATTATTCTTCACTACATTAGACCCATAAGCGTCCGCTCACCAAAGAAACTCCAAGGAGGGAAGAGAAAACAATTAAAGAAAATATAGCCATCACAGCTTTTTTGATTTTATAAGAAAAAAAAAATCTTGCCAAAGAGGATGATCACTATTTCTTAAAATGCTGAATTATATATTGGGTTGGTCAGGTTCTTCTGTAACTTTTTGACCTACCCAATATTACTCAAAAGTATTACATGAACTGAGCTTTCCTGGTGGTAAAGAATGGGCCTACTATTGCAGGAGATGCAGGTTTGATACCTTGTTCGGTAAGATCCCCTGGAGCAGAAAATGGTCATCCACTCCAATATTCTTGCCTGGGAAATCCCATGGACAGAGGAGCCTGGCAGGCTACTGTCCACGGGGTTGCAAAAGAGTCAGACATGACCTACTGACTAAACAATAACAAATATGAGAACTATATAACACTTGGTTTAGTCTCATTTATTCTTGACCATTACAGAGTTAAAGTTGACTTTCCCCCAAACATCATAAGGAAGTGTATACGATCTCTTAAAACCAGTATATATAAAGACAAAGGAAGCTACTGCAGCCCACATGGAAGAACCAGAAGAACCAAAAAAGTGGCAAGAAAAGATATATATGATGTATCTTTGACATATATATGATAGTGGGAGACAAAAAGCACTTGTTAATAAAGAAGCTTTTAAATAACAGGGCTTTGAGGTACTGTACAATGAAAATAATTTTTTTTCTACCTAAAATCATAGAGCATTATAGATTTGACTCCCATCACAGATGCATGTGCATTTTAAAAAGGGCATTGGCAGAACAAATTCATATCAGATGGAAGCTGTACACCTGGCTTTCCTTCTATATGGATTTGTGGACTGTGTAACAGAAACATAAAACTATACATAGCTTTAAGAAATGTGGTTGATATGCATTTGCAATATATCACAAAGACTGAAATATGAGCAACTATGGACCAAAAGACAGAAGCATCTTTTTTTTTTTTTAATCTTGGTAATTATGGAAAAACCAATACAATATTGTAAAGTAATTAACCTCCAATTAAAATAAATAAATTTATATTTAAAAAATAAAATAATTACCAGAAGCATATTTTAAAGTCAGATTAATATCAGCCAAGATACAAAGACCTGACTAGTTTGATGGCAAGTATGATGTAGCTTTCACATGCTAGCATTTCATTTCATTTCACATGTTAATCAAGGTTATGCTCAATATCCTTCAAGTTGGCTTCAGCAGTATGTGAATCAACAACTTCCAGATGTACAAGCTGGGTTTTGAAGAGGCAGAGGAACCAGAGATCAAATTGCCAACATTAATTGGGTCATAGAGAAAGCAAAGGAGTTCCAGAAAAATATCTACTTCTGCTTCATTGACTATGCTAAAGCCTTTGACTGTGTGGATCACAAATTTTTGAAAATTTTTAAGAGATGGGAGTACCGAATCACCTTAACCGTCTCCTGAGAAACTTGTAAGTGGATCAAGAAACAACAGTTAGAATCCTGTATGGAACAAAAGATTGGTTCAAAATTAGGAAAGGAGTATAAGACTAGGCTGTATATGATCACCTTGTCTATTTAACTTCTACTTAGAGCATGTGCTAAGTCATTTCCCTCTTGTCCGATGCTTTGTAACCTTGTGGACTGTAGCCCGCCAGGCTCCTCTGTCCATGGGATTCTACATGTAGTAATATTGGACTGGGTTGCCATGCCTTCTTCCAGGGGATCTTCCAGACCCAGGGATCAAACCCATATCTCTTCCATTTCCTGCATTATCAGGCATGTTCTTTACCACTACTGCCACCTGGGAAGCCCCCTATGCAGAGTATATCCAGAAAAATGCTGGCATGGATGAATGACAAGCTGGAGTCAAGGTTGCTGGGAGAAATACCAATAACCTCAGATATGCAAATGATACCACTCTAATGGCAGGAAATGAAGAAGAACTAAAGAGCCTTTTGATGAGCATGAAAGAGGAGAGTGAGAAAGCTGGCTTGAAACTCAACATTAAAATATATATATATATGCTACTATCATGACATTCAGTCCCATCTCTTCGTGGCAAATAGAAGGAGAAAAAGTGAAAGCAGTGACAGATTTTAGCTTCTTGGGCTCCAAAATCATTGTAGACAGAGACTGCAGCAGTGAAATTAAAAGATGCTTGCTTCTTGGCAGAAAAACTATGACAAAACTAGACAGCAGAGACATCATTTTGCCAACAAAAGTCCTTATAGTCAAAGCTATGGTTTTTCCAGTAATTACACATGTATATGACAGTTGGACCATAAAAAAGTCTGAGTGCCAAAGAATTGATGCTTTTGAATTGTGGTGCTGAAGAAGACTCTAGAGAGTCACTTGAACAGCAAGGAGATCAAACCAGTCAATCCTAAAGGAATCAACCCTGAATATGCATTGAAAAGATTGATGTTAAAGATGAAGCTCCAATACTTTGGCCACCTGATGCAAAGAACTGACTCACTGGAAAAGACCAAGATGCTGGGAAGGATTGAGGGAAGGAGGAGAAGGGGTAGCAGTGGATGAGAAGGTTGGATAGCATCACTGACTCAACATGAATTTGAGCAAACTGGCAGAAATAGTGGAAGACAGAGGGCCTGGAGTGCTGCAGTTCATGGGGTCACAATGAGTTGGACATGACTTAGCGACTGAATAACAACAGCAGCAGTGATGTGAAATGGTAAAACACAGAATTTGAAACTGTGTGATATAGAACCAAGTCTACAAAAGACAAGGTACTATCAGAACCATGCATTTATTCATATATCCTTCATGTTTTATTGGCTAATAGCATTATACATTTTATGTGTATATTAATTTTTTAGCTTCTGCACACACTACAACATGCTCACCAACAAAGGTTTAGTTTCCATCCATCATCATACAATTGACCACCTTTGGAAAATTCTGAAAGAGATGGGAATACCAGACCACCTGACCTGCCTCTTGAGAAACCTATATGCAGGTCAGGAAGCAACAGTTAGAACTGGACATAGAACAACAGACTGGTTCCAAATAGGAAAAGGAGTACGTCAAGGCTGTATATTGTCACCCTGCTTATTTAACTTATATGCAGGGTCCATCATGAGAAACGCTGGGCTGGAAGAAGCACAAGCTGGAATCAAGATTTCCAGGAGAAATATCAATAACCTCGGATATGCAGATGACACCACCCTTATGGCAGAAAGTGAAGAGGAACTAAAAAGCTTCTTGAAGAAAGTGAAAGAGGAGCGTGAAAAAGTTGGCTTAAAGTTCAACATTCAGAAACTAAGATCATGGCATCTGGTCTGATCACTTCATGGGAAATAGATGGGGAAGCAGTGTCAGAGTTTTGTTTTGTTTCTATTTTTCAGGGGTTGAGGGGCTCCAAAATCACTGCAAATGGTGATTCCAGCCATGAAATTAAAAGACGCTTACTCCTTGGAAGAAAACTTATGACCAACCTAGATAGCATATTCAAAAGCAGAGACATTACTTTGCCAACAAAGGTCCGTCTAGTTAAGGCGATGGTTTTCCCTGTGGTCATGTATGGATGTGAGAGTTGGACTGTGAAGAAAGCTGAGCTCCGAAGAATTGATGCTTTTGAACTGTGGTGTTGGAGAAGGCTCTTGAGAGTCCCTTGGACTGCAAGGAGATCCAACCAGTCCATTCTAAAGGAGATCAGTTCTGGGTGTTCTTTGAAAGGAATGATGCTAAAGCTGAAACTCCAGTACTTTGGCCACCTCAAGCGAAGAGTTGACTCATTGGAAAAGACTCTGATGCTGGGAGGGATTGGGGACAAGAGAAGAAGGGGATGACAGAGGATGAGATGGCTGGATGGCATCATCGACTGGATGGACATGAATCTGAGTGAACTCCGGGAGTTGGTGATGGACAGGGAGGCCTGGCGTGCTGCAATTCATGGGGTCACAAAGAGTTGGACATGACTGAGTAACTAAACTGAACTGATCCATTTTACTCTCCCCTCTTCTCCTTTAGCAACCACTCTCCTCCTCTGTATCTGTGTGTCTGCTTTGGTTTGGTTTGGTTTGTTCATTTATTTATTTATTTTTATTCCACATATAAGTGAAATCATATGCTATTTGTCTTTCTCTAACTTATTTCACTTAGCGTAATACCATCCAAGTCTATATATTTGTAGCAAACGGTAAAATTTCATCTTTTTATGTGTTAGTAATATTGTATTATGTATTAAATATATATATATAATATCTTTTTAATCTGTTCATCCACTGATGGAAACTTCAGTTTTTTTACATATCTTGGCTATTATAAATAAGGCTGCAATGAGAATAGGGGTGCATATATCTTTTCCAATTAATATTTTCACATTGTTTGGATAAATATGCAGAACTGCTGTAGTGGAGAAGGAAATGGCAACCCACTCCAGTATTCTTGCCTAGAGACTCCTGTGGACGGAGGAGCCTTGTGGGCTGCTGTCCATCGGGTAGTACAGAGTCGGACACGACTGAAGTGACTTAGTATACATGCATGCATTGGAGAAGAAAATGGAAACCCACACCAGTATTCTTGCCTGGAGAATCCCAGGAACAGAGGAGCCAGGTGGGCTGCCATTTATGTGGTCACACAGAGTCAGACATGACTGAAGCGACTTAGCCATAACAACAGCAGTAGTAATAGTTGAATCATATGACTGTTCTATACTTTATGTTTTGAGGAATATCCATGCGGTTTTTATAGTGGCTGTACCAATTTACATTCTCAGATCATCCAGCATGCATTAAGTGAGCATCTGTGATAAAGCATCTAAACATATACTTTACCACATGTAAGATAGCCATTGGTAGTTTGATACATGATGCAGGGAACCCAAAGCCAGTACTCTGTGACAACCTGGAGGGGAAGAATGCAGAGGGAGGTGGAAAAGGGGTTCAGGAGGGCAAGGACACATATATTCCTATGGCTGATTCATTTATGCCATGAATGTATGGCAAAAACCTTCACAATATAGTAAAGTGATTATCTTACAATTAAAATAAATAAATATTTTTTTAAAAGCATGAAGTGCTAGAATATGAAAATGTACAAAAAAGAAAAAAACAAAAGACATTAGTGATCTCCCAGAACTCATGGTGAGAATAGAGATGTAAACCAGTAACTACAACACAACTTAGCAAACCTCTCCATCACTGTTCCCAGTTATTTAACCGTCCAGTGATTATATCATGGTTAAAAAAAAATAAGGAATATCTTGGTTATACATGTTTATTAGTTTCAGTTTAATGTATGTAAATGACACACTTAAATGATGAAAAAAATCTACTTCCAGAAATAATTGCCTTTTACTTGCGTAAGATTCTACTAATTGTAAAATTATGAAAAAGCCCCCCCCCCCCAAACACACACAAAAGAACCAAAGTCCAGGACCAGATGACTTCAACAAACATTCATAGAAGCATTAACATCAATCCTCCTCAAACTCTTCCAAAAAGTAGAAGAGAAAGGAAAGCTTCCAAAATCATCTTATAAAGCCAATATTACCCGGATACCAAAACCATACAAGGACTCCACAGGAAAAGAAAATTACAAGTCAATATTTGTGATAAACAAAGATGAAAATGTTCTCAATAAAATATTAACAAACTAAATTCAGCAATACATTAAAAGGAATATGCACCACAATCCAGTGAGGTTTATTCCAGGGATGCAAATATGATTTAATTTAAAATTAAATTCAACATTTAAAAAGTAATTATGCAAAGCACCGTTTCTTCTTCCAAGGCAAGAGGTCTGTGGTATTGTAATCTTTTAATGGGATGTTCATGGTAAAATATAATCCTATGAATGCATATTTTAGTATTATTTGAGTCAGGTACCAAGTATTGGAGGAGAAAACAGTAAGATCAGCAAATAAAGTTTAAAAAGAAGCTAAAGTAAATCAGGAAAAATGTGAGAGAAACAGATGATGAAAAACACTAGGAAATACTACAACAATTACAATCATTTAGCAACACATTGTCAGTTACAGACAGAAGGGGCTGCCTATAGAAGAGCTGAATCAGGCATCAGGAAGGGAGGTGAAACCAAGTCCATATAAAATAATGCGTGGTGGTAACGCCAGGGGGCTGGTATCTTGAAGAAGCCAGAATGAGTTTTCAAATCACTTTTATTGAAACTCTTCAGCTGCAGGTAGTAGCTTAAAAGCTGCTGAATATGTAGATTTAAAGAAAATGCAACCTTACTCTTTAGCTGTCTCCCTTGACTCCCTGGCAGAAATCCTTGAGACTGTTTCTGCCATCTCTTGTTCAGCACACTTTCTTGCCTTTCACATATTTCCTCCTCTCCTTCCTAGCATCACTAGATCTTGGGGAGGCAAATTACTCCCTCTTACATTTTTCTTATATTATGCTTCTACATTTCATACAAAATTTTGCAATTATACAAAATAGCATCTAGACAACATAGAGTTCACTGAATCTCTTGCTTAATTTACTTTGAACTAATCACATTGCCCTTAAATTTTTGCCTACCAGGGATAACTAGTGCTCACTCTGGTTATCAATCAACATAAACCTGGCTTCATAATTATTTTGGTTTGAATAATCCAACTTAAGTTCAGACGAGTACATAACATACATGCAAGTACATAGTATCTCGTAAACCCTAGAGGAGCTATCTTTTGTGGAAAATACCTTAGGTTCAATGTTTATATTTCCACCCTTAAGATAATAAAATTCTGTACATTGTGTACATTAAATTTAAAACAAACTGTTAATTTACACAAAATACAGAGTGAAGTAAGCCAGAAAGAAAAACACCAATACTAAAACACCAATATGAATGCATATATGGAATTTTAAAAGATGGTAATGATAACCCTGTATGTGAGACAGCAAAAGAGACACAGATGTATAGAACAGGCTTTTGGACTCTGTAGGAGAGGGAGAGGGTGGGATGATTTGAGAGAATGGCATTGAAACATGTATAATATCATATATGAAATGAATCGCCAGTCCAGGTTCGATGCATGATACTGGATGCTTGGGGCTGGTGCACTGAGATGACCCAGAGGGATGATACAGGGAGGGAGGAGGGAGGGGAGTTCAGGATGGGGAACACGTGTATACCTGTGGCGGATTCATGTTGATGTATGGCAAAACCAATAAAATATTATAAAGTAATTAACCTCCAATTAAAATAAAATAAATTTATATTAAAAAATAAATAAATAAATAATAAAATATAAAAAAAAAATTACACAAAATAATGATCTATGTTTGTCTTATTATAATGAAATAAAGCTGAATGACATGTGCTGCTGCTTTAATCTTCAGCTTTCTTACACTTGTTGTTGTCTTCTCAAAGAACTACCTAACAAGTTGCCTGCTTCCATGGGCTTCTCTCTGGACTTTGAGGCATACTGAATAAAAGATACCAAAATTACAAGAAGAGAAGCCCTGCCACAGAAAAGGCTTGCTCATGCCAATAACCCTGGCTGCCTCCAGGCTTAGTTCAATCTAAGGGAAATGGAACTTTTACCATTTCTTCTGTCCTGACATTAGAAACCAACTTCCAGTGACCCCTTACTCATATATTTTATTACAAACTTTTCCAAATCAAAGTTTCACTCATTCATGCCTAAGGAAAGAGATTCTATTGAAATCTGGAGAAAAAAAACCCTCAAAATTTGGACTAAATAAAACATATTACTTTCCAGTAAGGACATCCAATAAGTACATCATCTCTCTTTTAATTAGGATACACAATTATTTACTTCTCTTTCTAATTGCTTTACAACTAGTTTTAAAATAATTTTGGTATTGTAAATAGATTTGCACTTCACTTAGGGCTATTTTTTTTTATTCAGTACAAAATACATGAATTATTTAAAATAGCAATATGGTCTATCATGGGCTTCCCTGGTGGCTCAGTGGTAAAGAATTTCCTTGCAATGCAGGAGAGGAAGAAGACATTGGTTCGATCCCTGTATTAGGAACATCCCCTGGAGGAGGAAATGGCAACCATGTCAGTATCCTTGTTGAGAAAATCCCATGGACAGAGGAGCCTGGCAGGCTATGTTCCATGTGATCACAAAGAGTCGGACACAACTGAGCGACTGAGCATGCACACATATAGCCTGTTATAGCTGATTGTTATCTACCCACACAGAACTTAAGGATACAGCATGGTTGGGGCTGGTGCATGGGGATGACCCACAGAGATGTTATGGGAAGGGAGGTGGGAGGGGGTTTCATGTTTGGGAACACATGTAAGAAGTAAAGATTTTAAAATTAAAAAAATAAAATAAAATAAAATAAAATAAAATAATTAATTATCAAAAAAAAAGAAAAAAAAAAACTAAAAGGGAAGCATAATGGAGAAGTTTCTTTTAACATCATCTGTAGCAACTGCAGCAGAGGCATCACAAACAAGTGTGTAGTACTATAGAGTTTATGTAGGACATTCATAAGATATACATTAATTATCACAAACACCTCATGAATTGATATGGCAAGGATTACTCTTACCCATTTTTTAGATATAAGACTCTGACAGACTTTATATGTAAAATTCAGCATTCTTTTACTGCCACGTTGCTTCCCATATTCATGTGAAGAAACATTAGAATCAATTATAACAGCACTTTGAACAAAAATGTTGTCAGGGTTTATGCAAATGTGGAAGGGTGTAAGATGTTAAACAGTACATGACAGCCAAGCAAATTAACCTCAGTTGCCTAGTCACAACATAGATGAATGATACAATTTTGATAAGGAAAGATTCAGATTTCCATGAAAAATGTGGAGGCCCAGTCTTCCAAAGGACTTCCCAGGTAGTGCTAGTGGTAAAGAACCTCCTTGCCAATGCAGGAGACATAAGAGACACAGATTCAATCCCTGGGTCAGGAAGAAACCCTGGAGGAGGGCACGGCAACCCACTCCAGTATCCTTACATGGAGAATCCATGGAGCCTGGTGGCCTAAGGTCCATAATGTCTCAAAGAGTCAAATATGACTGAAGCAACTTAGCATACACAATCTCACTGAGGCTTTCTGCTCACAGTACTTCAAATATGCAAAAGCTTCTTCCTTTATGTAGGAAGCTTACAATCATTCCAGGAATCAAAACAATACAATGGGTGAAGAAGCTCCAGGTAAAGTGATGGTTTGAGCCTTGAAAATTTGCTTAGAGATACTATCAAGGAATATTTCTGTTGTTGCTATACCCTCAACCTAAAATCAATTCAGTTTTTTTAACCCACATACATGATTTAAAGAGTGATTGTACATGTGTATCAATCAGTATCTGAGCATAAAATAAGTAAGCCAGAAAGAAAAACACCAATACAGTATACTAACACATATATATGGAATTTAGAAAGATGGCAATGACGACCCTGTATGCAAGACAGGAAAAAAGACACAGATGTGTATAACGGACTTTTGGACTCAGAGGGAGAGGGAGAGGGTGGGATGATTTGGGAGAATGGCATTCTAACACGTATACTATCATGTAAGAATTGAATCGCCAGTCTATGTCTGACGCAGGATACAGCATGCTTGGGGCTGGTGCATGGGGATGACCCACAGAGATGTTATGGGGAGGGAGGTGGGAAGGGGGTTCATGTTTGGGAACGCATGTAAGAATTAAAGATTTTAAAATTAAAAAAATAAAATAAAATAAAATAGGATCCTCTTAAATAAAAAAAATCAGTTAGTTCATAAAATGATTTGAATAGAGTATAAAAAATAAATATTTTCAAAGATGTGAACAGATTGTAGGCATACCACTGGAAATAATAACACAAAACCCTGGGGCCAGTAAAGAATGAGGAAAGATTTAATGGGCTATAGGTGGTGAATGGGGACAACTGTCTTGAGATGAAGTAGCTATGTGGCTTATTTACAGATGCACCTAGTCCATGGTGACCTCAAAGGAAAGATAGAAAGTAATCCAATCTCACTGTCCTTTATCTGATTGATCTCCTCATTCCCTGTTTTGTACTAACCGAAAATGAAGTCAGAAGACAAGGTATCTTTTAAGGTAAACACTCTGGTTGCACTTTCAAGGTGGAAAAGATGAAATGGGGATTTGTAGGGACATTTATTGATTTTTGAATTGTTTTTAAACGTAGTTGACAGAATAATAAATTAATTAAAACTAAAACACTGTGTGAACTCTTGGGACCTAACTTTACAATATAAATGGTAGCTACATAAATATAAGGCAAGTGATTCCAAATTTATTCATAGTCTAATATTCTCAAAGTGTTAATAAAACTACAAAAAATGATATAAATTGCTCTTATATTATTTGTTCAACTTGCTAAAAGTTATTCCATCCATAATGTCCATCAAACAATGTGCCTAATATTAAAGCAATATTCAGTTCAGTTCAGTCGCTCAGTCGAGCCCGAATCTTTGAGACTCCATGAACCACAGCACACCAGGCCTCCCTGTTCATCACCAACACCTGGAGTCCGCCCAAACCCATGTCCATTGAGTTGGTGATGCCATCAAATCGTCTCATCTTCTGTCGTCCCCTTCTCCTCCTGCCCTCAATCTTTCCCAGCATCAAGGTCTTTTCCAATGAGTCAGCTCCTCGCATCAGGTGACCAAATCATTGGAGTTTCAGCTTCAGTATCAATCCTTCCAATGAACACCCAGGACTGATCTCCTTTAGGACAGACTGGTTGGATCTCCTTGCAGTCCAAGGGACTCTCAAGAGTCTTCTCCAACACTACAGTTCAAAAGCATCAATTCTTCAGTGCTCAGCTTTCTTTATAGTCCAACTCTCACATCCATACATGACCACAGGAAAAAACATAGCCTTGACTAGACAAAACATTTTTGGCAATGCAATGTCTCTGCTTTTTAATATGCTGTCTAGGTTGGTCATAATTTTCCTTCCAAAGAGTAAGCATCTTTTAATTTAGTGGTTGTAATCACAATCTGCAGTGATTTTGGATCCCAGAAAAATAAAGTTAGCCACTGTTTCCCCATCTATTTCCCATGAAGTGATGGGACCAGATGCAATGATCTTAGTTTTCTGAATGTTGAACTTTAAGCCAACATTTTCACTCTCCTCTTTCACTTTCATCAAGAGGCTCTTTAGTTCTTCTTCACTTTCTGCCATAAGGGTGGTGTCATCTGCATATCTTAGGTGATTGATATTTCTCCCGGCAATCTTGATTCCAGCTTTTGCTTCCTCCAGCCCAGCATTTCTCATGATGTACTCTGCATATAAGTTAAATAAGTAGGGTGACAATATATAGCCTTGACGTACTCCTTTTCCTATTTGGAACCAGTCTGTTGTTCCATGTCCAGTCCTAACTGTTGCTTCCTGACCTGCATACAGATTTCTCAAGAGACAGGTCAGGTGGTATGATATTCCCATATCTTTCAGAATTTTCCACAGTTTGTTGTGATCTCCACATTTAAAGGCTTTGACGTAGTCAATAAGGCAGAAATAGATTTTTTTTTCTGGAAATCTCTTGTTTTTTCAATGATCCAGTGGATGTTGGCAATTTGATATCTGGTTCCTCTGCCTGCCTTTTCTAAAACAAACTTGAACATCTGGAAGTTCATGTTTCATGTATTGCTGAAGCCTGGCTTGGAGAATTTTAAGCATTACTTTACTAGTGTGTGAGATGAGTGCAATTGTGTGGTAGTTTGAGCATTCTTTGGCATTGCCTTTCTTTGGGATTGGGATGAAAACTGACCTTTTCCAGCCCTGTGGCCACTGCTGAGTTCTCCAAATTTGCTGCCATATTGAGTGCAGCACTTTCACAGAATCATCTTTTAGGATTTGAAATAGCTCAACTAGAATTTATGCTTCCTAAGTCCCACTTGATTTCACATTCCAGGATGTCTGGCTCTAGGTGAGTGATCACACCATTGTGATTATCTGGGTCATGAAGGTCTTTTACAGTTTTTCTGTGTATTCTTGCCTCTTCTTCTTAATATCTTCTGCTTCTGTTAGGTCCCTATCGCATCTGTCCTTTATTGAGCCCATCTTTGCATGAAATGTTCCCTTGGTATCTCTAGTTTTCTTGAGGAGAACTCTAGTCTTTCCCATTCTGTTGTTTTCTTCTATTTCTTTGCATTGATCGCTGAGGAAGGCGTTCTTATCTCTCCTTGCTATTCTTTGGAACTCTGCATTCAATTGGATATATCTCTCCTTTTCTCCTTTGTTTTTCACTTCCCTTATTTTCACGGCTACTTGTAACACCTCCTCAGACAGCCTTTTTTTTTTTTCTTTTTTTGCATTTCTTTTTCTTGGGGATGGTCTTGATTCCTGTCTCCTGTACAATGTCACGAACCTCTGTCCATAGTTCATCAGACACTAAAACAATAAAGCAGTATTATATACTCGTTAATTAAAAGCATGGGATTTGGAATCTGACAGACACGAATTTGAAATATTACTCAAGTGGTAATTTATCATGTGATTGTTCAGAAGTTATCTGACTTCTCTAAGTACCATTTCCACATCTATGAAATGGAGATAATAATGGCAGTTATTTCATAGAGCTAAGATGATTAAATAAGGCAAAATGTCTAACACAGTTTTTGGTACATAAAATGCTCTCAGTCAAATTTAGCTCCCAGTAATATTATTAGTAGTAGCTCAACTATATGTAATCACTTTGTACATCTAGATGAGATATGGTATCTCCATAGGAAAATCCCTTCCCAAATGTTGCTTTTATGAGAACTGGGAGATCCACGTTGTTTCTCTAACATATGACCATAGAGGTATTCATAATTTATTTGTCAGTCAAGTCTCTAATCCTCAAAATCTGTCTACACTAGAAATGAGAGCTAAGCCACATACTTCCATAATATGTCAGGGATAACTGTATGAAGCTTTTATGATATGTTAAGATGGGTCACTCAGAACACATTTTCAGAGAAATCATTTTTTCTACATGTGGTATTTTTGATATTTTCTGCTGTGAATTTGAATTTCATTTAACAATACCAAAATATTGGGGCAAAATATTTGATTCTGTGTTTCTCTATGGTCACTCTCACCGAAAAGTTAATTTTAGTTAGTAATACAAAAAAGCTATTTCTGATACTCAGCGTTTCATGGAACTCATGTCTAATCCCTTTTAATTTTAAAGTACAGCTATAAGATTTATTCCTACTGTTTGCAACAGAGGATCAATCCTTATTTATACAAAAGGACTGATTAATCTCATTAAATTCACTGGTTTGTGGCTTATTAAGTATTGCAAATACTTCTATTTCACTATGTTCAGCCACTGTATTGCTCATTAGCACCCATGCCAAAGGGCTTGGAAAGGGAAAGAGTAAAATGAGATGCTAACCAACCTGGTTTACTATTTATTTACTCTTAATAAATGATATGATAGATTAAGGGGTAGTAACCATTGGTTAAAATCAAATTTGTAGAATTGCTATTGATTTCACACATCCATGCCATTCTGTTTCAACATCTACATTAATAAATCCTAAACTGAAGTATCAAAATCTGATCCAGTTACCCATAAAGATCTAGCAATAGTCACCTACTGATGATCTTAAATTTTATTCAGATTTTAAGTCAAGATAGACCCCTGGAATGAATGAATAAATTATTGAATTAATGAAATTCAATAATAGTTGAGAAACATAGAAGTATAAAAATCAGTAAGTTTAAAATCACCCATAAATCTCTAAAATATAATATATATGCTTATATATGCATGCTAAGTTTCTTCAGTCGTGTCTGACTCTTTGTGAACCTATGAACTGCAGCCTGCCAGGCTTCTCTGTCCATGGGATTCTCTAGGCAAGAAGACTGGAGTAGGTTGCCATGCCCTCTTCCAGGGAACTCAGGATCAAACCTACATCTTTTATGTCTCCTGCATCACAGTTGGATTCTTTTTTTCTAACGTCACCTGTGAAGCCCCATGCTAATATATATATATATATATATATATACACACACACACATACATGCTATGTATGTATGTGTGTAAAAACATGGCCTCTACAGCTCAAACCATACTTTCCAGAGGAAAGCACTGAGGATATTTTGGTTTTGTCCTTCCTCTTTTTCCTTAAGGTTTTATAAACATAAATTATATTCATACTGATATCAATATCTTGTATAGAGTTATTTTGAAGTAGATATGCAAGAATATGTGCTTTATTTACAAAATGGATTCATAAGATAATTTTACATTCTCATTAACAATATGATATGAGCAACTTTCCAGTCTAACACTTATAGTTCTATACCATTCTTTTATAATGACTACTTACAAATCCATTGGATATCTAAAGCATCGCTTTTTCATGAACATTTAAATTCTTCCCAGTTTGGGGTATGTTTTTGTTTTATTATTATGAAAAAGACTTTAAGAGCTATCCATAGACTGAAATATTTTTACTTATTTATATTATTACTGCTTTTTCTAAAAATTAAATCTTATAGGTGAGATTGCTAATTGGTTGCATAGTATAGTTTGAATTTTAATAAGAACTTCCCAATTGCTTTTCAAAGAGCTTATATTAATTTACACTCTTTCCCTGCTGAGAGTGTATGAGAGAACTCTGACACTTGTGTTTTTCTGGACTAGCAAGTATTCCCTTTTTATCTCAAAGATTGCACTGGTATAGATGTTATCTCTGTATGTAGAGTAACGATAAATTCAAATGTACATGTGTTCTATTGTATCCCTACATTTATATACTACCCATGTTCGGTAGCATTTTAAATGTGTTGTGAGTATGGACTATGTCTCACAATAATGGTGTACAGCTCAGCAAATGTTTGCTTTGATGTTGAGAACCACATTCTGCCAGAGTCTGTGCTGACAGACAATAGTCATCCAGTCTGTTCCACAGGACTGAACTGTTTGTTGAAATAAGCCATTAGGAGTAATGAAGCAGTGTGAAACTAAGATAATTTCTCTTGAGTTTGCTAATACTAAATAAATACATACTCTGTCAAGGCAACCAGTAAGTAGTATGAGACCTGCTGCTTATTTGTGCTCATAGGTGGTAACAAAATCAATTAGCCTCTTCTACCCATGGAAAGTTACTGATATTGACCCAGTTTATAAAGCTACATGTATTTAATTGGTTAAAAAGATCTTCAATTCTGTATTTTTCCATAGAAATGATCAGAACTGATCCAGCTCTCTAAACTTCATTGTAATAAAAACAACTCATTTTAATGGTCTAACTTTCTCTGAGTACCAAAATGTCTTTTATCAATATTATCTCAGGTCTCACCATAACTTTGATCAATACATAATACAAGCTGAGCTTGGAAAAGTAATAAAGACTAAAAATGTATTTGATATTATCCTCTTCTCCAAAATAAAGGCAAAGTAGTTATGGTGTTTTTCATTATCTTCCTAGTGGCATCATTTAAAGATTTCAAAATGTTAGATATAACTGGAATATCCAGAAGTTATGTATTGATTGAGTAAATAATGGCACAGGCTAAGAAATATTTTGTAGTCTGGTAAAAAGAGATACTTTGAAAGTGTCTTACGAGATGGAGACTTTTTCATGATAGGCTTTTTAGTTTACAAACAGAGTATGTTGAATAAAATATATATGCGTCTGTGTGCTTAATCATGTCCGACTGATTCTTTGCAATATGTATGTGCTGAGTGCATACTAAGTCACTTTCAGTTGTGTCTGACTCCCTGTGACCCTATGGACTATAGTCCACCAGGCACCTCTGTCCATGGGATTCTCCAGACAAGAATACTGGACTGGGGTTCCATTACACTCCTCAAGGGAACCTTCCCAACCCAGGGATCAAACCTGTGTCTCTTATGCCACCTACCTTGACAGCTGTGTTCTTTAATATTAGCACCACATGGGAAACCCATTGCAATATGTATAGTTGGATTTTATTCTGTTGAACAAAATGTACTTAAATATCCAGAAATAATATTATAGGTTAACAATAGTCTTTGTTAGTTTGTAGTGTGGTGAAAGATTTACATTTTCCTCTCTTAGTTTTTTCAAATATTCTGAAGTAATCCAAATGTGTTTATATAAGACATAAAGAGGAAATTCTTAATCTTCAAATGAAAAGGCACTGGAAAGGGCTATCAAAGAAGGTTACAAGGCTTCCATCTTGGAGATTGTTGAAGATGATGATAGGCTTAGATTTATTTATTTATTTTTTAAATCTGGGTGTGGATACCTTGGACCTGGTGTATTACATGGGCTTTGACATCAGACCTGGATACAAATCCCAACTCTGAGATTTACACGCTAAATTACTTTGGACCAATTTTATCCCCAGTTTGAGCCACACTTTTCTCATCCGCTAAATAGGTATAATAAAACCAATCCTGCACAGTTTCTGTGGGAATTAAAAAATAAAAATGTAAGAGAAATCACTACCTAGCACATGTGTGCATGTGCTTAGTGGCTCAGTTGTGTCTGACTTTGAGACTGCATGGAATGTAGCCCCCCAGGCTCCTTGGTCCATGGGATTCTCCAGGGAAGAATACTGGAGTGGGTAGTCATTCCCTTCTCCAGGGGATCTTCCTGACCCAGGGATCAAACCTGCATCTTCTGCATTGCAGGCAGATACTTTACTGACTGAGCCACCCGAGAAGCCCTACTTAGCACATGAAGTGAAGTCGCTAGTCGTGTCCGACTCTTTGCGATCCCATGGACTGTAGTCTACCAGGCTTCTCTGTCCATGGGATTTTTCAGGCAAGAGTACTGGAGTGGGTTGCCATTTCCTTCTCCAGGGAATCTTCCTGACCCAAGGATCGAACCCAGGTCTCCTGCGTTGCAGGCAGATGCTTTACCTTCTGAGTGACCAGGGAAGCCCACTTAGCACATGCCCAGCATATATTAGGTATGGAGAGATGGAATATCTATCCACCAAGCCTGTTTCCCTATCTTTTTAGGTACACAGCTAGTCTACATTTCTCGGCCTCAATTGCATTTAAGGGTGATAAATTTACAGAGTTGTGGACATTGTAGTCTAGGCAGATATATTGTATGCCAATTATAGTCCCACTGTATTAAAACCTCCTGCAAAATCCTCCAGTCTCCCTGGATGTGCTAGGTCGAAGGTGACACCACTTGTTGAAGGTTGCAGAACCTCTGACAGCCTGGGTTTTTAAATTACTAAATCAGGAATGCCTCACTTCCTCCACCTAATGAACATTAGGAGAACAATGAATTTTATTGTGTGAAGTTACTGGAATTCTTAAATTTATTTTTATGCCAGTTAGTGTTAAAAGCAAAGAGGAACTAAAGAGCCTCTTGATGAGGGTGAAAGAGGAGACCGAAGAAGCTAGCTTAAAACTCAACATTCAAAAAACTAAGATCATGGCATCCAGTCCCATCACTTCATGGCAAATAGATGGGGAAAAGTCAAAACAGTGATATACTTTATTTTCTTGGGTTCCAAAATCACTGCAGACAGTGACTGAAGCCATGAAATTAAAAGACACTTGTTCCTTGAAGAAAAGCTATGACAAGCTTAGAGAGTATATTGAAAAGCAGAGACATGACTTTGCCAACAAACAAACGTCTGTATAGTCAAAGCTATGGTTTTTCCAGTAGTCAAGTATGGATGTGAGAGTTGGACCATTAAGAAGGCTGAGAGCCTGAAGAATTAATGCTTTTGAATTGTGGTGCTGGAGAAGACTCTTGAGAGTCCCTTTGACAGCAAGGAGATCAAACCGGTCAATCCTAAAGGAAATCAACCCTAAAAATTCCTTGGAAGGACTGATGCTGTAGCTCCAATATTTTGGCCACCCAATGTGAAGAGCCGATTCACATACCCTGAGGCTGGGAAAGATTTAAGGCAAAAGGAAAAGGGTGCAGCGCAGGATGAGATGGTTCAATGGCATCACCAACTCAATGGACATGAGTTTTAGCAAACTTCAGGAGATGGTAAAGGACAGGGAAGGCTTGTGTGCTGTAGTCCATGGGATTGCAGAGTCAGACACGACTTAGTGACTGAATAACAAACCTTGTTACCTTAACTGTACCTCTAATAAGCAAAGAGGAACTAAAGAGCCTCTTGATGAGGGTGAAAGAGGAGACCGAAGAAGCTAGCTTAAAACTCAACATTCAAAAAACTAAGATCATGGCATCCAGTCCCATCACTTCATGGCAAATAGACAGGGTACTTAATAGAAAGTACCCAATAAATGATAACTATAATAGGTGCTTGGTGACTCAGTGTTAAAGAATCTTCCAGCCAATGCAGGCCATGTGTTCAATACCTTGGTTGAGACAATCCCCTGGAGAAGCAAATGGCAACCCACTCCAGTATTCTTGTCTGGGAAATGCCATGGACCGAGAACCCTGGGAGGCTACAATCCATGGTGTCACAAAATAGTCAGAAACGACTTAGTGACTAAACAGCAATAGCATAATAATCACTAACCTCTCTTCAAATTCTAAGATTTTCCCATTTATATTTGAGTTGAAATGCAAGGAGGTAGAAGAGAAGTAGGGACCAAAATTAAAGAGCTGAGAGTAAGGCTAGGAAATTATCTATGGTGACTAACTTGTCACCTGATTCCCAAAATAGAAAGGAAAAGCTCATACAAAAATGTGGTCTAGTGAGGCAAGTGTTTCAAGGAAGGTACATGATATTGTGTCACATCCATCCCAAGGTTTACACAAAAGTCTCCTACTTAAAGAACAAAAGCTCACAAACCACTCCAAAAATATCTTCAAACTGCTGCTATCCAGTTGAAACATGTGACCTTTTCCTTTGTACAGAATATGGAATCAAACTGTTTGAAAATTAGTGTATGCTTTGCCTTTGTCTTTAGCAGTCAGAAACTCAAAGATCTGGCTATTTGTGGTCATGAAAGATACCCTAGACTCATTCCCAAAGCAGGATATCTTTCGCTGTTAAGGTAATCCCTGCACATGTGTAGTTTGTAAAGACTTTGAGATGCAAAGCCTTCTGTAATTGTCACATGTTCTTTTAATTATTAGACAATACACAGGATAAAAGTGGTTCTAAATGCTACAAGTATCAAAGGATATAGTCAATGCTCTGTAAAAAATTGCAATAAGCCATGTAAAGCCTCTGCTACAGGCATGATAATAGAAGTTCAGTTTTTTATTGTCCTTCCTGTAAAGCCTTAGTCTTATTTAGGCATAGAATCTATGTTTTAAGTTGATATATAATGTTCAGATGATGATAATTTCAGCTATTTTTAAAACCTGGTTAAAATGTCTATTGTTTCCACACACTTGAAGTGAACACTTCAAACCCTCATAAGGATGATGTATGTAATTACATTACTGTATAATAAGTGCAGTTGTGAGATGAAATGGAATAGATTTCAGGAGAAGAGTTCAAGAATTTCAGTACATAATGATACATTCTCAGTTATGCAGTTCAAAAAGAGATATAATATGGCACAGACTTCCAAAGATCCACATTAGAGAAAAGAAAAAAGCCTCAAGCAATAGACTGATGTGATGAGTACTAACAAAAAATATCTGAATGCTACACTGTGATTATCAAATTCTGTGCTTAATTTGGACACCACCATCCACAAATAGGGTCAAAAGTTTAAATGGAACATTAAAGAAAATTAGACATTAGAGAAAGTTGTAACTTACTAGGTCAGAAGTGTTCAGAGTGTCAAAAATCAGAATATCTATAGAAGGGCAGGGAAATGTCACCAGCCTACAAGAAGTAAGTGATGACTTCATAAAATTTCATTATTCTAAAAGATAGTTTTGTTGGGAGAAAGCAAGAAAACTGATTCCTGGCAGTTAAAGAGTAAAAATAAAGATAGCTTACCTGCCCTAAAGGTTTCCCCAAAATTACATACTAAATAAATTAAGGCAATTACCAGGCCAGTATCTGTGAAAATTGTGCTAAAGAAGGATCCCCTCTGTCAATACGTCTTCATTTATTTCTGCTATCTGCCAGGTCTCTAACTTAGTGTTGTGAAATAGCTAAAGAAGTCTGTCATTTGAAAATCCACTCGTGATCTGTTTAAATGTGCCTTTTAAAGTTTAGATTGAAAGCTACCTAATTATACATATTTCTTCATATTTCTCTACTTCTTGATTTAACAGTCTGTTGCTTCAGATTTAACTAAATTTAATATCTTTGTTACTATAAGAAAGAACCTATTTTATAGAAAAACAATTGCTTTAAAGGTATGTATAAAGTTCCATCTTGTAGTATTCTGTATATGTAACTCCTCAAATAGACATATCTGATTATTTTGAAGGGGACTTATAGGAAATAAATAGAAAAGATATTTTGGTCCAGGAAGCTTAATCTGCTGGTAGTGGTCAGGCAAAGAGACTGTTGGGGTCTGCAAGTGACTCAAATATATAGTATCTCTCTTCACCTTAATTCCTTTAAAAGCTAATTTGAAAAAAAATAAAATTATAATATTCAATTTTAGAATCAGTCAGTTTAACACCACCACCCCACTCACCAGTAATATCAGCAGTCTACTAGGAGAAGAGCCTTCACGTTGAGTGGAGGAAAATGAATTTACTTTGCAGGAAGGCAAACTACCTAGGGAAAGAAGAAATTGAGTGGATTTTGCTTGATTTATTGTTTCCTAATTTTCCATTAAATGTATCCAGCAGAGGAATGAGTGAGGGGACAAAGAGAAGCCAGAAGTGATATAAGTATTAAAACTCTCTCCACATGGTAGAAGCCATCAGAGTACTGTATAGGAAAGTATTGCTACCTTATAGTGTTCCATGCAAATTAAGTAGTTTTTGAAGAGTAGCACTGACAATTCAAACATGTAAACATCAATCTCCAACCACCTTTTGCTGCAGCCACCTGAGGAAACAGCACTGAAAATCAAAACACAATATCTTGATGTATTTTTTAATTAATTTATTTATTTTATTTGGAGGTTAATTGCTTTAAAATATTGTAGTGGGTTTTGCCATACATTGACATGAACCAGCCATGGGTGTACACGTGTTCCCCATCCTGAACTCCCCTCCCACCTCCCTCCCCATCCCATCCCTCAGGGTCATCCCAATGTACTGGCCCTGAGCTGAGTGCCTTGTCTCATGCATTGAACCTGGACTGGCGATCTATTTCACATATGATAATATACATGTTTCAATACTATTCTTTGAAATCATCCCACCCTCACCTTCTCCTACAGAGTCCCAAATTCTGTTCTTTATATCTATGTCCCTTTTGCTGTCTTGCATACAGAGTCATTGTTACCATCTTTCTAAATTCTCTCTATATATGTGTGTTAATATACTTTATCAGTGTTTTTCTTTCTGACTTACTTCACTCCGTATAATAGGCTCCGGTTTCACCCATCTTATTAGACCTGATTCAAATGCATTCTTTATGATAGCTGAGTAGTATTCCACTCTGTATATGTACCACAACTTTCTTATCCATTCATCTGCCAATGGATATTGAGGATGTTTCCATATCCTAGCTATTGTAAACAGTACTGCAATGAACATTGGGGTAAATATGTCTCTTTCAATTCTGGTTTCTTCGGTGTGTATGCCCAGCAGTGGGATTGCTGGGTCATACGGCAGTTCTATTTCAAGTTTTTAAGGAATTTTCACACTGTTCTCCATAGTGGTTGTACTAGTTTGCATCTCCTCCAACAGTGTAAGAGGGTTCCCTTTTCTCTGCACCCTCTCCAGCATTTATTGTTTGTAGACTTTTTGATAGCAGCCATTCTGACCGGCATGAGATGGTACCTCATTGTGTTTTCGATTTGAATTTCTCTGATAATGAGTGATGTTGAGCATCTTTTCATGTGTTTGTTAGCCATCTGTATGTCTTCTTTGGAGAAATGTCTGTTTACTTCTTTGTCCCATTGTTGAGTGGATTGTTTATTTTTCTGGAATTGAGCTACATGAGCTGCTTGTATATTTTTGAGATTAATTATTTGTCAGTTGTTTCATTTGCTATTATTTTCTCCCATTCTGAAGGCTGACTTTTCACATTGCTTATAGTTTCCTTTGTTGTGCAAAAGCTTTTAAGTTTACTTAGGTCCCATTTGTTTCTTTTTGATTTTGTTTGCATTACTCTGGGAGGTGGGTCATAGAGGATCCTTCTGTGATTTATGGCAGAGAGTGTTTTGCCTATGCTTCCCTCTAAGGGTTTTATAGTTTCTGGTCTTACATTTAGATCTTTAATCCATTCGGAGTTTATTTTTGTGTATGGTGTTAGAAAGTGTTCAGGTTTCATTCTTTTACAAGTGGTTGACCAGTTTTCCCAGCACCACTTGTTAAAGAGATTGACTTTTCTCCATTGTATATTCTTGTCTCTCTTGTCAAAGATAAGGTGTCCATAGGTGCATGGATTTATCTCTGGGCTTCCTATTTGTTCTATTGATCTATATTTCTGTCTTTGTGCCAGTACTACACTGTCTTGACGATAATAGCTTTGTAGTAGAGCCTGAAGTCAGGCAGGTTGATTCTTCCAGTTCCATTCTTCTTTCTCAAGATTGCTTTGTCTATTTGAGGTTTTTTTGTATTTCCATACAAATTGTGAAATTATTTGTTCTATTTCTGAGAAAAATACTGTTGGTAGCTTGTCAGGGATTGCATTGAATCTATAGTTTGCTTTGGATAGTATACTCATCTTGATGTGCTTTTAACTTCTAGACTTCAAAGGCCAGGTTAAATATTTTACAAAGAAAAAATTAGAATATAGCTGGCCTAATTTGTTTTCCACTCAGTATCTTGGTAGGGAACAAAATTCATTCAGATGGTTTGTACACTTTAATGAGGGTTCTATGTCTAAAGATGTGGGCAGGGAGTCTTTGTCAGCCAGGCTGCTATAATAAAATACAATAGACTGTGTGTATTAGTCTTCTATTTATGCATAATAAATTACAACAAACTTAGCAACTTTAAACGACAAAAATTTATTACCTCACAGTTTCCATGGATCAATTTTAGTTGCTCAATCATGTCTGACTCTTTGAAATTCTATGGACTGTAGCCCACCAGGCTCCTCTGTGCATGAAATTCTCCAGGTAAGAATACTGGAGTGGATAGCCATTCCGTTTTCCAGGGGATCTTCCAGACACTGGAATTGAACCTGGGTCTCCTGCATTGCACATGGATTAACAAGGCTTCCAAGGTGGTAAAGAACCCACCTGCCAATGCAGGAAACATAAGAGATGTGCATTTGATCTGTGGATCTGGAAGATTCCCCTGGATGGGGATGTGGCAACCCATTTCAGTATTCTTGTCTGGGGAATCCCTTGGACAGAGGAGCCTGTTGGGCTACAGTTCACAGAGTCACAAAGTGTCAGATACAACTGAATTGATTTAGGCATGAAAGCATACAAATCCTGAAATTAAGGAGTTGTCTAGATTTTCTTATATGAAGGATGTCAGGGGAAAGCCTCTGCCACAGTCATTCTTACCATCAGCAGAATTTTGTTCCTAGTGGTTGCAGGACTGAAATCTTCTTTTCTTTACTGGGTATCAGTCATATTTCTTCCCCTGTGACCCCTTTCATCTTCAAGTCATCAACATTGCACCAAATCCTTCTTATGCCTTAAAGCTCTGACTTCTTCACTCTAAATTCGAGATCAAGTTTTAGATGATTAAGTCAGGCCCATATAAATAATACCACACAGCTGTCATCAACCTTTTTGGTACCAGGGACTGGTTTCTTGGAAGACAACCTTTCCACGGACCAGGGAAGGGGTGGCAGTTACAGGGTGATTCAAGCACATTACATTTATTGTGCACTTTATTTCTTTTATCATTTCTTTATGCTATATAATGAAATAAGTATGCAACTCACCATAATGTAGAATCACTGGGAACCCTGAGGTGTTTTCCTGGGGGTGATGGGAGCCAGTGATGCTGAAAGTGTATTGCTTATGCCCATTCTACTCTGTAATCTTGTCTCAGTTGCTGTCACTGCAGAAAACCCTGATTCAGAAAGATAGGGTGTTGGAAATGGAAGTAGACTTTTCAGTGATTTTTGTGGCAATCTCAGGATATTCCTGTTTGACTTTAATCCAGAGTGTATGGAGATTTGAAGTTGTCTCAAAGATACTTTTAAGGCTACCATCATTTGCAATCTCAAGCAGTTGATCCTCTTCTAGCATGGACAAAGTTGATTCACCTGGCTAATTCACAGTTGGGTCTTGGATCCATTCCTTCTCAGTTCGGGGGTATTTTGTGGTCAGGAAATAAAGCTCAAACTCTCCTGAAAGCTGCAATAGGTGATTATGCACCAGCTGGGAGAAAGATAGCTCTGGTTCAATCTCTTTCAAAATCTTTGCTAATGTTTGAAACATGTCCAAAAGCCCAATGTTTACTTGTCAGCTTCACAATTCCTGTTTGGCTTTGAATGCAGCCATTTTACGTGCCAACTTGAACACAGTTGTCATTCTCCCCTGAAGTGACAGATTGAGTTTGTTGAGCAGGCTGAATATATCACACAAATAAGCAAGTTTTGACCCACTCTGTGTCACTGAAATGCGTTGCCAGTGGAGACTTTTCTTCTAAATCTCTAGAGTAGCTCTCATAATTCAATAACTCTGGCCAGCGATCTACCTTGGAAAGCCATCTCACTTCCATGTATAAGAGAAGATGTGTGTACTCTGCATCCATCGCCACACAGAGCTGTGTGAACAGATATGAATTAAGGGCATGTACTTTAATATGACTGATAATTTTATCACATTGTGCAAAATGTTGTTAAGTTTAGGTAATTTTTTTTTTTTTTGGTTGGCCATCATTTCTCTATGGATGACACAGTGCATAGACTCACATTCAGATGCAACCTCTTGGACCCGACTAGTGAAACCAGAGGGCTTTTCCAGGTGGTTCAGTGGTAAAGAATTTATTCTGCCTGCCAAAGCAGGAGACATAAAGGCACTAGTGACAACAATTTGAACCAGGGTCAGAAGATCTCCTGGAGTAGGAAATTGCAAGCCACTCCAGTATTCTTGCCTGGGAAATCCTATGAATAGAGCAGTCTGGCAGGCTACAGTCTATACAGTCATAGAGTCAAACATGACTGAGTGACTGATCACTTCCAGTGAAACCAGAAAGTCATTTAACCATAGCAGCTGCTTCATTCACATATATACCAACATAAGACAGCCAATTCAGCTTTCCTAATATGTTATGATATGATATTCAAAACAGGCTTCCCTGGTGCTCAGTGGTAAAGAACCCACCTGCCAATTCAGGACATATGTGTTTGATTCCTTGGCCAGGGAGATCCCTTGGAGAAGGAAATGGCAACCCATTCCAGTATTCCTGCTTGGGAAATCCCATGGACAGAGGAGCCTGGCAGGCTACAGTCCATGGTTCGCAAAAGAGTCAGACACAGCTGAGCAACTTAACAACAGTCATTCAAAGATTTGGATAGTTCTGCAGCCGTGGTGTAGGTTGGCAACAAAAGCGCACAAAACATATCCTCATGCACATTCTCCTGAAAAATATATCTCACAAAAACAAATATCATTGCCTTGTTGTCAACATCAGTAGACTTGTCAACCCGAATTATGTACCATGGTGACATTATACCTAACAATTGTGCCTCAGTATCGTCTGCTGTTTCATCAATTCATCTAGTTATGGTGCTAGCTAAAAGAGGAGCATGTGCCATCTTTTGAACTGCAACCTTTCCTAAAAGTTCATAACAAATGTCCTTAGCAGCAGACAGAATCAACTCTTTGCTAATAGTAAAGGGCTTCTTTGCTTTAGCAATGCAATCAGGCACTAAGAGTGATGCTCTCACTGCACATACACTGATGAAGTGGTGAAGTGAAGAAGTGAAGTCGCTCAGTCGTGTCCGACTCTTTGAGACCCCATAGACTGCAGCCTGCCAGGCTCCTCTGTCTATGGGATTTTCCAGGCAATAGTACTGGAGTGGATTGTCATTTACTTCTCCAGGGGATCTTCCCAACCCAGGGCTCGAACCCAGGTCTCCCACATTGTAGACAGATGCTTTACCATCTGAGCCACCAGGGAAATGAAATGGTAGATTTAAATAATTCTTTCTGTCCTGTGTGTTCATATTCTTTTGAAAAACTCCAAAGGTTTATCTTTTAATACAGGGTGGTCTCCACGTGGCAAAGAAATTTTAAAGGTTTTATGGCTTCGTTGGATAGACAGTAGCCAAACATATTATGGAAAGCTTGAAGAACATGAATCAACTTTTGCAATGAGATGTAATGTAAGCAAGACTCTTGGTATTTTCATTTTAAATTTTATTTATTTTTTTAATTGAAGAATAATTGCTTTACAGAATTTTGTTGTTTTCTGTCGAACATCAACAAGGATCAGCCATAGGTATATATACACCCCCTCCTTCTTGAACCTCCCTCCCATCTCCCTCCACATCCCATCCCTCTACATTGTTACAGAGCCCCTGTTTGAGTTCCCTGAATCATACAGCAAATTCCCATTGGCTATCTATTTTACATATTGTAAGTTTCCATGTTACACTCTTCATACATCTCATCCTCTCTCTCCTACCCTCCCCTGTGTCCATAAGTCTGTTCTCTATATCTGTTTCTCCATTGTTGCCCTGCAAATAAATTCATCATTACCATCTTTTTAGATTCCATACATATGTGCTAGTATATATTTATCTCTCTCTCTCTGACTTACTTCACTATTTTCTTTTAAATGCAGCGTTCCTTTTGTTGGCAGTCTCAGAATTCTGCTCTCTCATCATTGGGTCTTTATCCCTTTTCAAAGAAGTTCTCCAGCTATCTTTGTTTTTAATTCATTTTGGCTAGCGCTAACTTATGGGTTTATGAAAACTGTGACTAAGACAAGTGCACAGTTTGGGAAAGCGGCATGGATGGAAGTGGTAAGTAGAATAATGAGCAGGCCACATTCGGACTAAAATAAAGTGTCAGATTCTGACTTAAAGCCTGACACCAGATGCAGCTGTACAATTGATGTACATAAACTCATTTACCACTATAAAGCTTGCTACAACATGCAGCTTATTTGTCATTTGCCACTCACTGATAGTGTTATGATGAGTCTGCAAGTGATTGATTAATTATGGTCTCTGTGTAGTCAAACCTCTCTGATAATGATAATATGTATTTGCAGCCACTCCCCAGCATGAGCATCACCAGTTCAGCTCTACCTCAGATCATCAAGCATTAGACTTTCATAAGAAATGCGCAACTTAGACCCCTCAGATGCACAGTTCACAGTAGAGTTCATGCTCCTATGAGAATCTAATGCCACCACTAATCTGACAGGAAGTAGAGCTGAGGCAATAGTGCAAGCAATGTGTAGTGGCTGTAAATACAAATGACGGTTTGCTTGCTCACCCACTGCTCACCTCCTGTTGTGTAGATCTATTTCTTGCAGGCCACAACCCCGGGGGTCGGGGACCCCTGATCTTCAGGTCTTAAGCAGAACTAATTGGGGAAATTAATTACATCTGAAAAATCTTTTTTTTACCATGTAATGCAAAATAATCAACAGAATGATATCTCATTATATTCAGAGATTCCATCCACACTCAAGAGGAGGAGATTATACAGGGTATGTATACCAGAGAGAAGAAATCTGGGGAGTCATATAAGAATTTTATGTAACACACTGTGAGAGATTAATAAATCCCTATCAATTAACCTAATTCCTTCCTTAATTCTAATTTTCCTGTCCTTCAGGCTTCAAGAAAAGAAAACATGTTAGCTGATCATCTTTAAAATGCACCATTCTATCACTGCAAACATTAAATTATGATACATACCTTTTGAATGTAGGCTTAAGTAATTTCAACTCCTGTAAACTCTTTTCATACGCCCACTTTCAAACACATCCATATATCAATTTATTTCCTCTCTTCAGTTTTTTCATGTATCTTTCACACTGAGAATCAAGGTTTAAGAACTTTATAAGTTATCTTTCATGGTATCACTGAGTCTGAGATCTTTGTTCATTTAAGTTGCTTCATATCTGCAACTGGTTTTCATGATTTCCTATTCTTGCTGACACTTTAAAAATTGTATGGAAGTAGAGTTGATTTACAATGTAGTGTTAGTTTTAAGTGTATAGTAAAGTGAATTAGTTATACATATATATAGCATTTCTTAATGGCCCTGAGTATAACAGAAAACAAAACAAAACTGTGGATGACTGCAATGAACCTCTACTATGTTTTTAACTAAAATCAAATAATCAGTTTAAAATCACTTAAAATAACAGTTGAATTATAGTGAAAACTGATCTGAGAATAGTTTCTCTCTTTTTTGCTTCGATTAGTGATTGACAGATTTCAATGACTGGTTCTCTGGGATCTTTAAATTAAAGCTCAGATGGAAAAATTTAAATTGCTCCAGAAAGCATCGCATAATCCAACTGCCAATGATTACATATTTCTTGATAGTTTTAGTTGACAGTCCATAACACAGCATTCCCTATGAAAGAAGGTATGTCAAATACTGCCTTACTATTTTGACAGAAATATTCATTATTCTACAAGATTTACACTCATGCCTTGAGGTCCTCCAAAGAGAAAGTCTTCATGCAAAGGATTTTCAATGTTTTCTTTTCAAAAAATTTGTAAAATGATCAGCTTTAGCTGTGGAACATAAGGTGTCACAATTAAAACCTAGTCGTTTCCAGGCTATGTTCAAATATTTAATGATCTCGGCTAAAAAAAATTGCTAAATATACAATATGGAAAATGTGCAGCAATTCTTGCCTGGGAGATTATTATGTAAAGAGTAAGACAGTGTATAAATATGACATAACATTTCAAACAGAATTGTTCTCAATTGCTTTACTAAAGAAGGCAAAAGAAACAAGAATAGTTAATTAAAGAGTCATTAAACTCTGAATCACGACACTCTTACTAAGTGATGATGTGTTTTGACCTATGAAAAATGAGTCTGTCCAGTTCCTAATCTACATTGATGGGCACTGTTTTGGGAATGAATGGGCAGATCCTTATCTCCTTATCATCCTTCTCACCTCTAGGGGTTCCTTTTTTTTTTTTTTTTTTTCTCCAATGGCGTATTATGGCCCATTAATATGCCAGTAGAGAAAATTGCATGAAGATGCATCTATATGACTGTCTACGGACAGTTGCCCCACAAGTCAAATTTCAATTGACCCAGGTTATCTAAAAAGGTTGATAAAATTAGTTCACTTAGTTATGAATAAAGCATGGCTTTAAAGAAATCTTTTAGAGAAACAGGAGAGAAAGACAAGAGATGTTAATAAATGTTCTGTCGGCTACCTGTCAGTGACTAAGAATTATTGAATTTCCATTCAACTATCGAAAAAAAAAAAAAAACTGCAACTACTGTGACACCAATTGTTAACTTTCATTAGAAGCAATGACGACTAGATCTGCACATATACAGATATAAAAGATAAAGTACTTGCTTTGACATACTGAGCAGCACACACACACACGCACATTAAGTAGGGGGTAAAATTCATTCTATGGGATGCTACTAGTAACAGATTTTTAACTCCAGTTTCTATCAATCTTCAGGTCATCTTGAAAGAAATCAGCCAAAACTACACTGGATGCAGCGCTCTCTCACTCCTTTATCCAGAGGAGACATTACTACTGAAGGGATCTGTCTTGGTGCTGAGTTTTGTTGACTTGGAGGAGGAGAAGATACAGGCAAAAGTAAAATTACTTTTCTTATATGTGTCAATGTGGTTCTTCTCTGTCCTGTGTTCTTCTAGAACGCTACAACTTCTTAGCTGAATTATGGGGTTCTCTCAAAGGTATTGCAGTCTGGATATGTTTGTTAACAGAATTTCTGTAGGGACATGAGGGCCAGGGTGTGGAGAAATTGAAACCTGTACATGGTAAAAATAAGAAGTGCAAACTAGTGTTGCCACTATGGGAAACAGTTCCTCCAAAAGATTAATCTCTGGTGGCTCAGTGTAGCACTTCATGCTCTCACTGCTGAAAACTTGGGTTTAATCCCAGCTCAGGGAAATAAGATCTTACAAGACAGGTGGTGGGCCAATGAAAAAGAAAGAAAGAAAGAAAAAATAGGACTACTATGTGTTCCATCGATCCTGGATCTTGAATATATAGCCTGAAGAATTGAAATCAGGATCTTAAAGAGAAACCTGCACTCCTGTGTTCATTGCAGCTTTATTCACAATAACCAATAATAACAAGATAATGGAAATAACCCACATGTTCATGGGCAAGCAAATGGATCAAGAATATGATGTTGTATATACATACAATGGAATAGTACTGAACCTCCAAAAAGGAGAAACTCCTACTATTTGTTACAACATGGATAGATCTAGAAAACATTATGATTAGTGAAATAAGCCAGTCACAGAGGACAAATACCATGTGATTTTCTTATATGAGATATCTAAAAAATCAAACTAATAGAAGTATAAAATAGGATGGTGATTGCCAAGGGATGGGAGGAAGAGAAAATAGTTACTTTTCAATGAATATAGTGTTAGTTTCTATAAGATTAATACGTTTCAGAGATGTTTTACAACATAATACTGATAATTTAGAGTGCTGTGTACATAAAAAAATTTGTTAACTGAGTTAGATTTCATCTTAACTGTTCTTATCACACACAAAAATGTATATGGACACAAGGAGGTGATGGATGTGTTTATTACCTTGATTATTATGACAGTATCCTGAGTATACACCTATGTTGAAATTCATCAAATTATACACATTAAATATGTGAATTTTTAAATAAATATTGCAGAATTATGGCCTTAGGTGCTCCTTCTCTTTTAAGTGGACTGAGTACACTTAAAGACAATAATGTGGGTATTCATTAAATGAAAAGGCAATCTATGGAAGACAAAAATCCAAGACTAAAAACTACATTTCTTCTGACTGAAATTAGTCAGGGCATGTAACCTCCAGTTTGCCACAAGTTCCACTGCTTCTTACTATCCTACACCAGGCTTCCTACGTGCACATTATATGTCTGTTTGTTAAGCCATTTAACTTGTATTCCCATAAATAAATGCATTTCAGACTCTCTTGTCCCACACTGCCCATGCCTTTCTTTGGAGCCCTTGCATACATTCCATGGATATGGCTCTAGACATTGTCTGAGTTTTAAACCTGTTTTTTTTTTTTTTCAATTACTAAGTATGTGATAATGGACAAGAGACTCAAAATTTATGAGCCTCAGTTTCCTTGACCCTAAAATGAGAATGGAGATAATGTTAATACATAACTCATAAGGTGTTAACCTAACTCATAACACTGTTGCAAGAATTAAAGAGTTATTAAGATACTGCCTGGAATACAGTAACCACTAGAGAAATGGTTGTTATTATTATATTTCTTTTAAGATAGAGGTAGGGTGCTCTTGAACTGCTCAAAAGCTAAAAGGTGGTGACATAGGAAGACAGAGAAAGCCAAAAGAAAATAAGTATTGATCAGGTAAATTGTACGTGGGTCAAAAACAAGTACCAGTGCCAATGAACATGAGGTCAGACAAGTGTTTTTGCTAAATGGAGACATTAAATCTTAATTTCAGGTTCTTTGAGCCCTTTATTAGATTTTGAGAGAGACAGATTCTCCCACTGAAGGCAGCTTTTGTTCATTTCATTGTATGAATAAATGATATCACTCATCTGAATGCACTCATGAGATCTATCTGACAGTTTTGTCTCCTGAAGAAGTTTTTTTTTTTTTAATTACACATGTTATTATCATAAAAATTTTCTTGCTATTGGAAATCAAGACATGTCCAAAAGAAAGTTAATTTTAAAGTTTTACTTTGAAAGGAATCTTTAATGTCAATAATTTATCAAAGAATACAGAGCAGTTTAGAAATCTATTCAGTTTTTGAGAAAATATTCATTCACCCAACAACATTTGAATTTTTTTTGTATGACAAATATATGGACATGGTTGTAGTAGCTCGTATTAGTGATTTCCCAAGCTAGTGAAACAAATTTACCATGTATTATAGGCACTTAAAAAAAAAAAGAGAGTCATAAAGTGAAATAATTCGGACAAAGAAAGACAAATACTGTATGGTATATCTTATATGTAGAATATAAAAGATACAACAAACTAGTGAGTGAATACAGCAAAAAAAAAAGTAGATTCACAAATATAGAAAACAAGCTAGTTATTACCAGTGGGGAAAAGGAAAAGGGAGTGGCCATATAGGGTTAGAAGATTAAGAGGCACAAACTATTACGAATAAAATAAGCTACAAGGATATATTGGACAGCACAGGTAATATAGCCAATATATTATATAACTATAAATGGAGCATAATCCTTAAAAATTGTGAATCACTATTGTATGCTTGTGACATATAATATTGTACATACTGTGCACTGTGCTCAGTCATGTCCGACTCTGCAATCCCATGGACCATGGCCTGCTGGTCTCCTCTGTCTATGGGATTTCCCAGACAAGAATACTGGAGTGGGTTGCCATTTCCTTCTCCAGAGGATATTCCTGACCCAGGGATCGAAACTGGGTCATCTCCTACATTGGTAGGCAGATTCTTTACTGCTTCTCAGTGCCACCTGAGAAGCCCTTACTTACTAACTTTCAATTTAAAAAAAAGAAAAGAAAAAAGGATAGAGCCTGAAATAGTAAGCTACCAAATTTCTAAATATGATGTGTGGAGTCCTCCATTTTAGGAAAGGAAGATGCTATATAAGTCAGCATGAACTAGATTGTGATGAGGGAACAAACAACCTCAAAGTTATGTAGCTTAACACAATACATGTTTTATTTCTTGTTCATGTTTCATGGCCAGTACAGGTCAGATGAAAGTGTTGCTTTTCATAAGCACTCGTGACTCACACAGACAGAGATTCTATCTAAACAGTGTGAAAAATCATGCTCTGGCTATTGAGGTTTCTGCTTTGAAAAGACACCTCAGTTCAGCTTACATTTCATTAGTTGCAATCAGTCACATGACCATACTTAAGTTCAGGAGGACTGGGAAGTGCAATCCTACCATGTGGTGAGAATGATGAGGTCTAGAATATTTATGAACAGCCCTAATTACTACCACAGATGCTCATCTAATTTACAGGAAAATTAGAAGCCTGTGTCAGATTGCAGCACTTTTAGAAAAATTAGGTCTGATTGCTTTGCTTCAATACCCTTTCTTTTCAAGGTTCCCAGAAAGTAAAGTCTTATGCAAAAGTTCTGTGTAACTAAAGTTCAGAAAGTGCAATTTCAAAGTAGCTGAGATGAGGGAAATGGAAATGAAATAGGAAAATAAGAAGAATAAATATGAGAGAAGGCATTAATATATGGTCACTAATAGGCATCAAGCTCAATAGATTACTTATTAATATTTTGGTACCATATTATGAGAAATCATATAAGCTATTGTATCACAGGACTATATGACAAAGAAAGAAAGCATTTTATGCACTGGCTCCAGTCTCCCATTGACCTAATTTTATTCTGAGGGGCATTTAATCCCTTGCACTATTAGCTTGTGCACACATAGCTGCTGATTAGGTCCTGTGGCAACTCATGCCTCATTCATAATGCAGAATTTCCAGAGCAGGAGTTTAGAGGAAAATGATCTGAGCATGAGATAATATGTTGATTTTGTCTACATGAAGTTGAGTAATTCTCACTTCAACTTGATCATCAAGTAGTGGCTAAGGTGGAACACGTGGTCATAGTCCTTGGAGATAAATGAGACCAAGATGATCTAATGTAGCACCTAGGAGGTTTCTAATATAGCTCTCATCCCTTCTCGTAAGGACACAATTCTGTTGAAAACTATGGTTTCTCAATCAAAAGTCAAATACCATGTTATTCACATTTGGCCCAAATACTTAGCCCTGATAGAAAGGTTGGAGAAAACAAACAAGAAGAGATTTAACTTCTAAAAGGAAGTTACAATGTCTCCAAAAGGAAACTTAAAATTATCCAACAATTAATAAGTATTTGTAAGGGAATAATGGTTACAAGACAGTCATTATTTTTTTCTTAAAAAAAAATGCTTGACCTGTCATTTAGGGAGGTAAAAAATAAGATGTTAATATATCTGAATGATTTTAATAACTTTCATTTTCCATAATCAGTGGAGGAAAAAAGTTAAAAATTCAAATGGATGAGTTTTCACAATGTGAAGAAGTGAAAAGGACATAACATAGTAATAGTGATACATAATGTGTGTGCATGCTAATGGAGATAGCAACGGAATTAGAACTACCTCATAGGTGTCCACCCCAACTTCAAGTTTGCTATTTTATAGAAAGCTATTTTTTAAATGGTAAGGTCATTGAATCTCTCCATTGACTTTTCTCAACTTAAATGTTTAAAATTTCATTTGACTGTAACTTAACTCAATATGTCTTGATCTAAAGATATATAAGGGTTTTTTTTTTTTTAATGTATAAAGGAACAATTTCTTTTTAAAGCTGGGCAAACACTTATTCTGCTTAAAGGGAAAAATCTTGTTTTCCTTCTTCCTATGATCCGACAACTGGTAGACAAAGAAAGGGAGAATAATAGGTTTGAATTATACCTTTCAAAACTCAACACATTTGAGACTGTTCAACAATTACATGAGAGATTTTTCAACATTAACATGTGGGTGGCTAAGAAATGCTAGCTCTCATTCTTGAAGATGAGATGGCCAGACTTGTATGACCCACTATTGAAAATTTTCCAAATTTGAAACACTTTATAATGATTATATTCTTCAGGGACTTAGTGTGTGTGTGTTTTATTTTCCTCTCTGTTTCCCATGCTTAAGAATGGACCAATCAATAAACCAATACTGTAAATCATTACAATTTTTCTTTTCCAATTGTATCAGTCAGCATTAGATGCCAAAATAGAGCACACACCAAGTAAGGAGATAAGATTATAATGTCATCTACTTTAGTCAGGGAATGAGGGAGAACAAAGAATGAGAGAGCGATTGATGATGTAAATAGTCTTTAAAATTTATTCCATGACTTTGAGAGAAAATGTTATCACACTTGTAGACTAATAGAAAAGAATTGAAAGCCCAAAAAGAAACCCACATAGACATTGTCAATTTGGCTTCCCTCGGTTGCTCAGATGGTGAAGAATCTGCCTGCAATGTGGGAGACCTGAGTTTAATCTCTGGGTCAGGAAGATCCCCTGGAGAAGGGTATAGCTACCCACTCCAGTGTTCCTGCCTGGAGAATTCCATGGACAGAGAAGCCTAGTGGGCTACAGTCCATGGGACATAACTAAGAGACTAACACTTTCACTTTCATACATGGTCAATGAATATTTGATAAAGGAACCAAAAATACTCAATGGGAAATAATCTTTTCAATAAATAATGTTGGGAAAACTGGATAATCACATGCAAAAGAATGAAATTGGACCATTATTTTACACAACTCACAAAAGTTAACTCAAAATGGATTAAAGACTTAGATGTAAGACCTGAAGTTATAAAACACCTAGAAGAAAACATAAGATTAAAAAACATATTGACATTTGCTTTGGCAATGATTTTTGCCTATGACACCAAAAGCATAAACAACAAAAGCAAAAATCAACAAGTAGGATTATATCAAACTCTAAACATTTTGCATAGCAAAAGAAAAATAAACAAAATGAAGATTCATTCTATATAATGGGAGAAAATATTTTCAAATAATATCTTATAAAGAGTTAATATTAAAAATTTATGATGACTTCGTAAAACTCAAAAAAAATCCAATTTAAAAATGGGCAGATGAACTGACTAGACATTTTTCAAAGAAGATATACAAATAGCTAACAGGCATATGAAAAGATATTCAACATCACTAATGACCAGGGAAATGTAAATAAAAGCCACAATGATATATAATTTCACAACAGTTATATTATAAAAAAAATAAATACAATCAAGAAATAACAAGTCTTGACAAAAGATGTGGAGAAAGGGAAACTGCATTCACTGTTGGTGGGAATATAAATTGGTAGAGCCAGTATGGAGACATGTATGGAGAATCCTCAAAAAAAAAAAAAATAGGACTACAATATGATCTAGTAATGCCACTTTTGGGTATATGTCCAAAGGAATTGAAGCTAGGATCCTGAAGTGATATCTGCACTCCCATGTTCATTGCAGGATTATGCCAATAGGTAAGATACAAAAACAATCTAAATGAAGTTCACCAATGGATGAATATTGTTCAGATTTAAACGAAGGAAATCCTGTCATTGTTACAACATGAATGGACCTTGAAGGTATTAGGATAAGTGAAACAAGTCAGACAGAGAAAGGCAAGTAATGTATGACCTCATCTATACATGAATAAGTTCTAGAGGTCTAGTATACATCATGATGCACTATGGACTGAGGTTTGTAACATTGTACAGGAGACAGGGATCAAGATCATGCCCATGGAAAAGAAATGCAAAACAAAAAAAGGCTGTCTGGGGAGGCCTTACAAATAGCTATGAAAAGAAGAGAAGCAAAAAGCAAAGGAGAAAAGGAAAGATATAAGCATCTGAATGCAGAGTTCCAATGAATAGCAAGAAGAGATAAGAAAGACTTCTTCAGCGATCAGTGCAAAGAAATAGAGGAAAAGAACAGAATGGGAAAGACTAGAGATCTTTTCAAGAAAATTAGAGATACCAAGGGAACATTTCATGCAAAGATGGGCTCGATAAAGGACAGAAATGGTCTGGACCTAACAGAAGCAGAAGACATTAAGAAGAGGTGGCAAGAATACACAGAAGAACGGTACAAAAAAGATCTTCACAACCAAGATAATCACAATGGTGTCATCACTCACCTAGAGCCAGACATCCTGGAATGTGAAGTTGAACTAGTGGAGGTGATGGAATTTCATTTGAGCTATTTCAAATCCTGAAAGATGATGCTGTGAAAGTGCTGCACTCAACATGCCAGCAAATTTGGAAAACTCAGCAGTGGCCACAGGACTGCAAAAGGTCAGTTTTCATTTCAATTCCAAAGAAAGGCAATGCCAAAGAATGCTCAAACTACCACACAATTGCACTCATCTCACACGCTAGTAAAAGAATGCTCAAAATTCTCCAAGCCAAGCATCAGCAATACCTGAACCGTGAACTTCCACATGTTCAGGCTGGTTTTATTTTATTTTATTTTTTATATAATTTTTTATTTTAATTGGAGGTTAATTACTTTACAATATTCTATTGGTTTTGCCATACATCAACATGAATCCACCACAGATATACACATGTTCTACCTCCTGAAAACCCCTCCCTCCTCCCTTCCTGTACCATCCCTCTGGGTCGTCTCAGTGCACCAGCCCCAAGCATCCAGTATCATGCATAGAAACTGGACTAGCTATTCGTTTCATATATGATATTATACATGGTTTTAGAAAAGGCAGAGGAACCAGAGATCAAATTGCCAAATCCGCTGGATCATGGAAAAAACAAGAATGTTCCAGAAAAAAATCTATTTCTGCTTTATTGACTATGCTAAAACCTTTGACTATGTGGATCACAATAAACTGTGGAAAATTCTGAAAAAAATGGGAATACCATACCACCTGACCTGCCTCTTGTGAAACCTATATGCAGGTCAGGAAGCAACAGTTAGAACTGGACATGGAACAACAGATTGGTTCCAAATAGGAAAAGGAGTATGTCAAGGCTGTATATTGTCACCCTGCTTATTTAACTTATATGCAGGGTCCATCATGAGAAACGCTGGACTGGAAGAAGCACAAGCTGGAATCAAGATTTCCAGGAGAAATATCAATAACTTCAGATATGCAGATGTCACCACCCTAATGGCAGAAAGTGAAGAGGAACTAAAAAGCCTCTTGATGAAAGTGAAAGAGGAGAGTGAAAAAGTTGGCTTAAAGCTCAACATTCAGAAAACTAAGATCATGGCATCTGGTCCCATCACTTCATGGGAAATAGATGGGGAAACAGTGGAAACAGTGTCAGACTTTATTTTTTGGGGGGCTCCAAAATCACTGCAGATGGTGACTGCAGCCATGAAATTAAAAGATGCTTACTCCCTGGAAGAAAAGTGATGACCAATCTAGATAGCATATCCAAAAGCAGAGACATGCCAACAAAGGTCCGTCTAGTCAAGGCTATGGCTTTTCCAGTGATCATGTATGGATGTGAGAGTTGGACTGTGAAGAAGGCTGAGCTCCGAAGAATTGATGCTTTTGAACTGTGGTGTTGCAGAAGACTCTTGAGAGTCCCTTGGACTGCAAGGAGATCCAACCAGTCCATTCTAAAGGAGACCAGCCCTGGGATTTCTTTGGATGGAATGTTGCTAAAGCTGAAACTCCAGTACTTTGGCCACCTCATGCAAAGAGTTGACTCATTGGAAAAGACTCTGATGCTGGGAGGGATTGGGGACAGGAGAAAAAGGGGATGACAGAGGATGAGATGGCTGGATGGCATCATCAACTCGACAGACGTGAGTGAACTCTGGGAGATGGTGATGGACAGGGAGGCCTGGCGTGCTGTGATTCATAGGGTCGCAAAGAGTCGGACACGACTGAGAGACTGAATTGAACTGAATAATATGTAGAAAATTTTAAATATTACCATCCTGAAAGATAAAGAATTGGAAGAGGTTAATTTAACAGTTGAGACTCAATCCTCTACAAATCTTTTCTAAGACTACTTTTCAATACTTTGGTTTTCTCACTTTTTTTGGTTGTTGTTTTTATGGATCTCTCAGAGACCACGGATACTTTGTCAGGAAGGCAAATTTTAAGGAGATTATAAAACTCTGTGCATTATAGAGTAGATATCTCTGTAAAAGAGAATCAAAGCTTTGATTGTGAGTTGAAATAAACATTAAATATAAAGTTTTATAAAAATCTAAGAGTCCTTTATTTATCTAGTGACCATAATTTGCAGTGGCTACTAAAAGAGCTGATATGTAGTATCTCTTTTCTCATCAACCAAGTTTACACATTGGTAAGGCTGGCTTTCATAACAACCTGACCACTTCCCAAGGCAGGCAAATGGGAAAGCAAACATTTATGGTGAATAGTAGTAACCACCTTTTTCAGTTTTATTCAGACATACAATACTTTGTGCTCCAGCCTAATTACTTAACTAGCTCTGTGACCTTAGGTAAATCACTTAACTGCTCTGAACCTCAATTTCCTAAAACATAAATTGTATGTAATACTTCTCTTAGCTGTTTTAAAGATGAAACAATATGAAAATAAAACAAGAAGTACAGTGACTGGCACATAAAAAGTTAGTTTTACTTCCCCTTACCTCTATTATTTTGCCTCTATCTGATTCTTCTTTAAAGAGCTATATTATGGTACATATATGCAATAGCTCTTTTCACTTCAAGATGGTAGAGTGGTTAGTAGTATGAGTTTTGAAATCCAAGAGATCTAGATTCCAATTTTAGCTTCCTTATTTGGTATGTAACTTTGAGGCAATTTCTTAACCTTTCTAAGATGTTGTTGCCTCATCTATAAATATCATCTACCTCCAGGTTGTTACCAAATGGGATAAGCAGGTAAAAGACACTGAAAGGCCCACTAGCTGGAAGTGCTCAATGCATGTTAGCTATTGTATCTCTACTGCTAATATTTGTAACATAATTATTATTACATTTTTACATATTATTTTAGATCAGTGTTTCTTAATTTCAGGCTGAGGATGAGCAAACATTTTTATGTAGGTTTCTTTTCAACTTGGCTCTTAGAGACAGTGATTGTAGCTCTGTTTCCTCTCTCCCTGACTTATTGTAAGGATCTGAAATGGAGAATGTAACTAACGTGGGGTAGGAAATAGTATTTTGAATGACTGAAATCTGTGAAACTGTGAGTTACTAACAAAGACATGACTCTCCACTGACTAAAAAAGTCCGTCTGAGCTTGGCTTATATGAGGCAGATCACAAAGAAGGTTCTTTTATAGTCCCTTCTCTCTTCTAAAAGAGCAAAAGCCAACTTTAAGAGCAAGATAGAATGCAAGGCTTGGAGGCTATCTGCTCATGATGCACTGTCGTTCAGTGAAGATGCCGCTGTTGCTATCACTAGGCACATACCACAGCTTGCCACTAATTACCACCAATTTTGGGAACTGGACACTAAAAATAGACATTGCCTCATGAATTGGTTCACATGATGAACAGCTAAAAGGAATAATTAGCTATTTACATACTAGTATCTCATCTGGCCATTTTGAAAGTTTATTATGCTAATGCTTTTGCTGTTTCTTTTTTTAATTTCTTATCATACTTCCTCCAACAACTCTCTCTACACCCAAACTCCATGGGCTGAGATTGTGCTGAAAATTCCCTTTACCCTTTAATTCAAATCTTACTGCTTATTATCTTTCTAAATCTCTACTACTTTTCTATATCTGAGTCGTTGATGCAAGGGTAAATATATGTGTTTCACCTGGGGTAGTGGTAGCAAGGAGATTGCCCACTAAAATTTTTCTCTCTCTCTAATGAAGATGGATAAATATTTTACTAGAGCTTAACAACATTGTTAGCTAAGTGAATTATAGCCCTTTCACCAGAAGTCAAGGTAATAACAGGAAAAGAAGCAAAGGTTTAAGGTCACCTTAGTAGGAACTACAGGCAATGCCCAATATGGGCATAAGTAATTCATGGTTCATAATCACAAAGCACAAACCAAAGCAACACATTTCACAGGTAGAGGAAGTAGGATGTGGTAGGCTGCTCTGAACTGAGGTTTGGAATAGATACTGGCCTCCTGGAGCTGTTGAATGAACACAAGGGAAAATACAACTTAGAGACAAAACATAGTAAGCCTTTTAATCAGTCATTTAGTACTTCAGCAGTAGAAAGAAATTATAGCCCATGCTTTAATAGTAATAGTAAGCCCATGCTTCTATTGCTGACAGAGGTTGACCTTCATAGATAAAAGCCTTTAAGTCCTCCAAGCAGCCCCCAGACTCCACTCCAATCATTCTAAACAAGAAAATTCCTTAGTTGAGCATCGGCATTTCAAGCTTAGAAACTGCCTCTCATAAAGCAATGAGTTAGAAAGTAGGAAGCATAATCCAATTATGTCCAAAGAAGAACTACCACCAGCATCAAACTCTCCACAACAAATCCTGGTACTTTTAAGAAGGCTGTGGAATAGGAAGGACCTAAAAAAGATCTTCAAGACGCAGAGAGTCACGATGGTGTGATCACTCATCTAGAGACAGCCATCCTGGAATGTGAACTCAAGTGGACCTTAGAAAGCATCACTACAAGCAAAGCTAGTGGAGGTGATGGAATTCCAGTTGAGCTATTTCAAATCCTGAAAGATGATGCTGTGAAAGTGCTGCACTAAATATGCCAGCAAGTTTGGAAAACTCAACAGTGGCCACAGGACTGGAAAAGGTCAGTTTTCATTCCAATCCCAAAGAAAGGCAATCCCAAAGAATGCTCAAACTACCGCACAATTGCACTCATCTCACATGCTAGGAAAGTAATGCTCAACATTCTCCAAGCCAGGCTTCAGCAATACGTGAACCGTGAACTTCCTGATATTCAAGCTGATTTTAGAAAAGGCAGAGGAACCAGATATCAAATTGCCAACATCCGCTGGATCATGGAAAAAGCAAGAGAGTTCCAGAAAAACATCGATTTCTGCTTTATTGACTATGCCAAAGCCTTTGACTGTGTGGATCACAATAAACTGTGGAAAATTCTGAAAGAGGTGGGAATACCAGACCACCTGGCCTGCCTCATGAGAAACCTATATGCAGGTAAGGAAGCAACAGTTAGAACTGGATATGGAACAACAGACTGGTTCCAAATAGGAAAAGGAGGACGTCGAGGCTGTATATTGTCACCCTGCTTATTTAACTTCTATGCAGAGTACATCATGAGAAACGCTGGGCTGGAAGAAGCACAAACTGGAATCAAGATTGCCGGGAGAAATATTAATAACCTCAGATATGCAGATGACACCACCCTTATGGCAGAAAGTGAAGAGGAACTAAAGAACCTCTTGATGAAAGTGAAAGAGGAGAGTGAAAAAGTTTGCCTAAAGCTCAACATTCAGAAGAGGAAGATCATGGCATCTGGTCCCATCAGTTCAATTCAGTTCAGTTCAGTCGCTCAGTCGTGTCCAACTCTTTGCGACCCCATGAATCGCAGCATGCCAGGCCTCCCTGTCCATCACCATCTCCCGGAGACCACTCAGACTCACGTCCATCGAGTCCGTGATGCCATCTAGCCATCTCATCCTCAGTCGTCCCCTTCTCCTCCTGCCCCAATCCCTCCCAGCATCAGAGTTTTTTCCAATGAGTCAACTCTTCTCATGAGGTGGCCAAAGTTTTGGAGTTTCAGCTTTAGCACCATTCCTTCCAAAGAAATCCCAGGGTTGATCTCCCTCAGAATGGACTGGTTGGATCTCCTTGCAGTCCAAGGGATTCTCAAGAGTCTTCTCCAACACCACAGTTCAAAAGCATCTATGCTTCAGCGCTCAGCCTTCTTCACAGTCCAACTCTCACATCCATACATGACCACAGGAAAAATCATAGCCTTGACTAGACGGACCTTAGTCGGCAAAGTAATGTCTCTGCTTTCAATATGCTATCTAGGTTGGTCATAACTTTTTTTCCAAGGAGTAAGCGTCTTTTAATTTCATGGCTGCCATCACCATCTGCAGTGATTTTGGAGCCCCCAAAAATAAAGTCTGACACTGTTTCCACTCTTTCCCCATCTATTTCCCATGAAGTCATGCAACCGGATATCTGACTTTATTTTTGCGGGCTCTGAAATCACTGCATGTGGTGATTGCAGGCATGAAAAAAAAAAAAAAAAGCTTACTCTTTGGAAGGAAAATTATGACCAACCTAGATAGCATATTGAAAAGCAGAGACATTACTTTGCCAATAAAGGTCCATCTAGTCCAGGCTATGGTTTTTCCAGTAGTCATGTATGGATGTGAGAGTTGGACTGTGAAGATGTGAAGAAAGCTGAGTGCTGAAGAATTGATGGTTTTGAACTGTGGTGTTGGAGAAGACTCTTGAGAGTCCCTTGGACTGCAAGGACATCCAACCAGTCCATTCTAAAGGAGATCAGTCCTGGATGTTCATTGGAAGGACTGATGCTAAAGATGAAACTCCAATACTTTGGCCACCTCATGAGAAGAGCTGATTCATTGGAAAAGACCCTGGTACTGGGACAGATTGGGGGCAGGAAGCGAAGGGGACAACAGAGGATGAGATGGCAGGATGGCATCACTGACTCGATAGACGTGTGTCTGAGTGAACTCCAGGAGATGGTGATTGACAGGGAGGCCTGGCGTGCTGCGATTCATAGGGTCGCAAAGAGTCAGACACGACTGAGAGACTGAACTGAACTGAGCCAACAATATGTTCAGGATTTTCGTTGTTGTTGTGACAGGAATTTAAAAGAAGGGAAAGGATAGTGACCTACTGTTGGAGGAAGAAGGATGAAAAAATGTTTCTTAGAAGGCACATTGTTTGTTTGTTGTTTATTTGTTTTAATATTTAATATAAATTTATTTTAATTGGAAGCTAATTACTCTACAATATTGTATTAGTTTTGCCATACATCAACATGAATCCACCACAGGTGTACACGTGTTCCCCATCCTGAACCCCCCTCCCACCTCCCTCCCATTCTATCCCTCTGGGTCATCCCAGTGCACCAGCCCCAAGCATCCTGTAGCATGCTTCGAACCTGGACTGGCGATTTGTTTCACATATGGTATTATACATTTTTCAATGCCATTCTCCCAAATCATACCACCCTCTCCCTCTCCCACAGAGTCCAAAAGCCTGTTCTATACATCTGTGTCTCTTTTGCTGTCTCACATATAGGGTTATCGTTATGATCTTTCTGAATTCCATATATATGCATTAGTATACTATATTATTGTTTTTCTTTCTGGCTTACTTCTCTCTGTATAATAGGCTCCAGTTTCACCCACCTCATTAGCACTGTTTCAAATGTATTCTTTTTAATGGCTGAGTAATACTCCATTGTGTATATGTACCACAGCTTTCTTATCCATCCATCTGCTGATGGACATCTAGGTTGCTTCCATTTCCTGGCTATCATAAATAGTGCTGAAATGAACACTGGGGTCACGTGTCTCTTTCAATTCTGGTTTCCTCGGTCTATATGCCCAGCAGTTTGATTGCTGGGTCATAAGGCAGTTCGATTTCCAGTTTCTTAAGGAATCTCCACATTGTTTTCCATAGTGGCTGTACTAGTTTGCATTCCCACCAACAGTGTAAGAAGGTTCCCTTTTCTCCACACCCTCTCCAGCATTTATTGCTTGTAGACTTTTGGATCACAGCCATTCTGACTGGCATGAAGCGGTACCTCATTGTGGTTTTGATTTGCATTTCTCTGATAATGAGTGATGTTGAGCATCTTTTCATGTGTTTGTTAGCCATCTGTATGTCTTCTTTGGAGAACTGTCTGTTTACTTCTTTGGCCTATTTTTTGATTGGGTCATTTATTTTTCTGGAATTGAGCTGCAGGAGTTGCTTGTATATTTTTGAGATTAATCCTTTGTCAGTTGCTTCATTTGCTAATATTTTCTGCCATTCTGAAGGCTGTCTTTTCACCTTACTTATAGTTTCCTTTGTTGTGCAGAAACTTTTAATTTTAATTAGGTCCCATTTTTTTTTTTATTTTTGCTTTTATTTCAGAAGGCACATAGTTTTAAGACATGCTATCTGATTATATTACATTCCTGCTATTTTCAGCTTTCCTGGAAAAGTGGCATTTTCTATTTCTTGTTGTTTAGCCTGTTTTCTACAATCTCTTTCTCTAAGATTCCTTTTCAGAACTGCAATGATAGTAGCCTTTAAAATGTTTCTGCTCATTTCCTACATAGTATATAGCAAAGAAGAGCTTCTCTGGTGGCTCGGACAGTACAGAATCTACCTGTAATGCGAGGGACCTGGGTTCGATCCTTAGGTTGGGAAGATTCCCTGGAGAAGGGCATGGCAATCCACTCCAGTATTCTTGCCTGAAGAATTCCCATGGACAGAGGACCCTGACAGATTACAGTCCGTGGGGTCTTAAAGAGTTGGACACGACTGAGTCACAGAACATAGTGAAGAAAGCAACCATTTTTAGAGACAGCAAGTTATAAGAGGGAAAAAAAAAAAAAAGATATCGTTAAGCAAGACCATTAGAATTTTTCAAGGAAAGCTTGGCATTCCCAGGTGATGGTGATTTGTTGCTCTTTTGAAACTAGTAACCAATTTGTTCACTAACTCTTTGTTCACAGTATATCACTGACTATTGTATTATCACATCATGAAGAAAACTTACAAAATACTTCAAGTCACTAATGGGATAGAAGATAAATTTTAATGAGTTATATGAGAAAAGGAGATCCCCTGGAGGAGAGCATTGCAACCCACTCCACTATTCTTTCCTGGAAAACCCAATGGACAGAATAGCCTGGCAGGCTACAGTCCATAGGGTCACAAAGAGTCAGACACGACTGAAGTGACTTAGCATGTACGCATGAGAAAAAGGGGTCTTTTTTCTTAATTTCAAGCTCTTGTATCATTCCTAATCCTCTAAATCCTAATTATCATCTATCCATCTTTTAATTTCTATTGCCACATCTGATCCACATCTACATTGCAACAGTTTCTCTATCTCCAATTGCTTCTCATTGAAATTCATTGCTGACATAGTTGCCCAAGAAACACTACTAAAATATTACCCTTATTATGACTCCTTATGCTAAGAAATATCTACTAGTTCCTTATCACTAGTTAAATAAATTCCACAATCCCTAGTCAAAGCTTTCTATAACTTTCTCTTTATTGTCTGTCCATCCTATCTCTCATAAGGTGTTAAGTCTAATTAACCCAAACTAGAATAACCAATTTTCCAAAGCTAATGCATCTTCTCTTACAGAAATTTAGAAGCAATCTCAAAATCTACTCTGAATGAAGCCTTTCCTAATGTGATCACTACTCTCTATGTATCATAATAGCATCTTATTTGTATCACCATTATAGCACTGACAAACTCTGACTTGCATTAAAATTACACATTTACTCAAAAGTGTGCTTTTAACATAGTCATTGATCAATAAATACTTATTGAATTAATAAGTAAATGTTCTTTCAAAGTATTAACTATACATATGTTTAGATTAGGTACATAGAGGAGACAGGATACTTCTCTGATTGTACTGGTCTGCACAGTCGCTGAACAATGCCAGGTTATTATCCCAGAATAAGACATAAAGCTGAAATATTATTAACTTGTAGCAACACTTAATATATGATAGGCCTTCAGCATTAGTTTGATGAAAAGTAGAAAATATGAGTCACATTTGAAAATATAGGTATCTTTTAAATGTATTTTTTCTATTGAATAGGGAAATACTAGAGCTAAAATCAGCATTATGAGATATTACAAGCTGAAGTAGGTCTCATGTTGCAAACTGTACAAACTAAAGTTGCTGTTTTTTTTTCATTTAATATATGCATAAGTATCGCTAGAGCTAATTACATTACAGATATAGAGCTGTCAGTTATTTTTTTTCATTTCTGAAACCTTTCACTTCAGAAATCTATAAATGAGCTATAAGAGGGCCCTTGTGCAAGCAGACAGCTATAATTTTTATGTTTGCTTTTAAGCTGTATCATTAGAAAACACTTTTTTGCTTTTGCAATGAACAGTCCATGTGGGAATATATCCCAATGGGGGATCAAAAGACATCGGTGCAAAAACAAACAAATAAACAAGAAACTCCACTTTTTTCCAGTTCTCAATGCATCTGTTTCCTAAAACTATAGATTATCAGACAGTGGCAACAAATATGACTTTGTGGCTTCCAATCCAGTTCACCAGTGAAATCTTGTGACTTTTCTAGCTAGTGCATACTCTCATGTGGAGGATGAAAGATGTGATCCCCTTCAGAGCAAATGTACTGATCCCCTTCATTACATGTTCCCCTTCAGAGCAAAGTTATTTTAGTATAATCAATTTATGATTGCTTCAAAGTCATAACCTCTGAAAATAAACTACTGGTCATGTATGATGCATTATTTCTTACAGTATACCAAAGTATTATTCTTCATATTTTCATCTTGTTATCATCATAACACTTTTTTGAATGCCCATAGCAGACATAGTGCCATACTAAGAATCAAAGGAGTAGACACGAGGGCCAATCAATCCTATTCAAACAGGTTTTCCTGCTCACAAATCTGAGTGGATGCAATAACATTGACTGGGGCACTGGGAAAGAACTTTAAAGTGATCCCCTCTAATGAGCCTATTATCCTGTCTTCAGATTTATCCACTGAATTCAAGGATCCCTGTTCTTTCTCCCAGAAGAATGTGTCTATAAAGAGAAGACATATTGGTTAATGAATCATTAGCACGAAACTTTTCCCTGAATGAATAATCTTCAGTTCAGTTCAGTCGCTCAGTCGAGTCCGACTCTTTGCGACCCCATGAATCAAAGCACACCAGGCCTCCCTGTCCATCACCAACTCCCGGAGTTCACCAACTCACGTCCATCAAGTCAGTGATGCCATCCAGCCATCTCATCCTCTGTTGTCCCCTTCTCCTCCTGCCCCCAATCCCCGCATGCATCAGAGTATTTTCCAATGAGTCAACTCTTTGCATGAGGTGGCCAAAACTGGAGTTTCAGCTTTAGCATCATTTCTTCCAAAGAAATCCCAGGGCTGATCTTCTTCAGAATGGACTGGTTGGATCTCCTTGCAGTCCAAGGGACTCTCAAGAGTCTTCTCTAACACCACAGTTCAAAAGCACGTCCAAGGTAAGAGAAACCCAAGTAAGATGGTAGGTGTTGCAAGAGGGCATCACAGGGCAGACACACTGAAAACATAATTACAGGAAACTAGTCAATCTAATCACACTAGGACCACAGCCTTGTCTAACTCAATGAAACTAAGCCATGCCTGTGGGGCCACTGAAGACAGGCGAATCATGGTGGAGAGGTCTGACAAAATGTGGTTCACTGGAGAAGGGAATGGCAAACCACTTCAGCATTCTTGCCTTGAGAACCCCATGAACATTGTGAAAAGGAAAATGATAGGATACTGAAAGAGGAACTCCCCAGGTCAGTAGGTGCCCAATATGCTACTGGAGATCAGTGGAGAAATAACTCCAGAAAGAAGGAAAGGATGGAGCCAAAGCAAAAGCAATACCCAGCTGTGTATGTGATTGGTGATAGAAGCAAGGTCCAATGCTGTAAAGAGCAATATTGCATAGGAACCTGGAATGTAGGTCCATGAATCAAGGCAAATTGGAAGTGGTCAAACAGGAGGTGGCAAGAGTGAACATCGACATTCTAGGAATCAGCAAACTAAAAGAGATTGGAATGGGTGAATTTAACTCAGATGACCATTATATCTATTACTGCAGGCAACAATCTCTTAGAAGAAATGGAGTAACCACCATGGTCAACAAGAGAGTCCAAAATGTAGTACTTCGATGCAATCTCAAAAACGACAGAATGATCTCTGTTCATATCGAAGGCAAACCATTCAATATCACAGTAATCCAAGTCTATGCCCCAACCAGTAATGCTGAAGAAGCTGAAGTTCAATGATTCTATGAAGACCTACAAGACCTTTTAGAACTAACACCCAAAAAAGATGTCCTTTTCATTATAGGGGACTGGAATGCAAAAGTAGGAAGTCAAGAAACACCTGGAGAAACAGGCAAATTTGGCCTTGGAATATGGAATGAAACAGGAAAAAGACTAATAGACTTTTGCTAAGAAAAATGCACTGGTCATAGCAAACACCCTCTTCCAACAACACAAGAGAAGACTCTACACATGGACTTCACCAGATGGTCAACACTGAAATCAGATTGAATATTCTTTGCAGCCAAAGATGGAGAAGCTCTATACAGTCAACAAAAACAAGACCAGGAGCTGACTGTGGCTCAGATCATAAACTCCTTATTGCCAAATTCAGACTTAAATTGAAGAAAGTAAGGGAAACCACTAGACCATTCAGGTATGACCTAAATCAAATCTTTTATGATTATACAGTGGAAGAGAAAAATAGATTCAAGGGACTAGATCTGATAGATAGAGTGCCTGATGAATTATGGAAAACTGGTCAACTACTTGTAAACGAATGATGCTAGAACATTTTCTAGCACCATACAAAAAAATAAACTCAAAATGGATTAAAGATCTAAATGTAAGATCAGAAACCATAAAATTCCTAGAGGAAAACATAGGCAAAACACTCTCTGACGTAAATCATAGCAGGATCCTCTATGACCCACCTCCCAGAGTAGTAGGATCCTCTATGACCCACCTCCCAGAGTAATGGGAATAAAAGCAAAAATAAACTAATGGGACTTAAGTAAACTTAAAAGCTTTTGCACAATGAAGGAAACTATAGGCAAGGTGAAAATACCACCTTCAGAATGGGAGAAAATAATGGCAAATGAAGCAACTGACAAATAATTAATCTAAAAAAAAAAATACAAACAACGCTTGAAACTCAATTCCAGAAAAATAAGTGACCCAATCAAAATATGGTTCAAAGAACCAGACAGTTCTCCAAAGAAGGCATACAGATGGCTAACAAACACATGAAAAGATGCTCAACATCACTCATTATCAGAGAAATGCAAAACAAAACCACAATGAGGTACCATTTCATGCCAGCAGAATGGCAGCTATCAAAATGTCTACAAACAATAAATGCTGGAGCGGGTGCAGAGAAAATGGAACCCTCTTACACTGTTGGTGGGAATGCAGACTAGTACAGCCACTATGGAGAACAAAGTGGAAATTCCTTAAAAACCTGGAAATAGAACTACCATATGACCCAGAATTCCCAGTGCTGGGCATACACACCGAGGAAACCAGAATTGAAAGAGACACGTGTATTCTCATGTTCATCACAGCACTGTTTATAATAGCTAGGACATGGAAGCAACCTAGATGTCTATCGGCAGATGAATGGATACAAAATTGTGATACATATACACAATGGGATATTACTCAGCCATTAAAAAGAATGCATTTTTGAATCAGTTCTAATGAGGTGGATGAAACTGGAGCCTATTATACAGAGTTAAGTAAGTCAGAAAGAATAACAGCAATACAATATACTAATGAATATATATGAATTTAGAAAGATGGTAATGATGACCGTATATGTGAGATAGTAAAAGAGACACAGATGCAAAGAACAGACTTTTGGACTCTGTGGGAGAAGGTGAGGGTGGGATGATTTGAAAGAATAGCATTGAAACATGTATATTATCATATGTGAAATAGATCTCCTGTCCAGGTTTGATGCATGAGACAGGGTGCTCAGGGCTGGTGCACTGGGATGACCCTGAGGGATGGGATGGGAAGAGAGGTGAGAGGGGGCTTCAGGATGTGGAGCACATATACATCCATGGCTGATTCATGTGAATGTATGGCAAAAACCACCACAATATTGTAAAGTAATTAGCCTCCAATTAAATAAATAATTTTTAAAAGTAAATAAAATATTTAATTAAAAAAAAGTTATATTAAAGACTATACACAATTCATTGATTCTTTGGAGAATCACTGAAAATCATTCAGTGCATTATCAACAGCCTAGAAATAATAAATTAGTAGCATGAATAGAACTAACTTGGAACTGAGAAAAGTAGCATCGAATTAAAGATAACAATTTCTCTATAATACATCTCTAAAGTAAAAAATGGAAAAAAATAGGAAAAGGGTGAACATGAATAGTTCAGAAAAAAAGTGATTTCCCGTGTTAATGGAATGGGTTTTTTTGTTTGCTTTATTTGTTCACATTTTTTTTCAAGTATAACCTGAAGTGTAACTAACAATTATGTTCATACAATATTCTCAGGTCTATTCTAAGCAATTTATACATTTTAACTCTTTGCTTTTCACAGTAAAGCTGTGAAATAGATACAAGTATTATCTTCACTTTACAGAGAAGGAAACCGATACCAGAGCAGTTATGCACCTAATACAGGGTCAAACACTTCATGCAACATTGTAGAGATTTCCCCCTCATACATAAGCAAGTTCTTGCTTTGAAGGGATAGCATTTATAAGTAGCTTCCATTGTGACTCACTGGTAAAGAATCTGCCTGCAGTGTGGAAGACCTGGGTTCAATCACTGGGTTGGGAAGATCTCCTAGGGCAGGGAAAGATTATCCATTCCAGTGTTCTGGCCTAGAGAATCTCATGGACTGTGTAGACCATGGGGTCGCAAAGAGTTGGACATGACTGAGTGACTTTCACTTCACTTCAGCAATAAGAACTATCATGTATGGAGTACTTAGCATGTGCCAGACATTATGCTAATACGTTTGCATGGATTTGTTCATTTAAACTTTACAACAACTTGATTTGACATATATATTTTATTATTATTCATGTATTACAGATAAAGAAACTGAATCCCAAAGAGCTTAAAAACTTGCTCAAGGGTACACAACTGGTAAGTGGTCCAGAAACTAATTAAATACAAGTTTTTCAGCGTTCATCAGTTCAGCTCAGTTGCTCAGTCCTGTCCGACTCTTTGCTACCCTATGAGTCGCAGCACGCCAGGCCTCCCTGTCCATCACCAACTCCCGGAGTTCACCCAGACTCACATCCATCAAGTCAGTGATGCCATCCAGCCATCTCATCCTCTGTCGTCCCCTTCTCCTCCTGCCCCCAATCCCTCCCAGCATCAGAGTCTTTTCCAACGAGTCAACTCTTCGCATGAGGTGGCCAAAGTACTGGAGTTTCAGCTTTAGCATCATTCCTTCCAAAGAAATCCCAGGGCTGATCTCCGTACTCTCAGCCATTACAGTGCACTGCCTCCCTTCCTAGCAGCAATCAGTAGTTTAAAGGACGTCAGCCTGAGATGTTGATTGGCTGAAGTATCACAGAGTTTTTGCCAACAGTATACAGAGAGATTCTGAATGGTAAGCCAGCCACCAATTGTGGGGTGGATTTGAGATAAATAGAAACTTTTACAGAAGCATTTAAGTTGGGGCTCCTACCAAAAGAATCCCAAAATGTTGTACTCTCCCTTCAATTCACATAGAGCCACATTATCTTCAAGATAAACAAGCATAATCCAACCCAAAGGCAAACTTGATATTCAGTCAGTTCGATTAAAGAAAACAATTTAACATTTATCTGACACTTTTCTTCTCCAATACTTTCCAGAAAACATTAACTTCGGTATTTAATCCAACATCATTAGACAAACAATTGTACCAAAATAAAAGAAATAAGAATTCCCTTTTATCCCAGGACTTCAAAGCATATTATAAGTATCAATCAGTGCTCACATTAGACCTCTGAGGTGAGAACATTTTCACATGCAGTTTACAGATTAAACAGGAAAACAGTTACCCAACTAGTAATCAACACCCAAGGAACAGACACAGAAATCTTGGGTCTCAGTCCTCATGTTCTACTCCTTATATATCAAATATATTTAGAAGCAGCCTAACTAATAGCACTGATTGTTGTTTTCTTGCTAGCTAAAACTATGTATATAATAATCACTCTAATATGTATCAAGGATCACAGCATACTAATAATTTTGTGGAATCTAAAATAAATTTGAAATTTGATATGACTGCACATTTTTCTTTTTATTTAGTGTATGTTCTGGGATGGGGAGAATGGGGCTAAGAAAATGTATCTATGATTGGTTCTAGGAGGAGGATATTATACATAGTGCAAGTGTGTGATTGCATATAGACAAATAAATACATCACTCCAAAGCTCTAGTCTCTATCCATATTATGCTATAAAAAAACATTTAATTCTAAGTGAATAACTGTACAATGTAAAATATGACTACAAAAATTTACTGGCACTAACTGAATTTGTGAAATCCTTGAACATTATTGGAAATAGCCTACTACAATAATTATCCTAAACTTCTGCTACACTTAACAGCTTTTATGAGAACATTAAGGAAAGGCAACAATCTTGTTGTGTTTGCAGACATCATTTCATGTTCTGAAGTCTAATCTGTATCTTATTGTTGTTTCTTAAGATTTGCAAAAACTACCCATTGCAAAGTGACTTAAGGACTATGAACACTGTGATAGCAATTATGAAACAATATATTTAATTCATAATTATATGGAGTTTGAAGGGTTACTTGTGAAGATTAAATGAGATAATATATCTAAAGGAGACTCACACAATGTTTAGCACATGATGAAACTCAAAAAAATTGTTTAATTTTTTTTTAATTTCAAGCTATGTGACAGAACCTAGTCTGTTATCAGTTCTGAAAGTTGATATATGCGAAGGACAAATTTTTATGACTTCTCTGGAATGAAACAGCAGTTAATATGCTATTTTATTTCACTTCTGAAATATGATTGATAGGCCCTATAATTTCCAAAGAAGTCTTGATTTGAGAAAAGACAGGGAATGACATTGATTCCCAGCTATATACATTCCTCATCTTAAAAACTGAAGGGAAGTATCTTAGCTGGCTGTTATACATAGACCAATGAATCTATAAAGGTACAGCTTCAAGGTGGGTATTAAAAGGGTAAATAGATAACTGAATGAGCTTATGTACTTCTAGAAGAAACCCAGTCTCTTTCAAGCATGACAAGTCCTGCAAGTTAAGAATTCTTAACCCTTTTCAGTGTAGGTTAACTGGTTGTTGCTAACTGGTTGTTAACTGGTTGTTTCACTACAGTGAAACTTACTACTAGAGGCAAGTTTTACTTCAGTTTTTGTTTTTGTAATTTATATATACTCTACAAATCATGTATAGTGCTTTGACCCTTTGCCTGGGCATGACTTCTGCCTTCTGTTTTTCTTATTCTGAGTTCCCTCTCTGGTATTGATTTTTTATCCCATTCAACTCTTGGTATTTTATTTTCCTTGGGTTCTTATACTCTTAACATCTCTTTATTCTGGCCTTATACTCTACTATGTCGCCCCCAGTTCTGACTTGGATCCTTATTTCTGTGTTCTGTTGGAAGCCAGAATGACATGTATTTACCTTGAAATGCAGGAAACAGTAAAATCCATCAAATGTAGCACAGAACCAGACACAGTGTGGCAGATATAAGGTGAAAAATTAGGCTTGATTTCTGTGAACTCAGTGCCTACATGATTAAAAGGAAAGACTGCCTCTCTTAGCACAAAGGACAAAGATTCATCACCTCCATATTCTTTATGATTTCCTTCATTGCTAGCTAGATGCATCATGTCTATCTTAACCAATTTTGAAAAAAAATTATGAAAATAATATTATTATTTATCAGTAGTGGAGGCACTCTAAAAAGTAATAATTTGTAACTTCATAATCAGAGAGATGGAAGTCTCCTGTTTTGAGCCTATAAGGTTTTGGCAAATCTCATAATATAAGGAAGTAATGCAACTGAGCAATAAAATCTCAGTAGGGGAGTTCTGTATTCCTATATAAATGTGCATCTTCTCTGCCTGAAGAGTTCTATTTGAAACAAACCAGAGGTGCTGTGTCAAAAGGCCTGAACCTGCGTCCTTAATCAGCATTTTTGGGGCTTTTAGTCTGTGGCAGGAGTATGTCCTTGCTTAAAAAGTTCTTTAACCTGAAGTAAAAAAGATTAATTGATAGAAATTCAACTTTTTTTTCTTCAAAGGGAGGTATTTTCCTTCTTAATCATGTGTTATTAACCTCCAGACTAAGGGGACAATGAATGAATGACCAAATAAAAGGTGTGTCACCTGAGAATGGCCTTTCTTGAGTCAGTTCAGTTCAGTCACTCAGTTGTGTCCGAGTCTGTCACCTCATGTACTGCAGCACGCCAGGCCTCCCTGTCCATCACCAACTCCTGGAGTTTACTCAAACTCAACCATTAAGTCGGTGATGCCATCCAACCATCTCACCCTCTGTCATCCCCTTCTCCTCCCACCTTCAATCTTTCCCATCATCAAGGTCTTTTCTAATGAGTCAGTTTTTCGCATCAGGTGGCCAAAATATTGGAATTTCAGCATCAGCATCAGTCCTTCCAATGAATGCTCAGGACAGATTTCCTTAAGGATGGACTGGTTGGATCTTTTTGCAGTCCAAGGGACTCTCAAGAGTCTTCTCCAACACCACAGTTCAAAAGCATCAATTCTTCAGGGCTCAATTTTCTTTATAGTCCAATTCTCACATCCATACATGACTACTGGAAAAACTATAGCTTTGACTAGATGGATCTTTTTTTGCAAAGTAATGGTTCAATTTTTAATATGCTGTCTATATAGGCCATAACTTTTGAGAGTCAGCACATCACTAAAACTGTTAATTGGAAAGAACTTTCTGAGCGACATTTAGCTGGGGGAAAAAAATAAAAGAATCCTCTGCCTGCCTCTGCTATACCTTGCAGGCTCCTCTGTTCTGAATATATTTCTAATAGCTTTAGAAATTATTTATTATTTCCTGCATTCTTGGGACTGTTTACTATGTTTTAAGTGGAGGAGGGAAGAAATCTGTAGTGACCATGAACCTAGAGTCTTGGAGCTTGAAGAGCAGCAAATCTCCTTCCTTAGTTTTATAGTTAAGAACTTGCTTGTCTTCTGTAGATAAACAGATTGTCAATCTTCCATTATTCATCCCATATCCCAAGGTCTATTCTGCTTTCATTTATGTGATGTTTCTCAATGGCATATCTACTTTGGTTCTATATCCTTAGAGTTGATCTTCCTTAGTGTTCGGTTCATAATGGGAAATGCTGCTACCGCATTTATCCTGACAATCAGAGAACAAATGGAAACCATTCAATTCCATTGCCTCTAATCCCTAGTAAAAGTTTTATCTTTTATGTTATCTTTCTTAAAAAGGTAAAAGATTTATGCAATCTGAGGAAAAAACAGAGTATATATTATATACCAACCTTAAATGAGGAACCAAAAAAAATTGCAGGCTGGCTAAAGGAAGTATAATTTAATAGATGATAACTTCCTGTGATGGTTTTCTCCTCCCATCCCCCTCTCTCTCTCTCCCTCTTTTCCCACTTTTCTTCCCTTCCTAACTCCCTTTCTTCCTCATTTTACCAATCATTTTAGGGTCTATGATGTACCACATACTGTGCCATGTATTGAGTGTACAGAGAACAATAAAATAATAACTTGAAGCATTTGTGTGTAGATTCTCTGGCATAGTTACTTGAAAGGAAAATTAAGACCAGTGGTGGTGTGTTGGGTGTGGACAGGGTGTAGGAAATGGATGATTGCCACAGCAAATACAAAGGAAATAAAGATGAATAATTTGCAGTCTGTTTATAATAGAGGTGAATCTTGCTCCTAGGAGAAAACCCTATATTTCAAAACCTGAAGAGCAAAAACATCATATGAAATAGATGGTCTGATTAAAATATGCTCATGAGGCAGCTAGATAATATACACCAAAAAAAATCTGACAACTAAATTATAAAATCCTAAAGCTGAAGTCACCTTTAAGGATTGTATGATTCTATTCAGTGATATATAAAATTGTCTTTGTCTGAATTAGTCAAAGTTTTATCTGGAAAATTTTATAGCAATCTCTCTAATTATCAGTCTTGAGGAGGAAAAAAAAACAACAAACACTTAAATGGCTCAGTGTGAGAATCCCTGAATATCAGAATCTTATTTGAACATAATTCATTTCAACAAATAACATTTTGCTGGAGAAGATGGGCATAGGTAAGCATTTGGGGGCAATTCAAGGAACTTATAGTCTATTAGGAGAGTTAAGTCATGTATTAGGTTCAATCATGTAAATTCTGCTTATATGAGTCAAATATAACTAAATATCAGCAATTTTTTATAGTTCAACTTAACACCAGAAAACAAGTACACAAAGAATAAAACACAATTAAAACTAAAAAAAAAAAAAAAAGAATATGCAAAAATAGTATCCTGATTGATCAAATACAGGGATAAACTTTTGCTAGCTAGATGTGCAGGGAAGTAGGGTTAAGGAAATCAGGTTTCAGAAGGTTGGATTGGCAAGGTAGTGTTCTGTCTAGCTTTTACAAAATATTGACAAAAATTTTACACAAAAAGAGACAGGGGAGTAGGTAGAATAGTGGGAGCAAAAGTACATAATCAGTAAAGTACATGCACTTCAGTGTAAACAATGGGTAGTTAGCTGGAATGAGAAGTGAAGTGAAGTGAAGTGAAATGAAGTGAAGTGAAGTGAAGTGGCTCAGTCGTGTCCGAAATCTGCGACCCCGTGGACTGTAGCCTACCGGGCTCCTCCGTCCATGGGATTTTCCGGGCAAGAATACTGGAGTGGGTTGCCATTTTCTTCTCCAAGGGAACTTCCTGACCCAGGGATCAAACCTGGGTCTCCCGCGTTGTAGGTAGATGCTTTACCCCCTGAGCCACAAGGGAAGCCTCTTTATGAAGGTAAAGCATGGCATATAAAATTAGAACGGAAAATGGAGGTGAAACCAAAAATTATCTGGCACACCAAACTATGAGTTATAAATTTGATTCACCTCATCCAATCCTGATCAATCAGGATACTATTTTTGCATATTCTTTTCTTTTGAGGAGCCTTTCAACAATTTCATTGTGGCAGGGTTGTGTTAAATCGGAGCTGGACTTCAGAAGCTTGTCAGTGATGTACATGGTGTGTTAATTGTGAATGGAATGGAAAACAAAGGGAGCTTTCAACCAGCAGAGTAAAGACAATTAAGGTCGTATAAAATTGTAGAAGGTCCAATATTCTGAAGAGGAACCAGATATATTAGAGCTGCATATCCATAGACATCTCTGACAAATGGTAAGTATAGTTTGCCTCCAATATCTACAATATCTTCTTTTTTTCCTCTTTCCTGCCATTTCAAGGCACTTAATTTTCTTCTATTTTTTGTCCATTTTTTCTATTAAAATGAGTTCTCATGTAAAAATGGGTTCCAATATTTCACTCACAATGAGGTGTAAGTGAACATTACAGCTTAATATATCATGTCTTTTGCTCTTTCCCTACCCTCTATTCATAGCTCAAAATAATCAGCCAGTTGATTTGCTCGTGAGACTAGCAGTAGAATATTCACCAGAAGTAGAAAAACTAGGGGATCAAAATGTATGGCATTTATTTAACCATTAAAGTATTACAGCATTAACTACAAAGTCATTGACTCAAAGAGGGAAACAACCAGGGCTAAAGAATGATACATAGGATCACAGAATTCTTTTAGAAAAGACCCTAAAGTTCAGTTTCCTCAATTCTCCAAACAATGATGTGACTCTTTCTAAAGCATCTTTATCAAGAGGTCAAGCAGCATTTGTTTGCATATATTTTGAGATGGAGACCAACTTTATTCCCTGAGGCAGCAAATTCCATTCTCAATTCTAACTTTGTTATTATTAATCTTTCTTAAGCTAAGCTTAAATCTCCCTACCTACTCCCTCAACTCATCCATCGGTCAAAAATCTATTTTCTATCATGATAAGAAATAAGCTTACCCCTTATTCCAAAGAACACTCCTCTAAATATTTTAAAAGGGGTATGCTGTGGCCACTGAGTCTTCTCTTCTCAGGATAAGGAACCAATTTCTTTACATTTAAAAAAAAAATCAAATTCCTTTATCTAGATTATTTCTATTTTAGACATCTCCAGCTTATTCTATTCAAGACCCTGGAGGCCAAATAGAAATCAAAGAGCAAAACAGATTGATTTCTCTCAAATAATTTATAAACATGTATTTGGGGGATATAATAAAGGGATTAGTATCACATATGTGGAATCACTGCCAAGACCCAAGTTAAGGAAACTTTTCCCTGTTTTCTTCTAGGAGTTTTATGGCTTCATGTCTTTTGTTTAAGTATTTAATCTATTTCAAGTTGATTTTTGTGAATGCTATAAGTGTAGTAATCCTTATCTTAAGGATATTACTAAGATAAGGATTATAAGATAATTTGTAGTAATCAAATTTTCCTGACACCATTTATTGAAGAGACTCTTCTTTTCCCAGAGAGTGTCTTTGGTGTCCTTATCAACATCTTTTCCCAGAGAGTGTCTTTGGTGTCCTTATCAAATATTGTTGACCACATCCATTGGTGGGGATAAGTTCAAAATATGTCCTATTGACCTATATGTTTACATTCAGCCCAGTATCACACTGTTTCAATTACTATGTCTTTGTAAAATTAGAAGTGTGAAGCATTGATTTTTTTTTTCCTTTTTTCTCAAAATTAGTTTGGTTATTGTGATTCTTTGTGGCTTCACACAAATTTAAGACTTCCCTGGTGGCTCAGATGGTAAAGCATCTGTCTACAATATGGGAGACCCAGGTTCTATCCCCGGGTTGGGAAGATCCCCTGGAGAAGGGAATGGCAACACACTCCAGTATTATTGCCCAGAGAATCCCATGGACAGAGGAGCCTGGTAGGCTACAGTCCATGGGGTCGCAAAGAGTAGGACATGACTGAGCGACTTCGCTTTGCTTCACTTCACACAAATTTTAGAATCATTTTTATTATTTATGTGAAAAAATGCCAATGGAATTTGTCCTTATTTTTTTAAATTAAAGGATAATTGCTTTACAGAATTTTGTTGTTTCTGTCAAACCTCAACATGAATCAGATATAGGTATACATACATTCCCTCCCTTTTGAACCTCCCTCCCATCTCCCCCCCATCACACCTACATTCTTTTTCACATTCTTTTCCATTATGATTAATCACAGGATATTACATCTATGTTCATCAGTGATATTGACCTGTAGTTATCTTTTTTTGCGAGTTTTCTTTGTCTAGTTTTGGTATCAAGGTAAAGGTGGCCTCATAGAATGAGTTTGGAAGTATTCCTTCCCCTTAAATTTTTTGAAGGAGTTTTAGAAGGACAGGCATTAGCTATTCTCTAAATGTTTGATAGAATTCTCCTGTGAATACTTCTGGTCCTGGGCTTTTGCTTTTTTGGAGATTTTTGATCACAGCTTCAATTTCAGAGCTTGTAATTGGGTTGTTCATAATTTATCTTTCTTCCTGGTTCAATCATGGAAGATTGAACTATTCTAAGAATCTGAAAAATCAAGAGAGTTTCAGAAAAACATCTATTTCTGCTTTATTGACTATGCCAAAGCCTTGGACTGTGTGGATCACTATAAACTGTGGAAAATTCTGAAAGAGAAGGGAATACTAGACCACCTAACCTGCCTCTTGAAAAATCTGTATGCAGGTCAGGAAGCAACAGTTAGAACTGGACATGGAACAACAGTCTGGTTCCAAATAGGAAAAGAAGTACGTCAAGGCTGTATATTGTCACCCTGCTTATTTAACTTCTATGCAGAGGACATCATGAGAAATGCTGGACTGGAAGGAACACAAGCTGGAATCAAGATTGCCGGGAGAAATATCAGTAACCTCAGATATGCAGATGACACCACCCTTATGGCAGAAAGTGAAGAGGAGCTAAAAAGCCTCTTGATGCTCAACATTCAGAAAACAAAGATCATGCATCTGGTCCCATCACTTCATGGGAAATAGATGGGGAAACAGTGAAAACAGTGTCAGACTTTATTTTTGGGGGCTCCAAAATCACTGCAGATGGTGACTGTAGCCATGAAACTAAAAGATGCTTACTCCTTGGAAGAAAAGTTATGACCAACCTAGATAGCATATTCAAAAGCAGAGACATTACTTTGCCGACTAAGGTCCGTCTAGTCAAGGCTATGGTGTTTCCTGTGGTCATGTATGGATGTGAGAGTTGGACTGTGAAGAAGGCTGAACGCCGAAGAATTGAAGCGTTTGAACTGTGGTGTTGGAGAAGACTCTTGAGAGTCCCTTGGACTGCAAGGAGATCCAACCAGTCCATTCTGAAAGAGATCAACCCTGGGATTTCTTTGGAAGGAATGATGCTAAAGCTGAAGCTCCAGTACTTTGGCCACCTCATGCTAAGAGATGACTCATTGGAAAAGACTCTGATGCTTGAAGAGATTGCGTGCAGGAGGAGAAGGGGACGACCGAGGATGAGATGGCTGGATGGCATCACGGACTCAATGGACGTGAGTCTGAGTGAACTCTGGGAGATGGTGATGGACAGGGAGGCCTGGCGTGCTGTGATTCATGGGTTCACAAAGAGTCGGACACAACTGAGAGACTGAACTGAACTGAAGAATCTGTCCATTTAGTCTGGGTTATCCATTTTATTGCCATATAGTTGTTCATAATATTCTCTTATTATCCTATGTATTTCTGCATTGTCTGTTGTAACCTCTCCTTTTCCATTTCAAGTTTTGGTGATTTGATTCTTCTCTCTTTTTTTCTTGATGAGTCTGCTAAAGGACTGTTAAATTTGCTTATCTTCTCAAAGAACCAGCTTTTAGTTTTATTAATCTTTACTATTGTTTATTTAATTTCTTTTTCATTTATTTCTGCTTGGATCTTTATGATTTCTTTCCTTCTACTAATTTTTTGTGGTTTTTGTTCTTCTTTTTCCAGTTGTTTTAGGTGTAAATTTAGGCTGTCTGTTCGATCTTTTTCTTGTTTCCTGAAGTGGATTGTATTGCTATAAACTTCCCTCTTAGAACTGCTTTTGCTGCATCCCATAGGTTTTGAGTTGTCGTGTTCTCATTGTCATTTGTTTCTAGATAGATTTTTATTTCCCTTTTGATTTCTTCAGTAACCTGTTTGTTACTTAGAAACGTGTTGTTTATTCTCCATGTATTTGTGTTTCTTACAGTTTCTTTCTTGTAATTGATATCTAGTCTCATAGCTTTGTGGTCAGAGGATATGCTCAATATGATTTCAATTTTCTTACATATACTGAGGTTTAATTTGTGAACCAAGATATGGTCTATCCTGGAGAGTGTTCCATGTGCGCTTGAGAAGAAGGTGTATTCTTCTGCATTTGGATGGAATGTCCTGAAGATATCAATGAGATCCATCTCATCTAACATATAATTTAAGACGTGTTTCCTTATTAATTTTCTGTTTTGATGATCTGTCCATTGGTGTGAGTGGGGTGTTTAAGTCTCCTACTATTATTGTGTTACTGTCAATTTCTCCTTTTATGTCTGTTAGTGCTTGTCTTATGTATTGAGGTGCTCCTATGTTAGGTACATAGATATTTACAATTGTTATGTTTTCCTCTTGGATTTATCCCTTGATCATTATGTAGTGTCCTTCCTTATCTCTTGTAATCTTCTTTATTTTAAGGTCTATTTTTACTGATATGAGGATTCCTACTCCAGCTTCTTTTGCTTCCCATTTGCCTGGAATATATTTTTCCATCCTCTCACTTTCAGTCTATAAGTGTCTTTAGGCCTGAAATGAGTTTCTTGTAGATAGCATATATATATGGATCTTGTTTTTATATCCATTCAGCCAGTCTGTGTCTTTTGGTTGGAGCATTTAATCCAATTACATTTAAAGTAATAATTTATATATATATATATATATATATATATATGTTCCTATTTTCATTTTATTAACTGTTTGGGGTTGATTTTGTAGATCCTTTCTTCTTCTCTTGTGTTTCTTGACTATATAAGTCCCTTTAAAATTTACTGTGAAGGTGGTTTGGTGGTACTGAATTCTCTTAAACTTTGCTTGTCCGAAAAGCTTTTGATTTCTCCATCAATTTTGAATGAGATCCTTGCTAGGTACAGTAATCTTGGTTGTATATTTTTCCCCTTCAGTACTGTAAATATATCCTGCCATTCCCTTCTTACATTCAGAATTTCTGCCGAAAGATCAGATGTCAAGCACATGGGGTTTCCCTTGTAAGTTACTTGTTGCTTTTCCCTTGCTGCTTTTGATATTCTTTCTTTGTGTTTAGTCTTTGTTAGTTTGATTAGTATTTTTCTTGGCATGTTTCTCCTTACGTTTATCTTGTATTAGAACTCTTTGTGCCTCTTGGACATGATTGACTATTTCCATTTCCATGTTCAGGAAATTTTCAACTATAATCTTTTCAAAAATTTTCTCATACCCTTTCTTTTTCTCATCTTCTTCTGCGACCCCTATAATTTGAATGTTGGCACATTTGATATTGTCACAGAGGTCTCTGAGAGTATCCTCAGTTCTTTTCATTTTTTTTTTTTACTTTATTCTGCTCTTCAGAAGTTATTTCCATCATTTTATCTTCCAGCTCATTGATTAGTTCTTCTGCTTCATATATGTTGCTATTGATTCCTTCTAGAGATTTTTTTTTAATATCAGTAATAGTGTTATTTATCTCTGTATGTTTATTCTTTAATTCTTCTAGGTTTTTGTTAATTGATTCTTGCATTTTCTTCATTTTGTATTTAAGGTTTTGATCACCATTGCTATCATTATTCTGAATTCTTTTTCAGGAAGTTTGCCTATTTCTTCTTCATTTATTTGGACTTCTGTGTTTCTAGTTTGTTCCTTAATTTTGCAGTGTTTCTCTGCCTTTTCATTATTTATTTTTTTAACTTATTGTATTTGAGGTCTCCTTTTCCCAGGCTTCAAGGTGGAATTCTTTCTTCCTTTTGTTTTTTTCCCTCCTAAGTTTGGTCCAATGGTTTGTGTAAGCTTTTTATAGGATGAGATTTGTGCTGAGTTTTTGTTTGTTTGTTTGTTTTTCCTCTGTTTGACTTCCCTGGTGGCTCAGATGGTAAAGTGTCTGTCTACAATGCGGGAGACCTGGGTTTGATCCCTGGGTTGGGAAGTTCCCTGGAGAAGGAAATGGCAACCCACTCCAGGGTCTTGCCTAGAAAATCCCATGGACAGAGGAGCCTGGTGGCCATGGGGTCGTAAAGAGTCGGACACGACTGAGCGACTTCACTTTCACTTTCTGTTTGGCAAGGCTGAGTGAGATGACAATCTTGTCTGCTGATGATTGGGCTTGTATTTTTGTTTTGTTTGTTGTTTAGATGAGGCATCCTGCACAGGGTGCTACTGGTGGTTGGGTGATGGCAGGTCTTATATTCAAGTGGTTTCCTTTGTATGAGTTCTCACTATTTGATACTCCCTAGGGTTAGTTCTCTGGTAGTCTAGGGTCTTGTAGTCAGTGTTCTCACTCCAAAGGCTCAAGCCGTTAGCTTAAATCTGAAGATGACCCAAAGCTGGTGGGGATATCAAATTTGTTGAAGAACAAAACTGAGATTCAAAATTAGCTCAGTATGGCTGAAGTACTGGGCCCTCCCAGCCTCTTCATAGCCCAAGTGGAGGGCTAGAATTTTGATGAGCACTGAATTAAATCTATAGGTGGTTTGGGGTAATATGGACATTTTAACAAAATTAATTCTTCCAATTTATGAATATAGGATATCTTTACATTTGTTTGTGTATTCTTCAATTTCTTTTATCAAAGCCTTGCAATTGTCAGTGTATAAGATCTTTTAGCTCTTTGGTTAAATTTATTTCTAAGGATTTTATTGTTTTTTTTTGGTACTATTGTGAATGGCATTGCTTTTTAAATTTCTTTTTCAAAGGTTTTGTTGTTTGTGTACAGAAACACAATTTTTATGTTTACTTTTTTATTCTGCAACAGCTAAGGTTTTGATTAGCTCTAACAGGTTTCTGGGCATGGTCTTCAGGTATTTTTCATATGTAAGCTCATGTCTTCTGCAAACAGAGACAATTTTACTTCTTTTCTTATTTGGAAACCTTTCAAACAGAAAATTGAAATTAACAAAATGAAAATGTAATCTATAGAAGGGAGAAATATTTGCAAATCACATATATTAATATACAAAATATTAAAGAATTCATACAACTCCATAGAAAAAACAAACAACTGATTTAGAAATGAACATAGGAATTGAATAGACACTTTTTTCCCCAAGGAGAAGTACAAATGACCAACAAGTACATGAAAAGAGGCATCTCAAAAAAAAAAAAAAATAGAACTACCATATATTACAGCAGTCCCACTTCTGGGTATATAGCTAAAAGAATTAAAATCAGGATTTCAAAGTGATATCTGCACTGTCATTTTCATTGCAACATTATTCACAATAGTTGAGATACTTATGAAAGATCATGCTTAGTCTGTATAGATCGATGAAAATAGAAAGTTTCAGTTTTTTTTTTTTTTTTTTTGGAAATTTCAACACACTTTGCCATGTTCCAATTTTAGTCAAGACCATTTCCACTAGATGTAGATAATTCATGTACCTTCCCCTTTACCATCTAGTATGTCTTGCTACTAGTTTTTTCATCTTCATTAGATGTGTGCCATGCATGTCTTTATCTGGGCAGGTGGCTTGCATCATCTGCCCATTTATAAAACATCTACCCTCTCTTCTTTTGTCTTCATTCAGCTGATAGTTATGAATCTACAATCATTAGGTCTGTAGATTTCTATGCAGTTTGCAGACCAAGCTTTAAAATATTCATGTTTCTTTTATTCTTTTGAGTTGCCTTATCATTCTACCCTAAATAAGGATCAAGATACCTTTCATAGTATGTTGATGCTCTTCAGAGAAAAGATCCAGAAGGCATAGTCTGAGACGAAAAACTGGTATGAGAAAACTGGATGAATGAAAGCAGGATGAATAAGGAAATATTTTCCCTCAAAATGTGAAAAATCATCTTCCCATAATATTTAGTCATTCCTGTTTCTGTGCTGCTATGCTATTTTGGTCTGGGTCTTGTGAATGGGTGTTTGGGATGTCATTTTAATTTAGCACCATCATCACGATAAGAGCAGCTGTCCAGAATTCATATTTCCAAAGGATTTTTTTTTTTAAAAAACTGTTTTGAAATAGATGTTCTGACTGCTTTACTGAAAACAAAAAAAAAAATCTATGTGTACATGTGCAGTCTTTTTCCCTTTGGGTCTCTCTACTTCCAAATGCTTATAGTGCTTTTTGGCTTCAAAATAGTTTTGTGCAATGGATCACTTTAAACACACATACAACAGTATACACATATGCACACATGGTTGGATGGCATCACCGACTCAATGGAGATGAGTTTGGGTAAACTCCAGAAGTTGGTGATAGACAGAAAGTCCTGGCATACTGCAGTCCATGGGGTCACAAAGAGTTGGACACGACTGAGTGACTGAACTAAACTGAGGTACACACTCTTCTTCTCAGCATACTCTGCCTCAGCATGTACCAAACATAAGACTGAAAACAACATCTTGTTGTATTATTTAAAATGTAGTATTTATAATGCAAAACCCACACTGCCATAATGTCCTGAAACAGTATGAATTCGTGATTAAGAGCACAAACTTTGTTGTTAAGCAGACATGGAATCAAATCCCAGTTCATATTTGTTAGCTCTGTGACCTCAGGAAAAATTAATGAACTTCTCTGATCTCGATATCCTAATAGATGAAATGTAGACATGTTAGTATTTATTTCTGTGTAACAAAGCATCCCAAACCACTGTGGCTTAAAACAATAGTTGCAAATATAGTTGAGCTAAACAACAAATTAGTTTGCAACTCTGTGGTTTGACAATTTAGACTGGGATCTGCTGAGTGGATCTTCTGGCTCCAAATGGATTTTTCTTATGCATCCTTAGTCAGCTACGGGTTAGTTAGGAGGCTGTTTTTCCAGACTTTGGCTAATATTAACTAGCTCTCTCCAATGTGGCCTCTCATCCTACACCAAGTTAGATTACCCTTGAACACATGGAAATGGCAGAGTTCACACACACACACACACACACACACACACACACACACACACACACACACAGACTCAGACTCTGAATTGGCACAATATCACTTTTAACATCTTTTATTAACCAAATCAGCTAACAATGAAAATTTAGTTTTAAAGAGTGAGGATAAGATCACATCTAGGTGGCAGGAGGAGTATAATGTGGAGCTAACTTCTCTCACAAATTCATTAAAAATACATCTATGTATGGAATTATTCTCACAGAACATCTCTTTCACACTAACAAAATACTTCAGACTTCCAAAAGGAATGAAACTTTCCACATATCTGAGTAGGGCAAAAAAAAAAAAAAAAAAAAAGAGAGAGAGAGAGAGATACAGAGAGATACAGAGAGAAAGGAACTGGGATGGAACTTGCATCCCTGGGAAGGAGCTTTAAAGTGGAAAGGTTTCCACACAGTGAGAAATCCTATTATCTCACTGATGAGATCAGCTGGGACAGAGGGGGAGCTTTGGAGCCTCAAAGGAGAGCATAGCACCCAGTTTGCAGAAGGCAAAGTGGAGAGAGACCTGCACAGATCATCTGGTCAGTGCCAGATGACTCTCTTTATTGGACTCCACTTGTCCACTGGGGTAATTGGGGGCTGGGTGCTGAGGCTCAGGTTTTGAAGATAAGACCATGGGAAGAGAACTGAATTTGGATGCATGGAGACAGCCTGAGGGGGCTACAGTGTTATCTGCCACAACCTAGGGAATACAAGAAAAAGCCTGGGCCTACCAGAGAGGCAAGGAGCCCTTGTTCTGGGGTGTTTGATTAGAAGGGTGGTCCACCATAGATCTTTCTTTTCATGTGTTCTCAAGCAGCACAGTACCACCTACATGAGCTCTAGGGCCAGGTGTGAACTGCTTCTGTTATCATGGTCTCTAGAGCAGAGTGCAGACTGCTGCTGCCACTGGGAGTCCCACAAGAGGGCACAAGTTGCTGCTGCCACTTCCCAAGGAGCATATACAACCCACCACTGCCACCTCCAAGTATCCCACAACTGGGAACTAATCACTGCCCTTACCTTCCTGGAAGCAAGCATGGGTTGCACAACTGCACATCCTCTATGAAGTGGATAATGGCTAGAACACTCTTAGGAAAGAGATGGCAAGCATCCAAACCAAAAACATCCCTTATGTTAAAAAATATTAAGACCACACAAACTATGATGATATGCTCCCACAAATAAATAGCCATCCAAGACTGCAGTAGAAAATTATTTCTCCTAAACTCACAGAATAAGAGAAAAATAAACAAAATGAAAAAATAGAGGAGCCATTCTCAGTTAAAAGACCAATAGAAATCACTTGAAGGAACAAACAATAAAACAGACCTTTTCAGTCTAACAGACAAAAAGTTCAAAAATGAGGTAATGAAAATACTGAAAAAATTAAGAAAGACTATTGACAGAAATACAGAGTACTATAAACAGAAACTATAAATTATAAGGAAGATACAAGAAAAATTAGAAAATTCATTTCCTGAGACAAAAGCTGAGCTGAAGGCAATGATTAGCAGAATGAATAGTTTGGAATAAAGAATAAATAATCTGGAAAGTATAAAAATGGATATTACCCAATCAAAACAGAAGACAGAAAGCTAAACTTAAAGAAATAAAAGATACCTGTGAAATAATATAAAGCATGCCTATGTATGCATAATAGGCTTTCCAGAAGTAGAAGAAAGGAAAAGGGGGGTTGAAAATGTATATGAAAAACATTATAGCTGGAAATTCCCCAAACTTAAACAATGAAGCAGATATATAGATACAGGAAGCACAGAAGGCCCCAAACAAGATAAATCCAAATAAACTTATCTGAAGGCATTTACAAAAATGGCAAAAGTTAAAGATAGAGAGAAGATTCTAAAGGCAGTAAGAGTTAATTACAAGCGATCCCCATAAGGCTACAAGCTTATTTCTATACAGAAACACTGCAGGATGGAAAGGAGTGGCAAACAATATTAAAAGTCTTGAAAGGGAAATATATGAAATCTAGAATACTCTATTCAACAAGATTATTTGGAATAGGAAGAGAAATAAAGAATTTCTCAGACAAACAAAAATTAAAGGACACAGCAATACTAAACCTAGCTTAAAAGAAAAATTTAAATGACATTTTTAAATAGAAAAGAAGCAAGAAGATATAGGAAGGAAGAAGTCACAATTGGAAAGTTAATCACTTAAATTAGCTAGTAAACAGATCAAAAAGAAAATAAAAATATTTGTGGAAGTAATGATAAACACAATGAACAGAAAATGAATAAAGACATAAAAATGGACATCAGAATCAAAAAATTTGGGAAGGGAGAATAAGAAAATGCTGATTTTTTTCTTTCCTTTTTTTTTTTTTAAGAATGTGTTTGAGCCTGTATGACTATCCGTCTAAAGCAAGCAGATATAAAAAGGGATTAACATACTCGAAAAAATAGAACTTCTATTCAAAACATACAATATATTCTCAAAATAAAAAAAAGAAGAGAACACAAGAATAAAACAAAAGTAAATAGTCAAACCACAAAAAAAAGGAACAAAGAAGAAACAAATAACTGAAAAGCAAGATTTTAAATGACAACAAGTACATATGTATTAATATTACCTTAAATGTCAATGAACTAAATGCTCTAATCAAAAGACATAGAGTGGCAGACTGTATAAAAAGCAAGAACCTACAATATACTGCCTACAAGAGAACCATTGTAGTGCAAAAGACACACATAAATTGAAAGTGTGAGGATAGAGAAGATATTTCATGTAAATGGAAGAGACAAGAAAGCAGGTGTTGCAATATTCATATCAGACAAGATACAGTTTAAAATAAAATCCATAAAGAAAGATAAAGAAGGATACTATATAATAAAAAAAAAAAAGGTCAATACAAGAAGAAGATTTTACACGTCAACTTATACACCCCTAATATAGGAGCACTCAAGCATATAAAACAAGTACTAACAGACACAATGGGAGAAATTGATGGGAAAACTGTAGTAGTAGGAGACTTTAACATTCCACTCGTATCAATGGACACAGACCAGGACATTATACCCCCTCCAAAAAAAATGCAAACTCTTTTCAAGTGCAAATGAAACATGCATGTGTGCATATTAAATCAAGTCAGTCATGTTCAACTCTTTGCAATCCTAGGGACTGTGACCCATGATGCTCTTCTGTCCATGGGATTCTCAAGGCAAGAATACTGAAATGGGTTGCCATGCCCTCCTCCAGGGGATCTTTCCAAACCAGGGATCAAACCCACATCTCTTAGGTTTGTTACATTGGCAGGTGCCATCTGAGTAGCCTGCAAATGGAATGTAAGAGGACACAAAACTAACTTCAACAAATAAGAGTATAGAAATAATTTCAATCATCTTCACTGAGAGCAATGGCATGCATCTAGAAGTCAACCACAGAAAAATAAATTATAAAAATTTCATGGAGATTAAAAAAGCTTGCTAATGAAAAACCAATGATCAATCAAAGTAATTCATAGAGGTAAGTTCACAGTGATAAAGGCCTACTTAAGAAACAAGAAAAAATATCAAAAAAACAACCTAACTTACCTCATAAATAGATAATTTTATCAGCCCAATCACTAGAAGTGAAATAGAATTTGCAAAAATATCTTCCTACAAACAAAAGTCCAGAACCAGACAGCCTCACAGACAAATTCTATGAAGTATACAAAGAAATTATACAAATTCTTTTCAAACTTTTCCAAAAGATGGAACACCAGGGAACACTTCCAAAAATATTCTATGAAGCCAACATCACCCTGATAGGAAAACCAAAGATACCACCAAAAAAGAAAATTACAGGTCAATGACTTTGATGAATATAGATATAAAAATTCTTAACAAAGTATTAGCAAATGAAATTAAACAACATATAAAAAGATCATATACCACAATGAAATGGAATTCATCTCAAGTTCACAAAGATGGTTCAACATACACCAGTCAATGTAATATACCATACAAACAAACAAATAAAAAATGTGATAATCTCAGTAGATGTAGAAAGAGCATTGGACAGATTGAACATTCATTACTTATTTAAAAAACAGTTCAGTTCAGTGGCTCAGTCGTGTCTGACTCTTTGCAACCCCATGAATCGCAGCATGCCAGGCCTCCCTGTCCATCACCATCTCCCAGAGTTCACTCAGACTCACGTGCATCAAGTCCGTGATGCCATCCAGCCATCTCATCCTCGGTCGTCCTCTTCTCCTCCTGCCCCCAATCCATCCCAGCATCAGAGTCTTTTCCAATGAGTCAACTCTTAGCATGAGGTGGCCAAAGTACTGGAGTTTCAGCTTTAGCATCATTCCTTCCAAAGAAATCCCAGGGTTGATCTCCTTCAGAATGGACTGGTTGGATCTCCTTGTAGTCCAAGGGACTCTCAAGAGTCTTCTCCAACACCACAGTTCAAAAGCATCAATTCTTCGAAGCTCAGCCTTCTTCACAATCCAACTCTCACATCCATACATGATCACTGGAAAAAACATAGCCTTGAATCGACGGACCTTAGTTGGCAAATTAAAGTCTCTGCTTTTGAATATGCTATCTAGGTTGGTCATAACTTTTCTTCCAAGGAGTAAGCGTCTTTTAATTTCATGGCTGCAGTAACCGTCTGCAGTGATTTTGGAGTCCAAAAAAATAAAGTCTGACACTGTTTTTACTGTTTCCCCATCTATTTCCCATGAAGTGATGGGACCAGATGCCATGATCTTCGTTTTCTGAATGTTGAGCTTTAAGCCAACTTTTTCACTCTACTCTTTCACTTTCATCAAGAGGCTTTTTAGCTCCTCTTCACTTTCTGCCATAAGGGTGGTGTCATCTGCATATCTGAGGTGATTGATATTTCTCCCGGCAATCTTGATTCCAGCTTGTGTTTCTTCCAGTCCAGCGTTTCTGATGATGTACTCTGCATAGAAGTTAAATAAGCAGGGTGACATTATACAGCCTTGATGTACTCCTTTTCCTATTTGGAACCAGTCAGTTGTTCCATGTCCAGTTCTAACTGTTGCTTCCTGGCCTGCATACAGATTTCTCAAGAGGCAGGTAGGTGGTCTGGTATTCCCATCTCTTTCAGAATTTTCCACAGTTGATTGTGATCCACACAGTCAAAGGCTTTGGCATAGTCAATGAAGCAGAAATAGATGTTTTTCTGAAATGCTCTTGCTTTTTCCATGATCCAGCAGATGTTGGCAATTTGCTCTCTGGTTCCTCTGCCTTTTCTAAAAGCAGCTTGAACAGCAGGGAGTTCACGGTTCACATATTGCTGAAGCCTGGCTTGGAGAATTTTGAGCATTATTTTCCTAGCATGTGAGATGAAAACGAAGATCATGGCATCCTGTCCCATCACTTCATGGGAAATAGATGGGGAAACAGTGGAAACAGTGTCAGACTTTATCTTTTTGGGCTCCAGAATTACTGCAGATGGTGACTGCAACAATGATTTTAAAAGACTCATTCTCCTTGGAAGAAAAGTTATGACCAACCTAGATAATATCAAAAGCAGAGACATTACTTTGCCGACTAAGGTCCGTCTAGTCAAGGCTATGGTTTTTCCGGTGGTCATGTATGGATGTGAGAGTTGGACTGTGAAGAAGGCTGAGCACCGAAGAATTGATGCTTTTGAACTGTGGTGTTGGAGAAGACTCTTGAGAGTCCTTGGACTGCAAGGAGATTCAACCAGTCCATTCTGAAGGAGATCAGCCCTGGGATTTCTTTGGAAGGAATGATGCTAAAGCTGAAGCTCCAGTACTTTGGCCACCTCATGCAAAGAGTTGACTCTTTGGAAAAGACTCTGATGCTTGAAGAGATTGCGGGCAGGAGGAGAAGGGGACGACCGAGGATGAGATGGCTGGATGGCATCACGGACTCGATGGACGTGAGTCTGAGTGAACTCTGGGAGATGGTGATGGACTGGGAGGCCTGGCATGCTGTGATTCATGGGATCACAAAGAGTGGTATACGACCGAGCGACTGAACTGAACTGATAAAAAGTCCAGTATTGCCAAGGCAACCCTGGGTGTGAGGAAAAAAGCAGGAGGCATAAGTCTCCCAGGCTTCAAAGAATACTATAAAGCTACAGGAATCAAATCATTTTGGTATTCGTATTGGTACAAAAATAGACATGTTAATCAAATGGAATGCAATACACAGCCCAGAAATAAACCCACACACCTACAGTCAATTATTCTTTGACAAAGGACATAAGAATATAAAATGGGAAAAAGAGCCTCTGTGACAAGTGGTGCTGTGAATGTTGAACAACTGCTTGTAAATCAGTGAAGTTAGAACACACCCTCACACGATACACAAAAATAAGCTCAAAATAGCTTAAAGATTTAAGCATAAGAAACATTATAAAACTCCTAGAAGAGAGCATAGGTTAAATATTATCTGACATAAATTGTATGAATATCTTCAGTCAGTCTCCCAAAGCAATAGAAATAAAAACTAAGCTAAACAAATGAGAACTAATCAAACTTACAAGCTTTCACAGAGCAAAGTGTTAGATATTAAGTCATGTACAATTCTTTGTTTACAGTAGCCTGCCAGGCTCCTCCATCTATGGTATTCTCCAGGCAAGAATACTGGAGTAGGTAGCCTTCCCCTTCTCCAGAGGATCTTCTTGACCCAGGGATCGAACCCAGGTCTCCCACATTGTAGGTAGATATTTTACCATCTGAGCCACTAAGGAAGCTCTTTGCACAGCAAAGAAAATCATAAAAAAAAATGGTACTATATGTAATGGGAGAAAATATTTGTCAATGATGCCACCAACAAAAGCTTAATTTTCAAAATATGGATCATACAACACAACAACAAAAAAAAATCATAAAATGAGCAGAAGACCTTAACAGACATATCTTCAAAGAAAGCATGTAGATGATCAGTAGGCACATGAAAAGATATTCAACATTACTCTATTAAATAAATGCAAATTAAAACTACAATGTGGTACCACTTCATATCAGTCAGAATGGCCATTATTAAAATGATGTCCAAAAATAACAAATGTTGGAAAGGGTATGGAGAAAAGGGAACACTCCTATGCTGTTGGTAGGAATGTAAGTAGATGTAGCCACTATGGAAAATAGTATGGTGGTTCTTTAGAAAGCTAAAATAGAATTGCCATATGATCCAGCAATCCCATTCCTAGGCATATACCTGGGCAAAACTAATTTCAAAGAGATACATGTACCCCCATGTTCATAGCAGCACTATTGACAGTAACCAAGACATGAAAGCAAACTAAATGCTCAGCAACAGATGAATGGATAAAAATGTGGTACATATATATAATGGGATACTTGTTATTGTTGTTGTTTAGTCATGTTCAAGTCTTTACAACTCCATGGACTGCAGTATGCCAGTCCAGGTGAGAATATTCGAGTGGGTTGCCATGCCCTTCTACAGGGGATCTTCATGACCCAGGGATTAAACCCGTGTCTCCTGCATTGCAGGCAGGTTATTTACTGACTGAGCCAAGACGGAATCCTGATATCACTGATGGGTTGAATCAGAAAAAAATGGCACAAATGAGAAACAGACTCACAGACATCAAGACTGGATTTGTGGTGGCCAAAGGAGATGAGGGGGAGGCAGAAGGATGAAATGGGAGCTTGGGATTTGTAGATACAAACTAATACATTCAGTATGGATAAGCAACACAGTCCTATGGGAGCTATATCTGATCTCCTGAGATAAATCATAAAGAAAAAGACTATTTATAAAATGTATATATGTATATAACAGAGTTGCTTTGCTGAATAGCAGAAATTTGCATGACATTTCCAATCAATCAACTATACTTCAATCTAAAAAAATAGTAGTGAGGAAACAGATTCCTCTTGATAGGAATAGCAACAAAGTTAAATAGGGTGTGGAAAAAGGAAGCAGGGAACAGTTAGGGACATGTTATCATTGGAGATAATAATAATTTGTTGTTGTTCAGTCACTAAGTCATGTCTGACTCTTTGCAACCCCATGGATTGCAGTACACCAGGTTTCCCTGTCCTTCACTATTTCCTGGAGTTTGCTCAAACTCATGTTCATTGAGTCAGTGAGCTTATTCAACCATCTCATCTTCTGTTGCCCCCTTCTCCTCCTGCCCTCAGTCTTTCCTAGAATCAGGGTATTTTCCAATGAGTCTGCTCTTCACATCAGGTGGCCAATAATAATAAGAATATGTGTATATCTTAACATCAATGTGAATTAATTAGATAATATGCATAGAGTTCTTAGTATAGTTTCTGACATTAAATACTGAGTAAAAGTTTGTTCTTGCTGTTATGTCAATCATCTTAATCAGACATCTGTTGCTGTTGGTGCAAGATTTTACATAAAGTTCCTGAATTATCAACATTCTGTGGTAAATTAGTGTTGCAGATATCTATTCGTGTATTTTAAATCTGATTCAGTACATGAACCTTGAAGAATCTAATCTGCTTCCTCAATAAAGTCTCTAACTAGTTTTTTTGATAGTCTTCACATTCTGTCTGGTTAACAGTCACCCAGAGATATAATTTGTGGGACCTGTCATAGTCATCCATAGGTCAACTAAGAGAATTGGGAATGGGAAGAAAGACCACTTACTTCCTAGATAGCAATTTCTGGAATGTATTGGACCATATCCTCTTTGTACAGTTCAGCAATTTTCTAAAGTTTAAAATTCTGTCATTTCTGAATGCTCTCCCACCACACTTTCTACAGAGAACATTGTTTTAAACAACAAATATTGACTGAGGTCAAACGTGTGCAAAATATGGCAATGGGAACAACCATCAAGACATTAATAAGTTTTCACTAAGAAGTCACACTTTTAAGTATGTGTTCCATAATAATCTACAAACATTTTAAACTTTGTCTATTTGCTGATGTCAAAAAGTTATATTAGATAAAATAATTTTTAGAAGTGACTGCTTAATCCAAAGGAATAAAAGTGAAAGTGAAGTCTCTCAGTCATGTCTGACTCTTTGTGATCCCATGGACTGTAGCCTACCAGGATCTTCCATCCATGGGATTTTCCAGGCAAGAATACTGGAGTGGGTTGCCATTTCTTTCTTCAGGAGATCTTCCCAACCCAGGGATTGAACCCGAGTCACCCACATTGTAGACAGATGCTTTACCATCTGAGCCACCAGGGAAGCCACAAAGAAGAATCCCTGCCTGAAAATGAATCTGACAAGACTCACTTATGATGAAAACAAGTTTGCAGAAGTGATACTGAGATCATACCATATAACTAAGCAGATTTTTTGGAGGGGAGAAAACAAAGGCTGCATTCCAATTCTCGAAAATATGCTCTAGCCAATGTAACAAAAATTAGAATTAATTCACATATCACTGTGGGCAGTAATGTTAAAAGATAGAAAAACGTCACGAAGTCCCTACCTATCTGCTAGACCCAAACAAATCCCTAACCTTCACATCATTTTATGTTGCAGCAGTGTCTCTTAGATCCAGTTTACTGGCTCAGTCATGTACAACTTTTTGCAACCCCATGGACTGCAGCACGCTAGGCTCCCCTGTCCATCACCAACTCCTGGAGCTTGCTGAAAATCATATCCATTAAGTCAAAGATGGCATCCAACCATTTGATCCTCTGTTGTCCCTTTCTCTTCCTGCCTTCAATCTTTTCCAACATTAGAGTGTTTTCCAATGAGTAAGTTCTTTGCATTAAATGGCCAAAGTGTTGGAGCTTCAGCTTCAGCATCAGTCCTTCTAATGAATATTCAGGCCTCATTTCCTTTAGGATTGACTGGTTTGATCACCTTGCTTTCCAAAGGACTCTCAAGAGTCTTCTCCAACACCACAGTTCAAAAGCACCAATTCTTCAGTGCTCACCTTTCTTTATGGTCCCATCTCACATCCATTTATGACTACTGGAAAAAACATATCTTTGACTATAAAGACCTTTGTCGATAAAGTAAAGTTAATGTCTCTGCTTTTTCATATGCTTTCTAGGTTTGTCATAGCTTTTCTTCCAAGGGACAAGTGTCTTTTAATTTCATGACTGCAGTCACCATCTGCAGTGATTTCGAGCCCAAGAAAATAAAGTCTGTCACTGCTTCAGTTGTTTCCCCATCTATTTGCCATGAAGTGATGGGACAGGGTGACATGATCTTAGTTTTTCAATGTTGAGTTTTAAGCCAGCTTTTTCACTCTCCTCTTTCACTTTCATCAAGAGGCTCCATAGTTCCTCTTTGCTTTCTGCCATAAGGGTGGTGTCATCTGTATATCTGAGGTGATTGATATTTCTCCTTGCAATCTTGATTCCAGTGTGTGCTTCATCCAGTCCTGCATTTTGCATGATATATCCTGCATATACAGTAAATAAGCACGGTGACAATATATAACCTTGACATAATCCTATCCCAATCTGGAACCAGTCTATCGTTCCATGTCTGGTTCTGTTTCTTCTCGACCTGCATGCAGATTTCTCAGGAAGCAGGTAAAGTGGACTGGTATTCCCATTTCTTTAAGAATTTTCCACAGTTTGTTGTGATCCACACAGTCAAAGGTTATTGTGTTGTCAATGAAACAGAAGTAAATGTTTAGAAGGTTTTTTTTTGTTTTTTTTTTCTTCTGGAATTCTCTTGTTTTTTCCTAGATCCAACAGATGTTGGCTATTTGATCTCTGGTTCCTCTGCCTTTTCTAAATCCAGCTTGAACATCTCAAAATTCACAGTTCATGTACTGTTGAAGCCTGACTTGGAGAATTTTGAGCATTACTTTGCGAGCATGTGAGATGAGTGTAATTGTGTGGTAGTTTGAACATTCTTAGGCATTGCCTTTCTTTGGGATTGGAATGAAAACTGACCTTTTCCAGTCCTGTGGCCACTGCTGAGTTTTCTAAATTTGCTGGCTATTGCAGCATTTTGACAGCATCATCTTTTAGGATTTGAAATAGCTCAACTGGAATTCTATCACCTTCACTAGCTTTGTTCCTAGTGATGCTTTCTAAGGCCCACTTGACTTCACATTCCAGGATGTCTGGCTCTAGGTGAGTGATCATACCACCGTGGTTATCCAGGTCCTTGAGGTCTTTTTATAGAGGTCTTCTGTGTTTTCTTGCCACTTCTTCTTAATATCTTCAGCTTCTGTTAGATCCATGTTGTTTTTGTCCTTTCTTGTGCCCATCTTTGCATGAAATGTCCCCTTTGTATCTCTAATTTTCTTGAAGAGCTCTCTAGTCTTTCCCATTCTATTGTTTCCCTCTATTTCTTTGCATTGATCACTTAGGAAGACTTTCTTATCTCTCTTTGCTATTCCTTGGAATTTGGAATTCAGATAGATACATCTTTCCTTTTCTCCTTTGCCTTTTGTGTCTCTTCTTTTCTCAGCTATTTGTAAGGCCTTCTCAGACAACCATTTTGCCTTTTTGCATTTCTTCTTCTTGGGGATTGTTTTGATCACCACCTCCTATAGAACGTTATGAACCTCTGCCTATATTTCTTCAGGCACTCTATCAGATCTAATCCCTTTAATCTATCTGTCACTTCCATTGTATAATCATAAGGGTTTAGGCCATACTTGAATGGTCTAGTAGTTTTCCCTACATTCTTCAAGTTAAGTCTGAATTTTGCAATAAGGAGTTCAGAATCTAAGCCATATCAGCTTCCGGTCTTATTTTTGCTGACTCTGTAGACCTCCATATTTGGCTGCAAGGAATATAATCAGTCTGATTTCAGTATTGACTATCTGGTGATGTCCATGTGTAGAGTCGTCTCTTGTGTTTTTGGAAAAAGATGTTTGCTATGACCAGTGCATTCTCTTGGCAAAACTCTGTTAGCCTTTGCCCTACTTTATTTTTTACTCCAAGGCCAAACTTTCCTGCTACTCCAGGTATCTCTTGACTTCCTACTTTTGCAATCCAGTCCCCTATGATGAAAAGGATATAATTTTTTTGTGCTAGTTCTAGACGGTCTTGTAGGTCTTCATGGAACCATTCAACTTCAGCTTCTTTGGCACTAGTGGTTGGGGCATAGACTTGGATTACTCTGATATTGAATTATTTGCCTTGCAAACCAACAGAGATCATTCTGTTGCTTTTTGAGACTACACCTAAGTACTGCATTTTGGGCTCTTCTGTTGACTATGAGAGTTATTCCATTTCTTTTAATGGATTCTTGTCCACAGTAGTAGATGTAACGGTCATCTGAGTTAAATTAACCCATTCTGGTCTATTTTAGTTGACTGATTCCTAAAATGTCAATGTTCGCTCTTGTCATCTTTGGTTTAACCACTTCCAATGTACCTTGATTTATGAACTAACATTCCAGTTCCTATGCAATATTGTTCTTTGTAGCATTGGATTTTACTTCCATCACCAGTCACATCCACAACTGAATGTTGTTTTCACTTTGGCTCAGCCTCTTCATTCCTTCTGGATCTATTTCTCCACTCTTCTCCAGTATCATATTGGGCACCTACCGACCTGGGGAGTTCATCTTTCAGTGTCTTATCTTTTTGCCTTTTAATACTGTTCATGGGATTCTCAAGGCAAAAATACTGAAGTCCCTGTTATGCACGTAGGCTCCTTTATGGTGGCAAATAAGCTCTGGCATGACATTTGTAGAACGTGTGCACATCTTCTCCTGTGAGAACTCTGAAATTACGACTAACTGCTGAGCAACCATAGATAGTAGAATGTTGGATCCCACCAAAAAAAAAGATACCCCACGACAAAGGGAAAAGGAGAAGCCCTAACAAAATGGCAGGAGTGAGGATAGCATGTTTAAAATCAAACCCCATACCCACCAGAAATGCTCGGAGAGCTAAACAAAACCTTATGCACACCAGGACACAGGGACCCAACAAGAGACTGAGCCAGACCTGCCTTTAAGTGTTTGGTTGCCTCAAATCTAATATCTTAGATTAGTAGATACTAAATAGAAAAAAAAAAAATTACTGCTGACAGTGACTAGGCATGAAATTAAAAGACACTAGCTCCTTGGAAGAAAAGCTATGACCAACCTAGACAGCATATTAAAAAGCAGAGACATTACCTTGCCAACAAAATTCCATATAGTCAAAGTTATGTTTTTTTTTTTTTTTAAATAGTCATGTATGAAAGTGAGATTTGGACCATAAAGAAAGGTGAGGGCCAAAGAATCTCTGGTTTTGAACTGTGGTGTTAGAGAAGACTCTTGAGAGTCCCTTGGAGACTCAAGAGATCAAACCAGTCAATCCTAAAGGAAATCAGTCCTGAATATTCATTGGAAGGACTGATGCTGAAGCTGAAGCTCCAATACTTTGGCCACCTGATGAGATGAGATGACGAGATTAATTGGAAAAGACCCTGATGCTGGGAAAGATTGAAGGCAGGGGAAAGACCCTGATGCTGGGAAAGACTGAAGGCTGGAAGAGAAGCGGACGAAAGAGGATGAAATGTTGGATGGCATCACTGAATCCATGGGCATGAGTTTGAGCAAGCTCCAGGAGTTGATTATGGATGGGAAAGCCTGGCGTGCTCCAGTCTATGGGTCAAAAAGAGTTGGACACTACCGAGTAAATGGGAATTGGTCTGAATGAAACAGAAATAAAGTCAAAATATTTTTAGGTCCAGTCTAAACACAACGAAATTCCAATAACATCTTTACTTATATTTTATAGAAAAAATATAAAATTATTTTGGGTAATTTAATCATTCTTTTATTTGTCTATTCATTTATTTATTCAATTGTTCCTTCATTCTGCCATCAAAAAAATTTAATACCTTCTATTTGCCTATATTTTAGGTGCTAAAAATACAAAGAAAAATTTTAAAAATGTAATCACTGCCCAGGCAAATTCAAATCTCCTGCATTTAAAGTTCAATACATGTATCTGCCTGCGGTCAATTATTTTATCTGCAATGCATATTTTAATGAGACATATTCAACATAGTCTAAGTTCCACTAGATACTACTTTTAAACATAAATGTAGCCAATTACTCTGCACTGATGCTGAAAAACTGGGATTGACTGTTTTAATGTGCATTTCAATTGACGGTATGTAAGGAAAACTTTGGGGAAACACGTATTGTAAGTGCTTAGCTGAAAGCTGTCATTACATCAATATGAAATCTTTATATCCAAACATTTCTGTCTCACACATGCTCATGGTCAAAAATTTAGTAGAATAATTCTACACAAATCTGTAGTTTTGTTCAGAAGTTAACATATATATATATTATATATACTTTTTAGTTTCATGAATATTATTATTGAGGAATTTCAAGAGGAAAACTGAGAGTCAGCTGCTATACATTAAACACAATCACTTGCTTTAGTCTTCAAAATGACTGAGTCCACAGTATTAATATGGTAAGGTTTCTGTGATAGTAGAGCGGTTGCTCTACCTGGAATATTACATGGTGCCAGTATATGAATGGCAGCTGAAGGACTCAGTGGGTTAGTTAGATATTTTTCCCCAATCACTCTGAGACCCATAGGGCTTGACTGAATGATTGTATCGTTCTAGTAATGAAGTTCCTTGAGGACCTCTAGAAGAAGGTAGCATTTTAAGATTTAACTATTCAAGATATTGCTGGTCAGAAAACTGGTTTTAGGGCACTGATCTTCTGATTTGGTTAGCACAAGAATAAAGTCATGGAGGGTTAGCAATAATGTCTACATATGTCCTGGGAGCAGTCAGTTTCTAGTAGGTATTTTCATTTTGACTTTTAACTCCACTACATCCAAATAAATGATGTGTAAATGATGCCTCAAGGTATATCATAAGTTCTCTCCAATATCCACTTGACAGTCCTAAAGAGATATTACTTCCCTATGAACAACAATATATCTTGCATCTACTTAAATCCCTGGAAAGGTCTTCATCACCTTTTTACTGATGCATGCTACTTGCACCCTTACCTGAAATCAAAGTACAAAATCACATTTCTCTTAGAATAGTTTTATCTGACATGAGTATTTTGTCAGTCTTCTTTAGAAATGACCTGTGGTTATATAGCATTTTCTAAAATTTATCTTCAACCCAGATATTACTAGTGCTACTTGTCTATCTTTCTTCGCACTAGTGACAGTTGTAATATCTCATTGGATAATTTTTCTAATGTACTTATGTTAACAAGCCATTTCTCTCCCTAAAATCCTATTAGTATTCTCATCTTCTGGATGAAATCAATTTCTTTAACATAGGATACAAGGCCCATAATATTCTGATTCCTATCTTTAGTGTCTTATTTCAGGATTCTCTCCACCTTTTTTCTCCACTTCAGCAATAGAACACTTCTTACAGTCTTTTCAGTACACTAGACTTTTTTTCAGTGACAAGGACATTGACAAGGCACTCTCAATAGTCTCAATTAGACCCAGTACTTCTTTTCAAATTAGTCTGTGCCCATAGACTCAGTTTAAGAAATATGCAAAATGGTTTATTTAATGTCTGTATCTCCATAGGACCTGTTGGGTTAATCAGTGTATCCCCAGTGTCTAGCTAAGTATCTGACATCATATTAACAAGTCTATTTCATATGCATACCAGAAAACTCCTACAGTAAACCGAGTATTATTGCTATTTATACCAATAGTGTCAACCATTCTTTGCTCCCGTATAAAGTCATATCAGCAAACACACATACCACTGTTTAACAAGCCTATTTCTATGAATACTCAAATGACAAAATTTATAAAATCATAGTCTATGTAGCTAATTATCTTATAATATTGAGATTGTTGGCCTCTGAAGTCCATAAAGAAATGAAATGTAATGAGATTCTGTATAATTTAATGGTTATGAGGGCATTAAAGAGATAGGCAACCTGAGTTGAACTGAAGCAAGATGCCTAATCTTTTCATACTTCCCTTTTAACAATAAAGGATACAATAATAGTACCTACATCATAGTTTGCCCATGATGATCAAATAAGTTTCATTATCTAGCATTAGGCAAATCTAAACTAAGTCGCCATTACAAAAATTTTAATTAAACTTAATTTGATGTTTTATTGTTGCTATTTTATGACTGATTTGTAGACTTCATTTGTTTTTATTTTGTGAGGTGGAGTGGAATGGTTCACATGAACAAACAAGTCAACTAATGATTCATAAACGGACAAACTCATTCTGCAATGTCTTCAAAAATAAAGTCTTGGAGATTTAAGTAATAGGGAGAGCTAAGTGTAATTTTACATAAGAATACAAATACTTTGAAACATCTCAGAAAAATTAGGACAAGATTTAATATGATGTAATTCTTTTTTTAATAAGAGGTTTTACACACTTCAGGACAGGATTAATGACTAAGTGTATGTAGCTGTAGTTGCTCAGTTGTGTCCAACTCTTTGCAACCCCACAGACTGTAGTCTACCAGGCTCCTCTGTCCGTGGGATTTTCCAGGCAATAGTACTGGAGTGGATTGCCATTTCCTTCTCCAGGGATCTTCCCAACCCAGGGCTCAAACCTGGGTCTCCCGCATTGTAGACAGACGCTTTACAGTCTGAGCCACCAGGGAAGTCTGGGATCTAACATAAAGACCTGAGACTTAATATCCATTCAAAACAAAGTGACAGAGAAATTAAATGTAATAGAAATGAAATAATAGGTACAAATATTTCAGGAAGAGAATTTAGTTTTAGCATGAAAACAAGGTAGCCATGATTGGTTACACAAAACATCTCTAAGATAAATGTAAGAAAACAAAATGATAAGGAGAAAAACAAAGATCTTTGGTCTTAGTCTCTGCATACTTTTCCATGTGCTTATTTTCCCAGTCGTGTTTGACTCTTTGAGACCCTTTTGCCTGTAGTCTACCAGGCTCCTCTATCCATGGGATTTTTCAGGCAAAAATACTGAAGTGGGTTGCCATTTTCTTCTCCAAGGGATCATCCCAACCCAAGGATCAAACATGCATCTCTTGCGTCTCCTGCATTGAAGGCAGATTCTTTGCCCACTGAGCCATCAAGAAAGCACTACTTTCTATAGGCAGTATTATTTATAGGGATAAACTAAAAAAAAAATGCTTCATTCTCAACCATCTAAAACAAAACACTAGGGATTATACACATGGACACACTGATAAAAAGAAAAGTTCACTCAGTTTTACTGTTTTTACCTAAGTCTGGAACAGAAGTACTGTCCTTATCAGAAAAACAGGTTGTTGTCTTCCAAACGTATGGCATATATATTTTGAGCCAAACAGAGACAGAGTTTGGCTATGTCCAGCACAAATTAGTTTTTGCTTTCACCTAGTTACCACCAAGACTTCCCTGGTGGCTCCAACTGTAAAGCGTCTGTCTACAATGTGGGAGACCCAGGTTCGAGCCCTGGGTTGGGAAGATCGCTGGAGAAGGAAATGGCAATCCACTCCAGTACTATTGCCTGGAAAATCTCACGGACAGAGGAGCCTGGTAGACTACAGTCTGTGGGGTTGCAAAGAGTTGGACACGACTGAGCAACTACAGCTACATACACGTAGTAACCACGTCAGAATGTTGCTTGGAAGGAAGAGAAGAGATGGATGAATGCATGCAGTATCCTGATATGTAAACATCTAAGAGGGAGTGAGGAATATAAACAAGAATGAATATTGGGAGAGTGTATATGGTAGATGTACACTCCATACTGACTAAATAAGTATTTCAAATTGCATCTCATTTCCAAGTCTAGTAAATATGTATGAGAGCTATAACTAGATAATATCTAAAATAGTTTAATAGAGTCTCAAAAAATAAAAGTATTGAAAATTGAGGTAGGATCCATATGAACTGAGCTTCAGATCTAGCTGTGAAAATGAAAAAAAAAAAGCCAATATCTAAATATACAGTTAAGAAAGTTATAGAAACTATATTCCTCCTGTTTTCCAGAAAATAGCATGCATAGATACATAGTTATTGAAACAGTCATGAACTTGTAAAACTGGTATGAAGCTTCTAAAAAGATTCTGAAGGAAGAAGGAAAGGGAAAATTGCCATGACAACTCAAAAAAAAAAATCTCTTGAAATAGTTTTGTGTTAAAATGCACATGAAATTTCTAGAATATATATGCTTTTATCTTCAAAAGCAGAAAATTAAACAGTTTGCATGAAACAGTACCAGAAAGCCCTAGGAAAATAGCAGACTGAAATTAAAGAAGACCAAGAAATCTAACTAAATAAGAAAAATGCAAACAAACACACATTATATTATATTTTTAAATATATAGACAATAAATTGATAAAATAAGAGCATAATAGACACAGAAGAATATCAAACCAGTAATGAAAAGGACATTCTTCTCCAAAGAATAAGCTAGAAGACAATGGCATAATACCTCAAGCAGTGGTCCTTAACATTTTAGGGATCATGATCACTTTGAAGGATTTTAAAAATTACTTTTTATAAAAATATCCTTTCAATAAGTAAAACATTGACCTAAATTTTCAAGTGGTTGATGCAATCCATTAAGTCTGTCTGTGGTTCCCTAGAGTCCATGCATTACACTGTAAGAGACTTTTGTTTTCAAAGTTTTGAGTAGAAACATAAATAAAAAATAACACTTCATTAAGTCTAATGTGAAATGACAATCAAAATTAATTTTGTCATGCTATATTTAAGAAAAATTATCAGAAATATCTCAAAGATAAACAATAGGCAACTAGAAGAATTAAAATCCATGGGATAAAAACTACAAAAAGCTTTCTTATAAAAAATTTCATTTTGATTGCAAAATAAAAGTCAGGTCAAGCTTATCAGTTGTGAAAATAAATGTAAAGAGATGAAAACTTTATTTAGAAGTAAGTTTTGTAAGATAATAAAAACATATTACTACCTTTTGCACTTATAAGATACATGCTGAAAGATTAAATGAGGCAAACTGATTAAAAATCAACAGGTAGACAAATATATGCCAGGCAATGACAAAAATAAAAATACTTATAATATCACTAATTAACAAAGTAGAAATGAATGTAAATCTAAATAGGGCAAAGGGTGTCATTATATATAAAAGATTGATTCATAATAATAAATTTTACTATTTTAGAAAACATACATCAAAATTTTAAAGCAAAATCTGGAAATGTGAAAAGTATAAAATAATACACATAAAACTTAATTATAGTGTCACATATTATCACTCTGTTACTAGTTTTAAAAGCTAGTTACAAGGGTAAAATGTAATATAATAGAATAAGAAGGCTGAGACTCTCCTTCCTCTCATGGAGAAACAAATTCAACAATACAAAAACCACTAGCAGTAGGAGATTTAAATAGTCCATTTTAAATAATGAATAGAACATCAGATAGGAGATCAGTAAGGAAATGGAGAACTGGAACAACACTAGAGACATGTGACCTTAAGGAATATATACCAAATAGTCCCCCAAGAGCAGGAAAGTACACATTCTTCTCCAGCACAAATGAAACATTGTCTAAGATAGATCATGTATTAGGTCACAAAACAAGTCTTAACCAATTTTAGAAAATTGAAATCATAGCAAGTATCTTTTCTGAACATATGGAATGATTAGATCTCATTGATGTCTTCAGGACAGTCCATCCAAATGCAGAGGATGCACCTTATTTTCAAGTGTACATGGAACATTATCCAGGATGGGACACATCTTGAGTCACAAATCAAATCTCAGCAAATTTAAGAAAGCTGAAATAGAATTAAGCACCTTTTCCGACCACAAAGCTATGAGACTAGACATCAATTACAAGGAAAAAAAAAAAAAAACTAAAAACAACAAACACATAGAAATTAATACATTTCTAAATAACGAGCAGGTTACTGAAGAAATCCAAAGAGAAATAATAATAATAATAATAAATTCCTCAAAACAAATGACAATGAAAACACAACTAAAAACCTATGGGATGCAGCAAAAGCAGTTCTAAGAGGGAAGTTTATAGCAGTACAATCCTATGTCAAGAAAAAAGAAAAACATTGAATAGACAACCAAATTTTACACCTAAAACAACTAGTAAAAGAAGAAAAAGAAACCCCAAAATTAGCAGAAGGAAAGAAATCATAAAGATCAGAGCAGAAATAAATGAAAAAGATATGAAAGAAACAGTAGCAAAGATTAATAAAGCTAAAAGCTGGTTCTTTGTGAAGATAAACAAAATTGATAAATTTTGGCCAGATTCATCAAGAAAAGAAGAGAGAACAATCAAATCAGCAAAATTATAAATAAAAAGGAGAGGTACAATAGACAATGCAGAAGTACAAAAGATTATAAGAGACTACTATGAACAACTATATGGCAATAAAATGAATAACCCAGAATAAATGGACAGATTCTTAGAATTGTTCAATCTTCCGAGACTGAACCAGGAAGAAATAGAAATTATAAACAACCCAATTACAATCTCTGAAATTGAAGCTCTGATCAAAAATCTCCCAAAAAACAAAAGCCCAGGAGCAGAAGCCTTCACAGGGGAATTCTATCAAACATTTAGAGAAGGGCTAATACCTAACCTTCTATAACTCTTCCAAAAAATTACAGAGAAAAGAATACTTTCAAACAGATTCTGTGAGGACACTTAGCACCCTGATACCAAAACCAAAGACAACACACAAAAAGAAAACTACAGACCAATATCACTGATGAACATAGATGCAAAAATCCTCAACAAAATTTTAGCAAACAGAATTCAATAACACATTAAAAAGCTCATACACCATAATCAAGTTGGATTTATTTCAGGGATTTAAGGATTCTTCAATATATGCAAATCACTCAATGTGATACATCATATTAACAAATTGAAAGATAAAATTCATGTGATAAGTTAATGTATGCAGAAAAAGCCTTTGACAAAGTTCATCACCTATGATTAAAACTCTTCTAAAAATGGGCATAGAAGGAACTCACCTCAATATAAATAAAGACCATATATAATAAGTCCACAACAAACATTATTCTCAATGATGAAAAACTGAAAATATTCCCCCTAAAATCAGGAACAAGCAAGGGTGTCCATTTTTACCACTATTATTCAACATAGTTTTGGAAGTCCTACCTACAGCAATCAGAGAAGAAAAAGAAATAAAAGGAATTAAGATCAGAAAAGAAGTAAAGCTCTCACTGTTTGCAGATGACATGATACTATACATAGAAAACCTGAAAGTTCGTATCAGAAAATTACTGGAACTAATCAGTGAATTGAGCAAAGTCGCAGGATAGAAAATCAATATACAGAAATCTCTTGCATTCTTATACACTAACAATGAAAAGTCAGAAAGATATTAAGGAATCAATCCCATTTACCATTGCAACCAAAATAATCTAGGAATAAACTTACCTGAGGAGACAAAAGAACTTTCCATAGAAAATTATAAGACACTGATGAGAAAAATCAGATGACATAAACAGATGGAGAGATATCCCATGGTCCTGGGTAGGAAGAATCAATATTTGAAAATGACTATACTACCAAATGAAATCTACAGATTCAATGCAATCCCTATCAAATTACCAATGGCGTTTTTCATAGAACTAGAGCAAAAATTTTCACAATTCACATGGAAACACAAAAGACCCTGAATAGCCAAAGCAGTCTTGAGAAAGAATGGAGCTGGAGGAATCAACCTTCCTGACTTCAGATTATACTACCAAGCTACAGTCATCAAGACACTATGGTACTGGCACGGAAACAGAAATATAGCCCAATGGAACAAGATAGAAAGCCCAGAATTAAACCCATGCATATATGGGTACCTTGTTTTTGGCAAAAGAGGCAAGAATATACAATGGGGCAAAAACAGCCTCTTCAATAAGTGGTACTGGGCAAACTGGACAGCTACATGTAAAAGAATGAAAGGAGATGGTGGGATGATTTGAGAGAATAACATTGAAATATATACATTACCATATGTAAATTAGATAGCCAGCAGTACTTTGATGTAGGATGGAATGCAGGGAACCCAAAGCTTGTGCTCTGTGACAACCTGGATGGGGTGGGAAAGGAGGTTCAGGAGGGGACACATGTATGCTTATGGTCAATTCATGTTTATTCATGATAGAGGCTATCATGATATTGTAAAGTAGTTATTCTCTATTTGAAAAGTAAATAATGCATGGCTATAAGAAGAGGATTTAAATTATCTTATAAAAGAAAGGAAGGACAAGAGTACTGATGATTATGTTACCCTGTGTCAGTGGAGAGACAAGGCCCCTATAACACAAAGATAAAGAATGAAAACAAACCTACTCTGCAATGTTTTGCAGCAATAAAATTTTTGCACTGCAAAAAAAAAAAAAATGAAAATGAAAACAAATATACCAAATTTATGTAAGGGGCTAGAGAAGCATTAAAAAGAAAGTTCATGAAGATAAAAGCCTAGATTAAAATAAAATAGAAGATCTCAAACAATCTTACTGTACACTTCAAGTAGCTAAGAAAAGAGAATAACTAAGCCCAAAATTAGCAGATGAAAATAAATAATAAATACTAGAACAGAAATAAATAATATAGATAACTGTAAAATTAGAAAAAAAACAATAGAACAAAGAGCTGGCTTTTTGAAAAGATAAACAAAATTGACAAAACTTTAGCTAATCTAAGAATGAAAGAGAAAAGACTCAAACATAAAATTGTAAATGAAAAAGGAGACATTACAGCTGATACCACAGAAATAAAGAGGATCATAAGAGACTATTAAAAATGTCAGTCAGTTCAGTTCAGTCAATCAGTCGTGTCCTACTCTTTGAGACCCCATGGACTGCACCATGCCAGGCCTCCCTGTCCATGACCAACTCCCAGAGTTTACTCAAACTCATGTCCATTGAGTCAGTGATGCCATCCAACCATCTCATCCTCTGTTGACCCCTTCTCCTCCTGCCTTCAATCTTTCCAAGCATTAGGGTCTTTGCCAGTGAGTCAGTTCTTTGCATCAGGTGGCCAAAATATTGGGATTTCAGCTTCAACATCAGTCCTTTCAATGAACATTCAGGACTGATTTCCTTTAGGATGGACTGGTTGGATCTCCTTGCAGTCCAAGGGACTCTCAAGAGTCTTCTCCAACACCACAGTTCAAAAGCATCAATTCTTAAGCACTCAGCTTTCTTTATAGTGCAACTCTCACTTCTATTCATGACTACTGGAAAAACCATAGCCTTGACTTGATGGACCTTTGTTGGGAAAGTAATGTAATTAAAAGTAATTTAAAATGTATACATTGACAAATTATATAACCAAAAAGTAATGAATAAATTGCTATATATTATATATCCTACCAATACAATCCATTATTTCCATATTCCTAAATTTCTATAATGTAATTGTACATCAATACATAACTTTATCATAAATATCAAAGTTGAAAAAGTAAAATTAGAAAAGCAAAGTTATGTCTTTTCATGTATGGTTTAGGCTATAAGACTGTGTGGGTTTTGTTTTGTGTTTTGAGAGGGATAATGCATCGATTTGTTGAATATTACATTCTACCACAATCTGCTGTTTTTAATCCTTCTCCTGTGAATGAATGTAATTCTTTTGCCAAATGATTATGTCACTTGACATTTTAAAAAATACTTACTGGTACCTCTACCTCATTTTAAAAGCATTAAAGGTTTCTCATAATATGAACATGCACAATAAAATGTTCTAAAAGATCAATTTTACACGAAGAAAAAGAGAAACAAATATTTTAAATAATAGGAAGGTTTCAGCCCAGATACAAAACAACAACATCAAAAAAAATATTCAGGTCATAAAGACCTACATTATTGCTACATGGAGTCTCAACTTAAGTTTTAAACTTCCCAGGAGTCAAAGTGAAAACTGAATTCTTGGTCTTTATCAGAAAAAAGAAAACAATTCTTAATAGAATAACTTCTTAAAGACATTCTTCATTGGGTTTCCATAGTAGAACAACGAGTGTTATGTATGGGATTTCCTTAAAAAGTATTGCTGGGGCAGATGCTTAAATGAATATGTTGTTGTCCTATCCAACTCTTTGCAACCCCATGGACTGCACACAAGGCCACTCTGTCCTGCACTATCTCCCAGAGTTTGCTCAAATTCATGTACATTGAGCTGGTGATGCTATCTAACCAGCTCATCCTCTGCTGCCCTCTTCTCCTTTCACCTTCAATCTTTCCCAGCATTAAGGTCTTTTCCAATGAGTTAGCACTTCCCATAAGGTGGCCAAAGTATTGGAGCTTCAGCTTCAGCTTCAGCAACAGTCTTTCCAATGAATATTCAGGGTTGATTTCTATTTGGATTGATTGGTTTGATCTCCTTGCAGTCTAAGGGATTCTCAATAGTCTTCTCCAGCACCACAGTTTGAAAGCATCCTTTAGAGCTCAGCCTTCTTTATGGTCCAACTCTCACAGCTGCACATGACTATTGGAAAAGCCATAGCTATCAGTATATGTACATTTGTTGACAAAGTGATGTAACATTATCTAGGTCTGTCATCAAACCTTCCTTCCAAGGAGCCAGTGTCTTTTAATTTCACGACTGCAGTCAATGTTAGCAGCGATTTTCGAGCCTAAGAAAATAAAATCTGTCACTGCTTCCGATTTTCCTTCTATTTGCCATGAAATAATGACTCAATCACTAAGTCATGTCTGGCTCTTTGCGATCCCATAGACTGTAACCTGCCAGGCCCTCTGTCCGTGATGTTTTTTCCAGGCAAGAATACTGGAGTGGGTTGCCATTTCCTTCTCCAGCGAATGTTCCTGGACCATGGATCAAACCCATGGCTCTTGCCTTGGCAAATGGATTCTTTACCACTGAGCCACCAGAAAAGCCCCTAAGTGCGTATGGATGGGTTTTGTTTATATCAAGTGGGAAGAATGCTAGAGCAAGAGTTGCAGTTTTGTTTGGAGAAAATCTGTATAGATAATATTAAAACACAGCATACTGTAGACAAGTCTGTGCAGAACTACAATAACATGGTCAACATATGGAAAATTTCTGATAGTCTTCCAACTTGATCTGAATTTATACCTTACTGAATGCTGAAAATATTAAACTGACTGAATATTCTTTATATATTACTTGTATCCCACAGTCTTCCTCCTAATATCCACAAATATAATATTTCAGTATTTATGAAGATAAATACTTCAGTATTTAGCTTGGTTTGTGACTCTGGGACTTTCTGTATTTGTTTCATCATGTACTTGCTAGCTGTCCTCTGCAACTTTCAACCTGTTAATCAGCTTGATAACTACTAAGATCCTGGTACTACATATGACCTCTAATTGCAGATGATTTGTTGATGACAGCATTTTTACATAACAACTCAATTAGGAGATAAGCTACTACAGAAAAATGTTTTATAAAGCAAAGATATGAGTCATTTTTTAAAAGTAATCATGTTCACCAAAAGTAAGGTTTTCTTTATCTTGTTAATATTTACTTTTTTTTTTTCAGTGCTCAGCTTTCTTTCTTTCTTTCTTTTTTTTTATTCTTACATGTGTTCCCAAACATGAACCCCCCTCCCACCTCCCTCCCCATAACATCTCTGTGGGTCATCCCCATGCACCAGCCCCAAGCATGCTGTATCCTGCGTCAGACATAGACTGGCGATTCAATTCTTACATGATAGTATACATGATAGAATGCCATTCTCCAAAATCATCCCACCCTCTCCCTCTCCCTCTGAGTCCAAAAGTCTGCTATACATATCTGTGTCTTTTTTGCTGTCTTGCATACAGGGTCATCATTGCCATCTTTCTAAATTCCATATATATGTGTTAGTATACTGTATTGGTGTTTTTCTTTCTGGCTTACTTCACTCTGTATAATCAGCTCCAGTTTCATCCATCTCATCAGAACTGATTCAAATGAATTCTTCTTAACGGGTGAGTAATATTCCATTGTGTATATGTACCACAGCTTTCTTATCCATTCATCTGCTGATGGACATCTAGGTTGTTTCCATGTCCTGGCTATTATAAACAGTGCTGCGATGAACATTGGGGTACATGTGTCTCTTTCAATTCTGGTTTCCTTGGTGTGTAGGCCCAGCAGTGGGATTGCTGGGTCATAAGGTAGTTCTATTTGCAATTTTTTAAGGAATCTCCACACTGTTCTCCATAGTGGCTGTACTAGTTTGCATTCCCACCAACAGTGTAGGAGGGTTCCCTTTTCTCCACACCCTCTCCAGCATTTATTGCTTGCAGATTTTTGGATCGCAGCCATTCTGACTGGTGTGAAGTGGTACCTCATTGTGGTTTTGTTTTTGACATATTTTGTTTGGTCAAGAGTAGCTTACAAATCTTTCAGTACTAACCATGACATTTTTCAAACTGATCTCAAAGAACTTGGCTACTGTTAAACAATAAGAATAATAATAAGTGAAGTGATACACCATCATCACTTCCACCATGCATTTATGTTCTTCTCATTAGCCTACAATTTAAGCCTTATTCCCACTCATGTGCTTCAAGAACTTTACATCATGCAATATGCCCACGCAGAGTTCAGCTCATTCTTGGTCAACTTAAGCTAACACAAAAGCTATAAGCTATGCAATTCTATCTTGCTGAGGAACTGAAATGAAGCAGGGTGTAATTCAAAATTACACTTCAATATGACAAAAATACATTTTAAAAGTTGCAAGCATATAAGTGTTGCAGCATATACTGTATTCACAGTTTAAAGATGTATGATGTACAACTCAGAGTTTCAGTTTCTAATATTACCTATTTCTGGTCTTATCTATTTTTTATGGAGTAGTATGGTCAGATCTCATAATTATCAGGTGTTTAGAATGATCATCTTATAAAAGCCAGTAGAAATTCACAGAACTTTCTATTTGCTTAAAACAAACAAAATTCCACAAAATATTTGTCATTGTCTGCAAGTCTCTGTCAGTAATCTATCTACTTGAATTGTCAGTCAAACAGCGTTAGAGCGTGCTATTTAATATATAACTGTGTCCATCTATCTAATTTCCTGTCTTTAATATCTTTAAAAAGCAACAAGGTAGCCCTTCAAAATGAGATAGATGAGTACATTGCTTCCTGAAGGAATGGTGAAGGATCATGTTTCCATTTTATCTTCCCTGCACCCAGCAAAGAACAAGACATATAGTAATTCTAAAATAAATGAAATGCTACATGTTATATTGCCATACAGTTTACAAATGCATTAAAAAACTTCTCTAATTTGATCCAAGTATTGTCATTTTTATTCATAATTCTCATTATTTTACAGATGAAGACTGTCCCACTTACAAGGCTGTGATTTGCCAAAATATAAATGACTGCCATGACTGGGTCATTAGACAACCTGGACTACTGTCATGATTGACTTCTAATACAGTATTCCCCTTAGAATAAAACTTCTTCAGTGTTTAAGAAATGAATGGTCCATGCATTCATGTATGAAATAAACATATATTGGACAACATTGATGTATGAGGCAGTGAAAAGGATTCAAATACAGGTGTGAATATGTGATGTTTGAATATTATATATTTTGAAGACAGAGCCATCTTTGGAGGAGAGAAGGATGATACTGAATCCAAGACAGTTCTCTGAGGAAATTGCCACATTTTATTGATCATGAAATCAACAGGCAAAATTCTCAAGGTTTCCAGAGTACCTGAGGAGGTTCTTTTTTTCTTTTTTAATATAAATATATTTATTTTAATTGGAGGTTTATTACTTTACAATATTTTATTAGTTTGGCAGTAGTTCAGTTCAGTCGCTCAGTCGTGTCCAACTCTGTGTGACCCCATGAATCGCAGCACGCCAGGCCTCCCTGTCCATCACCATCTCCCAGAGTTCACTCAGACTCACGTCCATCGAGTCCGTGATGCCATCCAGCCATCTCATCCTTGGTCGTCCCCTTCTCCTGCTGCCCCCAATCTCTCACAGCATCAGAGTCTTTTCCAATGAGTCAACTCTTCACACGAGGCAGCCAAAGTACTGGAGCTTCAGCTTTAGTATCATTCCTTCCAAAGAAATCTCAGGGTTGATTTCCTTCAGAATGGACTGGTTGAATCTCCTTGCAGTCCAAGGGACCCTCAGGAGTCTTCTCCAATACCACAGTTCAAAACCATCAATTCTTCGGCGCTCAGCCTTCTTCACAGTCCAACTCTCACATTTATACATGACCACAGGAAAAACTATAGCCTTGACTAGATGGAACCAGATGCCATGATCTTCATTTTCTGAATGTTGAGCTTTAAGCCAACTTTTTACTCTCCTCTTTCACTTTCATCAAGAAGTTTTTTAGTTCCTCTTCACTTTCTGCCATAAGGGTGCTGTCATCTGCATATCTGACATGATTGATATTTCTCCTGTCAATCTTGATTCCAGCTTGTGTTTCTTCCAGTCCAGCATTTCTCATGATGTACTCTGCATAGAAGTTAAATAAGCAGCGTGACAATATACAGCCTTGACATACTCCTTTTCCTATTTGGAACCAGTCTGTTGTTCCATGTCCAGTTCTAAGTGTTGCTTCCTGACCTGCATACAGATTTCTCAAGAGGCAGGTTAGGTGGTCTGGTATTGCCATCTCTTTCAGAATTTTCCACATTTGATTGTGATCCACACAGTCAAAGGATTTGACATAGTCAATAAAGCAGTAATAGATGTTTTTCTGAAACTCTCTTGCTTTTTCCATGATCCAGCAGATGTTGGCAATTTGATCTCTGGTTCCTCTGCCTTTTCTAAAAGCAGCTTGAACAGCAGGGAGTTCATGGTTCACATATTGCTGAAGCCTGGCTTGGAGAATTTTGAGCATTACTTTCCTAGCATGTGAGATGAGTGCAATTGTGCGCTAGTTTGAGCAATCTTTGCCATTCCCTTTCTTTGGAATTGGAATGAAAACTGACCTTTTCCAGTCCTGTGGCCACTGCTGAGTTTTCCAAACTTTCTGGCATATTGAGTGCAGCACTTTCACAGCATCATCTTTCAGGATTTGAAACAGTTCAACTGGAATTCCATCACCTCCACTAGCTTTGTTTCATACTGATGCTTTCAAAGGCCCACTTGACTTCACATTCCAAGATGTCTGGCTCTAGATTAGTGATCACATCATCATGATTATCTGGGTCGTGAAGATCCTTTTTGTACAGTTCTTCCGTGTATTCTTGCCACCTCTTCTTAATATCTTCTGCTTCTGTTAGGTCCAGACCATTTCTGTCCTTTATCGAGCCCATCTTTGCATGAAATGTTCCCTTGGTATCTGTAATTTTCTTCAAGAGATCTCTAGTCTTTCCCATTCTGTTGTTTTCCTCTATTTCTTTGCATTGGTTGCTGAAGAAGGCTTTGTTATCTCTTCTTGCTATTCTTTGGAACTCTGCATTCAGATGCTTATATCTTTCCTTTTCTCCTTGGCTTTTCGCCTCTCTTCTTTTCACAGCTATTTGTAAGGCCTCCCCAGACAGCCATTTTGCTTTTTTTGCTTTTCTTTTCCATGGGGATGATCTTGATCCCTGTCTCCTCTACAATGTCACGAACCTCATTCCATAGTTCTTCAGGCACTCTATCTATCAGATCTAGACCCTTAAATCTATTTCTCACTTCCACTGTATAATCATAAGGGATTTGATTTAGGTCATACCTGAATGGTCTAGTGGTTTTCCCTACTTTCTTCAATGTAAGTCTGAATTTGGCAATAAGCAGTTCATGATCTGAGCCACAGTCAGCTCCTGGTCTTGTTTTTGTTGACTGTATAGAGCTTCTCCATCTTTGGCTGCAAAGAATATAATCAATCTGATTTCAGTGTTGACCATCTGGTGATGTCCATGTATAGAGTCTTCTCATGTTGTTGGAAGAGGGTGTTTGCTATGACCAGTGCATCTTCTTGGCAAAACTCTATTAGTCTTTGCCATGCTTCATTCCGCATTCCAAGGCCAAATTTACCTGTTACTCCAGGTACCTGTTACTTGACTTCCTACTTTTTCATTCCAGTCCCCTATAATGAAAAGGACATCTTTTTTGGTGTTAGTTCTAAAAGATCTTGTAGGTCTTCATAAAACCGTTCAACTTCAGTTTCTTCAGCATTACTGGTTGGGGCATAGACTTGGATAACTGTGATATTGAATGGTTTGCCTTGGAGACGAACAGAGATCATTCCGTCGTTTTTGAGATTGCATCCAAGTACTGCATTTCAGACTCTTTTGTTGACCATGATGGCTACTTCATTTCTTCTAAGGGATTCCTGCCCACAGTAGTAGATGTAATGGTCATCTGAGTTAAATTCACCATTTCCAGTCCATTTTAGTTCGCTGATTCCTAGAATGTCTACGTTCACCCTTGCCATCTCTTGTTTGACCACTTCCAATTTGCCTTGATTCATGACATTTCAGGTTCCTATGCAATATTGCTCTTTACAGCATCGTATCTTGCTTCTATCACCAGTCACATCCACAGCTGGCTATTGTTTTTGCTTTGGCTCCATCCCTTCATTCGTTCTTTAGTTTGGCATACTTTTTTATAATTCAAGATCTTACCAGAACTCTTTCAGCTCATCTTCACCACTCAGCTACTAGAATAGCAAGCGAACCGTGAATATTTGTTTGAATATTGACTAACAACTTTATTGTAAAACTCCAGATAACACAAAAGTTTCATAAGGACAATTTTTTCTTTTAACCAAGGGTAAATATATTCAACACAGGGAAACTGTGAACATGCATATATACACAGCCAGCTTATGGAATGGCATAAGAAAAGCTTATGGTAAATTCAACTGTTCTCAGCTTGAGAACTATGAAAAAAAATTTAGCTAAGTTATTTTTATTGCAGTAAAAAATATACAACATAAAATTTAAAATCTTAATTGTTTTTGAAGCAGCTTTATTTTTAATATTTTGATGTTTTGACTGTTTCATAAGCAGTTCAGTAGTGTTAAGTATATTCACACTATGGTGAAACAAATCTCCAAAGTTTTTCATCTCGCCAACCTAAAAATATATCCCCAATAAACAACTCTTAACTTCCCCCTCCCCCAGTCCCTGGTAACCAACATTCTACCCCTGTTTCCATAAATCTGACTTCTTTACATAACTCTCATTTAGTGGAATTATATAGTATTTGTCTTTTTGCAACAGGCTTATTTCACTAGCACAATGACCTCAAGGTTCATGCATGTTACAGCATGTGACAGGATTTCCTTGCTGTTTAAGTCTATTCAGTATCTCATTATATATACCTCACATTTTTTTAATGCATTCATCAAAATGAATGCACATTTTTCTTGTTTGGCAATTGTAATACTGCTGCTATGAACAGGCAGGGATGTGTAAATATCTCTTTGAGACACAGCTTTCGGTTCTTGGTGTATATATCCAGAAATAGGAATGCTGGATCATATGAGGTGTTTTTTTTTTTTTTTTTTTTTGAATGCCCATACTGTTTTCCATGGGGGCTTCCCTGGAGACCAGGTTCAGTTTCTGGGTTGGAAAGATCCCTTGGAGAAGGGAATGGAAACCCACTCTAGTACTCTTGCCTGGAAAATCCCATGAACAGAGGAGATGGCAGCCTATAGTCCATGGGGTAGCAGGGTGTTGGACTCGACTAAGCACACATGCCAACAATCACTCTTTTCTCTAGTAGTTGAACCATTTTACGATCTCATTCACAGTGCATATGAGTTCCCATTTCTCCACATCTTTGTCAATGTTTACTATTTTCTCTTTTCTTTTAATAGTACTCGACCTAGTGAGTATAAGATTATATCTTATTATAGTTTTAATTTTCATTTTTCTGATGGTTAGTGATGTTGAGTATTTTTCATAAACTTGTTGGCTATTTGTGTATCATCTATGAAAAAATGTCTATTCAAGATGATTGCACACTTTAAAATCAGATCATTAGATATTTTGCTGTTGAGTTATTGGAATTCTTTTTATATTCTGAACATTAACTCCATATCAAATATATAACTTGCAAATATTAATATTTTTCTTTTTTTGTAGGTTATTTTTTGTTTTTGTTTTTATTTCTTCCTTTTTTTGATCAGGATTTTTAAGATCTACTATCACAACAATTTTTAAATGTATAATACAGTATCATTAACTATAGTCACCATGCTGTGGATTATATGTTTATGACATTTATTTTATAGGTAGTAATCTATAGGTAGTAATTTATAGGCAGTAATCTATAGTAATCTATTTTATAGGTAGTACATTTTGACACATTCTTAACACATTTGCCCACCCCCACCCCCTCGTCTACCCCTCATGGTTTGCCTTTTCACTCTGTTAATTGTGTTCTTTGATATGCAATAGTTTTGAAGTTTTATGTAGTCCCATTTGTCTATTTTTGGTTTTGCTACATGTGCTCTTTTTGTCATATCTATGAAATAATTGCCAAGTGCAATGTAATGAAACTTTTCCCCTGTTTTTCTTCTAGAAGTTTTATAGTTTCAGGTCTTATGCTTAATTATTTAATTCATTTTCAATTACTTTCTGCATATGATATAAGATAAGGATCCAACTTTATTTCTCCTGGCAACATTGATTCTAGCTTGTGCTTCTTCCAGCCCAGCGTTTCTCATGATGGACTCTGCATATAAGTTAAATAAGTAGGGTGACAATATACAGCCTTGACGTACTCCTTTTCCTATTTGGAACCAGTCTGTTGTTCCATGTCCAGTTCCAACTGTTGCTTCCTGACCTGCATACAGGTTTCTCAAGAGGCAGGTCAGGTGGTCTGGTATTCCCATATCTTTCAGAATTTTTCACAGTTTATTGTGATCCACACAGTCAAAGGTTTTGGCATAGTCAATAAAGCATAAGTAGATGTTTTTTCTTGAACTGTTTTGCTTTTTCAATCATCCAGCAGATGTTGACAATTAGATCCCTGGTTCCTCTGCCTTTTCTAAAACCAGCTTGGACATCTGGATGTTCATGGTTCACATATTGCAAAAGCCTGGCTTGGAGAAGTTTGAGCATTACTTTACTAGTGTGTTAGCTGAGTGCAATTCTGTGGTAGTTTGAGCGTTCTTTGGCATTACCTTTCTTTGCATTGAAATGAAAACTGACATTTTCCAGTCCTGTGGCCACTGCTGAGTTTTCCAAATTTGTTGGCATATTGAGTGCAGCCCTTTCACAGCATCATCTTTTAGAATTTGAAATAGCTCAATTAGAATCACATCACCTCCACTAGCTTTGTTGGTAGTGATGGTTCTTAAGGCCCACATGACTTCACATTTCAGGATGTCGGGCTCTAGGTGATTGTGACTAATCACACCTTCCTGATTATCTTGGTCGTGAAGATCTTTTTTGTACAGTTTTCCTGTGTATTCTTGCCACCTCTTCTTAATATCTTCTGCTTCTGTTAAGTCCATACCATTTCTGTCCTTTATTGAGCTCATCTTTGCATGAAATTTTCCCTTGCTGTCTGTAATTTTCTTGAAGTGATCTCTAGTCTTTCCCATTCTATTGTTCTCCTGTATTTCTTTGCATTGATCACTGTATTATTTTGCAATATTGCATAGGAACCTGGAATGTTAGGTCTATGAATCATGGCAAATTCGAAGTGGTCAAACAGGAGATGGAAAGAGTGAACATCGACATTCTAGGAATCAGCGAACTAAGATGGATTGGAATGGGTGAATTTACCTCAGATGACCATTATATCTACTACTGTAGGCAGGAATTCTTTAGAAGAAATGGAGTAGCCAACATAGTCAACAAAAAAGTCTGAAATGTAGTACTTGGATGCAATCTCAAAAACGACAGAATGATCTCTGTTCATTTCCAAGGCAAGCCATTTAATATCACAGTAACCCAAGCCTATGCCCCAACCAGTAACGCTGAAGAAGCTGAAGTTGAATGGTTCTATGAAGACCTACAAGACCTGCTAGAATTAACACCCCAAAATGATGTCCTTTTCATTATAAGGGACAGGAATGCAAAAATAGCAAGTCAACAAACACCTGGAGTAACAGGTAAATTTGGCCTTGGAGTACAGAATGAAGCAGGGCAGAGGCTAATAGAGTTTTGTCAAGAGAACACAGTGGTCATAGCAAACACTCTCTTCCAACAACACAGGAGAAGACTCTACACATGGACATCACCAGATGGTCAACACCGAAATCAGATTGATTATATCCTTTGCAGTCAAAGATGGAGAAGCTCTATACAGTCAGCACAAACAGGACCAGGAGCTGACTGTGGCTCAGATCATGAACTCCTTATTGCCAAATTCAGACTGAAATTGAAAAAAGTGGGGAAAACCACTAGATGATTCAGGTATGACTTAAATCATCCCTTATGACTATACAGTGGAAGTGAAAAATACTTTAAGGGACTGGATCTGATAGACAGAGTGCCTGAGGAACTATGTATGGAGGTTCATGACATTGTACAGGAGACAGTGATCAAGACCATCCTCAAGAAAAAGAAATGCAAAAAAGCAAAATGGCTGTCTGAGGAGGCTTTACGAATAGCTGTGAAAAGAAGAGAAGAGAAAACCAAAGGAGAAAAGGAAAGATATAACATCTGAATGCAGAGTTCCAAAGAATAGCAAGGAGAGATAAGAAAGCCTTCCTCAGCGATCAAAACAAAGAAATATAGGAAAACAATAGAATGGGAAAGACTAGAGATCTCTTCAAGAAAATTAGAGATACCAAGGAAATAGAAGATAATAAACCTATGCAATATAGGATGTTTACACAATGGAGGAAAAAAATCATGATTATCTTAATTCATTTAAAAAAAAGCACTTCGCAAATTTTAACACCTTTTTATGAAAAAATCTCTCAGTATACTAGAAATAGAAAGAAACCACCTCAAAATAATAAAGGCCATATATGAAATTCCCCAGAGTTAACATAATACTGAATGGTTAAAGGGTGAAAACTTTTCCTTTTATATCAGCAACAAGGTATAGATGTTCATGTTTGCCACTTCTATTCAACACAGTATTGTAATTCTAGCCAGAGTAGTTAGTCAAGAAAAAGAAATAAACATGTGAAATTTTCTCTGATAGCAGAGGGCATGACCCTCTATGTGTAACACCCTAAACATTCCATTAAACTTTATTTTTTTTTTTTAATTTTTTATTTTTTTATTAAATTTTAAAATCTTTAATTCTTACATGTGTTCCCAAACATGAACTAATAAATTCAAAAGAGCTTTCTTCTCTAGACGTAAACAATGGCCCATCCAAAAGTTAAATAAAGAAAACAATTCCATTTAAAATAGCATCAAAAATAAAAATACTTAGGAAAATACTTAACCAAGAAAATGACTTAAACACTGTCAAGTAGAAAACATTATTGAAAGAAATTAAAGAAAACAAAAATAACTGGAAAGATATTTCATGTTCATTGATTGAAATACCTAGTGTTGCAAATATGTTAACAACACCCAAAATAATTTTCAGATTCAATGAAATTCATATCAAAATCCTAATAACTGTTTTGCAAAAAGAAAAATCCATCCTAAAATTCATATGGAAAATCAAAAATATTATGGCAATTGGAGAAAAAGTTGGAAGGCTCACTCTTTCTCAATTCAAATCTTACTACAAACTACAGTAATCAAAAAAGAGTGTGGGAGTAGCACAAAGATAGAAATATCAACTAGTGGAATAGAATGAAGGGTCCACAAAGAATCATTCAAATATATGGTCCAATGATTTTCAACAAGTGTTACAAGACTATTCATCGTATAAAGGAAAATATTTTCAGCAAATGGTGCTGGGAAAATAGGATGCTTACATTCAAAACAGTAAAATTGAATGCTTATCTTACACCATATACAAAAATAAGAAAAAAATATGGCTCAAAGAATTAATCATAAAAACTAAAAATTAACTCTTGGAAGCAAATATAGAGGAAAAGTTTCATAATATTTGCTTTGGAAATTATTTCTTGGATATGACATCTAAAGCAAAGGTAGCACAAGAAAACAGATACTTTGGACCTCATCAAAACTAGAAAGTTACATGCATTAAAAGATACCAACAGCAAAGTAAAAGGCAACTCTTGCTAAGGAGAATATTTCCAAATGACATATATCTAATAACAACCAAAAAAAAATATATATATATATACAGTGGTAAGGATATATATATATAATTGCCATATGGTCTAACATGATGTTTAATTTCATGTCAACATGACCAGTCTAAAGGATGTCCAGATACCTGGTAAAACATTATTTCTGAGTGTGTTTTGTGAGGGTGTTTCTGGGAAAGATTAGCATTTCAATCAGTACATTGAGTAAAAAAGATTGTCCTCACTATTATGGGTAGCCATGATCCAGTCCACTGAGGGCCTTATAGAGAGCAAAAGTGCAGAGGAAAGGAAAAACTGATTTTTTCTTGAGCTGAGACACCCAACTTCTTCTACCCTCAGACAGCAATAAGTTTTACTGATTCTTAGGCTACTGGACTCAGATAAGACTTAACACCACTGGTCTCTGATTCTTGGACCTTTGGACTCAGACTAGAACTTATACACATTGACTTCTCTGGTTCTCAGGAATTCAGATTCAGATTGAATTATACCACCTGTTTTTCTGGTTCTCCAGATTCTAGCCAGCAGACTGTGGGATTTCTTGACCTCCATAATTGTACATAAATATATCTTATTGTTTTGTTTATCTGGAGAACTCTGATACAAATTTAGGCACAAAGAGTGGTTCTAAATGAATAAAATTTTAGGATTTATTTTCTGAAATAATTCTGCAGTTTCTGGAATGAACTCTATAATCTGATTATGCAACTGTATTTCCAGTAGCAAAAAGTACAAAGATAGTATATGGTATGAACTAATTACATAGATATGCAGCATTGGATAATCCTAATCAACCATTTATAAGAAGCAACGAGCTAAATGACTGTGATTATGTCACTTTTGAACATTTTTTGAAACAGTGTGCAGATTCCTTAAAAAACTGCAAATAGAACTGCCTTATGACCCAGCAATCCCACTGCTGGGCAGGAAACCAGAATTGAAAGAGACACATGTACCCCAATGTTCATTGCAGCACTGTTCATAATAGCCAGGACATGGAAGCAACCTACATGTCTGTCAGCAGACAAATGGATAAGAAAGCAGTGGTACATATACACAATGGAGTATTACTCAGCCATTAAAAAGAATACATTTGAATCAGTTCTAGTGAGGTGGATGAAACTGGAGCCTATTATACAGAGTGAAAGTTGGGATGGGGAATATGGGAAGGCCCTGAAGACACTGAGGACAATGAGCCCTGAAATTGTAACATGTCTTCTTTACAGTGAAAGATGTCTCCCAACAGACAGTGGTACCTCCCTCTCACCCACAGTGGTATCAGGTATTCTACCTTGATATGAGGGGATTAACTCTGCATAGTATGAGGAAATAGCATTGTCTCCCCTGAAGTGGTTAAAATCCACGACAATGTTGATTTTCCTCAGGATCCACCCTAATTACCCCTCTTGTTTCTTGACCTATAACATAAGCTCCAGCAGGACCCTAAAGGTGAGATGCAAACTATGACTAATGAAGAGATGTACTACACTTCAAAAGAACTATGTGAGTTTTCTAATTTATATAAGTAGAATTCTGGTGAACATGTGTGGGAATGAATATGAAAGGTGTAGGATAATGGTGGAAGGAATATAAATTTTGATTATGATGAATTTATTCATATAGACAGCTTTAGAAGTTAGAAAGTGCTTTAATAGTTTCTTTGGTTGTTTGGTTGAAACAGGGGCCAAAAGATGACCCACTGGGAGTGAACTGGAAAAGCCAGATCTCCCTTGGTTTGATATAGAAGAAGCGATTCAAAGACTTAGGAACACTGGAATGTTATGATGGACTTATTGTTCAAAACCTAATCACCCACACTGGGAGGACCCAGAAGACATATTATTCACTAATAATTTTAGAAAAAAAAATTTGTGAGGGAAGACCCAGCATCCTTGATGAGCTCTGTGATTATTCTTTTGTGTAAATCAGACCATACAGAAGAAAGGCCAGACATTCAATTGGAAAACTTAAATGTAATGGGACTAATTTGATCCCAGGAAGGCAGGGGCCACACAGCCAGGACTCAGCCTCCAAAAGCAAGCTGGATGTGGTTACTGTTATGAACAGCAGAGCCAAAGCAGTGATTTGAATAATCTGATTCTTGCAGACCTATGGCATTGGCTGGCTAATCATTGGGTACCCAGAAGTGAAATAAATAAGAAGTCTACTAAGTTGTTACTTGGTCTGTATAAGCAAAAAAGTTCTAGGTCAAGTGAATGAATGTCTAATTGGAATTATAAAAACACAAAGTCATAACTTCTCAATCAATTGCCAGATTTGAACCAGTTTACAGATTCAGATCCCCAGAATGAAGGGGAGGTTGAGTCCCCCAGGAAAAGAATCTTGGTACATTACAGAAAATTTATACTGTTAATCTTTATCCTAGACTTTCCAAAATGGACCTATGGCATTTTATTAAGGTGACTATACACTGGGGAAACTGAAATAATCAGACCTTTTGAGGACTAATGGTTACTGAATTTGAACAGACACTGATTCCAAGAGAGTCAAAGTGTCACTGTGGTATTTCAGTCAGACAAGAGGCTTATGGGTGCCATTTGATTAATGGATTTTATGGCTTAGGTTGAATTTCACAGTTGGTCTCAGAATTCATTCTGTGATTATTTCCCCAGTTCTAAGATGGAAACTTGGAATAGAAATATTTAGCATCTGGCACCTTTAGAATAGAAAAGCGAACAAAATCCAAGCAAGAAAGAAATGAATAATAATAAAAAAGAATACAAATCAATAAAACAAATAAAACAATAGAAAAAACCACAGAAACAAAACTACTTTGTAAATACTAAAAGTGATAAACCATTTTCAGGAAAAAAGTGAACACCACTACAGGTCTTAAAAGTATTAAAAGGTGATTAAGGAAATGAGTGAAAAAGCTGGCTTAAAACTCAACATTCAAAAAACTAAGATCATGATATCCAGTCTCAGCACTTCATGGCAAGTAGATGGGGAAAAAATGGAAACAGTGGCACATTTTATTTTCTTGGGCTACAAAATCAATATGAATGGTGACTGCAGGCATGAAATTAAAAGACACTCCTTGGAAGAAAAACTATGACAAACCTAGACAGCATATTAAAAAGCAGAGGCATCACTTTGCTGACAAAGGTCCATTTAAAGCTACGGTTTTTCTAGCAATCATGTACAGATGTGAGAGTCAGACCATAATGAAGGCTGAGCACTGAAGAATTGATGTTTTATGAATTGTGGTACTTGAGAAGACTCTTGAGAGTCCCTTGGACAAGGAGAGGACCAGTCAATCCTTGAGGAAATCAACCCTGAATATTCATTGGAAAGACTGGTGCTGAAGCTCCAATACTTTGGCCACCTGATGCGAAGAACTGACTCACTGAAAAGGGCCCTGATACTGGGAAAGATTGAAGGCAAGAGGAGAAAGGGCAACAGAGTATAAGATGGTTGGATGGCATCACTGACTCAATGGACATGAGTTTGAGCAAACATTGAGAGATAGTGAAGGACAGGGAAGCCTAGTGTGCGGCAGTCCACGGGGTCACAGAGTCAGACACGACTTGGCAACTGCACAACAACAACAACAACAAGGGAATGTTATGAATATTTTATAGCGTTAACACACTATGGTATCTTAGTCAAGAAGACAATGTATAGCATCAATAAAACAAGCAGTCCTTTAATTTATCAAAAAGTAATTGAGCAGTTAAAAATCTTCGCACAAAGAACACTTCAGGCCAGGATGGCTTCATTACCACATTGTACTAAATATTTGAGGAGGAAATTATACCAATTCTATACAAATATTTCTGAAAGGTAGAAGAGTCAGGAACAATTCTGGACTCATTATTCTGATACTAAAACCAGAAAAAAAGATATTATGTGTAAAGAAAACTATAGACAAATATCTCTCAAGAAAAGATACTGAATCCACAACAAAGGCTTGGCAAACAAATTGAGTCAAGATACATGTAATAATAATACATCATGAACAAACTATGTCCATAGGAATGCAATTTGTCTCAACATAAAAACTCAATTGATGTAACTTTTAAAAAAGGGAAGAAAATAAAAAGGAAAACCTTATGATCATCTCAATATAAAAGGTTATGTGAAAAGACTTACTACCATTAACAATAAAACATAAAACAATCAATAAACTAAAAAGAGAGGGAAATTTCTTACCCTGTTAAGGAATATTAATGAAAAGCTTTGCCGGAAGCCAGTGTGAGGAATCCTGCCCGTGACAAGGTCATGAGGAAGGAAGCTGACATACGCAAGGCATGCTCAGACTTCAGGGACCCCTCTGGAAATTCCTAAGCATGTACCCCAACAAAAATCTGCCGGCTTTTGTGCTCTGCTTTTCCACTCTTCTGACATTTTCTGGAAAAAGTCAATTTAGGGCTTTAGTCTTCTGCATTTGAAAGAGTGTTTCAATCCAAAAAACCCCTCTGATGGCTTTCTAGCCTGCCTGCAGGATTCTACAGCTGCGCATGTGATTGTTTGAGGCCTCCTGACCGCAGGAGGCACGGGAAGCTTAAAACATCCTAGGAATGTAGGGGCTTCCGAAGAGTCAAAATCTTTAGAATAGGACTGATTAAAAGTTTCATTTGTTGAGTCAATGCTTGCTGCCAAATTTTCATATCCTTTATTTTTAGATATAGTTGGTATATAGAAAAACAAGTAGTAGACCTGGTATTAGCAACATTAGATCTTTGAGTTAAGTACCTTCTTTGTTATAACCCACTGCGCCTTTGTTCTATAGAGATGCAACTTTATCGCTTTTAAGGAGATGCAGATTAAAGAAAAACACTTCAGGGGAAACAAAATTAACGTTCATTAAGGAAGAGAGCCAAAAAGTGTTAACGAGCCTCTTGGCCAGAAGATAATGTAAATCACCTGAGACCTTTTGTATACTAAATGATATACGGAAAGAATCTGGGTTGCCAACGCTACATAATTTTGTGTTACCCATTGAACTCCATGTTTTATCAAAAGTATAAAAGGCCTTCTGAACAATAAAGGAGGGGACCAGCTTCTCGGACCAGTTTCTCAAACTAGTCTCTCGGCCTGGTTTCTGGGGAATCTGGCTCCCCCCATGTCTCTCTCTCTCTCTCGTTTTCTCTCCCTTTCCCTCTCTCTGCTCTTTACTTTAATTTCAGGCTGAATTTCCATCTGGGGCATGGAGGCTCGCCAGGTGTACTTATTTGCCCTGGCTGTTAAGACCCGCGCAAAAGGGAGCTTAAGGTGAGGCACCCTTAGATATTCAAGCGGGCGCCGGTGGCCCAACGTAGATGGTGCAAATTCCTTGTCTGGAATTTTATTGTTCTTCCGCGTAAACCAAGCTATTCAGCCCTCTTCCTCCACTTAATCTTCTTACTACACTATAGTTTCTTAATATAATCTTATATTAATAAATAAACAAGTCTTTCCACGCCAACGCTGCCCACCCTTCGAATTCCCTGGATCCACCGGGGCTGGACCCCGGCAAAGCTTAATGCTAATATATTCATGCTGAAAGAATGCCTTCTTTTCCCCTAATTTTGAAAACAAGAATGTCCTCTGTCATCATTTCTATTTAACATTATAACAGAATTATTAATCAATCAATTATAAGAAGGTAAGCAATGCAATAGTGAAATGGACATAATCGAAAAAACTAAATAAATATAAATTACTAGCAAATAAGCACATGGAATATACTCAGCATCACCAGTTATTAAGGAAAGGCAAAACAAACCCACAAGGAGATACTCTCTGCATGTACTAGAAAACCCTAAAATGTAAAATATTAATATTACCAAGTTTGGGGATGATGTGGAGGAACTGGAACTCTCAAATACCTCTATGAGGATGCACTGGGAATATAAAATGGTATATTCAGAGTTTCACAGTTCCCTATATAGTTAAACATGCAATTATTAGTGATCTTATTTCCCTAACTTAATCAAGATAAATGAAAACATATGTCCTCAAAAGGACTTGTAAACTAATGTTTATAATGGTTTTAGTCATAGAAGGCAAAGGTTTCAAATAAACAAAATAACCATCAATGGGTAAACAGATAAATGAATTGTGTTATATCTCTATAGTGAAGTAGTATTCAGCAACTTAAAAGAGATTGACTGCTGACACATACAGCATGGATTAATCTCAGAAGCATTATGGTGTGAAAAAATCAGACATAAATGTAATTCTCTTAAATGAAATTCTGGAAAAACTAAAGATATAGTAACAAAACAAAAGTCTATAGTTAACAAGACATGAATTTTGTGTGAAGAAATTGACAGCAAAAGAGTGAGCACAAAAGAAATTTTGATGGAAATGTGGTGATATGTTTCTCATAGCATGATTGGATGTAATAATAAAATTTCATGAAACTGTACACTTAAAATTGCTTGATTAAATTACATGTAAATTCAGTTCAGTTCAGTCACTCAGTCGTGTCTGACTCTTTGCAGCCCCGTGGACTGCAGCATGCCAGGCTTCCCTGTCCATCACCAACACCCAGAGTTTGCTCAAACTCATGTCCATCAAGTCAGTGATGCCATCCAACCATCTCATCCTCTGACATACCCTTATCCTCCTGCCTTCAATCTTTCCCAGCATCAGGGTCTTTTCCAATGAGTCAGTTATTCCCATCAAGTGGCAAAAGTATTGTGGCTTCAGCCTCAATATCAATCTTTTCAGTGAATATTTAGGGTTGTTTTCTTTTAGGATTGACTTGTTTGATCTCCTTGCTGTCCACGGAATACTCAAGAGTCTCAAGGAACTCTGTTAAGTCGTTCTCCAACAACACAGTTCAAAAGTATCAATGCCTTGGTGTTCAGCTTTCTTTATGGTCCAACTCTCATATCCATATAGGATTACTGGAAAAACCATAGCTTTGACTGGATGGACCTTTGTCAGTAAAGTCCCCATCATTTCTGTTCAAGACTATTTCCACAGTTTCTTAGCTGTTGAATTACTTTTTAATAAATTAAAGGACTGCTTGGTTTATTGATGTCATTTTTCTTCTTGACTAAGATTCCATACAAATTCTCAAGAGGTAGGTCAGGTGGTCTGGTATTCCCATCTCTTTCAGAATTTTCCACAGCAGTGCAGGTCAGGAAGCAACAGTTAGAACTGGACATGAAACAACAGACTGGTCCCAAATAGGAAAAGGAGTACGTCAAGGCTGTATATTGTCACCCTGCTTATTTAACTTATATGCAGAGTACATCATGAGAAATGCTGGGCTGGAAGAAACACAAGCTGGAATCAAGATTGCCAGGAGAAATATCAATCACCTCAGATATGCAGATGACAGCACCCTTATGGCAGAAAGTGAAGAGGAACTAAAAAGCCTCTTGATAAAAGTGAAAGAGGAGAGTGAAAAAGTTGGCTTAAAGCTCAACATTCAGAAAACGAAGATCATGGCATCTGGTCCCATCACTTCATGGAAAATAGATGGGGAAACAGTGGAAACAGTGTCAGACTTTATTTTGGGGGGCTCCAAAATCACTGCAGATGGTGACTGCAGCCATGAAATTAAAAGATGCTTACTCCTTGGGAAGAAAAGTTATGACCAACCTAGATAGCATATTCAAAAGCAGAGACATTACTTTGCCAACAAAGGTCCGCCTAGTCAAAGGTATGGTTTTTCGAGTGGTCATGTGTGGATGTGAGAGTTGGACTGTGAAGAAAGCTGAGCGCTAAAGAATCAATATTTTTGAACTGTGGTGCTGGAGAAGACTCTTGAGGGTCCCTTGGACTGCAAGGAGATCCAACCAGTCCATTCTGAAGGAGATCAGCCCTGGGATTTCCTTGGAGGGAATGATGCTGAAGCTGAAACTCCAGTACTTTGGCCACCTCATGCGGAGAGTTGACTCATTGGAAAAGACTCTGATGCTGGGAGGGATTGGGGGCAGGATGAGAAGGAGGCAACAGAGGATGAGATGGCTGGATGGCATCACTGACTCGATGGACGTGAGTCTGAGTGAACTCCGGGAGATGGTGATGGACAGGGAGGCCTGGCGTGCTGCGGTTCATGGGGTCACAAAGAGTGGGACACGAGTGAGTGACTGAATTGAACTGAACTGAACTGAAGATTCCATAGTGTGTTATTGCTATAAAATTTTCATAACATTCTTTTGTTGTTGTTGTTCAGTTGCCAAGTCATGTCCGATTCTTTGTGACCCCATGGACTTCAGCACACCAGGCTTCCCTGTCCTTCACTATCTACCAATGTTTGCTCAAACATTTATGTCCATTGAATCAGTGACAGCATATTAAAAGCAGAGACATTACTTTGCCCATAAAGGTCTGAATAGTCAAAGCTATGGTTTTTCCAGTAGTCATGTATGGATATGAATGTTGGACCATAAAGAAAGCTGTGTATGTTCTCAGTTGCTCAGTCATGTCTGACTCTTCATGACCCCATGGACTGTTGCTCACCAGGCTCCTCTGTTCATGGCATTTTTCAGGCAATAATACTGGAGTGGATTGTCATTTCCTCCTCTATGGGATCTTTCCAACCCAAGTATAAAACCCCTTGTCTCCTGTACTGGCAAGTGAATTTGTTAGCCCTGAGACACCTGGGAAGCCCATTATTCTATTATATGCCCACAGTAGCCCTGCAAGATAGATATAATGCTGCTGCTGCTGCTGCTAAGTTGCTTCAGTCCTGTCTGACTCTGTGCAACCCCATAGATGGCAGCCCACCAAGCTCCGCCATCCCTGGGATTCTCCAGGCAAGAACACTGGAGTGGGTTGCCATTTCCTTCTCCAATGCGTGAAAGTGGAAAGTGAAAAGTGAAAGTGAAGTTGCTTAGTCCTGTCGGACTCTTCACAACCCCATGGACTGCAGCCAACCAGGCTCCTCTGTCTGTGGGATTTTCCAGGCAAGAGTACTGGAGTGGGTTGCCATTGCCTTCCCTGAGATAGATATAATATTATATACCTATTTTATAGGTAAAGAAAATAGCACTTATGTACATTAATTAACTACACAAATTCACAGTCAATAACCAACAGAGCCAGAATTTGAATGCAGATTTGTCTTCTACCAAAGCTCATGCTCTTAATATTTCACTATCACATCTCTGAGAATATACTAAAACAGTGATAAGCGTGTATTGTATTAGTTAACATCAAGCAACAAAAGAGAAGAGAATCTAGTCAAACAAAGGGGCTTTAAAGGTGTGACAAAGAGAAATTGCATAAAATTTTTGGAAACCTCACTTATGGATCTTTTCATTCACTGCAATTAAGTTCTAAAGCAACTTATACCAATTTTTTCTACTATCCTATCAATTTGTTTCATAAGACGAAATGACCACAAAGGCAACAACGTGTTCTTATATTTGTGTTTGTATTGTACACAGTATAATAGAGATTCCTTAACAAATCTTGAAGAACAACATTACTACAACAATTAAGACTAAGGATATACGTGCATCTGTGCTAAGTTGTGCCCGACTCTTTGCGAGTCCATGTACTGCAGTCCACCAGGCTCCTCTGTCCATGGAATTCTCTAGGCAAGAACAGTGAAGTGGGTTGCCATTTCCTGCTCCAAGGGATCTTCCTTATCCAGGGATCAAACCCAGGTCTCCTGCAATGCAGGGAGATTCTTTACTATCTGAACCACCAGGAAAGCCTTTTGTGTGTGAGTATGTGTGTGTGTGTGTATACATATATATATGAAAAAGTTTCTATCAGTAAATGAAGACATTTGAAATAAATGATGAATAAAACTAGAATACAATTTAATTCATTTTCTTAAGTGTTAAGTATTCAGATGGGAAAATGAATAGAAGAAATCTAGGTAATTGAGCAGAAATTAAATCTCTTTCATAAATAGCTATTAACAAAGAGGTAAGGTCCTTGAAATATGTGAACTTGCATAAATGAACTAATTCTAGCTGCATACTTATTGGATGTTAGGAAAATAGATTAACATATTTATTCAATCATTAGTACTCATTTAATAAGATTCCAGAAGAGTGGAAAATTAAAATATAGTAGTCTTAAACAGAATCTGAGTAAAAATAATAATGGGAAAATTGACAAGTGTCTCTCTGCTTCCTCTGCCATTATAAATTCCCTCCGTGTTCCAGTTTCATAAATGATGAAGGAAGAAAGAAGACTTTGTAGGGTGGTAAAATGGTGCTGATGATGAGCTGGACTAGAGAGGACTACAAAATACAGAGGAAGGACTACAAGTCCTTAACCACAAGTAAGTAAGTGAAGTCGCTCAGTCGTGCCCAACTCTTTGTGACCCCTTGGTCTGTAGCCCACCATGCTCCTCCGTCCATGGGATTCTCCAGGCAAGAATACTGGAGTGGGTTTCCATTTCCTTCTCCAGGGTAATCTTCCTGACCCAGGGATTGAACCCTGGTCTCCCGCATTGCAGGCAGACACTTTAACCTCTGAGCCACCAGGGAAGCCACAGATACCTGTAACAACTGAAGAAAGTACACAGATAGCCATACTACAAGGAGGATTTGCCTGGACAATGTGCCCACATATAAAGAGATAGGCATTGTTTCCCAAGAGTAACAAGTACCCAATTACTTTTTAAGTTTTTTGACTCACAGATTGCACATTAGCCTCCCATGTAACAGTACCATAGCCTATGACAAACAGCTCTAATATATTTCTTCTAAGATATTTTTCAATCCTTAATATTTTTTATTCCTTCCCAACATATAAACCCTAGGGAAACAAATTGGCTTGTAAGTGTATATTTCTGAATAAGAGCTTTACAACAAAGAAACATCTATTAACATTTCATCAGAACTCATATTTATGAGAGGATGAAAGTTACTCCAGTTGCTAGCAGGATGATCTGAATTAGCATAATACTGATATCATATAAAATTTATAAGCAATATTTTGTTTAAAATATACAGCCAAGGAGCACACCTTTAAGCCAAAATCAAACAAAAGTCCTCCTTTAAAAATATAACTCTAGAAATAATGAATTTAGAAAAATATAGTATGAAATAAGTCTTTTGTCTTTGGTGGCTGGAAGACAGAAGTCACTACTTGTAATTGGGACCACAGTTTTAAATCACAGCCAGTTCTGCAACACATATCAGTAGCATTCTGATGTTTATAGAGATAAAAATATGTCTGATATATTCATGTCCTAGTAAATTCTAAATTTAAGTATATTTATCTGGAATTAGATATAAAAGTGGGCTTCCCTTGTGGTTCAGCTGGTAAAGAATCTGCCTGTAATGCGGGAGACCTGGGTTCCATTCCTGGGTTGGGTAGATACCCTGGAGAGGGGAAAAGCTACCTAATCCAGTATTCTGGCCTGGAGAATTCCATGGACTGTATAGTCCATGGGGTTGCAAAGAGTTGGACATGACTGAGTGAGCATACATAGAAAGAGATATAAAAATAGTTTAACTTTCACTGGGAGAATAAAACAGCATTTTTTTCTCACATATTTTATAATTTGTTTAAGATGCCCCAGGTTTACATCTCAGGAATGGAGCAGCTGATGATTTTCCACCGAGTAACCACATTATACCTCCTGGGCTAATGTGACATTTTATTAATTTCATAACGTAGTAAAAAATTGTGTTTTAATTTTAAAACTTCTATTCCTTAATGGAATGACAAGATATGTCTCTTATGTCTCCTGTATTGCCATGTGGGTTCTTTACCACTAGCACCACCTGGGAAACTCATATTTGAGATATATAGTCAATATATAACACTGTATTAATTTTAGGTGTACCACCTAATAATTATATACATCTCAAACTGGTTACCATAAGTTTAGTTAACATTCATAACCACACATGGTCAAAAATTGTGTTTTCCTTGTGATGCAAACTTTTAAGATCTATTCTCTTAGCAACTTTCAGATATACAATAGAGTATTGTTTGCTATAGTTAACATGCGGTATATGACATCCTAAGGGCTCATTTATAATAACTGGAAGTTTGCAGTTTTTTACCACCTTCATCCAAGTCCTCTACTACCCTGATTTCCAGTAACCACAAGCCTGATTTCTTTTTCTATGAGTTTATTCCTGTCTTTTCCTTCTCTCTCTCCTCTTCCCCATCTCCTCCTCTCCCTTTCCCGTTTCAAATTTTCTTCTTCTTTTTTTTTTTTTTTTTTTTTTTACATTTGACATATATGTAAGACTATACAGTATTGATCTTTATCTGTCAGGCTTATTTCACTTAGGCTTCCCAGGTGGTTCAGTGTTAAAGAATGTGCCTGCCGATGCAGGAGATACAGGAGACAGGGGTTCGATCCCCGGGTTGGGAAGATCACCTGGGAGAAGGAAATGGCAACCTACTCCAGTATTCTTGCCTGGAAAATCCCATGGACAGAAGTCTGGCAGGCTACAATCCATAGGGTTGCAAAGAGTCAGACATGACTGAGCATGCATGTATGCAGGCAAATGTACTCAAAGTCCATTCAAGTCATTGCAAATGGCAGAATATATATATATATATATATATATATATATATATATATATAACCATTTACTTATTCATTTATCCAACCTTGGACATTTAGGTTACTTCCAAGTCTTGACTATTGTACATAATGCTGCAATAAAGATTGATATACAGATATCTGTTGTGTTAGTAATTTCATATAATTTCATTAACTTCGTATTCTTCAGATAAGTAATGAAAAGTGGAATTGCTGGATCATGTGGTAGTTCTATTTTTAATTTTTTGAGGAACTTCAATATGGCTTTCCATTGCAGTTGTACCAATTTACAATCTTACCAACAGTGCATGAGAATTCCCTTTTCTTTTAATTCTCACCAATTCATGTCTTTTCTTGTCTTCTTAATAACAGCCATTTTAACAGGTGTGAAGTGATATCTCATTGTGATTTTGATTTGCACTTCTCTGATGATTAGTGATGTTGAACACATTTTCATATACCTGTTGGCCATTAGTGTGCCTTCTTGGGGAAAATGTCTGCTCAAGAACCATGTCTCATGTAATCATTTTTCTTCTACCCCACTGTTGAGAACAACATGGGTTGCATATGGAATTATAATACATACCTACAGATTTCAGTAGGTTTTTATTGAGTTGGCTATGTTTACCTCTGCTGAGTTCTCTGTTTATATCCAGAAGCACAAATGCCTAATTGATTTTAAAACTACTTAAGTAATAGATATCTAAGCACAATTATTAAAAAAATCAAATAAGCATGTTAATTAATAAGAAATTCAAAGAATTTAAATTAAGTGTATATGGGCATGTTATTTATCCAAAAATGAAAAAAAAAGTTTTTCTTTCATATGATTAATTCTTAGACTCCTATATTCTGCATAATATGACTAAGTGCTGTTAATAGCCAATGGTCCAGTATAGACAAAACCCCTGTTAGTGACTAATTCTTATATTGTCCCTTAGTGGGAACTGGTTTAGCATCAGACACTTGGAGAAAAAACTTGTTTTGTTATAAGCACTCTCACAGGATGCAGGGTTTATTTTCATTCAGCCTCGGCTTCAAGTAGTGTAAAATGGAGATCTTTACAGAAGAATAATCTGTTTCTTAGGTCACAGGTGCTCAGACAATCATGTTTCAGTAATAGTTTCTTGGCAAGCTTTTCATTAACAGAGAAGGTTTGTTTTACACGACTTAAAATGAAAGAAAACACGTAGGAGGTGTAGAATGTGGGTTCCTTCCAATAATTCAGCATGGGAAACTAATCTTATTTACATTAAAGGAAGTTGATGGCAATACTTACCAAGAACCATTAAGAACAAATGCTGTATGAGAAACTCATCTATATATTAGTGCCACAGAGTGCCAAAGATCTATATGCTCATCATCCAGAGAGATAAACTGGAAAATGCTCATGGAAAAAGCTAAAGGAACATAAGTGTTTCTTAATATAGACCAATAACAGGCAATGTATAAGGTGATATACATTCATGGTTTTGCCCTCTTTAGCTCACTTACAACAATCTTTTGCAAACATCTATAGTAATGTCAGAAGAAAACTATCAGGACTTCTACTATACCCACGAAGGATGTAAAGGGCATAATATCCTCTACTCAGGAAATTTCCTCTACAGGCTTTTGAGACGCACTGTATCCCCAGGTTTCTCCTTTGTTTTGCAAGGCTGAGCAAGTTTTTCCTAGCAGCAGCAGGCTTTTGCATGAGTCACTAGATGTTAAATTGTGGGCAGCTTCTTATAACTATTGAGGTCATATAAATCGATTTATAATCATGTAATTAAAATGTACGTGAAAGTATTTGGTAACCTACATTCTGTTAGGCATACAGACATGATTACTGTATCTCATGCACAAAAGTAAAAAACTTCTTAATTTTGTTCTTCTCTAATAGCATGTCCTAGAAGAATGATTTAACTTTTTTTCAGTGTTTTCTTACATGTCAAGTTTGCTAACTTTGAAATAATTTGTTTTCTTCTGGGGCCTCTAGTGTTTATCATGGTTTTACTATTCCTTTAGGAAAACATTTTCAGCCCTTTTCTGGCTCAAGTAACTTTTAAAATGAAATGCACTGCAGTCAGGAAGCTATAGTTAGTTAATAGACCTTTCCTTATTGGAATTTGTGAAGTCTAAAGGACTTCATGACTTATAAATGGTCTATTTTACCCCTAAATAAACTAATTCAATAAATGGGATCAATAAAAGCCTCTTTGAGGTTACTTAAGATTTCATAGCTGGAGAAGGCAATGGCACCCCATTCCAGTACTCTTGCCTGGAAAATCCCATGGATGGAGAGCCTGGTGGGCTGCAGTCCATGGGGTCGCTAAGAGTAGGCAGGACTGAGGGACTTCCCTTTCACTTTTCACTTTCATCCATTGGAGAAGGAAATGGCAACCCGCTCCAGTGTTCTTGCCTGGAGAATCCCAGGGATGGGGGAGCCTGGTGGGCTGCCATCTATGGGGTCGCACAGATTCAGACATGACTGAAGTGACTTAGCAGCAGCAGCAGGGCTGGTTATGTTCTGGGTCAACAAGCAAGATCATGTTCAGCTCAGTGAGTGGCTGGAGGAGATTGTCATAAATCAGGATTTCTGGGGCCTTCTGCCAGAGCTAATATGATCTCTTCTAAGTGAGGTCTATTCCCATTCAGGTATAGACTAAACTGAGACAAGTTGTAGATCCCCAAATACCAATCTTTCATTTCTAACTTTGTTTTCCTAATGGCTGACAGAATCATCTTTGAACTTATTTCTCACTACTAAAGTAACCCAACATTTTTTTAATATATATTGATACTATATATACTTTTATGGGTACATAAGTATATACATAACAACTGAAAATAACTGAAGGTTGTGTGGAAAAAATGTAACCCAACTTATAAGTAAGGAAATGAATAGTTGATACTTTGGATCCTGAGAGTATACTTGGGAGGTTGAGATATGTGTTTTAATTTTTTTCTGAATTACTTCTCCCCCAAAAGCCTTTACTTAAAAGAATGAAATCCCTCAAAAAATATGCTACATACTCATAATATCTGTTCTGATCATTCAAATGATGTAATTTTTAAATATTCAACACAGTTCTGACTACTAATTTTGAGTATGCCGTCACAGTTGGCTAGAATTCTAACATCAACAAACCCCAGCCTCACCTCTTTCCATTATTTTCCAAATATTAATCTTTGGAAATATGATCAGAATTAATAGAGGGCTGCTGCTGCTGCTAAGTCACTTCAGTCGTGTCTGAATCTGTGTGACCCCATAGACAGCAGCCCACCAGGCTCCCCCATCCCTGGGATTCTCCAGGCAAGAACACTGGAGTGGGTTGCCATTTCCTTCTCCAATGCATAAAAGTGAAAAGTGAAAGGGAAGTCGCTCAGAGGACAAATTTCACCCGACACATGCCTATAGGAACACCTAAAGATATTTTTAGTCTTTGGAAATTCTGACACTTGGAAAGCATTCAGTAAGGGAAAGGTAGTGAAAATGTATTTAATTTAGCACATGCACTATTTATTCTTACTATGCCACTGCTGGATATAGTATTTGAAAATACAAAGAAAATCTTTTGAAAATACAAAACTCTCTCATATAGATTAGCAAATACTATAGTTTTGGTTGGTTGGGTTTTGTATTTAAGTAAAAAAAGACCATAAAAATTTCCATCTCCTCACAACGCTGAGTAAACTTACAAAGATGACACAAAAATACCACAGAAAATCTGTCTTAACATTGTGTGACCTGAATGTGTGTACATCTTTTCTCTATAAAGAATGTCAGCCTTATATACAGCTTCAAATATACTCCCTTAAACACACCAAAAAAGATGTCCTTTTCATTATAGGGGACTGGAATGCAAAAGTAGGAAGTCAAGAAACACCTGGAGTAACAGGCAAATTTGGCCTTAGAATGTGGAATGAAGCAGGGCAAAGGCTAATAGAGTTTGGCCAAGAAAATGCACTGGTCATAACAAACACCCTCTTCCAACAACACAAGAGAAGACTCTACACATGGACATTACCAGATGGTCAACATGAAAATCAGATTGATTATACTCTCTGCAGCAAACGAAGGAGAAGCTCTATACAGTCAACAAAAACAAGACCAGGAGCTGACTGTGGCTCAGATCATGAACTCCTTATTACAAAATTCAGACTGAAATTGAAGAAGGCAGGGAAAACTGCCAGACCATTCAGGTATGACTTAAATTAAATCCCTTATGATTATACAGTGGAAGTGAGAAATAGATTTAAGGGTCTAGATCTGATAGATAGAGTGCCTAATGAACTATGGAATGAGGTTCATGACATTGTACAGGAGACAGGGATCAAGACCATCCGCATGGAAAAGAAATGCAAAAAAAGCAAAATGGCTGTCTAGGGAAGCCTTACAAATAGCTGTGAAAAGAAGAGAGGCGAAAAGCCAAGGAGAAAAGGAAAAATATAAGCATCTGAATGCAGAGTTCCAGAGAATAGCAAGAAGAAATAAGAAAGCCTTCTTCAGCAACCAATGCAAAGAAATAGAGGAAAACAACAGAATGGGAAAGACTAGAGATCTCTTGAAGAAAATTACAGATACCAAGGGAACATTTCATGCAAAGATGGGCTCAATAAAGGAGAGAAATGGTCTGGACCTAACAGAAGCAGAAGATATTAAGAAGAGATGGCAAGAATACACAAAAGAACTGTACAAAAAAGATCTTCACGACCTGGATAATCTTGATGATGTCATCACTCATCTAGAGCCAGACATCCTGGAATGTGAAATCAAGTGGGCCTTAGAAAGCATCACTATGAACAAAGCTAGTGGAGGTGATGGAATTCCAGTAGAGCTATTTCAAATCCTGAAAGATGATGCTGTGAAAGTGCTGCACTCAATATGCCAGCAAGTTTGGAAAACTCAGCAGTGGCCACAGAACTGGAAAAGGTCAGTTTTCATTCCAATCCCAAAGAAAGGCAATCCCAAAGAATGCTCAAACAACCGCACAATTGCACTCATCTCACACACTAGTAAAGTAATGCTCAAAATTCTCCAAGCCAGGCTTCAGCAATACGTGAACCATGAACTTCCTGATGTTCAAGCTGGTTTTAGAAAAGGCAGAGGACCCAGAGATCAAATTGCCAACCTCCGCTGGATCATGAAAAAACCAAGAGAGTCCAGAAAACATCTATTTCTGCTTATTGACTATGCCAAAGCCTTTGACTGTATGGATCACAATAAACTGTGAAAAATTCTGAAAGAGATGGCAATACCAGACCACCTGACCTGCCTCTTGAGAAATCTGTATGCAGGTCAGGAAGCAACTGTTAGAACTGGACATGGAACAACAGACTGGTTCCAAATAGGAAAAGGAGTATGTCAAGGCTGTATATTGTCACCCTGCTTATTTAACTTATATGCAGAGTACATCATGAGAAACGCTGGACTGGAAGAAACAAGCTGGAATCAAGACTGGTGGGAGAAATATCAATAACCTCAGATATGCAGATGACACCCTGCTTATGGCAGAGAGTGAAGAGGAACTAAAAAGCCTCTTGAAGAAAGTGAAAGAGGAGAGTGAAAAAGTTGGCTTAAAGCTTAACATTCAGAAAACGAAGATCATGGAGGAGAAAGGGACGACATAGGATGAGATGGCTGGATGGCATCACTGACTCGATGGACGCGAGTCTGAGTGAACTCCGGGAGTTGGTGATGGATAGGGAGGCCTGGCGTACTGCAATTCATGGGGTTGCAAAGAGTCGGACACGACTGAGCGACTGAACTGAACTGAACTGATTTTGCCTACAGGATATGTAAAACCTGAAAATATATGTGTATACTCACAAAATTACATAAAAATATACATGAATAGGAAAATTCATTGAAGCATTGTTCATAATGGTATAAGAATGGAAGTCAAATAAAGAGTCATCAGTAGTAAAATCATTAAGCAAATTATGGCATTATTTAATCATGAAGTAAAATGATAAGCTGCTACTAAACACAAGTATTTGTATGTACTGATATGGAACAATTTCCAAGATACTTATGACATCTTGTTTAATAAGCAAAACAGTCCATAAATGATATATAATTTTTTAAAATGTTAAAAATTATTAAACCCAGAAACTTGATAGAATTTTGCAATAAAGTGTTTGTATTGCTTTTACAAAACTTGAGTTTTACAGGCAATTAAATTATAAACTATTTTTCTTATAATTTAATGTATTTATAAGAATGATATCTTAAAAAATATATAAATAGTCATTCAATAGTCTTACCAGATAGTACCAGATTATGAAGACTTCCTTTTAGGAAACTTGAATGAAACTGCAGGACATAAAAGTTAAATAAATTTCCTTGGATTTCCTGAAGAACCCTCAGTAACAACTCCCTCAGTAGTCTCTGAAGGTTAGCTGCTAGGTGGGTAGAAAAGATGGAGCAGATTTCACCCTGACTCAGCACATGTTAAGAGCCAAATTGTCTGTCAAAAAAAAAAAAAAAAAAACCTCTAGAGGATAGAGTTTCAAAGTATAGATTTAGATTTAAAATGTACACCAATGACTTGGTAATTGCCTCGATGTATTTTCAATAAAGTGTGAAATTCTCTATTAACATGTCAATAAAACATAAAATGTTTTATGAGCACGTTTTTACTACAAAACTGTATATTATTTACTAGTAATCATTGTTGCCCTTTTACTGAATATTTCTAGTTAAAATCTGATCATTTGGTCAATTAAAATTTATATTGACTGATAATCTATTTTCACATGTTTATCTGACTGTTTGAACTCTTTATTCATTTGTTTCTTAAATCTGAAGAACAGAGAAAATTCCCCTAGTTTGTTGCTGTTGTTTTTGTTAGTTTGATGACAAACATCCAACTTAAGTGATGCCAAGAAGAGAAACTGCCAGATGTACAAGCTGGATTTAGAAAAGGCAGAGAAATCAGAGATTAAATTGCCAACACTCATTGGATCATAGAAAAAGCAAGGAAATTACAGAAAAAACATCTACTTTTGCTTCACTGACTACGCTAAAGCCTTTGACTTTGTGCATCATCAAAACTGTGAAAATTCTTAAAGTGGGAGTACCAGTCCACCTTACCCCGCTCCTGAGAAACTTATATGCCAGCAAAGAAGAAACAGTTAGAACCAGACATGGAACAACAGACTGGTTCAAAATTGGGAAAGGAGTACAAGACAAGTATGTTTATTGTCACTCTCCTAATTTAACTTCTATGCAGAGTACATCTTGCAAAATGCTGGGCTGGATGAATCACAAGCTGGAATCAAGACTGCCAGGAAAAATATTAATAACCTCAGATATGCAAATAACACCACGCTAATGGCAGAAAACAAAGAGGAATGAAGGAGCCTCTTTATGAAGGTGAAAGAGAGTGAAAATGCTGGCTTAAAACTCAACATTCAGAAAACTAAGACCATGGCATCCAGTCCCATCACTTTATGACAAATAGATGGGGGAAAAATGGAAACAGTGATAGATTATATTTTCTTGGGCTCCAAAATCACTGTAAATGGTGACTGCATACGTGAAATTAAAAAAAAAAAAAAAGTTTGCTCCTTAGAAGGAAAGCTATGACAAACCTAAACAGCATAATAAAAAGGAAAGACATCATTTTGCTGACAATGGTCCGTCTAATCAAAGCTCTGGTTTTTCCAGTAGTCATATATGGGTATAAGAGTTGGACCTTAAAGAAGACTCAGTATCAAAGAACTGATGCATTTGAACCATGGTGCTGGAGAAGACTCTTGAGAGTCCCTTAGATAGCAAGGAGAACAAACCAGTCAATCCTAAAGGAAATCAACCCTGAATATCCATTGGAAGGACTGATGCTGAAGCTGAAGCTCCAGTACTTTGGCCACCTGATGCAAAGAGCCAACTCATTAAAAAAATTGCAAATAGAACTACCTTATGACCCAGCAATCCCACTGCTGGGTATACACACCGAGGAAACCAGAATTGAAAGAGACACATGTACCCCAATGTTCATCGCAGCACTGTTTATAATAGCCAGGACATGGAAACAACCTAGATGTCCATCAGCAGATGAATGGATAAGAAAGCTTTGGTACATGTACACAATGGAGTATTACTCAGCCGTTAAAAAGAATTCATTTGAATCAGTTCTGATGAGATGGATGAAACTGGAGCCGATTATACAGAGTGAAGTAAGCCAGAAAGAAAAACACCAATACAGTATACTAACACATATATATGGAATTTAGAAAGATGGCAATGACGACCCTGTATGCAAGACAGGAAAAAAGACACGGCTGTGTATAACGGACTTTTGGACTCAGAGGGAGAGGGAGAGGGCGGGATGATTTGGGAGAATGGCATTCTATCATGTATACTATCATGTAAGAATTGAATCGCCAGTCTATGTCTGACACAGGATACAGCATGCTTGGGGCTGGTGCATGGGGATCACCCACAGAGATGTTATGGGGAGGGAGGTGGGAGGGGGTTTCATGTTTGGGAACACATGTAAGAATTAAAGATTTTAAAATTTAAAAAAAAATAAAATAAAATAAAACGTAAAAAAAAAACAATAAAATAAAATAAAGGAGAGGGAGAGGAAAAAAAAAAATTATGCTAACACCCTACTGTAGTCTATTAAGTGTGCAATAGCATTAAGTTTAAACAATGTACATATCTTCATTAAAAATACCTTATTGCTAAAAAATAAAAAAAAAAAAAAAAAGATCCCGATAATGGCAAAGATTTAAGGCAAAAGGAGAAGGTGGTGGGAGAAGATAAGATGGTTAGATAGCATCGCTAATCCAATGGCTATGAATCTGAGCAAATTCTGGGAGATAGTGGAAGACAGAGGAGACTGGTATGCTATGATCCATGAGATTGTAAAGAGTAGTACTCAGCTTAGTGACTGAACAACAGCAAAAACATAGCTGGATATCATTTATTTATTCATCTGAGAATCGCTCTTATCTGCTTGTATAAATCCATTTATATGCATTTATTAATAATATATTTTTATTTACTTTTACAGTCTGAGTTTTTCTTTTTTTTCCATGCTATTATTTTTATTATATTTTTTCCTTTTCCATGACTTCTATATAATTGATCAAGTTTTATTCAGGGTCCTTTCCCTCCTATCTCAGTATAAAGTGATTAATAAATTTCTGAATCTTTTTTTGATTAACCACAAATTTTTAACATTCATGCTTTACCTTAAAAATCAAAGATAAACTACACCTTTAAGTTCAACCAAAATAACATATACCTTTTAAAACTAACTCTGATACACATCCTATCTTTCACCCATTGTAACCTATCTCTCTTGGAACTACTAGTTATAGCATAGTTTCCCAATCCACCCTTCATGTCTCTAAACCTCTGTCATGTTTTTAGTGTTTTTATCACACTATGATGTGTTCTCAGTAGTTTCCTCTTGTCTACCTCCTGGTTCAATAATTCTCTGTTCGGCTTTGTCTAGTTTGCCATTTAGCCTGCACAATGAGTTTCATAGGTAAATGTGTTATGTAGTATTTTTTCAAATATGACTGCTCTCTTTTCATAATTTTTCCTATGTGATTTCTATTATCTGAAAACTTGCTTCATTATTAAAAATATTAGTAGTTTCTTTCAGAGGGTCCCTTACATTATATTCTTTGTTGTGACTATTGATTCTCCTGAAGATAATGACTGATATATATATATATATATATATATACATACACATACATACATATACATATATATATATATATATATATATATATATATATACATGTGTTTGTAAATTTTTGTTTGTTTTCAGCTCTTTTACCAGGGATATTATTTTTGTAGAACTCTAATGGGATTGAGTATTTCTTCTTCTGCACAACCTAGGGGTAAATTTGGTCTGGGAGTTATATCTACTTTTTTTTTTTTTTATGATTCCTTAAGCTTGCTAAATCCCAAAGAATGCTCAAACTACCACACAAGAGCACTCATTTCACAAGGTAGTAAAGTAATGCTCAAAATTTTCCAAGCCATGTTTCAACAATACATGAACCATGAACTTCCAGATATTCAAGATGGTTATAGAAAAGGCAGAGGAATCAGAAATCAAATTACCAACATCTGCTGGATCATCAAAAAAGCAAGAGAATTCCAGAAAAATATCTATTTCTGCTTTATTGACTATGCCCAAGCCTTTGACTGTGTGGATCACAATCAACTGTGGAAAATTCTGAGAGAGATGGGAATACCAGACCACCTGACCTGCCTCTTTAGAAACCTATAGGCAGGTAAGGAAGCAACAGTTAGAACTGGACATGGAACAACAGACTGGTTCCAAATAGGAAAAGGAGCACGTCAAGGCTGTATATTGTCAGCCTACTTATTTAACATATATGCAGAGTCCATCATGAGAAATGTTGGGCTGGAAGAAGCACAAGCTGGAATCAAGATTGCCAGGAGAAATATCAATAACCTTAGATATGCAGATGACACCACTTCTATGGTAGGAAGCAAAGAAGAACTAAAGAGCCTCTTGATGAAAGTGAAAGAGGAGAGTGAAAAAGTTGGCTTAAAGCTCAACATTCAGAAAACTAAGATCATGGTATATGGTCCCATCACTTCACGGCAAATAGATGGAGAAACAGTGAAAACAATGGCAGACATTATTTTGGAGGACTCCAAAATCACTGCAGATGGTGACTGCAGCCATGAAATAAAAAGATGCTTACTCTTTGGAAGGAAAGTTATGACCAACCTAGACAGCATATTAAAAGCAGAGACATTACTTTGCCAACAAGGGCCCATCTAGTCAAGGCTATGTTTTTTTCTGGTAGTCATGTATGGATGTGATAATTTAACTATAAAGAAAGCTGAGTACCAAAGAATTGATGCTTTTGCCAATACAGTATACTAACACATATATATGGAATTTAGAAAGATGGTAAGGATAACCCTGTATGCAAGACAGCAAAAGAGACACAGATGTATAAAATGGACTTTTGGACTCTGAGGGAGAGGGAGAGGGTGGGATGATTAGGGAGAATGGCATTGAAACATATATACTACCATGTAAGAAACGAATCGCTAGTCTATGTTCGATACAGGATACGGGATGCTTGGGGCTGGTGCACGGGGATGATCCAGAGAGATGATATGGAGTGGGAGGTGTGAGAGGGGTTCAGGATTAGGAACTCATGTACACCCGTGGCCGATTCATGTCAATGTATGGCAAAACCAATACAGTATTGTAAAGTAAAATATAGTAAAAATAAAAAAAATAAAACCACAAGTATTTTCAGCTAAGTTAAAAAAAAAAAAAAAAGAATTGATGCTTTTGAACTGTGGTGTTGGAGAAGACTCTTGAGAGTCCCTTGGACTGCAAGAAGATCCAACCAGTCCATCCTAAAGGAAATCAGTCCTGAGTGTTCATTGGAAGGACTGATTTTGAAGCTGAAACTCCAATACTTTGGCCACTTGATGTGAAGAGCTGATTCATTTGAAAAGACAATGATGGGGGAGGAGGAGGGGCAACAGAGGATGATATGGTTGGATGGCATCAACAACTCAATGGACATGAGTTTGGGTAAACTCCCAGAGATGGTGATGGACAGGGAGGCCTGGCGTGCTGCAGTCTATGGGGTCACAAAGAGTCAGACATGACTGAGCAATGGAACTGAACTGAATCTTTTTGAAAGTGTAAATTTAGTGTCTAATCCTGTGTTTAATTCATTCTGTGGTTTTAGTTTCTCAGAGGATAGTACATTTTCCCACCCAAAATATTAGGTAAAGCAGGTATTTTTGCATTTTCCTTGGTCAGTGGGAAGAATTTTCTAAGTCCCATTTCACTGAGAGTGCAATCCTTTTCCTTTGAGATTTACAGTTTTGTGCTGTGGTGTCAGATCCAGACTCACAGCTCACAGAGAGTTAAGGCTTAATTTTTTGTCTATATACGATGTAAAACCCAAGACCATAATGTTACAGCCTCCGAATTTGATTAATTAGATCAATGTGTATCTCCATTACTATATATACATTACTTTAGCAACTTCATGAGATTACAATTCTGATTTTAATTTTTTTCTCTTTGCTTCTAGCACTTGATGACTTTCCTTAACTCCTTTTGCCTTCAGCTACATATTTCAGTAGGTACATTATTATTCTTTTGCTTTTTTTGAGACTGCCTATGTGTTTTTACCTGATAAGGTTTCCAAGTAGCTGAGTCTACCATGCTATATTCTTAAGTCAAGAAATGAGGTTTTAAAAGCAAAGGTTTTATGGCCAATAGATATATTTTTAAAGTGTTCAACTTTGTCAAAACAGGGAAGTGCAAATAAATATTACATTGAAATAGCATTACATGCCACCTGAATGGTTAAAATAAAAAGAAAATACTAAATGTTGCCAAAGATATTAATAACTGATATCCTGACATATTAGTACTGGTAAGAGAATATACTGGTATAGTCAAGTACTTAAAAAACTTTTAAAAAATATCTACTAAGATGAATATGTGCATACATTGTGACTCATCAATTTCACTCCAAGGTATATAGCCAACAGAAATTCATCCTTACTTTCACCAGAAGGCATGTACCAATATCTATTTATCCATTCTACTCTTAATTGACATTTGTATAAGTTCCAATCTTAGGCTATTATGAGTTATCTGCTATAGATAATCATGGGAATCATTTAATCTAAAACTCTCATTTTAAAGTTGTAGAAATTCAAGCCTATAGATGTTAGCTGATTTACAAACGTCAATAACAGCTATGGAAATAAAAGCCAGGCTCTTTGACTTCTAATTCAGTATTATTTCAAATAAGCATCTTTTAATATTGCCTACAGCCTCAAAACTCTATAGAAACACTTTAAATATAATATTTAAAAGGAGTATTCATATATTCTTTTTGAACTAAATAAATGAAATAAAATTTTATCTTCGGAGTTGTTAATTATATTTTTGCTACCAAATGCCAACAGAATTTACATATTGTTGTGGTTTAAGAGAGTTCTAAATATAACAAGCCATCTCCTTGCACATCTGTAAACTCAATTAAGTGATAACTAAGGAGTGAAAACAGAGAGAAATCAAAATATAGTCCCTGTTACTGATTAAGCTGATAGTACAGACTCTGCCTGCAGTGCAGGAGACCCGGGTTCAATCCCTGGGTTGGGAAGATCCCCTGGAGAAGGAAATAGCAACCCACTCCAGTATCCTTGCCTGGAAAATCTCATGGACAGAGAAGCCTGGCGGGCTGCAGTCCATGGGGTCGCAAAGAGTCAGACACGACTGAGCAACTAACACATACACATACATACATGACATATAAACTTGCTTTTCCTGCAGGAATAGGTCTGTTTACACTTAGGGCATAAAGTAGTATAGCAGAAAGCTTTCTCTTTGAGAGCAGATTTGGTTCACAAGGAAGTAAATACAGTATGGGGTTCTGGAATTCTCTAAATGGGATGAATGTAGGTCCTTCAAGACCCAGAGTTGACATTGCCAACTTCATAAGGTACTGCCTTTTATTAAGAATACAGATTCACCATAGCTGAGGCTCTGTGTTATCTGAGGGAACAAAACAATTACCAAGAAAAATAATTTTGGTTTAAACTTTTCCAGGATGCCATCTAGTCAGAATGCCAGGATGCCAGTTTATCAGAATCTATGACCAGTGAAATTGAAAACAGTGAGGAAAAATTTCACACAGAAGCAAGTTTGGAACAATGCATTGATTTTATCAGCAGGAGAATATTAATCTTAGTATATTGTTTACTCTTGGAGTGTCATTCAAGGTATTTTTGACCTCTGGCAAAGTTCATATATTTGAAATGGTGACAGTCCCAGTTACATAGTCTTATTTTAACTTGATATTCCCTTTTACAGATTTCAGGCTTCTTAATTTTCATTTTTGCTTTGATTCCAAGTCTCTCATTCTCCAGTGTTACACTGAGGGTGGTCTTAGCCTAGTGACAGAGCCTTCAATATCTCTTCAAAACCAGCATTTTCAATTCTACACCACAGTAGTTTCTCCCACAGTACCATCTTAAGGAAGTACCTAGGCTTTTGAAATATTTATCTTAAAGAAAGTTTCATGCTTATCCAACATTTATTGCTGTTGAAGTATCACCATCTGCAGATTTCTAAACTGGCACTGATTTTGATACTCCTGAAGTGTATCCCTTAAGAAACCTAGTATTGAATAATAACACTCCCATACACTCCTTAAGTCAATGCCTTTACTGTGCCTTTGAAACTTCCAAGATACAAGTAGCTTTTATATCTATTTCTTTTCTTTTCCTTTTTTACTTTCAGGGATGGAATATGCCTGTAATATTTTATACCTTTCTGTTGTTTCCTTATGCCATTCAAGAAGACTCAGTTTAACCTGATTCTTTAGTTGGTGCCTTTTCATCTCTGACATATGTAAGAATGGTACTCTACTAGATTGGGATGCTTTCCTTTTGTTTTCCTTTAGATTTCTGACTCAGATATATATATCTGCTAACATATTCTTAGGTATGGAAAAATCATTTGCCTTTTATATCATTCTATTCTGGCCTTTGATACTTCATTTTTCTTTTCACAGAAATAGGGTTTTTATGCCTAAAAGCTTTACTTGTCTTCCAAGTAAATCTCTCATTTTCATTCTTTTACTGATCCTATTCTCATATTAAAATTAAAACATAATTTTCAAATTACTATAGATCCTTCTTGATTTCTTGAACACCTCTGACTCCTATAGACAAAAATCCAGGAGTAGAGTTTTTAAATTGCTCTTTTACATTTGAGCTTTTGATCACTTCATTAACTTATCTCTTTACTTCAACCTGACATGACATATTCCCTTTCTAATCTGTTTATTGGTTTTCTAATAACCTCTAACACTATTCTGTAGGTGATATAAGTCACAATTTGGGGTTCTGCAATATAAAGTAATAATTAAGATTTAAGAAATTAACAAATAGAATCATATAAAGATCATTTGTTGAGAAGGTGGAGATTCACTCTATGGATCAACCACATAAATTCAAGTTTACCATTACAGTAATTTTCTTTCTAGCTCCAAATATAGAAAATAATTTGTGGGAGCTAATATGGTACTTTTGCCTCCATGAGCTTGGCACTGACATTTTAGATTTAGAACAAAACATACTAGTCCTTTGAAGTACACATATATATAACGTACTTCTTTACAGGCTTAGATGGAAAAAAAAAAATCATCAAAACCAAACCCAGTAATGTTTGTCTAAAATATTGATATCTGGAAAGATTTTTTAACTGTTAGTTGAAACTTGATTCAGCTTCCTCTGCTTTCTAATGTATCTACAATACTCATGCATCTCCTGAGGATCATATGAGGCCTCAAACATATGCATCAGCCAGTGTTTATACAATTTAAAGTCAAACTGGCATAACATGAATTTCAAAGCCCCCATTATTTGACCAAGACCATCTGGGGTGTACCACATCAGTCTAAGGCTTTCTTGGTCTCTTTCTCTACTGAAGCCTATGGCTGGCCTCATTTTGCTGCCTGCCTTACACCATGCTGAAGTTCTCAATTTTCTTCAAGATGGCAAGATGAATTCAATTTTCACTCAATGAAATCCATTATATAAAAGTATAACTTGCTTCTAGATAAAGTCACTTAAATTGTGGTGACTCACTGTTAGCTATAAGATTTTGTAGTTTAGTCACTAAGTCCTGTCTGGCTCTTTTGCAACCCCATGGACTGTAGCTCACAAGGCTCCTCTGTCCATGGGATTTCCTAAGCAAGAATACTGGTGTGGGTTGCCATTTCCTACTCCCAGGGATCTTCCTGACTCAGAGATCAAATCTGCATCTCCTGCATTAGCAGGCAGATTCTTTACTGCTGAGCCACAGGGAAGCCCAACTACATGTTATCACATAACAAATTTCCTCAAAATAAATGGCATATATTAAACACTTTTATTATCTCACAGTTTCTGGTTGTCAGAAATTTGAGCATGGATTGACTGTACTTTTTACCTCAGTGTCTCCAATAAGTGTGAAATCAAGGTGTTAGCTGAAGCTGTGGTCTTATCTGAAGGCTCAACTAAGGAAGAATCTACTTTCATGTTCATATTGCTGTTGGCAATATTTATCTCTTTGTCAACTGTTGTAATTAGGGTTTTAGTTCTTCACTGGCTCTGAGATGGAGGCTGTCCTCAGTTTTTTGTCTGTCATATGGACCTCTTCAATAAGGCAATTTGCTTCATCAAAACAAGCAAGCCATAGAACAATAAAAGAAATACTAAAAAGATGGAAGTACATGCTTTTGTAACCTAATCAAGGAAAAGAGACCCAATCACTTTGTCATATTTGATTTGTTATAATCAAGTTTCTAGGCCCATCTGAATCTCAAGGGGAGAGTATATATATTTAAAGGTGTGAATAAATGAGGGCCAACTTTTAAAGTTTCCAGTCACACTCTCCAAGGTAAAAATCCTACATGGCTGACATCTGGGTCCTAAACTGGCCTACCAAAATTACATCATTTAAAATCCAAATGTACTACTACAATAAACAGACACATAGCTCAATAAAACCCTGTTCAAACTGTCAAAGCCAAATGCCCAGTCCACACACTAAATTCCAAAGCCAAAGCTATGGACCTTGGTCCCAAGGGAACCTCAAATGTGTTGTTTTGGTCCACAATTCTGTATTCCAATATTTTTTCAAGGATCCCAGTCCAACATACCAGCCGTACAGTTTGACTCAGTCCTAGTCCCTATTCCTCTGTCCAAGGTCTGAATATGTTAGAAGAGAAATGGTTATAAAACAGATGACATTCAAAACATCACTTTTATTACTATCATAGCTGATATTAGAAAAAGTGGCTTCCCATAGACAGTAAAGAATTCACCTACAATGCAGAAGACCTGGGTTCGATCCTTGGGTTGGGAAGATTCCTTGGAGGAGGGCATGGCAACCCACTCCAGTCTTCTTGCCTGGAGAATCCCCATGGACAGAGGACCCAGCAGGCTGCAGCCCTTGGGGTTGCAAGGAGTGAGACACTACTGAGCTACTAAACATGCATGGTTTATATCTATGATCAAGATCACTTCTTATTATTGGATGTCTGAATTAAGCAAGTTTATTTACCTAATCTTAGCACTTCAAGACCACCATACAAGTACTTGACTGCCAGGCCACCATACATTTCCCTCACAGAAACAGTCTTCCTTTACAACTCATGGAGGATCAGAGTAGAAAACTTGCTCTCTGTAAACATGTTCTTTCCTAAAGAAAGAATAGAGGTAATGTCAGAAAACAGGTTCTGTTTATTCAAACTCAGTGATAAGATTTAGTTAGTCTTTCCTCCCTGGAAAGGAGTTAAGTGAGGGCAAAAATAAATGCAGTTTTCTCCACTAGGAAGAAAAACACTAAGTAAAAGAAAGAAAATTTCCCCACCTAACAGTGATTGAAAGAATTCATTTAGAGTCTAAGTTAAAATTTCCTTGCAATCTGTACAACTCCTTTACATATTGTAACTGAAGATAGCTAATGAGAAACTGTCTTCATCAAAGAAACACTGCATTAAATAATCACTAACACATTGAACAATAGATTGAAAGTCAAGAAATGTATGCTCTAGTTTTGCGCCTTCTACTTTCTTGACCATACACAAGTTAACCAAGATTATAAAGCTTCAATATCCTCAATATAAGAGTAAGCAAGGACTTATTTATAACAATACAAGTAATATGCACTAGGTGAGTGATTCTCAATGGGAAAGAGAAAGCACAACTCAGGAAAATTATTTTTTTTTTCTAATAATAACATAGATTAAATAGCCTAAAAATCCCTCCCTGTGTAAATAAATAGAAACCTGAAATAACCTTGGAGACAGTTACAAAAAATAAAAGTTAAAGGTTTTACTACAATAAAAACTCCAGGATCAGATATCTTCATCAGCAAGTTTAATTAAACATTAAAGAAGCAAAAAATTATAATATTAGACAAGCTATTCCAAAATGCAATAAGAGGGAATATTCCACAAGAAATTTTATAATCTAGGAGAACATTTATATCAAAGGAAAGATAGCATGAAAAGCCCATTTAAATCACTAACATAGATGAAAAAATCTTAGGATACTGGCAAAACAAAACCAACTTTGTAATAAAAATGGTATATAGTGATCGCGTTATACTAATTAAGAAAACAAAAATTTGGCTTAATGTTACAAAAATCTGCTGCTGCTGCTAAGTCGTTTCAGTCGTGTCCAACTCTGTGTGATCCCAGAGATGGCAGCCTACCAGGCTCTTCTGTCCCTGGGATTCTCCAGGCAAGAACACCGGAGTGGGTTGCCATTTCCTTCTCCGATGCATGAGAGTGAAAAGTGAAAGTGAAGTTGCTCAGTGTCCGACTTCGCGATCCCATGGACTGCAGCCCACCAGGCTCCTCCATCCATGGGATTTTCCAAGCCAGAATACTGGAGTGGGGTGCCATTGCCTTCTCCATTACAAAAATCTATCAATCAAGATGTCAAGACATTAATATATTTTATTACATTATAAGATTAATGGATAAAATAATATATATTAACAAATGAGGAAAAATAATAAAATTCCAGAATTGATCTTAAAAAAAAAATTATGGGGTACGGATAGAAGGGAATATCTTTAAATGATAAAAACATTTATAACAAGAAAATCTAGAACAAACAATGGTGAAACATTATTGCTTTTATAATCAGGATCAAAACAAGAAGTTGTAGTATAAACATTTCTACTCAATGTTTTACTGCAAGTCCTAAACAGTGCACAAAATGTTTTAAACAAACAAAACCCCACAAAAGTGTATAGATTAGAGATGAAAAGACAATATATATATATATATATATATATTTAGAATATATTTAATTTCTTATATGAAAAGCAGTAAAATCTACAGATTATTGATAATAATAAAATTATTAATTATTATATGTAAATAAATATGAATAATTATATTTATATACTTATCAGCAACTATAAAATATTATCTTTAAATTTATCTGCCATTGTAATAATAAAATTAATAAAATAATAATAATTAGAAATAAACATAAAATACATTTTTAAACATTTGGAAATGATTATTTATTAACATTATTTAATTAATGGAGACATACATCATATTCATACATAGGAAAGCTCTATTTAATAAAGACATAAATTCTTTCCTGGTGGTTCAGAGGGTAAAGAATCTGCCTGCAATGCGGAAGACCCAGGTTTGATCTCTAGGTGGAGAAGATTTCCTGGAGAAGGTAATGGCTACCCAATCCAGTATTCTTGCCTGGAGAATTCTATGGACAGAGGAGCCTGGTGGATTACAAGCCACGGGGTCACAAATAGTCGGACATGACTGAGTGATTACATTTTCACTTTCAAATTCTTTCAAAATTCATCCATGGCTTCAGTGTGATTTATTCATGAAACTTCTCAAGGATTCTATAATTTATATGAAAGAACATGGATGTAGAATGTTGTGCAGCAGCTAAGTCTCATCCGACTCTTTGTGTCCCCATGAACTACGGTAGGCCAGGTTTCTCCATCCTTCACTATCTAGGATAGCTAAGTCAATTTTAAAGAAATGAACTGGCTGACAACTACCTATCATGTATCATTATAAACCTGCCATTATGTAGAGGGTGCAGTTATGCTCCAATATATAATTGAAAAGGATACATTGTTCAAAAATATATGCATGTATGCATATATAGAAGTTTATATGAGAAATTTGGCACTGCATATTAAGGTAAGACTAATTTTCAAAATTGAGTCACCACTCAATTACATGAAACAAATATTGAGGGTCATAAATAAATAAGTGAAAGACGAGAGTGAAAAAGTTGGCTTAAAGCTCTTAGAAAACTAAGATCATGGCATTCAGTCCCATCACTTCATGGCAAATAGATGGGGAAACAATGGAAAGAGTGGCTGACTTTATTTTTCTGGGTTCCAAAATCACTGCAGATGGTGATTCCAGCCATGAAATTAAAAGATGCTTACTCCTTGGAAGGAAAGTTATGACCAACCTAGGCAGCATATTAAAAAGCAGAGACATCTGGCAAAACCAATACAATATTGGAAAGTAATTAACCTCCAATTAAAAAATAAAAATAAATAAAAATAAACAATAAAAAAAGCAGAGACATTACTTTGTCAACAAAGGTCCATCTAGTCAAGGCTATGGTTTTTCCAGTAGTCATATATGGATGTGAGAGTTGGACTATAAAGAAAGTTGAGCACCAAAGAATTGATGTTTTTGAACTGTGGTGTTGGAGAAGACTCTTGAGAATCCCTTGGACTGCAAGGAGACCCAACCAGTCCATCCTAAAGGAGATCAGTCCTTGGTGTTCATTGAAAGGAGTGATGTTGAAGCTGAAACACCAATACTTTGGCCACCTGATGTGAAGAGCTGACTCATTTGAAAAGACCCTGATGCTGGGAAATATTGAGGGCAGAAGGAGAAGGGGATGACAGAGGATGAGATAGTTGGATGGCATCATCGATTCAATGGACATGGGTTTGGGCAGACTCCGGGAGTTGATGATGGACAGGGAGCCCTGGCGTGCTGCAGTTCATGGGGTTGCAATGAGTCGGACACGACTGAGCGACTGAACTGAACTGAAGCAAATAAAACTATGTAAAAGGTTGCCATTGGAGGAAATTGAATAAAGTGTACATGAAATCTAGAGAAGGAAATGGCAACCCACTCCAGTATTCTTGCCTAGAGAATCCTGTGGACAGAGGAGCCTGGTGGGCTGCTGTCTATGCGGTTACACAGAGTTGGACACGACTGACGTGACTTAGCCACAGCAGCAGCAGTACATGAAATCATACCACATTCTTACAACTGCATGTGAATCTGTCACATCAGCAAAATTTTTATTAAAAACAAAAGATAAAATAGTTGACTTAATCACATGTGTGTGTAAGTTATATTTAATAAAATAATTTGTGCCTCTGTTAGTATACATGTGGATTACTGCTGGATCACAATAAAAAATTTACTACTCACTATGAGCTCTTGTTTAAAAAAAAAAAAAACTGCTGGTCACTAACTATTAGAGAAATGCAAATCAAAACTACAATATCACCTCACACCATTCAAAAACGCTATCATCAAAAAAAAAATCTAAAAATTACAAATGTTGGAGAGGGTGTGGAGAGAAGGCAATCCTCCTACACTCTTGGTGGGAATGTGAATTGGTACAGATTCTATGGAGGACAGTATGGAGGTTCCTTAAAATACTAAAAACAGAGCTACCAAATGGCCCTGCAATTCTATTCTTGGGCATGTATCTGGAGAATGTCATGTCTGAAAAGATACATGCACCCCAACTTTCATAGCAGCACTGTTTACAGTAGCCAAGACATCAAAGCAACCTAAATGTCCATCAACAGAGGAATGGATAAAAATGTGGTACATATATACAATGTAATATTCTGTGTGTGTGTGTGTGTGTGTGTGTGTGTTCTTGGTTGCTCAGTTGTATCTGACTCTGCCATCCCATGGATTGTAGTCTGCCAGGATCCTCTGTCCATGGGATTTTCAGGCAGGAAAATTGGAGTGGGTAGCCATTCCCTTCTCTAGGGGATCTTCCTGACCCAGGGATCAAACCAGGTCTCCTGCATGGCAGGCAGATTATCATCTGAGCTATCAGGGAAGCCCACAATGGAATATTACTCAGCCATTAAAAAGAATGGAAATAATGCCATTTGCAGCAACATGGATGGACCCAGAGATTGTCATATAGAGAAAAGTGAGTCAGGTAGAGGAGAAATATTGTATGACAAACCTTATATGGGGAATGTAAAATGAAATGATACAAATGAACTTTTTTACAAAGCAGAAACACTCTCACAAACACAGAGATTGAATTTATAGTTGCCAGGGGGGAACAATGGGGAAAGGGATAGTTTGGGGGTTTGGATTGACATGTACACAAGACTGTATTTAAAATGAATAACCAACAAAGTGCTACTGTATAGCACAGGAAACTTTGCTCAGTGTTACATGGCAGCCTGGATGGGAGAGGAGTTTGGTAGAGAATGGATACATGTATATGTATGACTGAGCCTCTTTGCTTGAAATTAAGTCCACTTAAAATTAACACAGCATTGTTAATTGGCTATACTCCAATGTAATTCTTTTTTAGATATGAAAAAAAGAAAAGTTGCTGGATTTTAAGCTTTCTAGTATGTTATCATTTCTACTGGAAATAAAAACATGATGTATTTTACATCATGCACAAAGTTAATTCCAGATACATTAAGAACTTAAATATAAAGCCAAAACTATTGAACTTTAAGAAAAAAAATAGAATTTTAAAAATAAAAACAAAAAAACCCTAAAAGTTTCTGCACAAAAGCTGTAAAAATGATCAACAATTTCAATTAATAATTAAACTTTTTTCATGAAAAAATAACAAAAAGGAAGGGATAAGATAGCCATAAATTAAAAGATTTATTTGTAAATCATATGACTAGTAATTGAGCTTCCCAGGTAGCTCAAATGATAAAGAATCTGCCTGCAATGTGGGAGACCTGGGTTCGACCCCTGTGTTGGGAAGATACCCTGGAGAAGGGCATGGCAACCCACTCCAGTATTCTTGCCTGAAGAATTCCATGGACAGAGGAGCCTGGTGGGCTCTAGTACTTGGTGTCACAAAGAGTCGGACATGACTGGGTGATTGCTAATACTACTACTATGATTAGTAATTATTAGACCTCTAAGAAATAAAGAGATCAAATCAATAATAATAATAATAATATTAAAAACTACCAGCAAAGAAAGCCTCATCTCAGATGAGTGCACAGACACATTCCACAAACATTTATTTTTATTTTTATTTTTATTTTTTTGTGGGACATGAAGGAGAGGATACAAGTCTGCAGAGCAGAACTTCCCCAATTTATTTATTTATTTATTTAAATTTTTATTTTTACTTTATTTTACTTTACAATACTGTATTGGTTTTGCATTACATTGACATGAATCCACCAAGGGTGTACCTGCTTTCCCAAACATGAACCCCCCTCCCACCTCCCTCCCCATAACATCTCTCTGGGTCATCCCTGTGCACCAGCCCCAAGCATGCTGTATCCTGCATCAGACATAGACTGGCGATTCATTTCTTACATGATAGTATGCATGTTTCAATGCCATTCTCCCTCCACAAACATTTAGAGCAGAATTAGCACTGATTATTCTCAAACATTTTAAAATATGAAATGGAAGGATCACTTCCCAACTAATTTTATGAGGTCAGTATTAGATTGATACCAAAATATCCAAAGGCATTACAAGGAAAAAAAACTAGAAAACCATATCTCTTAGGAACATAGGCACAGAAATCCTCAACAAAATATCAGCAAACCAAACCCAAGAACATATAAAGTGTATTACACAAGATTATTCAGCATGATCCAGAGAAGGCAATGGCAGCCCACTGCAGCACTCTTGCCTGGAAAATCCCATGGATGAAGAAGCCTGGTGGGCTGCAGTCCATGGCGTTGCTAAGAGTCGGACACGACTGAAGCGACTTAGCAGCAGCAGCAGCATTCAGCATGATCAAGTGGTATTTATTCCAGGAAAACAAGGTTGACATAACATTGGAAAATCAATGTAATACACCATATTAATAGAACAAAAGTAAAAAAAAAAAAAAAAGAAAACACAAGATAAGCTCATCAGATGAAAAAAAAAAATCATTGGACATAGTCTAACACCATTTCTTGATAAAAATGCTCAGCAAGCTAGGAATAGAAGGAAACTTTAACCTGAAAAGGAAATCTATGAAAAATCCACATCTAACATTTTACTTAATGATGAAATACTGAAAGGTTTCCCCCAAGAACAAGACAATGATGTTCTTTTTTACCATTACCACTCAACCTGTTCTGCAGATTCTAATCAAGATAATGAGGCAATAAAATAAAGAAACAGATTGGAAAAGAAGAAGTAAGCCTATATTCACAGAGGGCACACATATTTAGGAAATCCTAAGGAATTCATAAAAAAAATTTAGAGCTAATAAACAAGTTCAACAAAGTTGCAGGATACAAGATTAATATAAAAATTCAATTATATTTCTATTCAATAATAATGAAAAGTATGCAAATTAAGCAATAATTGCAATAGGATCAAAGTAATAAAATACTTATGAATAAGTTTTTTTTTTTAAATTTTAAAGTACAAGATATATACCAAAAGCTACAAAATACCATTGACTGGATTATGGAAAATACCTGGTGGCTCAGATGGTAAAGAATCTGACCACAATGCAGGAGAACTGGGTTCAATCTCTTGGCTGGGAAGATCCCCTGAAGAAGAGAATAGCAACTCACTTCAATATTCTTGCCTGGAGAATTCCATGGACAGGGGAGAATGGCAAGCTACAGTCCATGGGGTCACAAAGAGTCAGACATGACTGAGTGACTAACATACACACACACACACACACACACACACACAACCAGAGGAAAAAACACAGAGTCCAGTAAAATATAGCAAATTTCCTTGAGTTTCCTATGATTCCAGAGTCATTTCTAACACAGCCCTGCTCTCTTCTATTTCTTATCTTTTCAATAATTCACTCTTCTATCTGTTCATTCTTTCATTCATATAACAAATATTACTTAAATAGCTGTTATATGCCAAACAATATTCTAAGTGTCAGTAATATATTAGAGAGTAAAACAAAGACACTTCCTCTCATGCAGATTACATTCTAGTGGTGCAAGATAGACAACAAACAATAAACAAAAAAGTACTCAAATGGCAGAAGGTAATAATTACTGTGAAAAAAATAAGAAAAAGCAAGTATAAAGGAGACTGACAATGTGTGGTGTAATTGAAGAAGATTGGTTATTGAGTAAGGTAATATTTTTAAAAAGACATAAAGAAAGTGAAAGATTTGGCCTTGTAGATTTGTGGAAGTGAGGAGATGGTAGAGGCTATTAAACAGATAAAACAGCCAGGACAGATGCCTTAATGCAAGAGAGTGCCTACAATATTCAAGTAATAATAGAAAGAATGAAAATATGGTTAGAGTCAGATGATCTGAAATAAAGTAAAGAGAATAGTAGGAGATGAAATCAGACATGACATGATGGTGATGGAGATTACGTAGGGCCTTGTAGATAGATCATTGATACAACTTTTGCTTACATCGTAAGTGAAATGCAGAACTATTGAAGAGAGTTGATCAAAGGAGTGTTTTAATCTAAGATTTCAGAGAATTACAGTAGCTGCTATGTAAGGAAAAGGATGAAGCACAGAAACAAGTTAAAGGCTGTAGCAAAAATACAAATGAAAAATGAGAGTGGCTTGGATTAGAGTTATAGCACTGGATACAGTAAGAAGTGGTCAAATTTACAATGCTATTTGCCCACAAATCAGATGTAGGGTTTGAGAAAAAGGGAAGAACTACTGTTACCTCACTGTTTCTGGCCTGTTAAGCTGGATTTCAACAAATCCACTTTACAGCTTAAGCAATATACGTAGATAGATGTTTGTTTCTTACAACCAAATGATTACTAAGAAAGTGATATCCAGTCAGTTGGATATCAACTGACAAGTGTAGTCAGGATGTTTGTGCTTAGAGTAAACAAGAAAGCAAAATCACATACAAAATAATGCGCTAAAAAGTCTCATTCTTCTCTGGCTATGCCACGCGCTACAAGGTACATTTAATTCCAATCAATCTGGAAACTGAATGAAAAAGTGAAATTCTTCAGTCTAAGAATTTCTGTGTCAAGGGATCCCACACTTTTTGAATGAAATTTAGTTGATGTCATCAATTGGAACAATCTGATATATTCCCCGTATATCAATCAAGAAAGGGATTGGAACGAGTTGGAGGCTCAGTTCCACCAACTGAAGAGAATGACACAACTTCTTAAACTGTGAAAGTCTCTCATTGCTGACACTTGTTGAGACTTTTCCATCAAAACCATGGAGCACAAGCAGAGTTTGGAATTCCATGCTCCCTTAAGCACTTGCTAGTCTGAATGGAATAGAAACAGTGGAATAAAGATGCTTCTACTTTTCAGAAATTTGTACTCCATTCTCATGAAAAAACATAGTCTCTCCTATTCCTGTATTTCATGAGATATATCCAACAAGACAAGACTGGCTTTACAATGTTTAGAAAATATGTTTCAAGTCTAAACATAATAATGAACTCTCTCCCAAAAGCAAAGCTTATGGAATTTTAACTTCTCTGAAAGGAGAATTAAGATAACTCATAATCCCTTCATAATAGGGAAATAGAAATAAAAATGAAGTTAGGGCTTACTAAACTTCCAGGGAAAAATAGTACAAATCATGCAGAGGGTTTTTGAAGTAATGAAAATAATGTTGTCCTTTGTTTAGTTTAATGTTTTGATGCTTTAAAGCATTTTCATGGTAGTGCTATTATCTGAAAAAGAGGAAATTGAGTATCTGAGAACTTACTTGACTCTCCTGCTTAAGATATTTCATCTGCTTAGCAACTAAGACAGGACAAAAAGATAAGGGTTAAAATTTATGGGTAAAGATTTTTCCTACTATGTTAAATCTGCCTTTCAAACTTTGAGCTAACAATGAGGGACATAGGCAAGAAATAGTTTGTATCAGAGGGAAATTAGGTAGGCTTCAAGTTTTTGCATGAGTAGGTATAGCTCTATTCCTTTACCTGTGTTATGATTTATGGTTGACAACCAATGCACCAATTAATGAAAGCACAGGAAATAGCCTGGCAAAAGAACACGATTCCTAGGAAAATCAATAGGTCACTGTAGCATCTGAGATGGGAGTAGAGGTGACTAAATATCTAAACAGAAAATATTTTGGAAAACAGCACAATGTTCATAGGCCTACAATGAGTAAGGTAGTTTAAACTATGTGAATCAATCTGATCTGGTACCTGCTGCTAATGATTGATAGCCACTATAACTCTTCTCTCAAAGTACCAGTTATGGAGAAAAGTAAAACACAAGGCCTAGCATTGATTTGGCAGAAAAATATGCCTTCCTTTTGCTGAGTATGACTAGCTTAGCTATACTATTGACACAAATAGAAATTGCGAAGTCATCATGGGAATTAGTATGAGTGTCTGTCTTTGGAGATATTTTAAAATACCAGTGAGTGGAAAGAGACTTCATTGATCTTACATGATAATTAAAAGAGAAGGTACATTTTGGTGTATATAATATTCTTATAAAATATTTCATAGATATAAGGGACACATGCCAAATAAATATATGCATTACAATAAATATCTTGCACTGCTGCAATTGCATGAAGCTGTCCTTAATAAAGAAATTATACAACTGAAGCTATTAGTACTGCAGATGTTTCTTCAAGTGAGAGACAATGTACTGATCTATCCACATTGCCTCCCAGATCCTCCTGAAAATTATAATACATATTTAAAACAGGGTTGATTGAAATTAAAGGTAAAGTCTGTGACTGGGGAACAAAATAAAGCTAATTGTACTATGAAGGGAGTAAATCTGTGGTATCAACTGAATTAACAATATTTCAATAGAGCTAACTGTCCACAATTAAGATAAAGCATAAACTGAAATGGAAGGAGGATATCATTTGGTCATGAAGAAAATACATTACTACCAGATTCTATATTTTCTCTTTCAAACATGGAAACTATTTCTTACTGGTTTATTGCTAAGCTCTTTTTGATACTTCTTTCAAAAGTAAAATGATGTTCCATGGAAGTAAGTCTCTGAGTTGACAAATCCTAGGTCTTTCTGGTCCTTTAAAACAATAGGAGGAAGAGGGGCGGTCATAAGATGGCAGAGGAATAGGACAGGGAAAACACTTTCGCCCCCACAAATTCATCAAAAGAACATCTGAATGCTGAGTAAATTCCACAAAACAACTTCTGAATGCTGGAAGAGGATATCAGGCACCCAGAAAAGCAGCCCATTGTCTTCAAAAGAAGGTAGGAAAAAATATAAAAGATAAAAAGAGAGACAAAAGAGGTAGGGACGGAGCTCCATCCCGGGAAGGGAGTCTTAAAAAAGAGAGAAGTTTCCAAACACCAGGAAACACTCTCACTGCCGAGTCTGTGGTGAGCCTTGGAAACACAGAGGGCAACATAACCGGGAGGGAAAATAAATAAATAATTAAACCCCACAGATTAGGTGCCAAATGGTAACTCCCCTAGCAGAGAAGCAGCGCAGACGTCTGCATCCGCCACCACGTAGCTGGGCAGGGAGGCACAGGCTGCATTGCTTAGAGTAAAGACCGGGCCTGAATACCCCAAGGGAAATCTGAGGGAACTAACTTGGGATAGCAAACCAGACTCTGGGGTAGCTACCACGTGTAAAACCCTAACCTAAGACACCATCAGGCCCGCTCACAGAACAAAGGACTAAGCAGAGCTAGCCAGCTGCAGGCCAGCCCATCCTCCTCTGGTGACAGGCAGGTGAGGGCAGCCAGAGCCCAAAGGGGGCAATCGTGGCCCCAGAGAGGCATTATCTACCAAATGCAAGCAGGCTTCATTGCTAACCAGGACTTCTTGGGATTCTGGATGGTCAACATCTGCCTGAGAAGGTGCACTAGTTGTACACCCAGAAAACCGAGTGGCAGGGACGGGGGAGGTGATAAGTCGCAGTGACCATGCTTGCCAAACACCTGGTCACCTCAGCTTCTCGGACCTGAGAAGGGCACAAAACGCAGGCCCAACCAAGTCTGTGCCTCTGAGGACTACCCGAGTACCTGAACCTGAGTGGCTTAGACCTAGGAAGTGCATACAACCCAGGGCCGGCCTCAGACAATTCCTGGCAGAGCAACCTAGAGCCTAAGTAGTGTAGACAGGGAAAGCACACATGCCATGAGCGAGGGCAAACCCAGTGTGGCCGAGACACTGTGAGCACACGGCAGTGTTGTTTCTTTGCAATGTCCCTCCCTCCCCACAGCACAACTGAACAAACAGAAGAAGCTAAACTAGAGGGAACCTCCTTGGAAGTGACAGGTGCAATAGATTAAAACCCTGTAGTTAGTACCAACTACATAGAAAGGGGCTTATAGATCTTGAGAAATATAAGCTGGATCAAGGAACTATCTGAAAATGAACTGACCCCACACTGCCCACAACACCACCAGAGAAAGTCCTAGATATATTTTTATTATTTCTACTATCAATCTCTAATTATTTTTTTTAATTTTTTTTTATCTTCAGGTCCTCTATTACTCCTTTAATTTTCATTTTTAAAACCTACTATTACTTTGTAAAAAAAAAAAGAAACCTTATTTTTTAAAGCAGACTTCATATATATATATTTTTTATAGTTTTTGTGACTTTTTTTTTAATATTGTATTTTTGAAAATACAAACTTGACTCTAGATTTTTAATCTTTGCTTTTTGGTATTTGTTATCAACTTTGTACCTTTAAAAACCCAATCTTCAGTACCCATTTTTACTTGGGAGCGAGATTACTGGCTTGCCTGCTCTCTCCCCCTTTGGACTTTCCTTCTCCACCAGGTCACCTCTATCTCTTCCCTCCCCCTTCTCTTTTCTACCCAACTCTGTGAATCTTTTTGTGTTTTCCAGACGGTGGAGAACACTTAGGGAACTGATTACTGGCTGAATCTGTCTTTCTCCTTTTGATTCCCCTCTTTATCCTCCTGGCCACCTCTGTCTCCTTCCTGTCTCTTCTCTTCTCTGTATAACTCCATGAACATCTCTGAGTGGTCCAGACTGTGGAGTGTACATAAGGAAATGATTACTGGCTAGCTTGCTCTCTCCTCTTTTGATTCCACCTCCATCTCATCCTGGTCACCTGTATCTCCCTCCTCACTCTTTACAAAATAAGACTGAAAACCAGAAGCAAGAGGTGTAAGTCCAAATCCTGAGAATACCAGAGAACTCCTGACTCCAGGGAACATTAATCAACAGGAGCTCTTCAAACGCTTCTATACCTACACTAAAACCAAGCACCACCCAAGGGCCAACGAGTTCCAGAGCAAGACATACCACACAAATTCTCCAGCAACACAGGAACACAGCCCTGAGCTTCAATATACAGGCTGCCCAAAGTCACTCCAAACCCACTGACATCTCAACTCATTACAGGACACTTCATTGCACTCCAGAGAGAAGAAATCCAGCTCCACCCACCAGAACACCAACACAAACTTCTCTAACCAGGAAACTTTGACAAGCCACCTGTACAAACCCACCCACCGCAAGGAAACTCCACAATAAAGAGAACTCCACAAACTTCCAGAATACAGAAAAGCCACCCCAAACACAGCAATATAAACAAGGTAAAGAGACAGAGGTAAAGGAACAGCAGGTAAAGGAACAGGATAAATGCCCACCAAACCAAGCAAAAGAGGAAGAGATAGGGAATCTACCTGATAACAAATTCTGAATAATGATAGTGAAAAAGGTCCAAAATCTTGAAAACAAAATGAAATCACAGATAAATAGCCTGAAGACAAGGATTGAGAAGATGCAAGAAAGGTTTAACAAAGACTTAGAAGACATCAAAAAGAGCCAGTGTATAATGAATAATGCAATAAATGAGATCAAAAAAACTCTGGAGGGAACAAATAGTAGAATAAGGGAGGCAGAAGATAGGAACAGTGAGGTAGAAGATAGAATGGTAGAAATAAATGAATCAGAGAGGAAAAAAGAAAAACAAATCAAAAGAAATGAGGACAATCTCAGAGACCTCTGGGATAATGTTAAATACCCCAACATTTGAGTCATAGGAGTCCCAGAAGACAAAAAGAAAGACCATGGGAAAATACTTGAGGAGATAATAGTTAAAAAATTCCCTAAAATGGGGAAGGAAATAATCACCTAAGTCCAAGAAACTCAGAGAGTCCCAAACAGGATAAACCTAAGGCAAAACGCCCAAAGGAACATATTAATCCAATTAACAAAGATCAAACACAAAACAAATATTAAAAGCACCAAGGGGAAAACAAAATAGCACACAGGGGATTCCCATAAGGATGACAGCTAATCTTTCAATAGAAACTTTTCAGGCCAGGAGGGAATGGCAGGACATACTTAAAGTGATGAAAGATAATAACCTACAGCCCAGATTACTGTACCCAGCAAGGATCTCATTCAAATGTGAAGGAGAAATCAAAAGCTTTACAAACAAGGAAAAGCTGAGAGAATTCAGCGCCACCAAACCAGCTCTCCAACAAATGCTAAAGGATCTTCTCTAGACAGGAAACACAAGGGTGTATAAACTCGAACCCAAAGTGATAAAGTAAATGGCAACGGGATCATCAGTTCAGTTCAGTCACTCTCATGTCCAACTCTTTGCGACCCCATGAATCACAGCACACCAGGCCTCCCTGTCCATCACCAACTCCCAGAGTTCACTCAGACTAACGTCCATCAAGTCAGGGATGCCATCCAGCCGTCTCATCCTCTGTCATTCCCTTTTCCTCCTGCCCCCAATCCCTCCCAGCATCAAAGCCTTTTCCAATGAGTCAACTCTTCCCATCAGGTGGCCCAGCATCATTCCCTCCAAAGAAATCCCAGAGTTGATCTCCTTCAGAATGGACTGGTTGGATCTCCTTGCAGTCCAAGGGACTCTCAAGAGTCTTCTCCAACACCACAGTTCAAAAGCATCAATTCTTCAAAGTTCAGCTTTCTTCACAGTCCAATGCTCACATCCATACATGACCACTGGAAAAACCATAGCCTTGACTAGACGGACCTTTTTGCCAAAGTAATGTCTCTATTTTTAATATGCTATCTAGGTTGGTCATAACTTTTTTCCAAGGAGTAAGCGTCTTTTAATTTCATGGCCGCAGTCACCATCTGCAGTGATTTTGGAGCCCAAGAAAATAAAGTTTGACACTATTTCCACTGTTTCCCCATCTATTTCCCATGAATTGATGGGACCAGATGCCATGATCTTCGTTTTCTGAATGTTAAACTTTAAGCCAACTTTTTCACTCTCCACTTTCACTTTCATCAATGAGATCATACTTATCAATAATTACCTTAAATGTGAATGGGTTGAATGTCCCAACCAAAAGACAAAGACTGGCTGAATGGATACAAAAACAAGAACCCTATATATGCTGTCTACAAGAGACCCACCTCAAAACAAGTGACACATACAGACTGAAAGTGAAGGGCTGGAAAAAGATATTCCACACAAACAGAGACCAAAAGAAAGCAGGAGTAGCTATACTCATGTCAGATAAAATAGACTTTAAAACAAAGGCTGTGAAAGGAGACAAAGAAGCACACTACATAATGAACAAAGGATCAATCCAAGAAGAAGATTTAAAAATTTTAAATATATACACACCCAACATAGGAGCACCACAATATGGAAGACAAATGTTAACAAGTAAGAAAGGGGAAATTAACAATAACATAATAATAGTGGGAGACTTTAATACCCCACTTATACCTATGGATAGATCAACTAAACAGAAAATTAACAAGGAAAACAAACTTTAAAAGATACAATAGACCAGTTAGACCTAAGTGATATCTATAGGACATTTCAATCCAAAAAAAATGAATTTCACCTTTTTCTCAAGTGCTCACAGAAACTTCTCCAGGATAGATCACATCCTGGGCCATAAATTTAGCCTTGGAAAATTCCAAAAAAATGAAATCATTCCAAGCATCTTTTTTTGACCACAATGCAGTAAGCTTAGATCTCAATTACAGGAGAAAAACTATTAAAAATTCCAACATATGGGGGGTGAACGACACATTGCTGAATAACCAACAAATCACAGAAGAAATCAAGAAAGAAATCAAAATATGCATAGAAATGAATGAAAATGAAAACACAACAAGCCAAAACCTGAGACACTGTAAAAGCAGTGTTAAGGGGAAAGTTCATAGCAATACAGGCATACCTAAAGAAACAAGAAAAAAGTCAAATAAATAACCTAATTCTACACCTAAAGCAACTAGAAAATGAAGAAATGAAGAACCCGAGTTAGTAGAAGGAAAGAAATCTTAAAAATTAAGGCAGAAATAAAAGCAAAAGAAACAAAAGAGACCATAGCAAAAATCAACAAAGCCAAAAGCTAGCTCTTTGAGAGGATAAATAAAATTGACAAACCATTAGCCAGACTCATCAAGAAACAAAGGGAGCAATTTGTTTCTTATATGATATTATATGGGGAGGGAGGTGGGAGGGGGGTTCAGGATTGGGAACACGTGTACACCCATGGCAGATTCATGTTGATGTATGGCAAAACCAATACAATAGTGCAAAGTAATTAGCTGCCAATAAAAAAAAAGATTAAAAAAAAAGAAACAGAGAGCAAAATCAATTCAATAAAATTAGAAATGAAAATGGAGAGATCACAACAGACAACACAGAAACACAAAGGGTCATAAGAGACTACTATCAGCAACTATATGCCAATAAAATGGACAACGTGGAAGAAATGGACAAATTCTTAGAAAACTACAACTTTCCAAAACTGAACTAGGAAGAAATAGAAAATCTTAACAGATCCAATTACAAGCATGAAAATCAAAACTATAATCAGAAATCTTCGAGCAAACAAAAGCCAAATTCCAGATGGCTTCAAAGCTGAATTCTACCAAAAAATTTAGAGAAAAGCTAACCCCTATCCTACTCAAACTCTTCCAGAAAATTGCAGAGGAAGGAAAACTTCCAAACTCAGTCTATGAGGCCACCATGACCTTAATACCAAAACCTGACAAAGATGCCACAAAAAAAAAAAAAAAAAAAGACAGAAAGAAAGAAAACTACAAGCCAATATCACTAATGAACATAGATGCAAAAATCCTTAACAAAATTCTAGCAATCAGAATCCAACAACACATTAAAAAGATTATACAGCATGACCAAGTTGGCTTTATCCCAGGGATGCAAGGATCCTTCAATATCTGCAAATTAATCAATGTAATACACCACATTAACGAATTGAAAAATAAAAACCATATGATTATCTCAATAGATGCAAAGAAAGCCTTTGACAAAATTCAACATCCATTTGTGATAGACTTTCCAGAAAGCTGGAATAGAAGGAACACACCTCAACATAATAAAAGCTATATATGACAAACCCACAGCAAACATTATCGTCAATGGTGAAAAATTGAAAGCATTTCCCCTAAAGTCAGGAACAAGACAAGGGCAATCACTTTCACCACTACTATTCAACATAGTTTTGGAAGTTTTGGCCAGAGCAATCAGAGCAGAAAAAGAAATAAAAGGAATCCAGATTGGAAAAGAAGAAATAAAACTCTCACTGTTTTCAGATGACATGATCCTCTACATAGAAAACCCTAAAGACTCCACCAGAAAATTACTAGAGCTAATCAATGAATATAGTAGGTCTTTTGTTTCTTTAGGTAGATATATTCCTAAGTATTTAATTCTTTTCGTTACAATGGTGAATGGAATTGTTTCCTTAATTTCTCTATTTTCTCATTATTAGTAGGAATGCAAGGGATTTCTGGGTGTTGATTTTATATCCTGCAATGCAATCCCTATCAAGCTACCAACGGTATTTTTCACAGAGCTAGAACAAATAATTTGACAATTTGTATGGAAACACAAAAAACTTCGAATAGCCAAAGCAATCTTGAGAAAGAAGAATGGAACTGGAGGAATCAACCTGCCTGACTTCAAAGTTCTACTACACAGCTACAGTCATCAAGACAGTATGCTACTGGCACAAAGACACAACTATAGACCAATGGAGTGAAATAGAAAGTCCAGAGATATCCACACACCTATGGACACCTTATCTTTGACAAAGGAGGCAGGAATATACAATGGAGAAAAGGCAATCTCTTTAACAAGTGGTGCTGGGAAAACTGGTCAACTATTTGTAAAAGAATGAAACTAGAACACTTTCTAACACCATATACAAAAATAAACTCAAAATGGATTAAAGATCTAAATGTAAGACCAAAAACTATAAAACTCCTAGAGGAGAACATAGACAAAACACTTTCCGACATAAATCACAACAGGGTCCTCTATGACCCACATCCCAGAATATTGGAAATAAAAGAAAAAATAAAGAAATGGGACCTAATTAAAATTAAAAACTTCTGCACAGCAAAGGAAACTATAAGCAAGGTGAAAAGACAGCCTTCAGAATGGGAGAAAATAATAGCAAATGAAGCAACTGACAAGGAATTAATCTCAAAAATATACAAGCAACTCCTGCAGCTCAATTCCAGAAAAATAAATGACCCAATCAAAAAATGGGCTGAAGAACTAAACAGATATTTCTCCAAAGAAGGCATGCAGATTGCTAACAAACACATGAAAAGATGATCAGATGATCAACATCACTCATTATCAGAGAAATGCAAATGAAAACCACAATGAGGTACCATTTCATGCCAGTCAGAATGGCTGCTATCCAAAAGTCTGAAAGCAATAAATGCTGGAGAGGGTGTGGAGAAAAGAGAACCCTCTTACACTGTTGGTGGGAATGCAAACTAGTACAGCCATTTGGATAACAGTGTGGAGATTCCTTAAAAAACTGAAAGTAGAACTGCCTTATGACCCAGCAATCCCACTGCTGAGCATACACACTGAGGAAACCAGAATGGAAAGAGATATGTGTATGCCAATGTTCACTGCAGCACTGTTTATGATAGCCAGGACATGGAAGCAATCTAAATGTCCATCAGCAGATGAATGTATAAGAGCGCTGTGGTACATATACACAATGGAGTATTTTGTTCAGTTCAGTTCAGTTCAGTCGCTCAGTCCTGTCCAACTCTTTGCAAACCCATGAATCGCAGCACGCCAGGCCTCCCTGTCCATCACCAACTCCCGGAGTTGACTCAGACTCACATCCATCGAGTCCGTGATGCCATCCAGCCATCTCATCCTCGGTCGTCCCCTTCTCCTCCTGCCCCCAATCCCTCCCAGCATCAGAGTCTTATCCAGTGAGTCAAATCTTCGCATGAGGTGGCCAAAGTACTGTAGCTTCAGCTTTAGCATCATTCCTTCCAAAGAAATCCCAGGGCTGATCTCCTTCAGAATGGACTGGTTGGATCTTCTTGCAGTCCAAGGGACTCTCAAGTCTTCTCCAACACCACAGTTCAAACGCATCAATTCTTCCGCACTCAGCCTTCTTCACAGTCCAACTCTCACATCCATACATGACCACAGGAAAAACCATAGCCTTGACTAGACGGACCTTTGTTGGCAAAGTAATGTCTCTGCTTTTGAATATGCTATCTAGGTTGGTCATAACTTTTCTTCCAAGGAGTAAGCGTCTTTTAATTTCGTGGCTGCCGTCACCTTCTGCAGTGATTTTGGAGCCCAAAAAAATAAAGTTTGGCACTGTTTCCACTGTTTCCCCATCTATTTCCCATGAAGTGATGGGACCGGATGCCATGATCTTCGTTTTCTGAATGTTGAGCTTTAAGCCAACATTTTCACTCTCCTCTTCACTTTCATCAAGAGGCTTTTTAGCTCCTCTTCACTTTCTGCCATAAGGGTGGTGTCATCGGCATATCTGAGGTTGTTGATATTTCTCCCGGCAATCTTGATTCCAGCTTGTGTTTCTTCCAGTCCAGCGTTTCTCATGATGTACTCTGCATACAAGTTAAATAAGCAGGGTGACAATACACAGCCTTGACGTACTCCTTTTCTTATTTGGAACCAGTCTGTTGTTCCATGTCCAGTTCTAAGTGTTGCTTCCTGACCTGCATACAGATTTCTCAAGAGGTAGGTTAGGTCGTCTGGTATTCCCATCTTACTCAGCCATTAAAAAGAATACATTTGAATCAGTTTTAATGAGGTGGGTAAAACTGGAGCCTATTATACAGAGTGAAGTAAGCCAGAAAGAAAAACTTCAATACAGTATACTAACGCATATATATGGAATTTAGAAAGATTGTGATGATAACCCTGTATGTGAGACAGCAAAAGAGACATAGAAGTATAGAACAGTCTTTTGGACTCTATGAGAGAGGGTGAGGGAGGAATGATTTGGGAGAATAGCATTGAAACATGTATAATATCATAGGTGAAGCAAATCACCAGTCCAGGTTCAATGCATGATACAGGATGATCAGGGCTGGTGCACTGGGATTACCCAGAGGGATAGTATGGGGAGGGAGGTGGGAGGGGGTTCAGGATGGGGAACACGTGTACACCCGTGGCAGATTCATGTTGATGTATGGCAAAACCAATGCCATTTGTAAAGTAATTAGCCTACAATTAAATAAATTTATATTAAAAATAAAGCAATAGGAAGAAACTTTTAAGGTTTAGATGCTTAAAATACTTTACCGAAAAAATATTCTGGATTCTATTTCTATATCTGAAATAATGTGAGCATGAGCTGGTTGAAGGCAATGATTTGCACAAAATTTCCTTTCAAGATACATTCCAGGTCTAAGAACCTATGTCTATCTTTCTATCTGATGCAATATAAAGATGCTATACATCGGGTATGTGATTGAATCTACCTATTCAGGTCAAAGTGATTAGATTCACGGCTTTTGAAAGATGCAAAATTTAAAAGACAGAATGTTTGATTTGGATGGAGTAAATTATAATTGATTCATTCCCATATTGGCTAATGTGTTTCACATGCAGAAAAATCCTATTCCTCACCCATTGGTTTGTCTTTCCAAAACAAGAATCACTTGAAAAAAATAAAAGAGTCACAAAACTATAATAAATTAAATGAAATACCCTTCTAGGTCACAAATAGCCTTGGGACTTACTGATCAAAATAGGTAACCCACATAGAAGCATGTGACATTTTACTAACATGAGGAAAAGCAAGACTGTCAAAGGACATTAGAATTAAAAAGTGAAAATAAAGGAAACAGAGTTGCCCCCTACTTTTTAATGCACAACAGGAAACAATGTGTTTTTTTCTTAAATTTTATTACCAAAAGTCTTTGAATTTCCATCCAACTTAAGACTCTAATGAAAATGAGAGGTCTATTTTATCCCTCATCTAAGGAAACTTTTGTTATTGTTGTTTAGTCACTAAGCCATGTCCACCTCTTTTGCAACCCCATGGACTGTAGCCCTCCAGGCTCCTCTGTCTATGGGGTTTCTCAAGTTAGAGTATTGGAGTTGGTTGTCATTTTCTTCTCCAGGTGATCATCCCAACTCAGGGATTGAACACACATCTCCTGCATCTACTGCATTGCAGGTGGATTCTTTACCAGTGAGCTACCTAGGAAGCCCCCAAAGAAAACTTTGCCTCTGATCACTTGAAAGAATTGATTAGTCTTTCCTGTTTCCTTCATAGTTTTAGAAATAAGTAAAATGGCAACAGAACTTAGGAATAGAATAAGCATCCCCCGCAAAAAACCTAATTTCTATCTTCACATTTGTTGTTTTAATCACCAATAGGCACATTTCAGCATTGTCTCAGACGCCACTATCTGCTGATGGGTTCATAATTCATAAAGGCTAACATGAGTATCATTAATCTAGTGTTCATCAAGAGGCAAAGTTTGTCTGTTGTCAATTTCAGAAATCATTGTTTGTTCAAGGCACAGTAAGAAAGGAAACAGCTCAAAATCCCTTTCATTTTTAAAATATGTAAATTGAGAGCAATATTTTAAAGCAATTATTTGTGCTGCTTGGGGTTGTAAGTAAATTTCTTACAACCACTGAGCCATCTGTTAATCAGAGAGATTTTGCCTATTCAAAAATCTGAACTTTATATATATATATATATTTTTTTTTCATTTCAACAGCTTTTGTTTTGTTTTGGGCTTCCCTCATAGTGCAGTCAGTAAAGAATCTGCCTGTAATGTAGGAGAACCCGGTTTGATTCCTGGGTCGGGAAGATCCGCTGGAGAAGGGATAGGTTACCCACTCCAGTATTCTTGGGCTTCCCTTGTGGCTCTGCTGGTAAAGAATCCACCTGCAATGCAAGAAACCTGGGTTCGATCCTTGGGTTGAGAAGATCCCCTGCAGAAGGGAAGGGCTACCCACTCCAGTATTCTGGCCTGGAAAATTTCAGGGACTGTACAGTCCATGGGGTCACAAAGAGTCAGACGTGACTGAGTGACTTTCGCTTAGTTTTAATCCCCTAAGAAACAAATACTCTAGTAAATAGTTCATGGTATTCATGGGGCGAGTTAGGTAGAAAGGGAAATAAGCTATCCTTTGAAAATTGTTTTAAACTCTTCTTTCTGTAGAGAAGGACAACACACTCACACCTCTGAGGTCTTTCACCTGCACCATATGTGGCCAAGTAAGAAACTGTCAGATTTGGAATTTCTCTCGACTTTGAAAGACTACCCCTTACATGAAAGAATGTGAAGGGCTGTGCAACCAATAACATAATTTTTAGATAGACAGCCTTCTAACCACAAATTCTCACATAAAATCTCATTCCTGAGTAATGTTTCTATGCTGTTATATATAGTGCTCATATCTGTGTTAAATGAATTCTAATTTGTATAGTGGTCCCAATGTTTTCAACACAACACACAACCAGCTGCATACTGCCTCAATATGTATTAGTATAAAACATTTTCACAGATTTTTAAGTGAATTGCTTTTAAATATCCATCGATCATCTTCATCTTTAGCTTTATTTATTTCTGCAAATGTAGCACATTATATTCAAAACTATCAGATGTTCAGCAACTTAATTTTATGCAGTTGCATACTGTACTAAAACAAAAATATCACTCAAGTTCAGTCAACAGTATCTGCTGAGCATCTATAATTTCCTAGCTAACCATATGCCGTATTCTTAAATAAAATAACAGATAATCTACTTAATTCAGAGTCCATCTTTTATAGTCTACTGTGTTTCAAAATAATGTGGTCTAATTACCAGTCAGTCAGTTCAGTTGCTCATTCGTGTCCAACTCTGCAACCTCATGGATTGCAGCACGTCAGACTTCCCCGATCATCACCAACTTCCAGAGCTTGGTCAAACTCATATCCATTGAGTCAATGATGCTATCCAAACATCTCATCCTCTGTTGTCCTCTTCTCCTCCTACTTTTAATCTTTTCTATTAACAACAAATATGGTGGTCAGCACTGTATTAAAAAGGAGACAGTCTTATAATTTAGTTTTTCCATCTAAATAAGAACAAGTTAGTTACTTAATGGCAAACAAAATATATCAGCTACCCTCCTTAGATTAGAAACAGAGAAGTCCAGGGCTGAAAGTAATACAAGGAAGGAAACTATATTCTCATGAAAATACATATATTTTCAACACTAATTTTATTTCCTACCATAACCACAGTGTCCTCCTATGCTCCTCAGACCTTTAGGTAAATAGAGGGAAGAGATGAGCATCAGATATCCAAGGACCAGGGAAAGGAAAGGAGAGATGAAGCCATAGAAAGCAACTTGTACAATTTTCAACAAAGCACTTACATAGAAAAATAATAGCTTTTCTTTAAACTCAGTGCAGCATGACCTGTTTTATATACTTAAGTTGACAAATATTTGAGGCTAAAATTTAGAATTTGTTAGCAAGGTGGACACATTTATAATTAGCATATTTGTTAATGAATGAGTGAGATACTGGCATGATGCAGAGAACCATGTTAGAGCAAACTTTGTTTTATCTTGTTTTGTTTTCATTTTAGAATCCCCAACCCCAGCTTGGTGACTGATTCATAGTAGATACTAAGAAACAGGTTGTTGGGTAAATGGATGACAAGAATGAAAAAGGAAATCAGTGATGAAAAGAGGTGTAAAAAGGGAGAGATAAGCAAAGATAGAAGCCCAGTTGAACTTGGTCCACATAGAGACAATCAAAAAATAATGAAACAGTCACTTGGACTTTCACACTTCCAGAACAGTATTACAGTATTTTTTCCATCTTATGTCCCCAAATAATATTATTTCTAAGATAAAAAGCTGATAATTTCCCTTATCTTAATGTGTATAAACAGCTTCTGGAATATTTACAAGATAGTCTAATTTGTCCATAAAGTGTTCATTTTTACTCAATTATAATAAAAGTTTATTTTTTACTTTACTCTGAGTAACCCATTAAAACCTCTAATTTTGCTTTTTGCATTAGTATTAAAGATCAAATTCAATGTCAGAATCATAAAATGTTTCCATTTACAAATTAGCTTTCTCAATTCAAATTTGAATTCAGACTTTTGAGGGAAAAAAAAAAAAAAAACCTCACCAACCACTATCACAGTTCTAACAGACAGTAGTTATCTGTCATGAACCAATAGTTCAACTAGCCTGCCATAGTCTCTGTAAAAAGCCCATTATGTCTTTGCTAAATATTTTATAAATTGGAAAACATAAAACTTCAATCAGCAAATCTGTCCCAGGCCTTCCCAGAAGCAAAAGAAAAATAAAATGTGAATGTTGTCTATGTGCTCACATTTAGAATTAAGTATACCTCCCTTTGGATTATGTCTAATGAAGCAACAGCTTGCCAATACTGTTTATTAGTATATTGATGCTTTTGAACTGTGGTATTGGAGAAGACTCTTGAGAGTCCCTTGGCCTGCAAGGAGGTCCAACCAGTCCATTCTGAAGGAGATCAGCCCTGGGTGTTCTTTGGAAGGATTGATGCTAAAGCTGAAACTCCAGTACTTTGGCCACCTCATGCGAAGGGTTGACTCATAGGAAAAGACTCTGATGCTGGGAGGGATTGGGGGCAAGAGTAAAAGGGGACGACAGAGGATGAGATGACTGGATGGCATCACCAACTTGGACGTGAGTTTGAGTGAACTCCAGGAGATGGTGATGGACAGGTAGACCTGGTGTGCTGCAATTGATGGGGTCGCAAAGAGTTGGACACGACTGAGTGACTGATCCAGGTGGCACTAAGTCGTAAAGAACCTGCCTGCCAGTGAAGGAGACATAAGAGCCTGGCATTCAATCCCTGGGTCAGTAGGATCCCCTGGAGGAGGGCATGGCAACTCACTCCAGTATTCTTGTCATGGACAGAAGATCTTGGCAGGCTACTGTCGTAGGGTTACAAAGAGATTGACACAACTGAAGTAACTTAGCATGCACACATGCATGCTTATATACTCCTTTATTTTCAGAGTTTTCAAAAACATCTATTGCTATTTGAAATGCTTTCAACAATTTTTTGCACATTTTATCCTCCTGACCAAGTATTATATTCTGAGGCAACTGCAATATTAGAATTATCAAATTATGAAATGACAGAGATGGAAAATTATTCTGTTTGCTCCTCATTAACATGAAAACAAGATTGAAATAGCTTGCCCAAAACCACTTTAAAAATAAGTAGTTATTCTGAAAAATTTTCAGTGAATCTAAATAAATATCAACAAAAGTTGTCATAAGAAAATTTACTTCCAAATCCAATCAATAGACAGTCATTCTAAGAAATATTTAATAAAAAAATTCAAAACAACAAACAGTGTCAACAGTTTCTCAGATCATGTTTGTAACGCAGTGTGAACCTGAGATTAAGTATCTCAATGTCCAAGATGTAAGAGTATTACTTTGACCTAGCACAGGTAGTATATTTTTTGTCTATTCTACAAGTATTTCCAAAGTCATATTTAGAGGAATGTTTGATTTTGATATTATTTCCTTTTGAGGAGAATTTTTTTTTATTCCTATAGTATAGCACCAGAAATTGAAAATCAAACCTATACCTCTTTTGGGGTGTGATCTTTTAATATAGAACTCCTCAACTTTTCTTTTTTTCATTTTTATGTATTTCTTAAAATTTATTTTTAATTGGAGGTTAGTTAAATTAATATATTGTATATTGTAGTGGTTTTTTTCATACATTGACATGAAGCAGCCATGGGTGTACATGTGGCCACCATCCTGAAAGTCCCTCCCACATCCCTCCCCATCCTATTCCTCAGGGTTGTCCCAGTCCACTGGCTTTGAATGTCCTGTTTTCATGCATTGAACTTAAACTGGTCATCTATTTCACATATGGTAATAAACATGTGTCAATTCTATTCTTTCAAATCATTCCACCCTCGCCTTCTCCAACAGAGTCCAAAAGTCTGTTCTTTATGTCTGTGTCTCTTTTGATGACTCGTATATAGGGTCATCATTTCCATCTTTCAAAATTCCATATATATACATTAATATATTGTATTGGTGTTTTTCTTTCTAACTTACTTCGCTCTGTATAATAGGCTCCAGTATTATCCACCTCATTATAACTGATTCAAATGTGTTCTTTTTAAAAGCTGAGTAATATTCCAGTGTGTATATGTACCACAGCTTTCTTATCCATTCGTCTGTCAATGTACATCTAGGTTTCTTCCATGTCCTAGCTATTGTAAACATTGCTGTGATGAACATTTGAGTACAGGTGTCTCTTTCAGTTCTGGTTTCCTCAGTGTGTATTCCCAGCAGTGGGATTGCTGGGTAGTATGGCAGTTCTATTTCCAGTTTTTTAAGGACTCTCCACACTGTTCTCCATAGTGGCTGTACTCGTTTGCATTCCCACCAGCAGGGTAAGAGGATTCCCTTTTCTCTGCACCTTCTCCAGCATTTATTGTATGGAGACTTTTTGTAGCAGTCATTCAGCTGGTGTGAGATGGTACCTCATCGTGGTTTTGATTTGCATTTCTCTGATAATGAGTGATGTTGAGCATCTTTTCATGTGTTTGTCAACCATCCGTATGTCTTCTTTGAATAAATGTCTGTTTAGTTCTTTGGCCCATTTTTTGATTAGGTCATTTATTTTTCTGGTATTGAGCCGTATGAGCTACTTATATATTTTTAAGATTAATTCTTTGTCAGTTGCTTTATTTGCTATTATTTTTTCCCAATCTGAATGCTGCCTTTCACCTTGCTTTTAGTTTCCTTCGTTGTGTGAAAGCTTTTAAGTTTTATTAGGTCCCATTTATTTTGCTTTTATTTCCATTACTCTGGGAGGTGGATCATAGAGGATTCTGCTGTGATTTCTGCAAGAGAGTGCTTTGCCTAAGTTTTCTTCTGGGAATTTTACAGTTTCTGGTCTTATATTTTTAATCCATTTTGAGTTTATTTTTGTGTATGGTGTTAGAAAATGTTCTAGCTTCACTCTTTTACAGGTGGTTGACCAGTTTTCCCAGCACCACATGTTAAAGATATTGTCTTTTCTCCATTGTATATTTTTGCCTCCTTTTTCAAAGTTATGGTATCCATAGGTGCATGGATGTATGTCTGGTATTTCTATTTTGTTCCATTGATCTATATTCCTGTCTTTGTGCCAGTACCACACTGTCATAATGACTTTAGCTTTGTTGTATAGTCTGAAATCAGGCAGGTTGATTCTTCCAGTTATATTCCTCTTTCACAAGATTGCTTTGGCTATTTGAGATTTTTTTTTTTTGTATTTCCATGCAAATTGTAAAATTATTTGTTCTAGTTCTGTAAAAAATTACATGGGTAGCTTGATAGGGATTGTATTGAGTCTATAGATTGCTTTGCATAGTATATTCATTTTCACTATATAGATTCTTCTGATCTGTGAGCATGGTATATTTCTCCATCTATTTGTGTCCTCTTTGATTTATTTCATCAGAATTTTATAGTTTTCTATATACAGGTCTTTTGTTTCTTTAGGTACATTTATTGCTAGGTATTTTATTCCTATCATTGCAATGGTGAATGGAATTATTTCCTTAATTTCTCTTTCTGTTTTCTCAGTGATAGCATATAGGAATACGAGGGATTTCTGTGTGTTAATTTTATATCCATTATGTTTACTACATTCATTGATTAGCTCTAGTAATTTTCTGGTGGTATCTTTAGGGTTTTCTATATAAAGGATCACGTCATCTGCAAACAGTGAGAGTTTTACTTCTTTTCCAATCTGGATTCCTTTTGTTTCTTTTTCTCCTCTGATTGCTGTGGTGAACACGTCCTAAACTATGTTGAATAGTAGTGGTGAGAGTGGGCACCCTTGTCTTGTTCCTGATTTTATGGGAAATGCTTTCAATTTTTCACCATTGAGCATAATGTTTGCTGTGGGTTTATCATATATGGCTTTTATTATGTTGAGGTATGTTCCTTCTATGCCTGCTTTCTGGAGGACTTTTTTTTTTTTTCATAAATGGATGTTAAATTTTGTCAAAGTCTTTCACTGCATCTGATGAGATAATCATATGTCTTTTATCTTTCAATTTGTTAACGTGCATATCACATTGTTTGATTTATGAATATTGAAGAATCCCTGCATCCCTGGGATAAACACCACTAGACAGGATGTATGACCTTTTTAATATGTCACTGGATTCTGTTAGCTAGAATTTGGTTAAGGATTTTTGCATCCATGTTCATCAGTGATATTGACCTGTAGTTTTATTTTTTAGTGGTATTTTTGTCTGGTTTTGGTATGAGGGTGATGGTGGCCTCATAGAATGAGTTTGGCAGTTTACCTTCCCCTGCAATTTTCTGGAAGATTTCGAGTAGGGTTGATGCTAGTTCTTCTCTAAATTTTTAGTAGAATTCACCTGTGAAGCCATCAGCTCCTGGGCTTTTCTTTGTTGGAAGATTTTTTATTACAGTTTGGATTTCCATGCTTGTGATGGGTCTGTAAAGATTTTCTATTTCTTCCTGGTTCAGTTTTGGACAGTTATACTTTTCTAAGAATTTGCCCATTTCTTCCAAGCTGTTCATTTTATTGTCACATAGTTGCTGATGTGAATGTGAAGTCGCTCAGTTGTGTCTGACTCTTTGCGACCCCATGGGCTGTAGCCTACCAGGCTCCTCTGTCCATGGGGTTTTCCAGGCAATAGTCCTGGAGTGGATTGCCATTTCCTTCTCCAAGGGATCTTCCCAACCTAGGGATCGAACCTGGGTCTCCCGTATTGTAGACAGACGCTTTACCGTCTGAGCCACCAGGGAAGTCCTATAGCTGCTGATAGTAGTCTCTTATTATCCTTTGTATTTCTGTGTTGTCAGATGTGATTTCTCCATCTTCATTTCTAGGTTTTTTTGTTTGTTTTTGTTTTTTTGATTCTTCTCCTTTTTTCTTTCCTTGTATTGCTTGTATTTTCCTTGTAAGCTCGTATTGCTATGAAACTTTTCATTAGCACTGCTTTTACTGAATCCCTTAAGTTTTGGGTTGCTGTGTTTTAATTTTCATTTCTTCCAATGCATATTTTAATTTCTTATTTGATTTCTTCTGTGATTTGTTGGTTATTCAGACATGTGTTTTTTAACCTCCATATGTTTTATTTTTTCCTGTAGTTGACATCTAACCATATCACATTGTGATCAGAAAAGATGCTTGAAATGAATTCATTTTTTTTGAATTTACCAAGGCTAGATTTATGGTCCAGGATGTGATCTATCCTGGAAAAGGTTCCATGTGCACTTGAGAAAAAGGTGAAATTCATTGTTTTGGGGTGAAATGACCTACACATATCAATTAGGTCTAACTGGTCCATTTAAAGTTTGCGTTTCCTTGCTAATTTTCTGTTTGGTTTATCTATCCATAGGTGTGAATGGGATATTAAAGTCTCCCACTACTATTGTGTTACCATTGATTTCTCCTTTCATATTTGTTTTAATTTGCCTTACATATTGCAGTGTTCCTATGTTTGTTGCAAATATATTTATAATTGTTTTATCTTCTTCTTGGATTGACCTTTGATCATTATGTAGCATCCTTTGTCTCTTTTCATGGCCATTATTTCAAAGTAGCATGAAATATTTTTTCCAGACTTTCACTTTCCATCTCTATGTGTCCCTTCTTTGAGGTGGATCTCTTGTAGACAACATACATATGGGTCTTATTTTAGTATCCATTCAGCCAGTTCTTTGTCTTTTGGTTGTGGCATTCAATCCATTTACATTTAAGGTAATTATTGATAAGTATAATCCCATTGCCATTTACGTTGTTGTTTTGGGTTCGAGTTTATAAACCTGTTCTGTGTGTCCTCTCTAGAGAAGATCCTTTAGCATTTGTTGAAAAACTGGTTTGGTGGTGCTGAAATCTCTCAGCTTTTGCTTGTCTGTAAAGCCTTTGATTTCTCCTTCATATTTGAATGAGATCCTTGCTGGGTATAGCAATTTGGGTTTAGGTTTTTCTCTTTCCTCACTTTAAGTATGTCCTGCCATTCCCTTCTGGCCTGAAGAGTTTATTGAAAAAATCAGCTGTTATCCTTATGGGAATCCCCTTGTGTTATTTGTTGTTTTTCCCTTGCTGCTTTTTATATTTGTTATTTGTGTTCGATCTTCATTAATTTGATTAATATATCTTGGGGTGTTTTGCCTTGGGTTTATCCTGTTTGGGACTCTCTGGGTTTCTTGGACTTGGGTGGCTATTTCCTTCTCCAGTTTAGGGAATTTTTCAACTATTATCTCCTCAAGTATTTTCTCATGGCCTTTCTTTTTGTCTTCTTCTTCTGGGACTCCTATGATTCAAATGTTGGGGTATTTAACACTGCCCCAGTGATCTCTGAAGTTTTCCTTATGCCTTTTAATTCTTTTTTTCCTCTCTGCTTCATTTATTTCCACCATTCTGCCTTTCACTTCACTTATCCTATCTTCTGCCTCAGTTATTCTACTGTTGGTTCCCTCCAGTGTGCTTTTTATCTCAGTTATTGCATTATTTGTTATTGATTGGCTCTTTTCTATTACTTCTAGGTCTTTGTTAAACATTTATTGCATCTTCTGAATCCTTGTCACTAATCTATTTATCTGTGACTCCATTTTATTTTCAAGATCTTGGATCATCTGTACTATTATTATTCTGAATTATTTTCCAGGTAGAATCCTTATCTCCTCCTCTATTGTTTGGTTTGGTGGGCATTTATCATGTTCCTTTTCCTGTTGAATATTTCTCTACCTTTTCATTTTGTTTAGACTGCTTTGTTTGTGGTGGCCTTTCTGTAGGCTAGAAGTTCATGGTTCATCTTTATTATGGAGCTTGGTCCCTGTGGGTGGAGTTGGATTAGTGTCTTGTCAAGGTTTCCTTGTTAGGGAAGCTTGTGTCTGTGTTCTGGTGGGTGGAGCTGGATCTCTTCTCTCTGGAGTGCAATGAAGTGTCTAGTAGTGAGTTTTTGGGTGTCTATGGGTTTGGCATGGCTTTGGGCAGCCTGTATTTTAATGTTCAATGCTGTGTTCTTTCGTTCCCAAAGAATTAGCATGGTATGTCTTGCTCTGGAACTTGTTGGCTCTTGGGTGGTGCTTAGTTTCAGTGTAGGTCTGGAGCCTTTTTGATGAGCTCTTGTTGATTAATGTTCCCTGGAATCAATGTTCATCATAGCACTGTTTATAATAGCCAGGACATGGAAGCAACCTAGATGTCCATCAGCAGATGAATGGATAAGAAATCTGTGGTACATATACACAATGGAGTATTACTCAGCCATTAAAAGTATACGTTCGAATCAGTTCTAATGACATGGATGAAACTAGAGCCTATTATACAGAGTGAAGTAAGCCAGGAAGAAAAACACTAATACAGTATACTAACGCATGTATATATATATATGGAATTTAGAAAGATGGTAACGATAACCCTGTATGTGAGACAGCAAAAGAGACGCAGATGTACAGAACAGTCTTATGGACTCCGTGGGAGGGGGCAAGGGTGGGATGATTTGGGAGAATGGCATTGAAACATGTATAATATCATATGTGAAATGAAATGCCAGTCCAGGTTCGATGCATGATAAAGGATGCTTGGGGCTGGTGCACTGGGATGACCCAGAGGGATGGTATGGGAAGGTAGGTGGGAGGGGGGTTCAGGATGGGGAACACGTGTACACCCATGACAGATTCATGTTGATGTATGGCAAAACCAATAGAATATTGTAAAGTAGTTAGCCTCCAATTAAAATAAATGATTTTTTTTTTAAAAGAAGTTTTCTGGTGTTCTCAAGTTTTGAATTTAAGCCTCCTGCCTCTGGCTTTTAGTCTTATTCTTACTAAGCCTCAAGACTTCTCTATCCATACAGCACAGATGATAAAACATTTAGGTTTATGTTGAAAAGATTCTCTACAGTGAGGGACACCTAGAGAGGTTCACAGAGTTACATGGAGAAGAGAAGTGGGAGGAGGGTAATAGTGGTGACCAGGAGGAGGAGAGGGGGATCCAAAAGGGGAGAGAACAATCTAGCCAGTAATCAGTTTCCCAAGTGTTCTCCACAGCCCAGAACACCCAGAGAGAGTCACAGAGTTAGCAGAGAAGAGAAGTTGGAGGGAGGAGACAGAGGTGACCTGGGGGAAAAAAAGGAGAGTCAGAAGGGGAGAGAGCAATCAAGCCAGTAATCACAGCCCTATGCAAAAATGGATAATGAAGATTAGATTCTTAAAGGTACAATATTGAGAAGAAATACCAAAAAGCAAAGATTAAGAATCTAGAGTAGAGGTTAGACTCTCAAAAATATAATATTAAAGATACAAAGCAAAATCAATCACAAAAATTATAATATATATATATATATGTGTGTGAAATTTGCTTTAAAATAGGATCATTTTTTGCAAGGTAATAGTAGGTTATACAAATGAAAATTAAAAAATAATAAAGAACTTAAAAATTAAAAACATTAAAAATGATAACAGTAAAAATATATCTAGGAATTTCTGTGGAGCTGTTTGCTGAGGACAGTGTGGGGTCAGTTCAGTTTCAGATAGCTCCTTGTTCCAGCTTGTTATTCTCAAGGTCTATAATCCCCTTTCAATGCTTAGTCAACATTTACGACAGGGTTTTAGTTCATTGCACCTGTCACTTGCAGAGCAGTTCCCTCTTCTTTATTTTGGCTTCCTCTGTTTGAAAGTCTCTTCAGTGTGTAATTTCCACCCTGACATAAGGGGGCAAAGGTGGTCACTTATTTAGGCTCACTTGTTCGGTTGTGTTGTGGGGAAGGAGGGACACTGCAAACAAATATCATTGTTGTGTGTGTGGAGTGCTCATAGTGTATGGACCACAGTTGGTTTGCCCCCACTCACGGAGGCATGTGCTTTCTGGGTCTACACTGCTCAGGCTCCAGGTTGCTCTGCAGGGGTACTCTCCAATGTGTGCCCTGTGTTTCATGCACTTCCCAGATCTAAGCTGCTCAGGTTCAAGTTCTCAGGTATTCCACAAGGGTAAAGACTCAGTTGGGTATGTGTTTTGTGCCCTTCCCAGGTCCGAGCAGCTCAGGTGACAAGGTTCTATGCGAGTGCACTGCCCCAGGTGGGCCCTGTGTGTTAATCAAGTCCCTGGTCCTGGCTGCTCATTTCCGGGATGCACCGTGAGAGTGCTGTCTCTGGCGTGCCATGTGTCTCCTCTGGGGAGCTGATCTCAGGCCTTGACCCTCCTGGCAAATGTCAACCTTCCAGGATCCCAGGAAGACGTGATTGGCAACTGGGGGAGCCTCCTCACAATTTGGTGGAGGATGTTGGTCTCTGGGGCTGAGATTGCCCCTTGCATTCCAACTCTGGCTGTCGCACAACTGCTTCTCTGCCTCTGGTGGGAGGTAGGGGCCTGTACACAGCCCACTGGCTCTCCTTCGGTGTTTGCTCAATCCTTTGTTCTGTGATTGGCCCAGGCTGCACCTTAGGTTAGAACCTTTCACAGGAAAGTTCTTTTTTTCTCTTCTGACTATCCCACAGTTTGGGTTGCTATCTCACGTTATCTCCCTCAGATTGTCCTCAGGGCATTCAGGCCTGGTCCTTACCCTAAGGACCAAGGATGCAGTCTGTGCCTCCCTGTCTGTCGAGTCTACCTCGACAGCACAGGTTTCCAAAAGTGTGGCATGGCACAAGAATGAGAAACACTTAAGAAAGTTACAGCAGGTATCAGGGGATCAACACCACCACAAGGTAAAAGTGCTCAAAGTGGTCTCAAGTCTGCTTTATTATACTTTTTGAGACTTGCTTGTACATGTTTACATGAGCATAGTAAGTCAGCTGGCCTTGAGTGATAATCCTGTGCAGTTAACATTTAACATTTTTGTATCCTTGTTTTTCTGCCTCAAGGGCAATGACCCAGTTATCTTTATGTGCCTTCCAGCCCCCAAAGATTGGAACAGTCTGTTGATGGCTTTCCATCCCCAGGCATATATCCTGCTTTCAAGAGGTTTTTTGTTCCTTCTTCAATTCCTTCAGGAGTCACATATTGAGTAGTGTCCTCTCAGCAAGATTGTTTAATTATTTTGCCAAGCTTTTTATTAGGCCTGTCTTCTACACTGTCCAGCCCCTCCCTGCTCGCTGGTAGTGGACACAAGCATCTGGGCTACTTCTTCACTTGGAGTTGCATTTAGGCATATATTCTGTGTGTGTGTGTGTGTGTGTGTGTGTGTGTGTGTGTGTGTGTGTGTGTGTGTGTGTCTGTGTTTCATCCAGGTTTTGTTGCCCTCTGAGATTCCAAAACTCCCCACAGACCCACCAGTGAGAGGGTTTCCTGCTGTTTGGAAACTTCTCCTCCTTCACAACTCCCTTCCCATGATGGATCTCCATCCCTAACTCTTTAATCTCTCTTTTCATTTTTTATATTTTCTCCTACCTCCTTTCGAAAAGAATAGGCTGCCTTTCTGGGTACATGGTGTCCTCTACCAGTGTTCAGACGTTGCTTTGTGGAAGTTGCTCAGCATTCAAATGATGTTTTGATGAATTTGTGGGGGAGAAAGTGATGTCCTTGACATATTCCTCTGCCATCTTGGGACCGCCCACAGAACTCTTCAACTTTTATTCAGCTGATCCTTTTGGGAATACAAAATCATCATAATCTTTTGATCTCATCCTGTTGGATTTGCTCGCAGGGGGAAAAAAATCACCATATTCAATTTCATAAAATATTGTAGGTAAGATTTATTAACAGCAAAACAAACGTGAAGACAATATTACTTTATTACATGTATAAAGATTTAAGTGATTAATTCACAGACTACTTAATGATACTTAAATATTAAAATTCATGTAGGAGAAGTAATATTTACTTTTTACTATTGTCTGTGTGTCAGATTTAGAATTATATATTGTCATAATGGTGAATCCTAATGCTCAGTCTCTTAGGTAGGTGTTATTCTTGATTATGGCTCAGGTGGTAAAGAATCCACCTGCAATGAAGGAGACCTGGGTACAAGCCTTGAGTTGGGAAGATCCCCTAGAGGAGGGCATGGCAACCCAGTGCAGTATTCTTGCCTGGAGAACCCTATGGACAGGGAAGCCAGGCAGACTACACTCAATGGGGTTGCAAAGAGTCAACATGACTGAACGATCAAGCACAGCACACAGCATGTTCTTTATTGTATATTGACATTTTGCAAATAATGAAACTGATGCTAAGCAAGTTTAAGTAATTTTTTTCATGGTTACATAACCTGAATTTGAACAAAGGTTTTACTGACTAGAGTCTGTTGTCTTTCCACTAGCTATGCTATCCCCACCCCAAAAAGCACTTAGATATTGTTTACAAAAATCTAAAACAAATGAAGTGCTTCTCATATCTGGACCAGATCTGGTATCAAATAGAAATAGAATTTTGTCCTGGGTATAAGCTCACTTAATGGTTAGAACACTCCTCTATCCTATTCTCCCTATTGATGCCACAGAGTATTTGATGGTTGCAATATATATCAAAGGCAGCAGACACAGAAGCAACATCTGGGAAAATGCCTATTTCTAACAAGGGATAAACAATAAATTATCAGGAAAACAAAAAGAAGGTCCTAGTGAAACCTGCACTATATGGCAATCTTACACTTCTCTCAGCTATTCCTATACCTCTCTCATAGCTTACTTCATTATTTTTTATTACTTTTCCCTTCCTCATCTGCCTACTTGGACCCAGCACATTTACCAGGAACCCCTCTCCAAATAAGTGTGAAAATTATTGAAAAAATTTAAAAATTATAGTAATGTATCCACCATAATCTACTTTCATTTTCTACAAATATTTCACCATTCTTTAGTGCTTACACTGTGTGTTTCTGATTCAGTTCCTAATATACATGAAGTCCTGATTTGTATGAAGAAATATATACATCTTCAGTAATCACTGAAAATGTTCTCCAACCTCCTAGTATAATATCAGGCACACAGTTGGTGCTCAGTATTCATATTTGTCCATGGTGATAGTAATAATAATGATAATGATGATAGACCTGGTCTGTTTTTAAAAAGCTATAGTTTGTGACACTAAAGTACCATTTAAGTCATCTCAGTGACTACTGATTAATGTCTCCTATTAAAGCATAGAGTTTATGATAAAGTTAATATAAGAACACTAAAACACTACTTTGTACTTTTAGATATTCTTGGTGTTTAAAATTCTAGTTTTATCTCAAAGGAGTCTAACAAGTGTCATGACAGCTGGCATAGGACTTTAGAAAAAAATGATAAGACAAAATGAGAACGCTCATAGCATGTTGAACTCTTCACATAAAATGTCAGCAACAGACCAAAATTGTGAAATACATCAGAACACACACCTGATGGTTTGCAGTGAAAATAGCACCACTCAACATTTCCTCTAAGAGAGTCACTGTCCTTGTTACCCAGTCTATACCCACTGGCCTGTACTGTGCTATTCTGGGGAAGCATGTATAGTCCCTGGGGCCTTTCCATCATCATATGTAAAAAGACTGGCACAGACCTCAGTAAGCTACTTAATACCTAACATTCTCTACTCCCAACATACATTTAAGATATCTAAATTTTTAAAAAATTCCCCATAGTTTAAAAATCCCCAAAGCAATTTTGGAATTTACCTTTAAAAGAGAAACATTTAAAATAATTGAAATCAGTGTGTAAATAGAATATGTGATCTGTCCAGAAAGTGAGAAAATCATTGTTGGCAATAGATTTTGGCTAAGCTTAGGAAGGGAATATGTTGACATTTGCACATGCATAAATGCATAATATTAAATTGTTATGATTCAAATTCACTGATCAGGAAAACTATGGGTAAAAAGAATTTCTGAAGAGTCAATGTCGGCTCCATTTAGTCTGGGACTCTGGAGAATGGGTGTTTGCTAAGAATATAAAACTTCTCCAAACTAAAGAGCTCTTTCATGACTCTCAAAAGTAAGTTGGAATCTTTTCAAGATTAAACATTCTTCTAAAATGCATACACCTTCTTGAACCTTAAGTGCCAGGAGAAGCTTTCTTTTTACTACTCTTCATTTCGAAATTCTGGAAATTTTAGAAAAAAAAGTTAAGTAAAGAAAAACCTAAAATATATAAGAATATTTTATTCTAATTTTGAGGCTGAGGTTAAAAAAGGGAAGTGGAAATAGTCCTTATATCATTAGCAAATAAATAGCACAGCTATAATTGCAATTGACACATGCATTAAAATATTTACTATTTTAATAGGTAAAACAAATCTGCCTAGTTAAATGAGTTTAGACACTTATCCATAGTATTAAGTCATGTTTTTATAATATTTGCAAAACCTTCAATTGGATAATTTTTTCATCTACATTTAAATGCCCTTGCATTGTAGCTTTTTCACAGAAACCTTTTTATTTATGAGCATCTGGTTATCTCTCCCATTTCTATACTCTCCCTGGACTCAGCATGATTATGACATGAGCATAGGTGGCAGATGCCTTGACTTTTGAGTTAGTTAGTCATGACTGGAGGCATTCCAAGACACTGGTTCTGAAGAAACAGCAGTGTGTGGGATTTGTGTGTATTTGTTTCAGTGTGTGTATTGGTAAATAAAGTAATGGAGTTCCTATACAGTTTCTCTTCTCATTAAATTTTTTTAGTTTCATTTTCTCTGCCTTTGAATAATTGCTATTAAGTACGCCAGTTTCAAAACAGACAGGGGAAAAAAAAAGCTGTTTTCTGCATATTATGTTTGACTTTGCTCAATACTTAGTTGTAGGATAAGTCAACTGTGTGTTTTCTATAGTTGGTAGTACTGATCGAAATTTATTTGGTGGACTGCTTTTCCATGTGAAATGTTGGTAAATCATCAAAATTACTTCTATGAGTGTCAATTCTTTTATTCCTGATGGCAAAAGAATAAGTTTATGTCAGAAAAAACAATGGAGGAAAATACTGTGAATGTTCTTCCTAAAACTAAAACAAGACTGACAACCAATTTCAGGCTACTCTTATTTATGTATAATCTCATTTTCTTTTAAAAATTGTCTTTAAACAGCTAAAATACTCATCTATTTTCTCAATGTAACAATTCTTCCCACAAATTGGCAGACCATAGTCCCTCAATGGCCACGGAAAAGCAGGGCTTCCCCTGAATTTCAGACTTTTTTGTGAAAGGTAGCAACATTCAATATCACACTAACTGAATAGAAGAGAGTAAAATAATATAACACCAAAACTAGAGACAAAATTTCTAGTGGAGTGAATTAAAAAGTAAATCTATACTGAACAAAGTGGAGACATTTCTGCTAAATCAGTGGCATTATGACACCTTATTTCAAGCTTACCCCTTTTATACAGCAATCACCCTGAAAGTTTCCTTTTGGAGCATTCCTTATCTCATAAAAATCGGTGTGATTTCAAAGACAGAAACAATAAAAAGGCCAGAATATCTAACACAAAATAGGTCATTGTGCATATATGCCACTTCATTATGGAAACATCTTTTAAAAAAGCATCAGAAACCAAGAAATGAATAAAAAACATTGTTCAGTGAATATAGACACCAAGCCATGGTGTCTCAATTTCAAGAAACTTTATATCCTTTCAAAATAGGGTAAATTTTCCCTTATATTATTTGGTTAATTGATTTGAAAGTTTCCATTCCTTCAAGCTACATCTTCTTTTTCATCTGATACACAACTCTTGATGCACTTTTTTTTTTAATTTTTAATAAAAGCTCTAATACACACACACACACACAAAAAAAAAAAAAAACCTTATTGTTTTCATTGATCTTTCCTGCACCAGGTTAATATTCTTCCTATATTTTCAATATTGAATTTTCTTAGAGCTCTCTCCCTGCTTATCACTTTGCTTCTCTACAGGGTAACCCTTTGCCTCTGCCATCTTCTCGATTTGCTTGTTCAACATTTGCTAACATTTTCCTCTTCGAAAAATATAGCCATCTTCAAGATTCAAATTAAAGGCAGCATCATTTTAAGAACAACCAATTTTGAAGGCTATGACCTACACATTTCATCTGGAATACATTCTGAAGTAAGAGACCTGGGTTCAATCCCTTGGTTGGGAAGATCCCCTGGAGTAGAAAATGGTTACAAAATGGTTATTTAAAAACCATGCTATTTGCTTAACGTTCTCATAATAAAATATATTATCTAATCAAAAATACTTTTCCTAAATCTGTTTTCCTGGAAATTTGTATAGCTTTCACATTATTCTCTTCTAAGAAAGAGAAACAATTCACAGGGAAGATCTAGGAATTTTAACATATTATATATTCTGTAGTTCTTTGTCCAGCAGTTGCCCTAGAATCTGGGCTCAAAACCAAGAACTAATGTCTTCCCACTGCTGAAAGGGAATGGAGTAAAAGTTTCAACTCTCTTTGATGTAACCTATTCAGTATTTCCACAAAGAGAGAATCCGAATGTATTCCCATCCTGCCTTTACCCCCACTCATAGGTTAAACATAGATAGCTCTTTTCCTATCCTTTTTAATATTAAGCTTTTAATTAGCTCTGCCACACATTGAGGGAAGCACTGGTTCATTTTCAAACCTTTACCAAATAGGTCAGCAGTCCGTCTTTATTTCTGAAACTAGATTTGCATAGTTCCCCTTTGTTACCTCTAAATCAAACTGCTAAGACATAATACATATTGAATTCTGTTCAGAGATAGTCTCTCATTACTAAAGTGTGATCCTCTCTTTAAAAGTTAAAAGAAATCATATGCATGGGTGTATACTCCCAAACAAAATGTATGTGGGAGTAAATGTGCATTACAGAGGTTGCCCTTGTTTTCCCAAATTCTGAATAATTCCCAACTGTCTTGGCACTCTCTCAGTATAAAATCTGAATCCCTTAATGCAAGAGGGGAGAAAATGGCAGATTAGATCACTGAGACAGTTAAGAGTGTTAGCTTTGTCCCATGGGTAATACAGAGCAAAGGTTTCAATGGACTTTTCAAAATGTGTGTGCATCCCCTAAACGATGAGCAACTGCTAAGATAAACTGATAATATGCTGATTACCAACAATAGATTTGCACACGTGGGTTTGTTATGTGCAAATATGTTCTCCCAGAAATGGCACAGGTGCACTGTAGCCTTTTGCTATATCTACATGAAAATAAAATTGCCAACATCTGTTGGATCATCAAAAAAAGCAAGAGAGTTCCAGAAAAACATCTACTTCTGCTTTATTGATTACACCAAACCTTTGACTGTATGGATCAAAACATAAAAACAAAAAAATAAAAAAAACAAAATTAAAAAAAAAAGAAACTGTGGAAAATTCTTAAAGAGATGGGAATACTTGGCCACCTGGCCTGCCTCCTGAGAATCTGTAGGCAGGTTAGGAAGCAACAGTTAGAACTGGACATGGAACAACAGACTGGTTCCAAGTTGGGAAAGGAGGACATCGAGGCTGTATATTGTCACCCTGTTTATTTAACTTATATGCAGAGGACATCCTGTGAAAAGCCAGGCTGGTCAAAGCACAAGCTGGAGTCAAGATTGCCGGGAGAAATATCAATAACCTCAGATATGCAGATGACACCACCCTTATGGCAGAAAGCGAAGAAGAACTAAAGAGCCTCTTGATGAAAGTGAAAGAGGAGAGTGAAAAACTTGGCTTAAAACTCAACATTCAGAAAACTAAGATCATGGCATCCAGTCCCATCACTTCATGGCAAAGAGATGGGGAAACAATGGAAACAGTGGCAGACTTTATTTTCTTGGTCTCCAAAATCACTGCAGATGGTGACTGCAGCCTATTGTAAAGTAAAATAATAATAATAATAATAAACACAAAAAAATAAAGAGATTAAAAAAAAGACACTTGCTCCTTGGAAGAAAAGCTTTGACCAACCTAGACAGCGTATTAAAAAGCAGAGACATTACTTTTCCGACAAAGGTCCGTCTAGTCAAAGCTATGGTTTTTCCAGTAGTCATGTATGGATGTGAGAGTTGGACTATAAAAAAGCTGAGCACCGAAGAACTGATGCTTTTGCACTGTGGTGTTAGAGAAGACTCTTGAGAGTCCCTTGGACTGCAAGGAGATCAAGTCAGTCAATCCTAAAGAAAATCAGTCCTGAATATTCATTGGAAGGACTGATGCTGAAGCTGAAACTCCAATATTAAGGCCACCTGATGCAAAGAACTGACTCATTGGAAAAGACCCTGATGCTGGGAAAGACTGAAGGCAGGAGTAGAAGGGGATGACAAAGGATGAGATGGTTGGATGTCATCACTGACTAGATGGACTTGAGTTTGTGTAAGCTCCAGTAGTTGGTGATGGACAGGGAAGCCTGTCATGCTGCAGTCCATGGGGTCGCAAAGTATCAGTCACGACTGAGTGACTGAACTAAACTGAACTAAAAATATATATGTTTATGTGCTGCTGTTATAATTTAATTCCAATACACAGCAGTCTGTCACCTCCATTCACATAGTGTGTTAGTCGGTGAGTCGTGCCCGACTCTTTGCAACCCCATGGACTGCAGCCCACCAGGTCCATCTGTCCATGAGATTTTCCAGGCAAGGATACTGGAGTGAGTTGAGTGGGTTGCCATTTCCTTCTCCAGGGGATCTTCCCAACCCAGGGATCCAACCTGGGTCTCCTGCACTGCAGGCAGATTCTTTACCGACTGAGCTACAAGGGAAGCCCATTCAGATAGAGTTCTTCAATTTTATATTCGCTAGGATATCTTATAAAATCACACCACCCCTCTCTTCAGCCGCCCATTTGTTTTTGCTTGATAGGAAGATGTGATCACATCCCTGCTGCTGCTGCTGCTGCTAAGTCGCTTCAGTCGTCTCCGACTCTGTGCGACCCCATAGACGGCAGCCCACCAGACTGCCCCATCCCTGGGATTCTCCAGGCAAGAACACTGGAGTGGGTTGCCATTTCCTTCAGATCACATCCCTGAGCCAGTGGCTTTTTAACCTATTGTTTATCCCACTGCACATTCTGGTTTTCAGTAATAATAGCTCTTCAATTCCTGTACACAGAGAAAGTTTGTACTTTCTTCTCATTTCTTCTTGAGGTCCTATGTAAGTTTATGTATTTCTGGAACTTAATACTAACAAATAATGACCCATTATTATTTTATCGCTCATTTCAGATTAGTTTTCATGACCACTTGTCTCTCATCTTTCTCTTTTCATTAGCAAATTTAATGGCTCTTCCATTCAAATAGTATACTTCATAGTCTTTTGCTTCTAAAAGATTGCTCTGTGATAATATCCCATACTGATCACACATCTACTTAAAACTACATTTCACGTTTCATCACTCACCTCTATCAAAACACAGCATATGTATTTCTCCCTGTTCCTCAACTTTTCATCTCTAGAAAATTGTTCAATTTCTGCAAAAGAGCAATATATTTCCCATGAAAAATCTGGAGGCTTGACTTAAGTTTGTGTAGGGCTTCCCTGGTGGCTCAGCTGGTAAAGAATCTTCCTGCAATGTGGGAGACCTGGGTTTGATCCCTATGTCAGGAAGATCCCATGGAGAAGGGAATGTCTACCCACTCCAGTAGTCTTGCCTGGAAAATCCCATAGACAGAGGTGCCTGATGGGCTACAGTCAATGGAGTTGCAAAGAGTCAAACACCACTGAGAGACTAACACTTTCACTTACTTTCAGGATATAGTTAACACTGATAAGCGTATAACAACACCCTGCACTCTGAACATGAAACATAGTTATTTTCCTAAAATACCTTGCCATTTTGGTCCTTCACTCCTTAACTCATTTTTCACTCTTGCCCCAACTCTCTCTCTCTGCTTTTATATGTGCTACTTTCTCATACTGACATATTTTATACTTACACAGAGACAGTTGCTCCTTGGAAGAAATTCTATGACAAACCTAGACAGCATATTAAAAAGCAGAGACATCACTTTGCCAACAAAAGTCCATAGTCAAAGCTACAGTTTTTCCAGTAATTATGTATAGATGTAAGAATTAGACAATTTAAAAAAAAAAAGAATTAGACCATAAAGAAGGTTGAGCACTGAAGAATTGATGCTTTTGAATTGTGGTGTTGGAGAAGACTCTTGAGAGTCCCTTGGACAGCAAGGAGATCAAAGGAGTCAATCCTAAAGGAAATCAACCCTCAATAGCCATTGGAAGGACTGATGCTGAAGCTGAACTACCAATACTTTGGCAACCCGATGTGAAGAGCCTACTCATTGGAAAAAAGACTCTGATGCTGGCAAAGATTGAGGGCAGGAGGGCAAGGGGGTAACAGAGGATACGATGGTTGGATGGCATCACTGACTAATGGATGTGAGTTTTAGCAAACTCCAGGAAATGGTGAAGGACAGAGAAGCATGGTGTGCTATAGTCCATGGGGTCACAAAGAGTCAGACAGAACTGAACAACTGAGAAACTGAATAAGAAATACTTGTATAAAGAGTCTATTAGTATTGCAGTGGCTCACATTAAAGGAGCTTGGAGAGGAGAGACCTGCAAAAATAAGATACTCTTATTTGAAGACATAAGTAACTGTCATATATGATACTTCCAAAGTTCTTGTAGGCTTGCCTTAACAGGCAAGAGACTCAAAATCTTTTCAAGGATACTTAGGAGTGCCATGGAGGAAAAAAGGCTAGTGGCATTCTTCTATTTGCCCCTAAAACAGCTATCAATTTTTAAAGCACAAAGTGAGTTTTATTCTTTAAAAGTCACCAAGTGGGTGCTATATATTATTTTAATGTAAGGAATATTATAGGTTAAAATTAGGGTATTGTCTCAAATGTGGATAGGGAAGATTGACACTGATCTCCTAAAAAGTGCTTTTTTTTTTTTTTTTTTGCAAAGAAAGGCTGAGAAAATAAATCATCTTATATCCCCTTCTCATTTTCTCCTTCAAGGAATAAAATTTAGATCAAAGAAATCTTTCAAATGAGAAAAATTGCAATTTCATAATTAAAGGCCTAGCAATATCAAGGTCAAAGAAGTCCTACTGTGATGGAGAAAAAGTCATGATCCTTAGGAAGTTCAGACTGGACTTCACCAACAGTGCTCTTAAAATATTGTTTTGCCTTCTGTGCTCATTTAACCCAGGACAAGACATAAACTATAAGAATTTAACTGAGGAAAGTTAGCTACCAAAGCAGCATCTATTGGAGTAAACAAATTACTTACAAATGAACACTCTGAATTATTTCTGAAATGATATCTGTCTTTTTTGTTCTTCTTTGCCATACAGGTATTTATTTCATTTCTAATTGCATAAGAGAGAAAAGAGAGAAACAAAAACTTTAATGAAACTATGGAAGATTTCCCTATATGCAGCTGAGGACTCATAGTGGTCTACATTATCCCTGCGTAAAGCAAAGGAGAAAAGGAAAGATATAAGCATCTGAATGCAGAGTTCCAAAGAATAGCAAGAAGAGATAAAAAAGCCTTCTTCAGCGATCAATGCAAAGAAACAGAGGAAAACAACAGAATGGGAAAGAGTAGAGATCTCTTCAAGAAAATTAGAGATACCAAGGAAACATTTCATGCAAAGATGGGCTCGATAAAGGACAGAAATGGTATGGACCTAACAGAAGCAGAAGATATTAAGAAGAGGTGGCAAGAATACACAGAAGAACTGTACAAAAAAGATCCTCACGATTCAGATAATCATGATGATGTGACCACTAATCTGGAGCCAGACATCTTGGAATGTGAAGTGAAGTGGGCCTTAGAGAGCATCACTATGAACAAAGCTAGTGGAGGTGATAGAATTCCAGTTGAGTTGTTTCAAATCCTGAAAGATGATGCTGTGAAAGTGCTGCACTCAATATGCCAGCAAGTTTGGAAAACTCAGCAGTGGCCACAGGACTGGAAAAGATCAGTTTTCATTCCAATTCCAAAGAAAGGCAATGCCAAAGAACGCTCCAACTACCGCGCACTCATCTCACATGCTAGGAAAGTAATGCTCAAAATTCTCCAAGCCAGGCTTCAGCAATACGTGAACCGTGAACTCCCTGATGTTCAAGCTGGTTTTAGAACAGGCAGAGGAACCAGAGATCAAATTGCCAACATCCACTGGATCATGGAAAAAGCAAGAGAGTTCCAGAAAAACATCTATTTTTGCTTTCTTGACTATGCCAAATCCTTTGACTGTGTGGATCACAATAAAGTGTGGAAAATTCTGAAAGAGATGGCAATACCAGACCACCTGACCTGCCTCTTGAGAAATCTGTATGCAGGTCAAGAAGAAACAGTTAGAACTGGACATGGAACAACAGACAGTCAAGGCTGTATATTGTCACCCTGCTTATTTAACTTATATGCAGAGTACATCGTGAGAAACGCTGGACTGGAAGAAAGACAAGCTGGAATCAAGATTGCCAGGAGAAGTATCAATCACCTCAGATATGCAGATGATACCACCCTTATGGCAGAAAGTGAAGAGGAGCTAAAAAGCCTCTTGATGAAAGTGAAAGAAGAAAGTGAAAAAGTTGGCTTAAAGCTCAACATTCAGAAAACGAAGATCATGGCATCCGGTCCCATCACTTCATGGGAAATAGATGGGGAAACAGTGGAAACAGTGTCAGATTTATTTTTTTGGGCTCCAGGATCACTGCAGATTGTGACTGCAGCCATGAAATTAAAAGACACTCACTCCTTGTAAGAAAAGTTATGACCAACCTAGATAGTATATTCAAAAGCAGAGACATTACTTTGCCGACTAAGGTCCGTCTAGTCAAGACTATGGTTTTTCCTGTGGTCATGTATGGATGTGAGAGTTGAACTGTGAAGAAGGCTGAGCACTGAAGAATTGATGCTTTTGAACTGTGGTGTTGGAGAAGACTCATGAGAGTCCCTTGGACTGCAAGGAGATCCAACCAGTCCATTCTGAAGGAGATCAACCCTGGGATTTCTTTGGAAGCAATGATGCTGAAGCTAAAGCTCCAGTGTTTTGGCCACCTCATGCGAAGTGTTGACTCATTGGAAAAGACTCTGATGCTGGGAGGGATTGGGGGCAGGAGGAGAAGGGGACGACTGAGGATGAGATAGATGGATGGCATCACGGACTTGATGGACGTGAGTCTGAGTGAACTCTGGGAGATGGTGATGGACAGGGAAGCCTGGCATGCTGCCATTCATGGGGTCGCAAAGAGTCAGACACGACTGAGTGACTGAACTGAACTGATAACCCTGCTGACCTATCACTTCTACTAAAGCTTGTGTCATGATAGATCACATAAAATTCCTTTCTAAGGGGAGCAAATAGAAGTAATTCAGATCTTTTGCCAAGTGCACTTAATCTTGAAAATCACCTGCATCTAGGAATTGCATCAAAAGATTGTAATCTGATGCTGAAGCTTTGGTTTCTATCTCCTGTTAGCTATTAAATAAGTTCAGTTTGTAAAGTTCTTTGAAGAGTGTCTGACATATAACACGATCTTTTAACTGTTTGCTTCTGCTGCTGCCATTATCATTATTATTATTATTGAACTGATCCAATCCATTTTGTAAATATTGCACTGGGCTGTCGTAAAGAGATCTAAGGAAGTTATAGTCAATCTAGAAATACTTGGAAAACTTACTATTCTTTTTTTGAAGTATAGTTGATACACAAACCCCACTCCAGTACTCTTGCCTGGAAAATCCCATGGACAGAGGAGCCTGGTAGGCTGCGGTCCATGGGGTCACAAAGAGTCGGACGTGACTGAGCGACTTCCCTTTCACTTTTCACTTTCATGCATTGGAGAAGGAAATGGCAACCCACTCCAATGTTCTTGCCTGGAGAATCCCAGGGATGGGGGAGCCTGGTGGGCTGCCGTCTATGGGGTCGCACAGAGTCGGACACGACTGAAGTGACGAAGCAGCAGCAGCAGCTAGGTGTACAACAAAGTGATTTGTATGTATATATATGGAAAGTGGAAAAAGAAGTGAAAGTTAGTCACACAGTCGTGTCCGACTCTGCAATTCCATGGACTGCAGCCTGTCCCACTGCTCTGTCCATGGAATTCTCCAGGCAAGAGTGCTGGAGTAGGTTGCCATTTCCTTCTCCAGGTGATCTTCCAGACCTGGGGATCGAACCCAAGTCTCCCACATTGCAGGCAGATTCTTTACCAGCTGAACCACAAGGGAAGCCCATGTTTATATACATATATTTATATATATACATATATATAATGTGTATATATATATTTCTGATTTTTTCCCAGTATAGGTCATTACAAGATATTGAATATAATTGTTTGTGTTATACAGTAGTTCCTTGCTGTTTATTTTATATATAGTACAGTGTATATGTTAATCTCCAAATCCTAATTTATCTCTCCTCCTTAAGGCTAATATCCCATTTGGAAACCATAAATTTATTTTGTATATTTGTGAGAATATTTCTGCTTTGTAAATAAGTTCACTTTTATAATTTTTTTTAGATTCCACATATAAGTGATATCATGTACTATTTGTCTTTCTCTGTCCAACTTCCTTCACTTAACATGATAATCTCCAGGTCCACTCATGTTACTGCAAATGACATTCTTTTTCTCTTTTTATAACTAATATTCCACTGTGTTTATAAAAAGATGAATCTATAAAAAAGATGTGATAGATAAATACAATGTAATATATGTATATATGCATATATAGTGATATATATATATATATACACATGTACAATGTAGTATTACTTATAATTCTTTTACCTTCATGATGATGATGGAACATTTCAAGATGCATCTAATTGACATAAGAGACAATGTTGTCTCTACAGTTAATTTATCTCCATGTTTTTCTCTTTTGCTATGATTTCTCAGGGTGAGGAATTAACAACTTGAGGTTTGGAAGAGAGGATAGAAAGAGAGGAATTGAAATAGTGTTATTAATATCAAGAGATTAAAGATGAAAGATCTATAGCTGAAACCATTCATATCAAGAAAGTTCAACTCAGTATAACTGTTGATTTAAACCACTCTAAAATAAAATTGAGATCTGAACCATCTCTTGCACCTATTACTCTTTCCATTAAAGTACAGCAAGAGACTGATTAGAATTATTGAGGCTCTATGACATAATCTATGCCTAGGTTAAAGATTTGTTTGAAGGGACAGAATAAACTTTGAACTCATCATTATACTCCCTATAAACATATATATAAATATATATATATAATTAGGTAGATCTTAGTCTGCTGCTGCCAAGTCACTTCAGTCATGTTCGACTATGTGCGACCCCATAGACGGCAGCCCACCAGGCTCCCCCATCCCTGGGATTCTCCAGGCAAGAACACTGGAGTGGGTTGCCATTTCCTTCTCTAATGCATGAAAGTGAAAAGTCAAAGTGAAGTCTCTCAGTCGTGTCCAACCCTCGTCGACCCCATGGCCTACAGCCTTCCAGGCTCCTTCGTCCATGGGATTTTCCAGGCAGGAGTACTGAAGTGGGGTGCCATTGCCTTCTCCTAGATCTTAGTCTACCATGGAACATTAGAAGAATACTTTGGAGAAACCATGAGAGTGGTAGCCAGAGAAGAACAATAAAAGAAAATAATAGCTTACCCTCAAACAAAGAGATTGCTTGAAATGTGTAAAAGGATCTACTTCTGACACACAGTATAGATATTAATATTTTATTTTCATCCTTTTTATTTCCATTTTAAAATGTTCCTTTCCAAAATAATCCCTCCATAACTCAAACTGCTTCTTCTTTTAAGCTAATTTATGTATTCTTCATTCTCTAGCCATGAACAACAGGTTCTACCTAAATATTTGGCCTTATGCTTTGGAAAGGCTCAGAATTTTTTTGAATTGCTTTCTCAAAAAGTATGACCTTAAGTGGAAAAGACCATTAATAAGATGCCCAGAAATTGTCAGAAGTCGTGCACAATTGGCATTCTGTTATCTGAGCCAGTTTGCAGCTAGGGGACAGACACAGAACTAGGAAGGGGAGTTGCCCACAAATTATAGTCAATGGATAATTGAAAGAAAGACAGATTGGAAAACATCTGTGGCGTGACTGTCACTGGGAAGAAACTAGATTAGCTGGCTCTCTTGTCATTGCTCTAATTTAAAATTCTCAGTAAATAACCACACTGCCATTTCCAGACCTGTTCTCATGGTTCTGCCACCTCATAACTGCAAACATAAGCAAGTCACATAACCTCAATATTCTTTATGCCTCAGTTTTACCATCTGTAAAATTCTGATAATGGTCATGCCTACTATATGGAGTTAACCGTGGATTTCCTGAAATAAAGTGTGGCATGATTCTGAAAACAGTAAATAATGTACATACCAAAATGCATAGTATAGTGTTAAATAAATAGTAAGTGTTGATGCTGTTTTGGTTACTGTTATTAACAAATATCTAATCATACGTAGGCAATTAATCATTCCATATCTATCTGTGCTTTGCTAGACATTACATTTTTGTAATAGTTTTTTTGCCAACTGAAATCAAAGTATGCTGCTACTGCTGCTACGTCGCTTCAGTCGTGTCCAACTCTGTGTGACCCCATAGACAGCAGCCCACCAGGCTCCCCCGTCCCTGGGATTCTCCAGGCAAGAACACTGGAGTGGGTTGCCATTTCCTTCTGCAATGCAGGAAAGTGAAAAGTGAAAGTGAAGTCACTCAGTCATGTCCGACTCTTCGCGACCCCATGGACCGCAGCCCACCAGGCTCCTCCGTCCATGGGATTTTCCAAGCAAGAGTACTGGAGTGGGGTGCCATTGCCTTTTCCGAAAGTATGGGTCTTCCTAAATGAAACATCCCAGTTTTACTTTTCATTCTACAAACCCTATGTACAAGTGTTTCTACAATTTGTCCAAGTTGTCCAACATAATGCCTATTATGTCATCAAGCTATGAGGTGATGCATTCAGTGACACTTTACCCTCTAAGCCACCAGGGAAGCCCCAGTCAATAATTGAAACAACGCATTTATCCTTTGTGTGTGTATTTGTAAGTGGAGAAGAGATAAGATAGTCTTTATCTGAATAATCCAAATCAGTCTTCTTAGTTATGCAAACCATTTTTTTCACCTATGAATATCAATCAGGCCATACAGATGCCCAACTGGAGAAAGAACTACTAAATTTGCTTTGTCATACAGGATTCTTTCATTTTTAGTCTGTTTCTGTAGTCTATTCCACTGATTATAATATTCAGTGTTTTCATATTTGACCAGCCAGATGTTGAAAGTAACACAGTTGCTTGCCTCACATATCTGGAGGCCAGACACAATCCAGGCATGTCCCAGATAGTTGGTTATATAACATGGAAATAGTGGGAAAAGGAACCTAAGCTGACAAATAGCTGGCATCATTGTGCATAGTGAGCAATGAATATTCGGTACTCATTTACTATCCAGTTCTATAAATAATGTTAGGCTTGCAAAGCATACTACAATGAGACCTTTTAAATGAAAGGGAAGAAAATGTACCTATTATCTCCTTTCAAACACTACCATGCTAACTGCATCATGAAATCCAGCTGTTGTTTTCTTTTCATGAGTTCTTTAAAAAGAAAATTCCAGTGTGATATAAAACATGCTCTAATCACTACATCTAATCATCAAGAAAAGTAAATAACTCACATTAATTGCTTTAAACATAGCAAAAAGAATAAAAATTGCAGACTGAAATTTCAGCACTATTCTGTCAAACAAGACAAAGACCCCAAAACTGTGACCTTATCTACCCAGTGATTTTACCAATGTTTCCCATGGTCATTTCAAAGAAAATATCTATCACTAGTTATCACCTGATTAAAGTGAGATGTTATTAAACTTTAAGTTAATGCTTGTAATATATTCTGAATTAACTGGATGAATGGTATTAAATATTACTAAAATTCAGTAGTTTCATTCTTAATAATCCTATCAACCATCCTTTCCATTAGCTAATTCTATCTCCTTACTGCACTCTTCTTCTCATTCTCACTGTATCTTGTTCTTTTCTCAAGGATTAGAAAACATGTGTATTTGGAATTCACTGAAGTCTTTCTTTTTATTTCTCAAATGACAAGGCATTTCTCTTGGAAACATGTTAACTAATCCAATGAGTTCAATGACTACCTCTGGAACCTTGTCCGTGGAGGATGGCACAGCAACTCACTCCAGTATTCTTGCCTGGAGAATTCCATGGACAGAGGAGCCTGGTAGGCTATAGTCCTTAGGTCGCAAAGAGTAGGACACAACTGTAGCGACTTAGCACATGCTGTGTATCTGAAAGAACCAATCCAGGAACAAGTTTTAAGCAGCTATATCAAGAATTGAAAAGTTGCCCTATTTGGTCAAAATGTAGACATTTATTTTCTATTGTGACATTCTTCTTAGTGAAATGGAATTTTAAAATGTATGTCATCATGAAATTAAACTTTTATGTTAAAAACCTTCATTTTTCTAACTATCCTAGTTGACCTTCAATTCCAGCTAGTTGATGGTCTATACATAAACACCTAGAAATAGAAACAGGCTAAGGTGGTTCACTTTTACCCTTTGCCCCAGCACATTCAACTAATTGAATAAAGAATAACTGAGAATAGTTCAATATTGAGAATTGGAAATTATTCACTAAAGAATAACTGAGCTCATTCTTTAGAGTTTAGCGTTTTGCAGTTGTAATTTAAGCAATGGAGACTAGTATGAAGAGATTTGTTGCCTCCTAATTGTGACCACCACAGCTATAGCCCTAGAAGCAGTGCCAAGTCTTTAGTCAGTAAACACTGAGTGATGCTGTGCTTTGTTGAGTGATGCTGTGCTTTATTGAGTGATGCTGTGCTTTATTGAATGATGCTGTACTTTATTGAATGATGCTGTACTTCTTTATTGTCACCAATTAGAACCTTTTATATTTCTTCTATTTTAAGGTGTGCTTTTCCTAGATACAGAATTGACAAAAAGCAACAATAACTTTTTTTCAATCATAGTCATTTCAATGAATTGAAAACTTCAGAATAGAAGGGGGTCTGAGGCAGTGAATAATGCTATTCTAGGAGGTCTAAGACATAAATATATACAGGAAAAAAAACTATACTGACTTGAATAAGTTATTTTATAACATTGGCTTTTGTAAATAGTGCAGAACCATAATGTGAGAAGCTTACTAACCCAAGCTTCACTGTTGGAAAGAGGGAATGAGTGAACTGACAGCATAAACATTAAGAAAATTGATAATCATATTAGCCTTTCTGCTTGGAAGAACTTATCATGAGGTGAACTTTTAAACTATGGTGTTGGAGAATACACTTAAGAGCCCCTTGGATTGTAAGGACATCAAACCAGTCAATCCTAAAGGAAATCAGTCCTGAATATTCATTGGAAGAACTGATGTTGAAGCGCCAATATTTTGGCTACCTGATGAGAAGAGCCAACTCATTGGAAAAGACCCTAATGATGGGAAAGGCTGAAAGCAGAAGGGGATAGCAGAGCATGAAATGAATGGATGGCGTCACTGACTCAATGGACATGAGTTTGAGCAAGTTCTGGGAGATGCTGAAGGACAGGGAAACAGTCAGACATGACTGAGTGACTGAACAACTATTATATAACCTTTTGTTCATTTTTTTAAACTTCAACCAACATAATTTATAAAAAAAAGGCTTTCATAAGAAGAGATAGGGCTAGATAACGCCACTGCTGAGAGAGATTAGAGTTAACAATAAACAAAAGTTTGTAACAAAGGTTTGATAATAGCAAATTCAGCACCAGAAGCAGAATGACTCATGTGAGCTGTGCGATCTGCAACTCATGGATGCATTCAAATACCAAAACACTGATGGCATATTTGGATGCTTTGAGTGGCATCAGGATTAGAAGGTTGCATATAAATGGTAAAGCTTAAAGTGTAGCCCCTCTTTTTCAGATGAGGAAACTGAAAGCAACCCTGTGAGGAAAAGTGATCTTCACAGATCATTCAGTTAGATACTGGAAAAACCAAGATAAGAACCTTCTCCTGACTCCCAACCTAGTGTTTTTCCTACGTTAATCAATGGATTTTAAAAGTTGAAGTTATTTCATGTCTTAATTATTTTATATAATAATACTGCAATAAACATATGGATGTATATATGTTTTTGGACTAGTGGTTTTGTGTTCTTCAGATAAATGTGCAGAAGTGGAATAGTTGAGTCATATGGTAGTTCTATTCTTAACTTTTTTAAGGAATCTCCATACTGTTCTCCATAGTAGCTACAACTTACAGTCTCATCAACAGTGTTACCTTTTTTCCACATCTATTTCAACATTTGCTGCCTATTGGCTTTTTCATAATGGCCCTTCTTACAGGTGTGAGGTAATATCCCATTATGGTTTTAACTTGCATTTCCTTGATGATGAGTGATTTGAGCATCTTTACATGTGCCTGTTGGCCATCTGTATGTTTGTTTTGGTAAAATGCCTATTCAGATCCTCTGATTATTTTTCAGTCTTTGTTTTTATTGTTGAGTTGGATAGGTTCTTTGTGTATTTTGTATATTAACCCCTTATCAAATATATAAGGGGCTTCCCAGGTGGCTCAAATGGTAAAGATTCTGCCTGCAATGTGGGAGACCTGGATTCAATCCCTGGGTCAGGAAGATCCCCTGGAGAATTGAATGGCAACCCATCCCAGTATTCTTGCCTGGAGAAACTCATGAACAGAGTAGTCTGGTAGGCTATGGGGTTGCAAAAAGTCAGACATGACTGAGCGACTAATACACACACACATCAAACACATGATGTTCAACTATCTTCTCCCACTTAGTTGGTTGCATTTGCGTGTTGATGGTTTCCTTCGCTGTCCAGAAGTTTTTTTTAGTTTGATGTAGTCCCATTTGCTCATTTCTCCTTTTGTTTCTAAGTGTCCATCAACAGATGGATGGATAAAGAAGATGTGGTATGTATACAATGGCTCAGTCATAAAAATAATGAAATCCTACCATTTGTGAAAAGATAGATGGACCTTGAAGGCATTATGTCAAGAAAAATAAGTCTGAGAAAGACAAATACCTTATTATTTCACTCATGTGGAATCTAAAGCAAAACAACAAAAAATAAACAAACAAGACAAATTCTAGATACAAAGATCAGATTAGTGGTTACCAGAGCGGAAGGGGATTGAGAGTAGTAAAAATGGGTGAATAAAGTCAACTGTATGATGATGGATGGTAATTAGACTTGTGGTGGTGATCACTTTGCAGTGTATATAGATGTTGAATTATGTAGTTCACTCTTGAACAACATGGATTTGAATTGTGTAGGTCAGATGGTAAAGCATCTGCCTACATTGTGGGAGACCCAGGTTCGATGCCTGGGTCAGGAAGATCCTCTAGAGAAGGCAATGGCAACCCACTCCAGTACACTAGCCTGGAGAATCCCATGGATGGAGGAGCCTGGTGGGTGACAGTCCATGGGGTCACAAAGAGTTGGACACGACTGAGCAACTTCACTTTTAATTTCACTTATACACAGATATTTTTCAATAGTAAAACTACAATACTACACAGTCCATAGTTGGTTGATTCAGAGGTTGCAGAGGAATTTCAGATATGAGTCAACAGTAAGTTACGTGTAGATTAAAACCCACACTGTTGAAAGGTCAAATGTTTCATGTTATACACATTAAACTCATATAATAATGAAAAAAGAAGTCAAAGTTAACCAAAAGTCATCCAATTCTCCAGCTGGTTTCATTTGTTTAAATTATACTTTGATATTTCTTTTTAACAGTTACTAGGTCGCAAAGAGTTAGACACGACTGAGCGACTGAACTGAGGCATAACTGCAGCCATGAAATTAAAAGACACTTATTTTTTGGAAGAAAAGTTATGACCAACCTAGACAGCATATTAAAAAGCAGAGACATTACTTGGCCAACAAAGGTCCATCTAGTCAAGGTTATGGTTTTTCCAGTAGTCATGTATGGATGTGAGAGTTGGACTATAAAGAAAGCTGAGCACTGAAGAACTGATGCTTTTGAACTGTGGTGTTGGAGAAGACTCTCTTGAGAGTTCCTTGGACTACAAGGAGATCCAACCAGTCCATCTTAAAGGAGATCAGTCCTGAATACTCATTGGAAGGACTGATGCTGAAGCTGAAACTCCAATACTTTGGCCACCTGATGTGAAGAACTGACTCATTTGAAAAGACCTTGATGCTGGGAAAGATTGAAGGTGGGAGGAGAAGGGGACGACAGAGGAAGAGATGGTTGGATGGCATCACTGACTCAATGGACATGAGTTTGAGTAAACTCCTAGAGTTGGTGATGGACAGGGAGACCTGTCATGCTGCAGTCCATGGGGTTGCAAAGAGTCAGACATGACTGACTAAACTGAACTGAACTGAGGCATAATGAGTGTTTCATCTACACTGGGATGGAGAAGGGGAGAAGTTAATGTTATATAGTGGAAAAAGCACTATACTAGTATTGGGAAGACCTAGGTACTAGTTCCAGATATTTGCACAACTAGCACTGTGACTCTAGATTATTTAACCTTACTAGATCTCCTTTTCTAAACAGAAAACCAAGATACTTGAACTAGACAATGTTTTTGATGTTAATTTTATTTGTCAACTTGACTGGGAGATGGGGTGCATAGATATTTGACCAAACATTATTTTGTAAGGGTTTTTGGATGACATTAACATTTGAATCAGTAGATGGAATAAAGCATGATGTCCTCCCTAATATGAGCGAGACACAACCAATTAGTTGAGGATGTGTATAGAATAAAACAACTGAGCCTTCCAGGAGTAAGAGAGGATTATTGCTGCCTGGCTGCATTTGAGCTGGGATATCAATTATTCCCTGACCTCAGACTGAAACTACATCAGCTTTGTTGGGTCTCCAGCTTACCAACTGCAGATCTTGGGACTTGTCATCCTCCATAATCATGTAAGCCAAATCCTTATAACAACAATAATAAAGCAATCAATTTCCACACTCTCTTCTTCACAATAAATATATTGAAGTCACGAAAGGGAAGAAAATATATAGACAGAGACAGACAGATAAACACATATCTTATTGTTTCTATTTCTCTGGAGAACCCTCAACTAATACAATGTCTAAGAACCTTTCCAATATCCTAAGAATTCTTCCTGGATAAATATTCTTGGAGAGCTCTATCTTCTGTCCACTGATATCCTAGGCTCTCTCCAACCAAAGTAAATTGTAACAGCCAAAAAGGACACAGTTAAAAGCTGTCTTCCTCTCAAATCATCCCCCAAAAATGGCATTGAAACATGTAATACTATCATGTAAGAAACGAATCTCCAGTCTAGGTTCAATACAGGATACAGGATGCTTGGGGCTGGTGCACTGGGATGACCCAGAGAGATGATATGGGGAGGGTGGTGGGAGGGGGGTTCAGGGTTGGGAACTCATATACACCCATGGCGGATTCATGTCAATGTATGGCAAAACCAATACAGTATTGTACAGTAAAATTTTTAAAAAATCCAATTAAAAAAAAAAAAGCTGTCTTCCTGGAGAATAAGTATAGAATATTATTTATTATTGAAAATCTAAAATATTGAGACTCAAGAAAAGCAGAATGAAAATTCTGAATTTAGTTCACATAAGCAACTTTGCAAATATAGATAGCTGAATTTTTAATATATCTTTACATGTATCTGTGTCTTCAATTGTTATATATCTTCTTTCCCTTTAAATTGAACATTTTTAATGTCAAGAACTAGTTTCCTTATTTTTTAGATTTGCCTTCTCCCTTTAGTTTTAGTATCAAGTTCATAGTCCTGTCCTCATTGTCTTCCTAGTCTGTGCTGACTGAGAATGGAGTAAGAGTTATCCAAAGAAGTCAAAAGATGCAACTAATCAAGATATCCACTGACTCCAAAGATAGGAAATTTGAGGTCTGAAATTATACATAAAACTCTTATAGTCAATGAGTACAAAAGAAAAGATTAAAGCTTTGGCAAGAAAGGTGTGTTTTTCAATACATTTCTGATGATGATGCTTCGTCTTTAGCTTTCCTTGAGTGTGTTTGTCAAGAATGTTTGGTTGCATGTGCCAGAAATCCTACTATAAAATTCTTTAGCCAGAAAGGAGAGCTTACTTATTCATTTAACAAGGAAGTCGTGGAATGCAATTCCTATCTAATATGACTGCATCAAGGATTCAAATAACAGCATTGGGACTCTTTTAGCTATACTTTCTGCTTCTTGCTGCATGCCAGAATAATTGGTGATTTTTGCAGACCAGTAACAGAAGATATGTCATTGTTGTTGTTGCTGTTTTTTAGTCACTAAGTTGTGTCCAATTCTTTCACAGTCCCATGGACTGTAGCCTACCAGGCTCCTCTGCTCATATGATTTGATTTCCCAGACAAGAATGTTGGAATATGTTGCCATTTCCTTCTCCAGGGGATATTCCCAACCCAGGGATCAAGCCCACATCTCCTGCATTGGCAGGCAGATTCTTTATGACTGAGCCACCTGGGAAGCCCAGCAGAAGATATGGGCATCAGTATTTCAGGTCTCTCAGCCTCACAATTTACAATCTGAGAGATAAAATGGCCATATCACCAGCACCACTGAGAAAAATCTCTGGATAAGACATTGACTCAGAATCACTTTCATTCCTATTCTAGGCATCGTGGCCAATAAGCAGGAAGATTGGGTACTATTTCTGGCATGCAGTAGATCATGTGAGAAATTGTCGTGTTTCTCTATGCCTCAACTTTTTCACTTGTTAAATAAGAGTAGAATTAGACAAAGGGAATTCTACCAGTTGTGTCATCAAATGAAGCTCAGCTTATCTCAGGGTGTGGCACACTTGAAAATTTTAGCAACACAAATAGAGTCATACAAAGAAATGTTATTTTTTTTTTGTTATATAATAAACTCATTAAACTCACCACCCAAACTGAGAACCAGAACATTGACAAGTTGTAACTAACATCTACCTTTGTGCTTCTTTGCCAGATTATTGCCTGCTTCCTTCTATCTAAGATAATCACTACTGTGATTATTATTTAACCATTTTCTTGCATTTCAAAATGAGGTTTATATCACACTTTTGTGTGCCAAAGATATGTACTGATTTATTTTAGTTGAGTTTGCATTTTATAAAAGCTGTATTACCCCATACAATCTTCTGGCTCTTGCTTTTTTGCACTGAACAAGTATTTATTCTACTGATGAAGGGCATGTGCTTCTTTCTAAGCTGTTGCTTTTCTTATTGTGATTGTTTTGAAAGTTTTGTTTTACTTTTTTTCTTTTTTGCTTCCCCTCCTTCTCACCCCTTGTCTATTACAAAAAGGGCTGCTATGAATATTTCTGTAATTGGGCAAGAAAACTGAAGGGGATATATTTTGAGTCATAGTCCATGAATATTAAACTTTATAAGATAATGGTAAATTGTTTTTCAAAATGATTATACCAATTTACACTTTCACCAGCAACATAGAAAGATCCTGTAAAACCATATCCAATGATATTGTCAAAATTCTTAACTTCCTTTTCCAATCAAATGAGTATATGATATGTCTTTGAGATTATTATACCATTGTTATTTTATTGCATATTATTTATTGTTTTATTATATTATATACCATTAATTATGAAAAGTCTTTCTGTATATGTTTATTAACTGTATATTTTTATCTTTGGTGAAAATGCTTATCTTTTTGCCTATTTTTCTGTGTATATTCTTTATCCTTTCTCAGTTGACTGATGTATAGGAGTTTTATTTCTATTGTTGGTATCAGCCTTTGACACTTTCATGTGTTGCAAATGTCTTCTTTCAGTTTGTGTGTTGCCACTTCACTATATTTTGCTATGTTTATTTTAATGAAAATAAGTTCCTAATCTTAATATAGTCAAAACAAATATTTTATTTTATGGTTAGCACATTTTACATTTTGATAAGAAATTCTTCACCTACCCTAAGGAGACAGTCACTTAAAGGTTATACAAACAGTACTAAAAGTTTGCTTTTAACATCAAAGCACTTAATTCACCTGGGATTGTTTTTCTAAATAAGCATATCTTGGAGATATTGCAGGTTCATTTCCCCACCACCACAATAAGTTGAGTCATACAAAGTTTTTGGTTTCCTAGTGAATATAAATGTTAGGTTTATACTGTAGTGTATTAAATGTACAATAACATTATTTCTTTAAAAACAGTGTATTAATACCTAACTTAAAATACTTTATTGCCAAAAAATGCTCACCATCATCTGAGCCTTCAGTGAGTCATAATCTTTATGTTGATAGAGGACCTTGCCTCAGTGTTGATGGCTGCTGACTGATCAAGGTAGTGGTTGCTGAAGCCTGGGTTGGCTGTGGAAATTTCTCAACATAAGATGACAATTAACTTTGCCAAATCAATTGGTGCCTCCTTTCATGAACGATTTCTCTGTAGCAGATAATGCTGCTTAATAGCATTTTTCCCACAAAACTTCTTTCAAAATTGGAGTTAATCTTCTCAAATACTGCTCCTGTTATACCAACAAAGTTGATATAATCTTCTAAAACCTTTGTTATTTCAACAACCTTTACAGTGTCTTCACCAGGAGTAGATTCCATCTCAAGAAAACACTTTCTTTGTTCAACTGTAAGAAGCAACTCCTCATCCATTGGTTTTACTATGAGATTGCAACTTTTCAGTCACATCTTCAAGTCTCCACCTTTAATTTGCATTCTGTGCTATTTTTACCACATCTGCCGTTACTTCTTCCACTGAAGTCTTGAACTCCTCAAACTCATCCATGAGGGTTGGAATCAATGTCTTCCAAATTCTTTTTAATGTTGATATTTTGACCTCTTCCTGTGAAGCACAAATGTTCTTAATGGCACCGAGCATAGTGAATCCTTTCCAGAAGGCCTTCAACTTACTTTCTGCAGTTCTATAAGAAGAATCACTACCTATGGCAGCTATAGTCTTATAAGGTATATTCCTTAAGTAATAAAACTTGAAAGTCAAAATTACTCCTTGATCCATGGGCTACAGAACAGATATTGTATTACCAGGCATGAAAGCAACATTAATCTCATTGTACATATTCATCTGAGTTCTTGGGTGACCAGGTGAATTGTCAATGAACAGTAATAGTTTGAAAGGAATCTTTTTTTTTTTTTTTTTCCCCTGAGCAATTGTTTTAAACACTGGAGTTAACCAATGTGGTAAACAGGTGAACTGTCATCCAGATTTTGTTGTTCTATTCATAGAACAGAGACAGAGTATATATCACATTATTCTTAAGGGTCCTAGGATTTTCTGCATTAGTCCCAAAAAGAGAGTCAGCGAAGGTTTGAAGCCAGACATTGACTTTTCCTCTCTAGCTATGAAAGTCCTAGATGACATTGTCCACTATATAAGGCTGTTTTGTCTACCTTGAAAATATGGTGTGCAGTGTAATCATCTTCATTAATTAATTACCTTAGTTAGATCTTCTGGATAACTTGCTGCAGCTTCTACATCAACACTTGCTGCTTCACTTTTCATTTTTAATTTATGGGGATGACTTTGAGACCCCACAGATTGTAGCCCTTCTGGTTCTTCTGTCCACGGGGTTTACCAGTCAAGAATACTGGAGTAGGTTGCCATTTCCTACTCCAAGGATCTTCCCAACCCAGAGATTGAACCTGGGCTTCTTGTGTCTCCTGCATTGGCAGGCAGATTCTTTTCCACTGAGCTACCTGGGAAGCCTGAACCAATGCTGGTTACCTTCACATTTTTTGTGCAGCTTCTTTATCTCTCTCAACTTTCATACTCAAAGAGAGTTAGGACCTTCTTCTGGATTAAGCTTTGACTCAAGGAAATGTCATTTGATCTTCTATTTAGATCAGTAAAACTTTCTCTATATCAGCAGTAAAGCTTTTTGCTTTGTTATCACTTACTGTTATCACTACAGTAGCACTTACAATTTTGTCCAAGAACTTTTTCTTTGTATTTAAAATTTGGCTAGCTTTTTGAGGCAAGAAGTCTAGACTTTGGTCTATTTTGTCTTTTGATATGTCTTCCCGATTAAACTTAATCATTTCTAGCCTTTTTTATTTAAAGTGAGAGACATGCAACTCCTTCTTTCACTTAAACACTTACAGGTTATTATAGGATTATTATATGGACTAATTTCAATATTGTTGTGTCTTAGGGAAGAGGGAAACTGAAAAAAAGGTAGAGAAATGGGGCACTGGCTGATCAGTGGAGCAGTCAGAGACACACAATATTCATTAAGTTCATAGTGTTATATGGTCATAATTTGTACAGCCCCAAAGCAATTAAAATAGTAACATCAAAAATCACTCCTCACAGATCACAATAACAAAAAAAGAATAATAAAAATAATATAGTTTGAAAAATTCTGAGAATTATCAAAATGTGACACAGAGACATGAAGTAAGCAAATACTAGTGGAAAAAAAAAAAAAATGTTGCCCATAGCTTTGCTTGAGGCAGGGTTGCCACAAAACTTCAAGTTAAAAAAAAAATGCAGTATCTGCAAAGCAGGATAAAATGAGGTATGCATGTATATAGTTTAAGGTAGGAATTCATTTTTTTTTTCCATATGGATAACAGTTTTTACTAGCTCTGTTTACTGAATAGTTCATCATTTTATTATAGATCAGCCTTGACATGTGTGGTATATCTAGTGTTTAACAACCTGCAAATAAATAATTTGAAAATTTTGATCTATTTGTATAAAAAATGGACTCACTTTCTATGGATGAGGCATTTGCAATAACAGAGAACATTTGAACAGTTCATTCAGGTGAAAAGGGAAAGATTTTGTATATAGTTTCCATCCCATCATTTATCCAGTAGGCTTGTGCTTCGCAAGGTAAAGTCGTGTAAAAGAAGTGATCAACACTGAATTTTCTTCGTGTTTATGCTACTATTTATGAGATATTTTTAAAAAGCTGAAGAGGGTAAGATGTTTAATTGTGTTGAATGCTGTCAGATAGCTAGTTCATGAAATTTGCTAAAGAAATTCACTGACCATAGATTTTTTTTGCAATTAAAAGAGCTCTATAGAGTTAAATTCTTTGGACTCCCATATCTCATAATAATGTACTTTATTACTGATGTGACAAGATATCTGACCACAATTAACTTCATACTTCAGGGAAAAAACAAAATCACTGCTGATATATTGAAGGAAATATAGGCTTTTAAACTCAAAATGATTGTAAGTTTAGCAGATATCATTTGAATATTGCCTGCATCTTATACTGTACAATGTTACTGAACTCATGTTTTAAAATATAGAGCTATTTATGGAAATAAATTTATAATTTCCAAAAACAGTCAGAACATTTAATGAGTACAAATCATGTTTCAAATTTCTGCAGCTAAGAAAATAGACAGCAATTATACATAGTATACATTTGTAATACATTATATAATGTGCTCATATTTTAGTATACTAAGGCCACCTATAAATCAACAAAAAATAAAAAAGAGCAATAGAAAGAAAAGAAATTAAAATTTTAGAACATGAAGTGCCATTTTTCCCAATCATAGTGACAAAATCTAGTATAGCTGAGGGTGTGGAGAAGTAAGAACATTTATGGATTATTGGTAGGGCTGGAAATTAGCATAAATTTAAATAAGGCAATTTAGGCAATACTTAAAATGCACATACACTCTGACCCAATTATTTCTATACGGAGGCCATTATCTTGTCCTTGAGCAAGATAAACATCTTGAAAGTGAATGACTATGAACATCTATACAGTGGAAGATATAGATGATGTTTCCTTCCAGTGCAAAAGAGCAGGTTTTCTGACAACATTGCAAAGGCATGTTTAAACCCAATAATAAAAGACGTAGGTTCCCAAAGCTCAAGATTTCAGTCTTGTAATGCAACTATTTTGAGTCACTCTAAGATTGGCACTTGGGGTATGGGAAGACATACCGAAAAACAAAATGCTGATACTTTGACTATTGTTAATGTTGTGAATGTTAAACTGTCCTCTATCTCTGACCCAGGAGTCTCACATCTTCTTCCAATATCCAGAAAACTGTACCAGGCATCTGCTTTGCAAATAAGGTAAAATCTCCGGCCCTTCACCCTTATTGATTGACATTACTTGGGATTTTATCTTACTATGACACTAACACAAGAATGCAAAGATATGTGTACAAATATGTTCATGGCAGTAATATTGATATTACTGAATAAATGAAAACACCTAAATGCTTATGGAGAGAAAGCTCATTAAGTCCATTACATATTATCGATGGAAGACTATGAAACCATAAAAAAAAATGAAATCATAGCTCTATATTTATTGATGGCTTCCCTGGTGGCTCAGATGGTTAAGAATCTGCCTGTTGTTCAAGAGACTCGGGTTCTAAACTAGGTCGGGAAGATGCCCTGGAGAAGGGAATGGCAACCCACTCCAGTATACTTGCCTGGAAAATCCCATGGACAGAGGAACCTGGTAGGCTACAGTCCATGGGGTTGCAAAAAGTCAGACATGTCTGAGTGACTAACACTTTCACACCTATTGAAAGTGAAAGATAATCATGACATATTGTTAAGCATAAAAGCAGGTTATGAAACACTAGTATATTATATTTTAGTTAATAAATAATTATCTTTTTCTCAATCTCACTATTACATGTACACACATATATATATTGTGTAATATATATATTGTATAATATATGTATTATGTAATATTGTATATATTATTATATATATATATAGTTAACCATTGCTAACTGATATATATATATCTGTTAGCAATGATTATCTGTTAGCAATGATTAACTAACAGTGGGATTTGGAATGACTTCATTTTTTCCCTTATCTATATTTTTTATTTTTCTGAAATATCATGTATTATCTGGGCATTTAAAAAACAAATGATCCACACTAAAAAAAATATCTGCAGCTGTCTTCAGAATTCATATCTCAGGAGGTAACTGAATTATCACACATCTGACACATTAGTAAAGCTCATTTCAAAAAGGAACTGATTGAGCTGAAAGAAAACTATACCCACCACATATACATAATATCCTTCAAATTTTGGCGAGGAAAATGTAATTGCACAAATAATACTAGAATTTCTGGCTATATGGCCAACTCTTGGCTATATTTGGGTCCCTCTGACTCTGTGAAAGCATATTTTACCTAGTAACTTTTGAAATCACTGTTAAGACAATTGTACATGGAAACCTGGTATTAGAGCTAAAAGTAAGTTCAGTTCAGTAACTCAGTCATGTCCGACTCTTTGTGACCCCATGGACTGCAGCATGCCAGGCCTCCTTGTCCATCACCAACTCCCGGAGTTTACCCAAACTCATGTCCATTGAGTCGGTGATGCCATCCAACCATCTCATCCTCTCTTGTTCCCTTCTCCTCCCGCCCTCAATCTTTCCCAGCATTAAGGTCTTTTCAAATGAGTCAGCTCTTCGCATCAGGTGGCCAAAGTATTGGAGTTTGGATGGACTTGTTGGATCTCTTTGCAGCCCAAGGGACTCAAGAGTCTTCTCCAACACCACAGTTCACAAAACCAATGCAATATTGTAAAGTAATTAACCTCCAATTAAAATAAATAAATTTATATTTTTAAAAAAGGAAAAAAAATAAGAGCCTTTTCCAACACCACAGTTCAAAAGCATCAATTCTTCAGCACTCAGCTTTCTTCACAGTCCAACTCTCACATCCATGCATGACCACTGGGAAAACCATGGCCTTGACTAGACGGACCTTTCTTGGCAAAGTAATGTCTCTGCTTTTGAATATGCTATCTAGGTTGGTCATAACTTTCCTTCCAATAAGTAAGCGTCTTTTAATTTCATGGTTGCAATCAACATCTGCAGTGATTTTGGAGCCCCCAAAAATAAAGTCTGACAATGTTTACTGTTCCCCCATCTGTTCCCCATGAAGTGATGGGACCAGATGCCATGATCTTCATTTTCTGAATGTTGAGCTTTAAGCCAACATTTTCACTCTCCTCTTTCACTTTCATCAAGAGACTTTTAAGTTCCTCTTCACTTTCTGCCATAAGGGTGGTGTCATCTGCATATCTGAGGTTATTGATATTTCTCCTGGCAATCTTGATTCCAGCTTGTGCTTCCTCCAGCCCAGCATTTTTCATGATGTACTTTGCATTTAAGTTAAATAAGCAAGGGTGACAATATACAGCCTTGATGTACTCCTTTTCCTATTTGGAACCAGTCTGTTGTTCCATGTCCAGTTCTAACTGTTGCTTCCAGACCTGCATATAGGTTTCTTAAGAGGCAGGTCAGGTGGTCTGGTATTCCCATCTCTTTCAGAATTTTCCACAGTTTGTTGTGATCCACACAATCAAAGGCTTTGGTGTAGTCAATAAAGCAAAAATAGTTGTTTTTCTGGAACTCTCTTGTTTTTCCAATGATCCAGTGGATGTTGGCCAATTAACCTTCAGTTCCAGAGTAAGTCCTCTGTTCATAATACCATTATCACTGACTTGTAAATGTGCACTCTGTGTGAATACAGTTCTTTAACATATTTTTAGCTGATTTTTATCATTTCCGCTAAAATTCACATTTTAAAATATTTTTAATTATTGAATTTTAATTGAGGTATGAAGTGAAGTGAAGTCACTCAGTCGTGTCTGACTCAGCTCCTCCATCCACGGGATTCTCCAGGCAAGAATATTGGAGTGGGTTGCTATTTCCTTCTCCAGAGGATCTTCTTGACCCAGGGATCGAACCCAGGTCTCCCACATTGCAGGCAGATGCTTTAACCTCTGCACCACCAGGGATTTGATCTATAATTTTGTCTGTTTCACATGTAGAGAAAAGTTGCTTAGTTATACATATATATAAATATATATTCTTTACATGGTTCTTTCCATTACGGTCTAGCACAGGATACTGGATATAGTTTCTTTTTTTAATTGAACTATAGTTGATTTACAGTGTTGCATTAATTTAAGAAATGTGATTATGTTTCTTATATATATATATATATATATTCTCTTTCTGATTCTTTTCCAATTTATGTTATCATGAGATATTGAATATAGTTTGCTGTGCTATACAGTCATTCCTTGCTGCTCACCTATTTTATGAAGATATACAGTAGTCTATATCTGTTAATCCCAGACTCCTAATTTATCACTCCATCCCCATTTCCCCTTTGGTAACAATGTTTATTTTCTTTTTTTAATATAAATTTATTTATTTTAATTGGAGGCTAATTACTTTACAATATTATATTGGTTTTGCCATACATCAAGATGAATCCGCCACAGGTATACACGTGTTCCCCATCCTGAACCCACTCCCTCCTCCCTCCCCGTACCATCACTCTGAGTTGTCTCAGTGCACCAGCCCCAAACATCCAGTATCATGCATCAAATCTGGACTGGCGATTCATTTCATATATGATATTATACATGTTTCAGTGCCATTCACCAAAATCATCACACCCTCGCCCACTCCCACAGAGTGCAAAAGACTGTTCTATACAACTGTGTCTCTTTTGCTGTCTCACATACAGGGTTATAGTTACCATCAACCTAGATGTCCATCAGCAGATGAATGGATAAGAAAGCTGTGGTACATATACACATTGGAGTATTACTCAGCCATTAAAAAGAATACATTTGAACCATTTCTAATGAGATGGATGAAACTGGAGCCTATTATACAGAGTGAAGTAAGCCAGAAAGAAAAACACCAATACAGTATACTAACACATATATATGTAATTTAGAAAGATAAGTTTATTTTCTATGTCTGTCTGTGAGTCTATTTCTGTTTGGTATCATTTTTTTTTTTCAGATTCCACATATAAATGATTATCTTTCTCTGATTTATTTCACTTTATTTGACAATCTCTAGGTCTATCCACGTTGTTGCAAATGGCATTATTTTATTCTTTTTCTATGGCTGAGTAAAATTGCATTGTGTATATACACCATGTCTTCTTTATCCATCTGTCTGTTGATGGACATTTAAGTTGCTTCTGTATGTTAACTATTGGAAATAGTGCTGTTTTGAACATTGGGGTGCACATCAATATGGTTGATAAATGTAGATTATTTGTGCTTTCCTTTTTTCCATTCAAAATCTTATAATTCACCAAAATAATAGGCTATATAAATATATTTTACTATTATTTTACCAAAATTCTTACAGCTTTCCATATTCAACATTTTATTCCATGTTTCTCTGCCTGTTCTTAAGTTTGTTTGTTTTTTTCCTGCCTAGAAGTCTCCCCACCTGGTTAAAGTGTTAATGTTTAAGATTCTGTACAGCCATCATCTCGTCCAACAACATCTCTTCAAATCACAGGCTGTGATCTTCACTCTTCACTGATCCGACAATATCCATCGTATACTTCTATTCAATTATTCAACATTTACCAAGAATTTACTATGTGTAAGTCAATGTCCTCGATGACCAGGATGTAACTTTAAACATGACTCCTGCCTCCACAAAGCTTACAGCCCGTCTTGTCAGTTACCATATTAAAATTGAATCCACTATTTTATCTTTCTAACGTCTCTAAATTATAAACTTCTTAATACCAAAGCTTGTAAATATTCATATTAGTACACTTAGTGCCCAACACTGTCCTAGAAGGAAATGGCAATCGGCCGCAGTACTCTTGCCTGGTGAATCCCACGTACAAAGTAGCTTGGTGAGCTGTAGTCCATGGGGTTGTAAAAGAGTTGGACACGATTGAGAAACTAAAATATAGGTACACAAAAAAATGTTTGTTGCATTGAATTTTTAGATAACAAACTAAAACTGTCCTTTTTCAAAATTGTTGATGCCACAAATTTTTTCTAATGTATCCCTACTGGTCTTTATAGCACAAGAACAAGAGAATGCATTCATTATATGATTAGGGGTGGGAGATATTGGAGGAAAATAATTTATAGATCACACAGATAAAAATATTGACCCAAAACTATTTGTAGTACTTCCATTATCACCACATTAACTACCTACTACCATGCACATGATTCTCATGCCACATAACTGAGTTAAAGAAAACTTTATGTATGTGTTTGTGTATGTGAGAGAGAGAAAGAGAGAGGGAGATTGGACATCTTCCTAAACTCTGATGCAGATGAGCCTCACATATAATCATATTAATTAAGTAGCACTCATGATACATCTGAGATGCTGAGAGTGATGCATGCACCTAATCCATTGGATAAAATTAGGTCAATGTTAGAATCAATTTGGCATTTACACTTCACTTTCGTTGTCCTCAAAACTCAGTTCCATCCACTTATCTTTTTAGATTCCAAATCCTTGGTTTCCATGTTACCACACATGTGAGTTCTTCAGGTGGCACTTTGCTAATTGACTTTTGGAAATTATAGAATAGCAATGACTAAGAAAGCCAGTGAAAAATGTATTACCTAATAGTATTAGATGCAGTAAGAACTAAAAGAGATATGAAAAGTTTTCACTATATTACACCACGAATAAAACACAAATCCCTGGACTGACCTGCTGCTTTGACAACTATGTAGGTACAGGTGTTTAAATTATTTAAGAAAACAATTGCATGAGTGGATACTTATTATTTAATCCCTTTACCCACCCATGATTTTTTGCTCTTTGCTGGCTTTCTCTTTCAAAGGCTCTTCTCCCCCTTTCATCTCCCTCTCTTCTTCACATAGATACACACACACACACACACACACTTTCATAATCAGAAAAACAATTTTCCATGCAAAGAGATAGTGTGGTTTCTGCATTTGCTATCACAAGCTCTTTATTTGCCTAATGAGAAAAGATAAACTTTGTTGATTTAAAAATATACTTCTTGCCCATTTCAATTTAGAACTATCATGTTTTTTACTTTTCTTTTGTGCTATGAAGAGAAAACATAATACATACTCTAAATAGTAACTACCTACAAGATTGTCTTTGCCACGATAGGTAATTCCTTTAAATTCTATGCATGCTGCAATTAGTACTTATGGTAAATAGAGGTGACTTAATCTTTATAATAGGAATATAGTAACCTTGTTATGTCCTATAGCTATTCATTTTTATTTTAAAGGGCTAAATTAAAATACTGATAACCAAATTACACTTCAATCTCATAATTATTAGAACTTTAATCAAATCACTTGGTCATTTTTTTCTCTTTGTCAATATTGTAAAAGCCATTTTATAGGGTATATTTCAGCCTATTTCCCAGTAATATAAAGATAAAATCTAAAAAGTACTTGTCCTGTGGAAATTCTATGACTATCCAGGTATATATTTTTTCATGCTGTGTGAAAATAGCTCTTTTTTTCCCCATTAATGTGTTTTTTAAATGCAAGCAGATCTGACATTTTAAGATTGCAATCAATTCTGAGCAAAGAAGCACATGTTACCTTCCTTGTTCTTTTAGAAACTAATTTCATTCAAGGTTCCTTTCCCCCCAGAATTTTGCACTGGTGTTTTAAATGAATGCTATCAAAGGCACTATTAAATATGATTTTATCCAGTTGACAAAGGTTCATGCTAGCAACCATTTTAGAGATCTTCTAGCATTGATTATACTTCCCAGATAAAATGAAATTACCTTGAATGCATGGTCTAGTGGGCTTACTCCTTATAATGCAATGTTAAATGATCAAATCCATCCTTACAGTAAAGTGGATCTGATCACAAAATTTAATGCATCATAAAAAAGGAAAAAGCTAAGTGAAAAACAAGACCCAGGAACTAGTAAAATGTGATCACTAAAACAGTTAGACATTAAAAAAAGAAAAAAAAAAACTAACTCTTTAATTCTGATGGATATAATTATTGTCTGGCTTGTTGAATTTATCTTTTTCCTACCTACCTGTACTTAGTCTTCACAAATATGTTATAAGTAATATTTATTTGGGCTGACTCTGTCTATTAGGGGGCTTTTGGGTTTCTGAAGTATTGTTTTCTTTATGCCTACTGAGTTGTTTTCTTTTAATTTTTATTGGCATATAGTTGACTTACAATATTGTGTCAGTTTCTACTGTATGACAAAATGACTCAGCCATAAATATGCATATATCCTCCCCACCTTATGGACTTCCTTCCCATTCAGGTCACTACAGTGGATTAGGTAAAATTCCCTGTACTATACAGCATATATGTCAAATCTAGAGAAATAGTATAGACGATCCTATTTGCAAAGCAAAAATAGAGACATAGACATAGGAAACAAGTGTATAGATACCAAGGAGGAAAGTGGGGTGGGAGGAATTAGAAGATTAGAATTGACACATTTACACTATTGATACTATGTATAAAATAGATAACAAAAGAGAACATACTGTATGTCTACTGAGTTTTAATGAATTTTGAACACCTCATTGGCTGTAGGTAGGCTCTTAAAAAATTCATGTTCAGGTTTTTAAAAAATCCATGGGAGAATTAGTCTCAGAAATTCAATGTAAACAAACATAAAATTATTATTTTTATAATAACAGAAAATAGAGCAGAGGCATTGTAGAAAACTTAGAAAAGAAAATAAGTCTAAAACAACTGGGCTCCCCTGGTGGCTCAGTCTGAAAGAATATGCCTGCAATGCAGGAGATCACCTGCAAATGCAAGAGGCCTGAGTTCAATTCCTGGGTTGGGAAAATCCCCTGGAGAAGGAAATGGCAACCCAATCCAGTATTCTTGGTTGGGAAATCCCATGGACAGAGGAGCCTGGCAGGCTACAGCTCAAAGGGTCACAAAGAGTCAAGTACGATGAACACAGCCATGCACTGAGACGACCCAGAGGGATGGTACGGGGAGGGAGAAAGGAGGGGGGTTCAGGATGGGGAACACGTGTATACCTGTGGCAGATTCATGTTGATGGATGGCAATACAATATTGTAAAGTAATTAGCCTCCAATTAAAATAAATAAATTTATATTTAAAAAGAAATTAGTCATAAGCCCAACACAGACATACACACTGTTAAAAATTATATATTTAATATTCTCTATATATCTAGGTATATATAAATGCCACAAATCATTCAAATTCTGCTTAATATTCTGCTTTATTTATGTAAAATTAAATTATATACATTTCCCATGTTGATAAATACTACTTTAAAACATGTGTCTTAATGGCATCAATATTCCATCCTTTGGATGCATCATAATTCCCAATCTTTGAATATTTAAGTTAATTTTAAATATTTGCTATTAAATATTATAGTGAACATTCTTTAACCATGTGTTTCTACATATTTCTGATTACTTTTTAAGAATACTTTCTAATCTATGGATATACTAGGTAATAGGGTATAAACTAAGACTCTCCACAAGTGTTGCTGTTTCCCTCAAGATGATTTGTAGCAATTTATCTGTGTATATATATGTTCCAAACTCACAATATCCTTGTCAGAACTATTTATATTTTAAAAATCATTTTCTAGTTTGATAGTTTAATTTGAATTTTAATCTTTTGGAGGTTAAATATTTTTCATAGATTAATTGACAACATTTATAAATTTTCTGTCTAAGCCCCTTGTTCAAGTTTCTTTAAAAATGTTTCATGCTAAGTTGTTTCAGTCGTGTCTGCCTCTTTGCAACCCTATGGACTGTAGTTCTCCAGGCTCCTCTGTCCAAGAGATTCTCCAGTCAAGAATACTGGAGTCGGTTGCCATTCCCTTCTCTAGGGCATCTTGCGGACCTAGGGATTGAAACTGCTCTTTTCCATTTCCTGCAGGAGGGTTCTTTGCCACTAGCGCCACATGATTTCTAATTGGCATGTTTTATTCATATATTGAGAACAGATCACATTTTATTCACATATTGAGAATAGATTGCATGTAAAGTTATAAAACAAGTCTCAATAAATTTAAGATTTAAATCATATTAAACATGCTTTCTGGCCACACACATATGAAACAAAAGATCAATTATGAGAAGAAAATTGTAAATAATATAAACACATAAAGGGTAAACATGGCAGTAAACAATCAATTTCCAAACAATAAATCACAGGGAAATCAAAACATGCTTTGAGACAAAAGAAAATACAAATGCTATATTGCAAAATCTATGGGATGCAAACTCACTGTAGTTTTGATTTGCATTTATTTAATAATCAGTGATGTTAATAATATTTTCATGTGCTCTTTAGAAATCTATATGTCCTCTTTCAAAAAAAATGTCTATTTATATCTTCTGTCCTTTTTTTTTTTTTTTTTTGCATCCAGAATATATTTTGAAAACTTTTACACTGATACCAAAGACAGGCAAAGACACTACAAGAAAATTACAAATATGCTTTATGAATATTGACATAGAAATCTTGAACAAAATATGAGCAAACCAAAGCAATACATTAAAAGGTTTATACACTATGACCAAATGGGATTTATTCCTTGAATTTGAGAATGGGTCAACAGACAGAAATTAATCAATGTGATATGTCACCTTAATAGAATGAAGGAAAAAACAAAAATGAGGATAGTCTAAGGGACCATTGAGGGAACATCAAGCTGATGAACATTCATTCACATTATAGAGGTCCCAGGAAGAGGAGAGAGAGAGAAAGGGACAGAAACCTATTTGAAGAGATGATGGCTGAAAACTTCCCTAATCTGGCAAAGAAACCAGACAACCAAGTCCAGAAAGCAGTGAGTCCCAAATAAGATGTCCCCAAAGAGACCCACACCAAGACACAGTTAAAATGTCAGAAGATCCCACGTGCCTCATGGCCAAAAAAAAACAGAGTATAAACAACAGAAGTAGGCTTCCTGGTGGCTCAGTGGTAAAGAATCCACCTTCCAATGCAAGAGACACAGGTTCGATCCCTTGGCCAGGGAGATCACACATGCCTCAGACCAACTAAGCCCACAACTCAACAACTTATGCTGTAGAACACTGGAGCTGCAACTACTGAAACCTGTGTGCCCTGAAACCTGTGCTCCACAACAAGGGAGGCCACTGCAATGAGAGATCTGAGCACAGCAACTAGAGAGTGGCAGTGGCCCTAAAACTCCACAACTAGAGAAAGCCCACAGAGCTTCGAAGATCCAGCACAGCACCCCCAAAAATAATTGTGATAAGGGTTATCTTTTTTGTTTCTAAGGTGCTGACAACATTCTGATTCCTGTTCTAAGTGCAGGTTACTCAGATATATTCAGTTTGTGAAAATTGAGCTGTACACTTGTGATATGTGAACTTATTTGTATGCGTATTACGCTTCAGTTTTTTACCAAAAAAATCTCTCCTCTAGTGTCTTTCCCCTCCCTCAAGGCAACTTCTGTAACCAGTTTCTTATATCTTTCCTGAGTTATTTTAAGTTTATAAAGCTTATATCTTCTTTTTTTTAACAAGTATCATATGAATCACACTTCACTTTGCTTTTTTCCCCCTTTCACTCTATATGTCTTGTGAATTGCTCAATTTCAGCACATATTGTTCTGTTTTTATATTTTTTAATTGGTCTGGGAGCATCCTCCTAGCTCTGAATTCAAAAATTGGTGGTCTAAAGGAGAAGCAGTTCTCAAATACATCATGCCGAATGACAGAAGCCTTAGACAAAAGAATATATGTTCTGTGATACTAACTATATGAAGCTTTATATAATGGGAAATGAATGTTTGGTAGGGACAAAATTAGAACAGTAGTTGTCTCTGGGGAGGAGTGTGGATGAGATTGACTAAGAAAGGGCCTGAGAGAAATTTCTAGGATGATTGTAATGTTCTGTGTCTTGACAGGGGATTGGGTTGGACAGATGGAAGCATTTGTCAACGCTCAGCAAAATACACTTAAAACTTGTGCTTTTAATGTAAGTTTAACTCAAAAACATGTAAAACAGATATTGAGCTCTAGTTGATGACCTGCATGCTGAAATGTTTAGGAGTGAAGTGTACTGATGATGACAATGTCTTTGAAATGCATCAGAAAATAAAATGGACTGGTAGAAAGATGGATAGTTTTGTGATAAAGAATAGTAAAGAATAGGATAGTAAAATGCTAATGGGTAGAAACTAGGTGATGAGTATATGAGTGTTCAATGCAAAATTCTAAAAGTAAAATGTTGGGAGAAAAAAGAAAGAGCAGCAAGCTGATCGACAAAACTTGATTAACCATTTCAAAGTGTACAATCAGGTGGTATTTAGTCCATTCACAATGTTGTATAACCACCACCTCTCTCTAGTTTCAAAGCTTCATCACCGTTGAGACTTTGATTAAGGGTTACATTTATTCCTAAGTATTTTATTCTTTTTATTCTATTGTAAATGGAGTTGTTTTCTTAATTATCTTTTTGGATTGTTCATTGCAACTGATTTCCGTGTGTTGATTTTGTATCTTGGAACTTTGCTGAATTCATTTATTAGCTCTAACTTCATGTGTGTAATCTTTAGGGTTTTCTAGATATACGATTATGTTAACAGTGAATACAGATAATTTTACATCTTCCTTTCTAATTTGAATGTCTATTTCTTTTTCTTGCCTACTTGCTCTGCCTAGAGCCTCTAATATAATATTTACTAGAAGTGGCAAAAGTGGACATTATTCCTAATTCTAGGGGAACAACTTTAGTCTTTCACCACTGAATATATTGTTAGCTGTGGGTTTTTCATATATGACTTTTATCATAGTGAGTTTCTATTTCTTATTCATTAAGTGTTTTGTGTGTGTGTGAAAATATGTGGAATTTTATCATTCTTTTATTGCATCAATTGAGATGATTTTTTTTTTTTTATCCCCTTCATCCTATCTTCTGCCAATTTTTAATTTTCTTTTTTAATATTGAGCTACACGAGATGTTTGTGTATTTTGGAGATTTATCCTTTGTCAGTCGCTTTCTTTGCAAATATTTTCTCCCATTCTGTGGGCTATCTTTTCATGCAAAAGCTTTAAAGTTTAATTAGGTCCCATGTGCTTATTTTTGTTTTTATTTTTATTACTCCAGGAAGTGGATCAAAAAATGACATTGTTGTGATTTATGTCAGAGAGTTTTCTACCTATGTTTTCCTCTAAGGGTTTTTTAGTATCTGGCCTTAAATTTGGGTCTTTAATCCATTTTAAGTTTATTTTTGTGTATGGTCTTGTGGAATGGTTAGAATTGCTGTTATAAAAAAAAATCTACAAACAATAAATACTGGAGAGGGTGTGAACAAAAAAGAACCCTCCTACACTGTTGGTGGGAATGTAAACTGGTACAGTCACTATAAAAAATGGTATTGAGATTCCTTTAAAAACTATTAGTTCAGTCCAGTTAAGTCACTCACTCATGTCCGACTCCTTGCGACCCCATGAATCACAGCATGCCAGGCCTCCCTATCCATCACCAACTCCCAGAGTTCGCTCAAACTTGTGTCCATCAAATCGGTGATGCCATCCAGCCATCTCATCCTCTGTCATCCCCTTCTCCTCCTGCCCCCAATCCCTCCCAGGATCAGGGTCTTTTCCAATGAGTCAACTCTTCGCATGAGGTGGCCAAAGTATTGGAGTTTCAGCTTCAGCATCAGTCTTTCCAATGAACACCCAGGACTGATCTCTTTTAAGATGGACTGGTTGGATCTCCTTACAGTCCAAGGGACTCTCAAGAGTCTTTTCCAACACCACAGTTCAAAAGCATCAATTCTTTGATGCTCAGCCTCCTTCACAGTCCAACTCTCACATCCATACATGACCACCGGAAAAACCATAGCCTTGACTAGACGGGCCATTGTGGCACAGTAATATCTCTGCTTTTCAATATGCCATCTATAGAATTACTCTATTATCCAGCCATCCCATTCCTAGGCATATATCTGGAGAAAATCATTATTCAAAAAGATACATGCACTCCAATATTCATTGCAGCACTATTTGCAATAACCAAGACATGAAAGAAATCTAAATGCCCATAGATAAAGAAGATGTGGTACATATATACAATGAAATATTACTTAGCCTTAAAAAGAATGAAATAGTGCCATTTTTTAGCAACATGGATGAACCTATAGATTATCATACTAATGAAATAATTCAGACGGAGACAAATATATCACTTATATGCATAATCTAATAAAAATATAAAACAAATGAACCTATTTGCAAAACAGAAACAGATTCCAAAATCAAATTTATGGTTACCAAAGGGGAAATGTAGGAGGAAAGTGATAAATTAGGAGATTGGGATTAACATACACACACTGCTGCTGCTAAGTCACTTCAGTCATGTCCAACTCTGTAAGACCCCATAGACGGCAGCCCACCAGGCTCCCCCGTCCCTGGGATTCTCCAGGCAAGAACACTGGAGTGGGTTGCCATTTCCTTCTCCAATGCATTAAAGTGAAAGTGAAGTAACTCAGTCATGTCCGACTCTTAGCGACCCCATGGACTGTAGTCCACCAGGCTCCTCCATCCATGAGATTTTCCAGGCAAGAGTACTGGAGTGGCATGCCATTGCCTTCTCCAATACACACACTACTATATATAAAATAGATAATTAACAACCAGGACCTAATGTAGCACAAGAAACTGTATTCAATGATATGTAATAAACTATATGATTCAGGATACAGGATGCTTGGGGCTGGTGCACTGGGATGACCCAGAGGGATGGTATGGGGAGGGAGGTGGGAGGGGGGTTCAGGATTGGGAACACGTGCACACCCGTGGTGGATTCATGTTGATGTATGACAAAACTGATACAATATTGTAAAGTAAAAAAAAAAAAAAAAAGAATCTACCTGCCAATGCAAAAAAAAAAAAAAAAACCTATATGGGAAAAGAATCTGAAAAAGAATGGATACATATACGTACATATATACACATACGTGATGCACTTTGCTGTACACCTGCAACTAATACAATATTTCAAATCATTTATACTCCAATAAAATTTTTAAAATCCACTTGATGCAACAAAAGCAGTTTTAAGCAGGAAGTTCATACTGATACAGACCACCTCAAGAAACAAGAAATATCTCAAGTAAACAGTGTAGCTTTATGTTCAAATGAAATAGAAAAAGCAGAACTAACAAGCTCAAAGGTAATAGAAGGAACAAAATAATAAAGATCAGAACAGAAAAAAATGAAAAAAAAAACAATAGAAAAAATGAAAAAGATAAAATACAGTAGAAAAAATCAATGAAACTAAGAGGTAATTAGTCTAAAAGATAAATAAAATTCACAAACCATTAGCCAGATTCATCAAGAAAAACTTGAGAGACAAAAAGAAAAGAAAAAGTGGAAGAGGAGAAATTACAAACAATATCACAGAAATACAAAGAATCATAAGAGAATACTGTGAGAAAACAAATGCCAATAAATTAGACAACCTGTAAGAAATGAATAAATTCTTAGAAACATGCAATCTTCCAAAACTGAACCATAAACAAATAAAAAATCTGAATATAATGATTATTAGTAATAAAATTAAATCAATAAACAAACCCCCCCAAAAAAAATCCAAGTCTAGATAGCTTCATAGGTGAATTGTACAAAATAATTGCAAGGTAATGAGCACTTCCAAGCTAATTTTATGATGACAGAAAACTTTTGAATGGGATAAGACATTTGCAAATGATATATCCATTAAGTAGTCGATTTTTAAAAGACATAAATAACTCATAAAACTAAATATCAAAAAAGTTTCTCAATTCAGAAAGAGCCAGAAGATTTGAATAGATTTTTTTTTTCAAAGAAGACATACAGATGGACAATAGCACACAAAAAGATGCTCAACATCACTAATTGTCAGAAAATGCAGATCAAAACCACAATGAACCATCAGTTAACACTTGTCAGAATGGCTACTATCAAAAGGAAAAGAAAGAACAAGTGTTCGTGGAGGATGTGGATGTACACTGTTAGTGGGAGTATAAATTGATGCAGTCACTATGGAAAATAGTATTGAGGTTCTTGAAAAAACTAAAAGTAGAATTATCATATGATCTAGGAATTCCTCTTCTGCGTATTTATCTTAAGAAAACAGAACACTAATTTGAAAAGATATATGCATCCTCATGTTCATTACAGCACTATTTAAAATAGCTAAGATATGAAAGAAACTTAAGTGTTAATCAACGGATGAAAGGATATAAAATTCATGGTATAAATGTACATTGGAATATTAGCCACAAAAAAAGAATGAAATCTTGCCTTTTGTAACAACATGGATGATCCCAGAAGATACTATGCTAAGTGAAATAAGTCAGACAGAGAAAGACAAACACTATATAATTTCACTTACATGTGGGATCTAAAAACTAAAACAAATGAACAAACTAAACAAAACGGAAAGAGACTTATAGATAAAGAGGGGTGGTTGCCAGAGGGGAGGAGTGGGAGGAAATGTGTGAAACAGGTGATGAGGATTAAGAGAAACAAACTTCTAGCTTTAAAATCAACAAGTCATGGGAATGTGATATATAGCATATGGAATATATTCAATAATATTGTAATAACTCTCTAGAGTTTCAGAATGTAACAAGATTTATCATGGTGATCATTTCATAATGTATAAAAATTTTGATTAACTATATTGTACAGTTGAAACTAACATTATATGCTGATTATATTTCAATAAAACTGTTAAATAAAGGAATATAATCTCTCATCTCAGATAAAATTCCTTTCTTAGTAATTCTGAACCAATATACTGATTATTAACCTATGTTCTCTTTGCCCTTACTTTCAGCATTAATGAAACTGCTTACTAATTTGTGTTTTAAAACTTTCCATTGCAATATTACAAACCATTGTGCCTCCTTGAAATTAAAAAAAAAATCTTGCAAATAAAGTTTCCCATGTTTGCCTAAAGGCTGTCTCTACAAGAGACCAGACTACTTCCAAACAATATCAAAGATATAAAGCTGTTTATCTAGCATCTCTAATCATTCTTATTAATTTCTAAAATTTTATTCTACCATTGTAAAAAATGAAATGAAGAACAAAAAGGTTATAAATAAATATGTTTCCTGGTGTGACATTCTTCCATTCAAAAGTTTAATTTTCCCTTTCATAGTACTAATCCATTGCCGTTTGAAACAATATTTCAATATGCATTTTAGTCAACCTATTTCTTAACATAACACATAACACTATGAATACATAAAATTTCAGACTATGTTTTCAAAAAGTTTGATATTAAAAACTAAGTTTATAATTGTTTACTTAAAATGTCACATTGAGACACAACTAAATAATTTGAAATCCTGTTAAATCTAGAATAGTTGTAATACAGCCTCTAGACAACACCATGTATAAGGAACTTCAGGTTCTTAATACAGTGTAGTTACATCTTAAGATCCATGTATCTATCCTATTAAATCACATAAAGCACATATATTTGTCTGCTCACTTTTTCAATATAGTGGGAGGTTCTGTCAGAGTCGGAGTTTCCCAGATAGCTCAGCAGTTAAGAGTCCACTTGCAGTGCAGAAGATGCAGGAGACTCGGGTTCGACTTCTGTGTCTGGAAGATCCCCTGGAAGAGGAAATGGCAACCCACTCCAGTATTGTTGCCTGAAAAAATCGCATGGACAGAGGTGCTTGGCAGGCTACAGTCCAAAGAATCAGACATGACGGAGCGACCGAGCACACTGTCAGAGTAGAGATAAGCAATGTTTCCAATATTTAGCTGTGTCTGTCTTTTTATTTGGGGACAGAAGATGTGAAAGTAAATATTGTTTCATTAGATAATATAAGATTGCTGAAAGTCACAGAAATGAATGTACTACATTTTAAAGCACCAAAATCTTTTGAACTTTGACCACTGATATTTCCTTCTTGAACAGCATGTTCTCACAATGTAAAATTTGAGTTAATCAAAAAGCACTCGCTGAGTACATAAAAGTTATGACACACCACATAAGGGAAGTTTTAATAGGTACATCAGATCAATTTGCAATGGAGCTTCTCTTTGATGAAAATAAGATTAACAAAATACACCAACATGAAACAAACTGATATGTTCAGCTATTGTAGAGTTATAAAGCATCACTGATGCTTTAGTTCCACTATTTATCCCACAACCCAAAGGAGATATGTTTCTAGTTTGATGTGAGTGAGGCATAATGACCTTGAGACTATAGCAATTTGAGATTAGCCCAAAGGATTCTCTGAGTCCTCCAAATCTAGTGTTTTTTTTTACACTGATTATGAAGTGCTACAACCCTCTTTCTAGGACTCTAAAACAATAAAATGCAGGAAAAGACCAAGCACTAACAAGAATCTAAATGTTGATGTATGGCAAAAACAATACAATATTGTAAAGTAATTAACCTCCAATTAAAATAAATAAATTTATATTAAAAAATAAATAAATAAAAATAAAAGATTCTATGGAACTTACCTACTCCAGGCCAAGGATGGTAGACAGAAGCGTTTCCATTCAGCAAATATTTGCTAATCATGTATTATGTGTCAGGCACTGTTCTAGCACCATAAACAAACAAAGCAAGCAAAATAGACACTCCCAGCCCTTATGAAACATATATCTAATTTTAAACTAAAATCAGATGTTCTAAATGTTCTAACTTTAGATGCTAGATGTTCTAGATTTTTATTGAAGTATAGTTGCTTTACACTGCTGTCAGTTTATGCTATATAGCAAAATGAATAGGTTATACATGTGCATATATCCATCTTTTTTTAGACTCTTTTCCTATATAGACCGCTACAGAGTATTGAGAAGAGTTTCCTGTGCTATACAGTAAGTCCTTATTAGTTATATATGTATGTATGTATATATATATATATACATATATATATATATATGTGTATATATATATATGTCAATCCCCATCTCCCAGTTCATCCTCCCACCCTTTCCCCTTGGTATGCATACATTTATTCTCTACATCTATATCTCTATTTTTCTTTGCAAATAATATCATCTATACCATTTTTCGGGCTTCTCAGGTGCCAATGCAGAAGATGCAAGAGACATGGGTTTGATCCCTCGGGCAGAAAGATCTCCTGGAGTAGGAAATGGCAACCCAATCCAGTATTCTTGCCTGGAAAATTCCATGGGCAGAGGAGCCTGGTGGTCCATTGGGTCACAAAGAGTCAAAAACAACTGAGCACACACATACATACCATTTTTCTAGATTATATATATACACACACAGACTAAGATATAATACTTGTTTTTTTCTTTCTGATTTACTTCACTCTGTATGTCACTCTTTAAGTCCATCCACATCTCTGCAAATGACATAATTTTATTCATTTTAATCGCTGCATGATATTTCATTGTACATATGTACTAAGTCTTCTTTCTCCATTCATCTGTCAATGGACAATTAAGGTGGTTTCCATATCCTGACTATTGTAAATAGTGCTGCAATGAATGTTGGGGTGAATGTACTTTTTTGAATTATGGTTTTCCCTGGTTATACAACCAGTAGCAAGATTGTTGGGTTATACTGTAACTCTACTTTTATTTTTTAAGGAACCCCCATACTGTTCTCCATAGTGGCAGTATCAGTTTACATTCCCAACAACAGTGCATGAGAATTTCATTTTATCCACACCCTCTCAGGTATTTATTGTTTATAGATTTTTCTTTTTCTTTTCTTGTATTTATTTATTTATTTTTTTACTTTACAATATGGTATTGGTTTTGCCATACATTGACATGAATCCACCACAGGTGTACATGAGTTCCCAACCCTGAACCCCCCTCCCACCACCCTCCCCATATCATCTCTCTGGGTCATCCCAGTGCACCAGCCCTTTGCACCCTGTCTCATGCATTGAACCTGGACTAGTGATTCATTTCTTACATGATAGTATACATGTTTCAATGCCATTCTCCCAAATCATCCCACCCTCTCCCTCTCCAACAGAGTCCAAAAGTCTGTTCTTTACATCTGTGTCTCTTTTGCTGTCTCGCATACAGGGTTATCATTACCATCTTTCTAAATTCCATATATATGTGTTAGTATACTGGATTGGTGTTTTTCTTTCTGGCTTACTTCACTCTGTATAATCGGCTCCAGTTTCATCCACCTCATTAGAACTGATTCAAATGTATCTTTTTAATGGCTGAATAATACTCCATAGTGTATATTTTTCAATTATGATGGTTCTGACTGGTACGAGATGATATCTCATGGTAGTTTTGATTTGCATTTTCCTAATAATTTATGATTTGTGGCATCTTTTCATGTGTTTGTTAATCATCTATATGTATTCTTTGGAGAAATGTCTACTTAGGTCTTCTGCCTAGTTTTTGATTGGGTCATTTGTTGTTTTTATATTGAGCTGAATGAGCAGTTTGTATATTTTGGATGTTAATTCTTTGTCAGTTGCTTCATTTGCAAATATTTTCTCCCATTCTGAGTGCTGTCTTTTCATGTTGTTTATGGATTTCTTTGTTGTGCAAAAGATTTTAAGTTTAATTAGGTTCCATTTGCTTATTTTTGTTTATGTGTTCATTAACCTTAGGAGGTGGGTCAAAAATATCTTGCTGCAATTTACATCAAACAGTTTTCTGCCTATGTGTTCCTCTAAGACTTTTATGTGTTTAACCTTACCTTTTGATCTTTAACCCATTTTGAGTTTATTTTTGTAAATAGTGTTAGATAGTGTTTTAATTTCATTCTTTTACATGTAGCTGTCCAGTTTTCCTTGCACTAATTTTTGAAGATGCTGTCTTTTCCCCATTTTATATTCTTGCCTTCTTTGTCATAGATTAGATGACAATGATATAAAATTGGAAAAAATAAATAGGAAGAATCACGGCAATTTTTTTTTTCCTAGGAAGATAGTCTTCCTAAAACACCAATTTACATATTGGGAGAGATATGATCAACAAAATTTTTAAACAGACAGCTTCAAAGATATGAGACAATTTTTAAAAAATGCATTTTTTAGAAACATAAATAAAGGGAGCATCTGGAAAGAAGGCTAGTTTCACAGAAGGAAGATTAAATAATGTGGAATTTGTTGTTTAGTCACTCAGACATGTCTGATCCATGGACTGTAGCACACCAGGCTCCCCTGTCCCTCAGTATCTCTTGGAGTTTGCTTAAATTCATGTACATTGAGTTGATGATGCCATCCAACCATCTGATCCTCTGCCAGCCCCCTCTCCTCCTGCCCTAAATGATTCCCAGCATCAGGGTCTTTTCCAATGAGTTGGCACTTCATATCAGGTGGCCAAAGTATTAAAGCTTCAGTTTCAGCATCAGGCTTTCCAATGAATATTCAGGGTTGATTTCCTTTAGAATTGACTAGTTTGATCTCCTTGCAGTTCAAGAGACTCTCAAGAGTCTTTTCCAGCACCACAGTTCAAAACATCAATTCTTTGGTGTGCAGCCTTCTTTATGGTCCAACTCTCATATCCATACATGACTATAGGAAAAACCATAGTTTTAACTTTACATTCATCAGCAAAGTGATATCTCTGCTTTTTAATATGCTTTCCAGGTTGGTCATAGCTTTTCTTCCAAGGAGCAAATGGCATTTAATTTGGTGGTTGCAGTCACCATCCACAGTAATTTTATATCCCAAGGAAATAAAGTCTGTGACTGTTTCCATCTTTTCCCCATTTATTTGCCATGAAGTGATGAGACCAGATGCCATGGTCTTAGTTTTCGCATGCTGAGTTTTAAGACAGCTTGTTTCACTTTTTTCTTTCACTTTCATCAAAAAACTATTTAGTTTCTCTTCACTTTCTTCCATTAGGGTGGTGTCATCTGCATATCTGAGGTTATTGATACTTATCCTGACAATCTTTATTCCAGCTTGAGCTTCATCCAGCCCATCATTTCACATAATGTACTGTGCATATAAATTAAATAAGCAGAGTGACAATATACAGCCTTGACATACTCCTTTGTCAATTGTGAACCAGTTCATTGTTCCATGTCTGGTTCTAACTGTTGCTTCTTATCCTGCAATCAGATTTCTCAGGAGACAGGTAAACTGTTCTGGTATCCCCATCTTTTAAGAATTTTCCACAGTTTGTAGTGATCCACACAGTCAAAGGCTTTATCATAGTCAATGAAGCTGATGTTTTTCTGGAATTTCCTTGTTTTTTCCTATGATCCGTCAAATGTTGGCAATTTGATCTCTAGTTCCTCTGCTGTTGTTAAATCCAGCTTGAACATCTGGAAGTTCTCAGTTCACGTACTGTTGAAGCCTAAATCAAAACCATCCCCAAGAAAAATAAATGCAAAAAGGCAAAATGGCTGTCTAAATAGACTTTATAAATAGCTGAGAAAAGAAGAGAAGTGAAAGGCAAAGGAGAAAAGGAAAGATATACCCATCTGAATGCAGAGTTCCAAAGAAAAGCAAAGAGAGATAAGAAAGCCTTCCTCAGTGATCAATGCAAAGAAATAGAGGAAAACAATGGAATGGGAAAGTCTAGAGATCTCTTTAAGAAAATTAGAGATATCAAGGGAACATTTCATGCAAAGATGGGCTCGATAAAGGACAGAAATGGTGTGGACCTAATAGAAGTAGAAGATATTAAGAAGAGGTGGCAAGAATACCCAGAAAACTGTACAAAAACGTCTTAGTGACCCAGATAACCATGATGGTGTGATCACTCACCTAGAGCCAGACATCCTGGAATGTGTAGTCAAGTGAGCCTTAGGTGGAGGTGATGGAATTCCAGCTGAGCTCTTTGAAATCCTAAAAGATGATGCTGTTAAAGTGCTGCACTCAATATGCCAGCAAATTTGGCAAACTCAGCAGTGGCCACAGGACTGGAAAAGGTCAGGTTTCATTCCAACCCCAAAGAAGGGCAATGCCAAAGAATGTTCAAACTACCACACAATTGCACTCATTTCACATGCTAGCAAGGTAATGTGAAAGGCAGTACAAGAAACAAGCGAAGTCTGTGCCAGTTTTCTAAAGCTAATTCTTGTTATGAAATTAAACAAAATCATATACATAGATTTAGGTATGTGTATCAAACATGTAGGGCTTCCCTAGTGGCTCATACAGTAAAGAATCTGTCTGCCAATACGAGACTCCTGGATTCGATCCCTGGGTTGGGAAGATCCCCCTGGAGAAGAGAATGGCAACCCACTCCAGTATTCTTGCCTGGAGAAGTCCATGGACAGGGGAGCCTGGTAGGCTAATTCCATAGGATCACAAAAAGTCAGACATGACTGAGCGACTAACACACACACACACACACACACACACACACATCAAACACATAGCTGGATAATTTCATTCAAATATTATGGAACATCGTTCAGTGCCAGGCACTCTGCTAGGGATACAACAATAAATAAACACATATTCAACCCCTGCTCTCCATCCTGGAATCAGAATGAAGTGTATTGAGCACAATGATGGAAGGACTAAGAGAACAGAGTAGAGATTTCAATTAATCTGAGGGTAAGGAAACCCTCTTTGAGAAAGTAACATTTTATTTGAAACTTGAAGGAAAACTTAGGAAGGAGGGAAGGCTGAGTGAAGACTGTTCCTAGAAGACGTAATAGCATATGTGAACACCTAAAACAAGAGGAAGGGCATGGCACTTTTCAGAACAAAAAGAAGAGCCATGGTTGGAGGGTAGAAAGCCAGGTTGTTCAGAGACTCTAAAAATAAGGTAATGGTTTAAAGGAATTAGTCACGTGAATGTAATTGAATTTACATTTTAAAAAGGTCATTCTGTCCAATGGAAAAGAAAGTGATGAGCTAGTGGCTCTGAGAAGATCCATTTTTAACACCCATATTCAAGGCCATCATATCTGAGTTTTCCAGTATTAGAGGGAAAGTGAGCAGAGGGGTTTTAATGGAATTCAGAATTAAGAGATTTACATCAAGGATTGCTTTAGAAACCCTTTCCTCTGCTATGATACTTAAAGGATGAGATTGGAATATATTCAGAACTCCTCTGATATTAAGTTTTAGGATCCTTGCTCCTGGAGTCCAACCCTTGATCACAACATACATTAATCTTCTTCTGAAATTGGAAATTGAGGGAGGCAGTGTAAATCATGGTCAAAATTCATTAATTAACCCAATTAATTCAGTGTCTACTCCAAACAGGCACTGTTCTAAATATGAGATGCAGCTGCAAATAAAACAGCAAGGCCCCACTTTTATTGGGTTTGTATTACACTGAAAGGAGGCAGACAGTAGACAAATGCTATGAAGAAATACTGAATATGAAATAAGTAACAGAAAGTGACTACCAGTGATGAGTGGGATTGCATAAATATGCCATTAGATTGGTTAATCAGGAAAAGCCTCCTTATAGCAACATTTGAGCTGTGACCTGAATGAAAGGAAGCACATTATCTAAGATGAAATGGCATAGTATTCTAGACAGGGAGAATGAAAAATGGAAAGGCCCCTGGCAAAGAATGAATTCGGTGTGTCTGAGATAGAAAGGTCAACTTGGCTAGGCCTTAGCAAGCAAAGAGGAAAATAGGATATGAGGCTGGAGACGTGTGCAGGAGCAAGATCATCTAAGGCTTTATAGGTCACTGTGAGTAATAGAGGTCTTGTTTTATGTATGGTGGGAAGCCAAAACAAGTCAATACTAATCATGAACAACCCTAGGTTTACTCTTTACATCCACCTAATAGATTATGACCCCATTCTCACCTGAAAGGAGGCTAAGAGCTTCATATTCATGTTTAGTCAACCAGGTCTCCATGAAAAAAAAAATAGAGAAAGAAATTATAGCCAGTTATAAGGTGAGTTTGCAACAGTGAAGAGTACATACTCAGTCCGGCCTGAACTTGCACTACTTTATATAAATCAAAGAGCCATCAGAAGGGAGCTACACATACATTCACCTACAAATTTGGATTCATGGCTTGAAGACTTAACAGGTTCTGCTTCAAGGGATCTTTGAGAATAATCATCAGTAGAGACAGCAGGTGCATTTGATTGTCTATCAAATGGTGTAATTTCAAAATGGTAAGAGATCAGCTTTAAAACATTTACAGAATTTTGGGCACTGAGTTTTGACTACCCAACATCCTGCCTATAAAAAGAAAAAATAGTCTATGTGTTTCCATAGCAAAGGCAAATATAAACAAAACTAATTCTTTCCTAAAGTCTTGATTTGCTTCTGTAGCAAGAAGAACTCTTCCCTTTTGGAGAAAATTATCTTGTTGCAATCAATGGACATGAGTTTGAAGAGTCTCCGGGAGATGCTGAAGGACAGGGAAGCCTGGTATGCTGCAGTCCGTGGGGTCACAATGAGTTGGACACAACTGAGCGACTAAACAACAACAACAACCAATTTTGTAGCAATGAGCATCTGTATTATATCATTTATTTTCATTCTTAAGAGTGATAATAGATCAAGTAAGCCAGAGCAGAAACAAACAAAAGGCAGAAATCCCTGCCACTGGAATTGACAACTCTGTTTTATATTCCTGAGAAAGTTAACTTCTGTTTAATCAGTCATTTAAATCTTCCTTTTCTTACTTGTCTTGATCCTTTTCCTTAATGATTATTCTTTATGTGACTGTCAAACTTTTGCATTGTGACAGTCTAAATTAGTGTTTTGATAGTTATCCCTTGAAAGAAGGCAACAAAGAAGAAAATGCCAAATATATGTCACTAGTTATATAAACTGATGATACTGTGCCTCAGTAAATCCAAAATGTGTTCCATCTTATTACCTGCTTCCCTGGTAGCTCAGATGGTAAAGCGTCTGCCTACAATGCGGGAAGACCCGGGTTCAATCCCTGGGTCAGGAAGATCCCCTAGAGAAGGAAATGGCACCCCACTCCAGTATTCTTGCCTGGAAAATCCCATGAAATGAGGAGCCTGGTAGGCTACAGTCCATGGGGTCGCGAAGAATCGGACACAACTGAGCGATTTCACTTCACTTCACTTGTTAATAAGTGATTTCCAAACAATTCACTTGATAGGCTTTGGGACTGCTTAAACCATAAAGTTTTAGCTTTGCTAATAATATATGCACATATTGAGTGTCCAACAAATGTTTGAGGATGTAAGCATAAGCATGACTGATCAAGTAATCTAGAAATGAGAGGTTAAGGCAAGTGAGGTTCAATAATGTTAACTAATTTGTGCAAATTTTCTGAATCAGTAAACGTCAGAGCCATAATTAGAGCCCAAATATAATTTCAAAGCACATACTATCTCCACATATCATTGGTTATTGAATAAGTAAGGAATAAATAAATTAAAAAATCTAGAAAGAATGTCTACTATTAGAAACAAAACATCTTCTTAAATAGGTAAAATTCAGGTGCTCTATTTGACAAAATTAGCCATATAATTTATCACAAGTTAAGCATGAAAACTGGAGAAGGAAATGGCAACCCACTCCAGTGTTCTGGCTTGGGAAATCCCATGGACAGAGGAGCCTGGTGGGCTACAGTCCATGGAGCCACAAGTATTGGACACAACTTAGCAGCTAAACCACCCACCACCAAGCATGAAAACTACAAGTACTATCTTAAATTATAAAAGTTATTGTTCACAATAGAATTCTGTCAACAATTTATTTCTACATCTTTCATTTTTATATTGAGTTAAGAAGAGCAATGGCATGATGGTATCACCTACTGAATGGGCACGAGTTTGAGCAAACTCCAGGAGACAATGAATGACAGGGAAGCTTGACATGCTGAAGTTCATGTGGTCACACAGAGTCAGACATGACTTAGTGACTAAGCAATAACAACAACAAAGAAGACCAATATAAAGAGTGCCAAACAAAAACACTAGTAGATCAGGAAATGTTTTAAAAATCTTCCTCAGCCACTATCTCAAAACATGGGGAAAATTGTATCTTTAATTTTACATTGCAAATTATACAGATATTTCTACAAATATAAATTCGTAAAGCTTTGCCATACTCTTCACTTTTGCACATATTACTTTTAATTCTTGCATATCTTCATATATAATGTATTTAATTAGATTTGCAAAGTTTTGCAAGTTTAATTGGCTCTATGTGTCTTTGAATGCATGTTTTTATATTCTGTCAGGAATTTGAGGCGTTTGGGGCTGATAAGAGAAAAGACATAACCAAAAGAGACAGTAACACAAAATAATCTTATTGGGTAGAATTTGGACAGTTTCCTGAGTAGAGATATCCTTCACAGCAGGAGTTTGTCCAGAGGCTAAGGTGAAGGGGTCTCAACACAAGAGAGGAGTAAAAAGGAACTCCCTTTGGGAATAGAAGATCAGAGAAGGGCTTAGGTGTCTAGGTGATGTCACTCAGCAGCATGCCAGGGAGTCTCTGGTCAGATAGTGCCAGAGGCGCATAACAGCTTGGTATCTTACAACCACAAAGCTATCTTATCAATGGCCGACAGATGTGGGGTGAAGTTTCACAGGGTATACAAATCAGGCAAGTCCTAAATTTCTAAAAATATGCTTCAGGTGGCTACTGTAAAAAAAAAAATTGTATATATACAAATTTGAAATTGGTACCACAGGGCTTTAGAGCTAATGTGCTTTAGCCTGCAACTAAGAAATAAACAACACCGGGGCCAAATGCCACAAAGGCCATCTTTGGCTTGACCATTTAAAAATGCAGCAGCAGTCAGAACCAATAAACAAGCATATGAAAATCTTTGTATATAAAACATATGAAAATCTTTGTATATAAAACATAATTTCAACTTACTAGTATTTATGATTTCAATAGCCTTGTATATACATATGTGTGTGTGTGAATATGTAGACACGAATATAATCATGTCTCCAAGCTCTTTATACATAATAAAAAATAAATGAATAATTAAAAACTAAAGAGTATCTTTAATGTAGTAGATATTTTTTCATAACTTGAAAAGAAAAAAATAATTGTTTGATCAATAAATAACCATGAAATATGTGTTCAAAGACAATGATTTTGACATAAACCAGATATCCTCTTTTATATTCAAAATACATAAGTAATTGAAAGATATATATATACATATATATGTGTGTATGTATATCTGTGCATATAGTCACCATCCTGGAACTATAAAACAAAATCTCAAATAGAAATAGTATCAGCATCATAATTGCAAATCATAAATATTTCCTCTGTCACCTAGCCAGATAATGCAAATTTCAATGGGTATATTTTTCCAAGTAGAGAACAGTTTTTTCCTTTAAATAAAATATGCTAGTGCCTTGAAGATGGTGGAGGAATAGGATGGGGAGACCACTTTCTCCCTCACAAATTCATCAAAAGAACATTTAAATGCTGAGTAAATTTCACAAAACAACTTCTGAATGCTGGTAAAGGACATCAGGCACCCAGAAAATCAGCCCATTGTCTTCAAAAAGGGATCTTTTATCAACAGTGCTGCACAGGAGGGCCTAGAGGAGCCATCCCACGTTGAAGGTCAGGAAGGGTGGCAGTAAGAAGATACCCTCGTCCAGGGTAAGGAGCAGCAGCTGCACTTTGCTGGAGCAGCCATGAAGAGATACTCCACGCAAAAGGTAAGAGAAACCCAGGTAAGATGGTAGGTGTTGCAAGAGGGAATCAGAGGGCAGACACACTGAAACCATACTCACAGAAAACTAGTCAATCTAATCACACTAGGACCACAGACTTGTCTAACTCAATGAAAACAATCCATGCCCGTGGGGCAACCCAGGACGGGCAGGTAATGGTGGAGAGGTCTGACAGAATATGATCAACTGGAGAAGGGAATGGCAAACCACTTCAGTATTCTTGCCTTGAGAACCCCATGAACAGTATGAAAAGGCAAAATGATAGGATACCAAAAGAGGAACTCCCCAGGTCGGTAGGTGCCCAATATGCTATTGGAGATCAGTGCAGAAATAACTCCAGAAAGAATGAAGGGATGGGGCCAAAGCAAAAACAATACCCAGCTGTGCATGTGACTGGTGATAGAAGCAAGGTCCGATGCTGTAAGGAGCAATGTTGCATAAGAACCTGGGATGTCAGGTCCATGAATCAAGGCAAATTGGAAGTGGTCAAACAAGAGATGGCAAGAGTGAACATCGACATTCTAGGAATCAGTGAACTAAAATGGACTGGAATGGGTGAATTTAACTCGGATGACCATTATATCTACTACTGCGGGCAGGAATCACTCAGGAAAGATGGAGTAGCCATCAAGGTCAACAGAAGAGTCCAAAATGCAGTACTTGGATGCAATCTCAAAAACGACAGAATGATCTCTCTTCATCTCCAAGGCAAACCATTCAATATCACAGTTATCCAAGTCTATGCCCCAACCAGTAACGCTGAAGAAACTGAAGTTGAACAGTTTTATGAAGACCTACAAGACCTTTTAGAACTAACACCCAAAAAAGATATCCTTTTCATTATAGGGGACTGAAATGCAAAAGTAGGAAGTCAAGAAACACCTGGAGTAACAGGCAAATTTGGCCTTGGAATGCAGAATGAAGCAGGGCAAAGACTAATAGAGTTTTGCCAAGAAAATGCACTGGTCATAGCAAACACCCTCTTCCAAAAACACAAGAGAAGACTCTATACATGGACATCACCAGATGGTCAACATCGTAATCAGATTGATTATACTCTATACAGTCAACAAAAAAAAGACCAGGAGCTGACTGTGGCTCAGATCATGAACTCCTTATTGTCAAATTCAGACTCAAATTGAAGAAAGTAGGGAAAATCGCTAGACCATTCAGTTCAGTTTAGTTCAGTTCAGTTGCTCAGTCGTGTCTGACTCTGTGCGACCCCATGAATCGCAGCATGCCAGGCCTCCCTGTCCATCACCAACTCCCGGAGTTCACTCAGATTCACATCCATCGAGTCAGTGATGCCATCCAACCATTTCATCCTCTGTCGTCCCATTCTCCTCCTGCCCCCAATCCCTCCCAGCATCAGAGTCTTTTCCAATCAGTCAACTCTTCACATGAGGTGGCCAAAGTACTGGAGTTTCAGCTTTAGCATCATTCCTTCCAAAGAAATCCCAGGGTTGATCTCCTTCAGAATGGATTGGTTGGATCTCCTTGCAGTCCAAGGGACTCTCAAGAGTCTTCTCCAACACCACAGTTCAAACGCCTCAATTCTTCAGTGCTCAGCCTTCTTCACAGCCCAACTCTCACATCCATACATGACCACAGGAAAAATCATAGCCTTGACTAGATGGAACTTAGTGGGCAAAGTAATGTCTCTGCTTTTGAATATACTATCTAGGTTGGTCATAACATTTCTTCCAAGGAGTAAGCGTCTTTTAATTTCATGGCTGCAGTCACCATCTGCAGTGATTTTGGAGCCCCCCAAAAATAAAGTGTGATACTGTTTCCACTGTTTCCCCATCTATTTCCCATGAAGTGATGGGACCGGATGCCATGATGTTCGTTTTCTGAATGTTGAGCTTTAAGCCAACATTTTTGCTCTCCACTTTCACTTTTATCAAGCGGCCTTTTAGCTCCTCTTCACTTTCTGCTATAAGGGTAGTGTCATCTGCATATCTGAGGTTATTGATACTTCTCCTGGCAATCTTGATTCCAGCTTGTGTTTCTTCCAATAAGCAGGATGACAATATACAGCCTTGACATACTCCTTTTCCTATTTGGAACCAGTCTGTTGTTCCATGTCCAGTTCTAACTGTTGCTTCCTGATGAATCCCTTATGATTATACAGTGGAAGTGGGAAATAGATTTAAGGGTCTAGATCTGATAAATAGAGTGCCTGATGAACTATGGAATGAGGTTTGTGACATTGCACAGGAGACAGGGATCAAGATCATCCCCATGGAAAAGTAATGCAAAAAAGCAAAATGGCTGTCTGGGGAGGCCTTACAAATAGCTGTGAAAAGAATAGAAGCAAAAAGCAAAGGAGAAAAGGAAAGATATAAGCATCTGAAAGCAAAGTTCCAGAGAATAGCAAGAAGAGATAAGAAAGCCTTCTTCAGTGATCAGTGCAAAGAAATAGAGGAAAAGAACAGAATGGGAAAGATAGAGAACTCATCAAGAAAATTAGAGATGCCAAGGGAACATTTCACGCAAAGATGGGCTTGATAGAGGACAGAAGTGGTCTGGACCTAACAGAAGCAGAAGATATTAAGAAGAGGTGGCAAGAATACACAGAAGAACTGTACAAAAAAGATCGTCAGACCCAGATAATCATGATGGTGTGATCACTCATCTAGAGCCAGACATCCTGGAATGTGAAGTCAAGTGGGCCTTGGAAAACTTCGCTACAAACAAAGCTAGTGGAGGTGATGGAATTCCAGTTGAACTGTTTGAAATCCTGAAAGATGATGCTGTGAAAGTGCTGCACTTAATATGCCAGCAAATTTGGAAAACTCAGCAGTGGCCCCAGGACTGTAAAAGGTCAGTTTTCATTCCAATCCCAAAGAAAGGCAATGCCAAAGAATGCTCAAACTACCGCACAATTGCACTCATCTCACATGCTAGGAAAGTAATGCTCAAAATTCTCCAAGCCAGGCTTCAGCAATACATGAACTGTGAACTACCAGATGTTCAAGCTGGTTTTAGAAAAGGCAGAGGAACCAGAGATCAAATTGCCAATATCCGCTGGATCATGGAAAAAGCAAGAGTTCCAGAAAAACATCTATTTCTGCTTTATCGACTATGCCAAAGCCTTTGACTGTGTGGATCACAATCAACTGTGGAAAATTCTGAGAGAGATGGGAATATCAGACCATCCAACCTGCCTCTTGAGAAATCTGTATGCAGGTCAGGAAGCAGCAGTTAGAACTGGACATGGAACAACAAACTATTTCCAAATAGGAAAAGGAGTATGAGGCTGTATATTCTCACCCTGGTTATTTAACTTCTATGCAGAGTACATCATGAGAAACGCTGGACTGGAAGAAACACAAGCTGGAATCAAGATTGCTGGTAGAAACATTAATAACCTCAGATATGCAGATGACACCACCCTTATGGCAGAAAGTGAAGAAGAACTAAAAAGGCTCTTGATAAAAGTGAAAAAGGAGAAGGAAAATGTTGGCCTAAAGCTCAACATTCAGAAGACAAACATCATGGCATCTGGTCCCATCACTTCATGGGAAATAGATGGGGAAAAAGTGGAAACAGTGTCAGACTTTATTTTTTGGGGGCTCCAAAATCATTGCAGATGGTGATGGCAGCCATGAAGTTAAAAGATACTTACTCCTTGGAAGAAAAGTTATGACCAACCTAGATAGCATATTCAAAAGCAGAGACTACTTTGCCAACTAAGCTCCATCTAGTCAAGGCTATGATTTTTCCTGTGGTCATGTATGGATGTGACAGTTGGACTGTGAAGAAGGCTGAGAGCCAAAGAATTGATGCTTTTGAACTGTGGTGTTGGAGAAGACTCCTGAGAGTCCCTTGGACTGCAAGGAGATCCAACCAGTCCATTCTGAAGGAGATCAACCCTGGGATTTCTTTGGAAGGAATGATGCTGAAGTTGAAGCTCCAGTACTTTGGTCACCTCATGAGAAGAGTTGACTGATTGGAAAAGACTCTGATGCTGGGAGGGATTGGGGGCAGGAGGAGAAGGGGACGACACAGGATGAGATGGCTGGATGGCATCGCTGACTCAATGGACGTGAGTCTGAGTGAACTCCGGGAGTTGGTGATGGACAGGGAGGCCTGGCATGCTGCGATTCATGAGGTTGCAAAGAGTCGGACACGACTGAGCTACTGCACTGAATAGAAGGAGATGTCTTGAGACTACTGTTAAAATAAGACTGAAAACCAGAAGCAAGAGGCTTAAGTGCAAACCCTGAGAACACCAGAGAACTCCTGACTCCAGGGAACATTAATTGACCTGAGGTCATCAAACGCCTCCATACCTACACTGAAACCAAGCACCAGACACGGGCCAACAAGGTCCAGAGCAAGACATACCATGCAAATTTTCAGCAACACAGGAACGCAGCCCTGACCTCCAATATACAGGTTGCCCAAAGTTACTCCAAAACCACTGACATCTCATAACTCGTTATTGGACACTTCATTGCACTCCAGAGAGAAGAAATCCAGCTCCACCCACCAGAACACCAACACAAGCTTCCCTAAACAGGAAGCCTTGACAAGCCACCTGCACAACCCCACCCACAGTGAGGAAATACTGCAATAAAGAGAACTCCGCAAACTGCCAGAATACAGAAAGGCCACCCCAAACTCAGCAACATAAACAAGATGAAGAGACAGAGGAATACCCAGCAGGTAAAGAAATAGGATAAATGCCCACCAAACCAAACAATAGAGGAAGAGATAGGGAATCTATCTGATAAAAAATTCCAAATAATGATAGTGAAAATGATCCAAAATCTTCAAATCAAAATGGAATCACAGATAAACAGCCTGGAGACAAGGATTGAGAAGATGCAAGAAAGGTTTAACAAGGACCTAGAAGAAATAAAAAAGGGTCTATATATAATGAATAATGCAATCAATGAGATCAAAAACACTCTGGAGGCAACAAATAGTAGAATAACCGAGACAGAAGATCGGATTAGTGAATTAGAAGATAGAATAGTAGAAATAAATGAATCAGAGAGGAAAAAAGAAAAACAAATTAAAAGAAATGAGGACAATCTCGGAGACCTCCAGGACAATGTTAAATGCCCCAACACTTGAATCACTGGAGTCCCAGAAGAAGAAGACAAAAAGAAAGGCCATGAGAAAATACTTGAGGAGATAATAGTTGAAAACGTCCCTAAAATGGGGAAGGAAATAATCACCCAAGTCCAAGAAACCCAGAGAGTCCCAAACAGGATAAAGCCAAGGCGAAACATCCCAAGACACATATTAATCAAACTAACAAAGGTCAAACACAAAGAACAAGTATTAAAAGCAGCAAGGGAAAAACAACAAATAACACACAAGGGGATTCCCATAAGGATAACAGCTGATCTTTCAATAGAAACTCTTCAGGCCAGGAGGGAATGGCAAGACATACTTAAAGTGATGAAAGAAAATAACCTACAGCCCAGATTACTGTATCCAGCAAGGATCTCATTCACATATGAAGGAGAAATCAAAAGCTTTACAGACAATCAAAAGCTGAGAGAATTCAGCACCACCAAACCAGCTCCCCAACAAATGCTAATGGATATTCTCTAGATAGGAAACACAAAAAGGATGTATAAACTCGAACCCAAAACCATAAAGTAAATGGCAATGGGATCATACTTATCAATAATTACCTTAAATGTGAATGGGTTGAATGCCCCAACCAAAAGACAAAGACTGGCTGAATGGATACAAAAGCAAGACCCCTATATATGTTGTCTCCAAGAGACCTAACTCAAAACAGAGGACACATACAGACTGAAAGTGAAGGGCTGGAAAAAGATATTCCATGCAAATAGAGACCAAAAGAAAGCAGGAGTAGCAATACTCATATCAGATAAAATAGACTTTAAAACAAAGGCTGTGAAAAGAGACAAAGAAGGCCACTACATAATGATCAAAGGATCAATTCAAGAAGATATAACAATTATAAATATATATGCACCCAACATAGGAGCACCACAATATGTAAGACAAATGCTAACAAGTATGAAAAGGGAAATTAACAATAACAGAATAATAGTGGGAGACTTTAATACCCCACTCACACCTATGGATAGATCAACTAAACAGAAAATTAACAAGGAAACACAAATTTTAAATGATACAATAGACCAGTAAGACCTAATTGATATCTATAGGACATTTCACCCCAAAACAATGAAATTTACCTTTTTCTCAAGTGCACACGGAACCTTCTCCAGGGTAGATCACATCCTGGGCCATAAATCTAGTCTTTGTAAATTCAAAAAAATTGAAATCATACAAAGCATCTTTTCTGACCACAATGCAGTAAGATTAGATATCAATTAAAGGAGAAAACCTATTAAAAATTCCAACATATGAAGGTTGAACAACACACTGCTGAATAACCAACAAATCACAGAAGAAATAAACAAATAAATCAAAATATGCATAGAAATGAATGAAAATGAAAACACAACAACCCAAAACATGTGGGACACTGAAAGCAAGGGGAAAGTTCATAGCAATACAGGCATACCTCAAGAAACAAGAAAAAAGTCAAATAAATAACCTAACTCTACACCTAAAGCAACTAGAAAAGGAAGAAATGAAGAACCCCAGGGTTAGCAGAAGGAAAGAAATCTTAAAAATTAGGGCAGAAATAAATGCAAAAGAAACAAAAGAGACCATAGTAAAAATCAACAAAGCCAAAAGCTGGTTCTTTGAGAGGATAAATAAAATTGACAAACCATTAGCCAGACTCATCAAGAAACAAAGGGAGAAAAATCAAATCAATAAATTTAGAAGTAAAAATAGAGAGATCACAACAGACAACACAGAAATACAAAGGATCATAAGAGACTACTATCAGCAATTATATGCCAATAAAATGGACAATGTGGAAGAAATGGACAGATTCTTAGAAAAGTACAACTTTCCAAAACTGAACCAGGAAGAAACAGAAAATCTTAACAGACCCATCACAATCACAGAAATTGAAACTGTAATCAGAAATCTTCCAGCAAACAAAAGCCTAGGACCAGACAGCTTCACAGGTGAATTCTACCAAAAATTTAGAGAAGAGCTAAAACCTGTCCTACTCAAACTCTTCCAGAAAATTGCAGAGGAAGGTAAACTTCCAAACTCATTCTATGAGGCCACCATCACCCCAATACCAAAACCTGACAAAGATGCCACAAAAAAAGAAAACTACAGGCCAATATCACTGATGAACATAGATGCAAAAATCCTTAACAAAATTCTCACAATCAGAATCCAAAAACACATTAAAAAGGTTATACACCATGACCGAGTGGGCTTTATCCCAGGGATGCAAGGATTCTTCAATATCTGCAAATCAATCAATGTAATACATCACATTAACAAATTAAAAAATAAAAGCCATATGATTATCTCAATAGATGCAGAGAAAGTCTTTGACAAAATTCAACATCCATTTATGATAAAAACTCTCCAGAAAGCAGGAATAGAAGGAACATGCCTCAACATGCTGCTGCTGCTGCTAAGTCGCTTCAGTCGTGTCTGACTCTGTGCAACCCCATAGATGGCAGCCCACCAGGCTCCCCCGTCCCTGGGATTCTCCAGGCAAGAACACTGGAGTGGGTTGCCATTTCCTTCTCCAATGCATGAAAGTCAAAAGTGAAAGTAAAGTCGCTCAGTCATGCCCGACTCTTAGCGACCCCATGGACTGCAGCCTACCAGGCTCCTTCGTCCATGGGATTTTCCAGGCAAGAGTACTGGAGTGGGTTGCCATTGCTACAACATGGATAAACCTAGAAAACCCTAAGCTACAGAAAGAAGTCAGACACAAAAGGCACACAGTATCCATGGGACACGAGGTATTAATAGATTACTGGGCTGCGGGGAGGGGAGAACAAGGTGTGATTACTAACAGGTATGGTATTCTTCTTTCTGGGGGGTGATGGGGGTTGGTGGGGTAGTGATTAAGCTTGTCTCAAATTAGATAGGAGGGCACTTGTACAACCTTGTGAATATACAAAAAAGCCATCGAAATCTAGACTTTCAAATGGGTGAATTATAGCTTAAGAGCAACCAATCAAACAAAAACCAACCAGTGGCAAAGCAAGGAAAAAATAAAACAGAAGACAGAAGCATAAGACCTGTCACCTCCTGGGTGTGCCCCTGGGAAAGAAGCTGAGCCTGCCAGGGCAGCTGCCCCAGCTGGAGGCGGTGCTGGAAGAGTCATATCCACAGTGGAGTCTTTCAAATCCACAGTAAGAGCTGCCATTTATTAACATATTGGGAATGCTGACCTTGTGCAGGTCATTGTGCCGAGTATTTTTTAAATGTATTATTTTTATTTAATACTAATGATAAACTTGTAAGAATGGCAGCTCATCTTATTTTACACAGAGCTGGGAGAAATCAATTTGCCTAAGGTACAAATGGGATTTGAAGCCAGGTCTTTCTGCATCTAAATCTACTCTTTCCAAAGCATCCACCATCCAGGGACTGCGCCACAGAGAGGTACAGAGTGACCACGGGCAGGCCTTTCCCAGAGCTGAAGCAGGAGTTGAGAGGTCTTCCTCGAATGTGGGGCTGGACGCATCCTCACGTTGGGGAAGAGTCTGGGGGGCAGTGAATGACCCAGTGATGATCTATTTCTTCACAAGAGGCGATCTCCCTCACTAACCCCATGCACTGCCTGGGGCGTGTTAGTCACACACTCTGCTCTTGGATACCTCTTTGTAGCGCTTGCTGTTCATCAGGAAGATGACCATGAGAAGCTGGAGGTAGGCTTCCACTTCAGGCAGGAGGGGAGCTGACGCAGCTTTTCCTGTTTGGGGATGGAACTGAATATCGGCCTCTGTGTCCACGGGCTATGACAAACCCACAGCAAACATTATCTTCAATGGTGAAAAATTGAAAGCATTTCCCCTAAAGTCAGGAACAAGACAAGGGTGCCCACTCTCACCACTGCTATTCAACATAGTTTTGGAAGTTTTGGCCACAGCAATCAGAGCAGAAAAAGAAATAAAAGGAATCCAGATTGGAAAAGAAGAAGTAAAACTCTCACTGTTTGCAGATGACATGATCATAGAAAACCCTAAAGACTCCACCAGAAAATTATTAGAGCTAATCAATGAATATAGTAAAGTGGCAGGACATAAAATCAACACACAGAAATCCCTTGCATTCCTATACACTAATAATGAGAAAATAGAAAGAGAAATTAAGGAAACAATTCCATTCATCATTGCAATGAAAAGAATAAAATACTTAGGAATATACCTACCTAAAGAAACTAAAGACCTATATGTAGAAAACTATAAAACACTGGTGAAAGAAATCAAAGCAGACACTAATAGATGGAGAAATATACCATATTCATGGATGAGAGAATCAATACAGTGAAAGTGAGTATACTACCCAAAGCAATTTATAGATTCAATACAATCCCTATCAAGCTACCAACGGTATTTTTCACAGAGTTAGAATAAATAATTTCACAATTTGTATGGAAATACAAAAAACCTCCAATAGCCAAAGCAATCTTGAGAAAGAAGAATGGAACTGGAGCAATCAACCTGCCTGACTTCAGGCTCTACTACAAAGCCACAGTCATCAAGACAGTATGGTACTGGTACAAAGACAGAACTATAGATCAATGGAACAAAATAGAAAGCCCAGAGATAAATCCATGCACCTATGGACACCTTATCTTTGATAAAGGAGGCAAGAACATACAATGGATTAAAGACAATCTTTTTAACAAGTGGTGCTGGACAAACTGGTCAACCACTTGTAAAAGAATGAAACTAGAACACTTTCTAACACCATACACAAAAATACACTTAAAATGGATTAAAGATCTAAATGTAAGACCAGAAACTATAAAACTCCTAAAGGGGAACGTAGGCAAAACACTTCTGACATACATCAAAGCAGGATCCTCTATGACGCACCTCCCAGAATATTGGAAACAAAAGCAAAAATAAACAAATGAGACCTAACTAAACTTAAAATCTTCTGCACAACAAAGTAAACTATAAGCAAGGTGAAAATACAACCTTCATAAGGGGTTAAAATATTAGCAAATGAAGCAACTGACAAACAACTAATCTCAAAAATATATAAACAAAACAACTCCTGAAGCTCAATTCCAGAAAAATAAAAGACCCAATCAAAAAATGGGCCAAAGAACTAAATACACATTTCTCCAAAGAAGACATACGGATGGCTAACAAACACATGAAAAGATGCTCAACATCACTCATTATCAGAGAAATGCAAATCAAAACCACAATGAGGTACCATTTCATGCCAGTCAGAATGGCTGTGATCCAAAAGTCTACAAGCAATAAATGCTGGAGAGGGTGTGGAGAAAAGGGAACCCTCTTACACTGTTGGTGGAAATGCAAACTAGTACAGCCACTATGGAGAATGGTGTGGAGATTCCTTAAAAAACTGGAAATAGAACTGCCTTATGACCCAGCAATCCCACTGCTGGGCATACACACCGAGGAAACCAGAATGGAAAGAGACATGTGTACCCCAATGTTCATCACAGCACTGTTCATAATAGCCAGGACATGGAAGCAACCTAGATGTCCATCAGTAGATGAATGGATAAGAAAGCTGTGGTACATATACACAATGGAGTATTACTCAGCCATTAAAAAGAATACATTTGAATCAGTTCTAATGAGATGGATGAAACTGGAGCCTATTATACATAGTGAAGTAACCCAGAAAGCAAAACACCAATACAGTATACTAATGCATATATACGGAATTTAAAAAGATGGTAATGATAACCCTGTATGCAAGACAGCAAAAGAGACACAGATGTATAGAATAGTGTTTTGGACTCTGTGGGAGAGGGAGAGGGTGGGATGTTTTGGGAGAATGGCACTGAAATATGTATAATATCATATATGAAATGAATCACCAGTCCAGGTTCAATGCATGATACTGGATGCTTGGGGCTGGTGCACTTAGACGACCCAGAGAGATGGCGCAGGGAGGGAGGAGGGAGGGGAGGTCCAGGATGGGGAACACATGTATACCTGTGGCGGATTCATGTTGATGTATGGCACAACCAATACAATATTGTAAAGTAATTAACCTCCAATTAAAATAAATTATTTTATACAGTCCAGTGGTTAAGACTCCACACTTCCACTTCAGGGGCACAGGTTTGATCATTGGTCTTGATCAGGGGGACTAAGATCCTGCATGCTTGTCATGCAGCATGGTCAAAAATATAAAATAACAAAAAAACAAGCTGAGGGGTGGTATGGAAGAAAGAGAGGAAAAGGATGAAATATTCATCTGGATTGGTTAAAACATGTTTCATCAGTGAAATCCTCTCAACTACAATACACATGATCAGGTACTTTTCAGTTTACAGCACTTGTTCTTCACACTAGTGTTGGTAGAAGACAATTTGTTTGTAAACAGCTTTCCCATTCTTTAATGTTCACACTTAACTTTAGGTACCACTCTTCACGTTCCAGAAAACCAGTACTCTTGTATTCTACCACAAAGGATCCTACCTTGGAAGCCCAGTATTTCAAATGTAACCTCCTGTTACCCATCTCTATCCAATCGTCTTTCATAAGTACCATGCCCTTGAGAACCTTAGTGACTAGAACTTCCTTGGTGAACATACTCAAGTTAAAGTGCTTATGGCATGTTTACTCCTCTTCAATTATTTTGTATATTCTTCAAACACTTAAGTCAAAAAGACAGGCAATCAAAAGACAATTAAGGGAGAAGAAATATTGGAGATCAGAGGAAATTTCAACCATTTTATCCACAGCACAATTCAATTATGCCTAAAGAAATGCTATTTAATCAGATAACTAGAGGAGTAAATTCAAGGAGTCTCTGATGTAATTTCTTCTCAATGAGATATTACTTCACACATTTCACAATAGCTATCACCAAAAAGTCTACAAATAACAAGTGTTGCCAAAGATGTTGGAGAAAAGGGAACCCTTGTAAAACTGTTTAATGGGAATGTAAATTTGTAAATCCATTATGGAAAACGGCATGAGGTTCCTCAAAAAACTACGAATAGAACTACCATATGATGCAGCAGTTTCATTGTTGGTTATATATCTGGATAACAGTGAAAACACTAATTCAAAAAGATACAGGCACACCAATGTTCATGGAAGCACCATTTCCAACAGCCAAAATATGGTAGCAATCCAAGTGTTCATCTACAGATAGATAGATAAAGAAGATATATGTAGTAGAATATGACTCAGCCATAAAAAAGAATGAAATGTTGCCATTTGCTTACAGCAATATGGATGACCTGAGAGAATATCACGCTTAGTGAAATAAATCAAACAGAGAAAGACAAATATAGTATGTTATCACTTACATGTGGAATCTAGAAAAATAAAATATGAATTAATGCACACAGCAAAATAGAAACAGACTCCAATATTTAGAAAACAAACTAGTGATTACCAGTGGGGGAGCGGTATCTTGAAAGTATTGGATTAAGAGATACAAACTACCATGTATAAAATAGATAAATAAGAAGTATATATTGTAGAGTACAGGGAATTATAACCACTGACTTATAACAACTTTTAATGGAAGATAAACTGTAAAAAAACTGATTCAATATGCTAAACACCTGAAAGTAATATAATAATGTAAAGCAACTATACTTCAATAAACTGTCAATATATTAATATATTTTTAAAATGATACAGTCAAGGATTTTACAGTATTTATTTATGATGCAAAAATGGAAATAACCTAAATATCTAAATATAGAGTACACGTAGCATGTGATAAAATGGTATTCAATTATATTTACTGATACAGAAATATGGTCACAAGAAGTTATGGGAAAATTTAATCTATAAATCAATACAAATATACCATATTTTTGTAAACACATGCACCTCTAAAAATACTAGAAGTAATTTTAGTGACATCTCCAGATAGTGGGTTTTGAGTAATATTTTATTATCTTTCTTATCATTGTCTACATTTTCTAGCTTCTTAGATTAAAAGAAGATATATATATATATATATTTATGTTTTAAATGAGCAGTTAGTACATTGCTTCAAATAGCTAAGTATAAGTAACTTAAGGTCAAGATATTGTTGTTGTTCATTCGCATAGTTGTGTCTTATTCTTTGAGACCCCATGGACAGCAGCATGTCAGGCTCCTCTGTCCTTCACTCTTTCACAGTTTGCTCAAACTCATGTCAGTTGAGTCGGTGATGCTATCTAAACACTTCATCTGTCACCACCTTCTCCTTTTGCTTTCAGTCTTTCCCAGCATCAGGGTCTTTTCCAGGGATTCAGCTCTTCACATCAGGTAACCAAAGTGTTGGAGCTTCAGCTTCATCATCAGTCCTTTCAGTGAATATTCAGGGTTAATTTCCTTTAGAATTGATTGGATTGATTTCCTTGCAGTCCAAGGGACTCTCAAGAGTCTTCTCCAACACCACAGTTCAAAAGCATCAATTTTTTGGCTCTCAGCTTTCTTTATAGTTCACCTCTCACATCCATACATGACTACTGAAAAAACCATTGCTTTGACTATATGGAACTTTGTCAGCAAAGTGATATTTCTGCATTTTAATACATTGTCTAGGTTACATTGTCTAGGTTTGCCATAGCTTTCCTTCCAAGGAGCAAGTGTCTTTTAATTTCATGGCTGCAGACACGGTCTTCATTGATTTGGGAGCCCAAGAAAATTTTAAAAAATGTCACTTCTTCCACATTTTCCCCTTCTATTTGCCATAAAGTGATGGGACCAGATGCCATTATTTTAGTTTTTTTTAATGTTGAGTTTCAATTCAGCTTTTTCACTCTCACCCTCATCAAGAGGCTCTTTAGTTCCTCTTCACTTTACACCATTAGAATGGTATAATCTTATCTGAGGTCATTGATATTCCTCCCAGCAGTTTTGATTTCAGCTTGTGATTTATCCAGCCCAGCATTTCATATGATGTACTCTGCATATAAGTTAAATAGGCAGGGTGACAATATACAACCTTGTTGCACAAGATACTCATAACCGTATCCTCAACATCTAGTATAACCCCTAGAACAGAGTAGATATTTAATTGAGTTTTTTAATCAAAGGAAATAATAGAAGCTATTGGTTTGCAAATTAATCAATTGTGCAGTGTCTTAGTGATTTTAAAAATGCATACTACTTTTTTTTACTCATTCTTTGGAAAGTTTCATGTTAGGCATTAAAATTTCATTCCAAAACCATCATATAATTATAAAGTAGATGTGATACTATAAGATACAAAGTTAATAAAGTGTAGGTCTTAGAGACAACATCATACTACTCTAATTTCTTGAAAGGTTTCATGTAACAAACTGTTTCCTTATAATGATACTATAATAATGCTTTCAGCTTAAATGATTTTCATCCCAATTTCACCTCAGTCACAATCTTAGACTTTATCATTGCATGGAATTTCTCTGCTGCTTTAATTGTGCTCCTTCTAGTTCCCTGATTATTTCATATTATCACATATTAATATTAATAATGTATTCAATGCTTTATTGGCCTTGCTAACCATCTAGGATGCCATACCCAAATATTTCTATTACATTCACAATTTTCTGAACTTTCTAACTCCCTTGAATTTGCACTGTATCTACAGTGATGAACTCCAACCCTGAATTAAAACAACCAACCATATTCTTAGAATTCCATCTTGATTTATGCAATTTGTTTCAAGAAAGATATGACAACATTCTGATTAGGTACACTAAATACCCATGATATTAAATTTCAATTGGGTCCCCAACTGAATATTACTTCTTTTAATATCTGAATAATTTCGCTATTGAATCTACTGCAGCAACTTTCAAAACTTCTGTTTTCCTTTAATCCTTGCAAATTTTCCCAATTATTGTTGTTTCTTTAATAAGTAGTTTTCACACAATTTTTTCCATTATCTTTGTCTGACTTTATCATATCTCTTCCTGAAAACTCCTTCTGGCAAAATTCAGACTTAAATTGAAGAAAGCAGGGAAAATCAGTAAGCCATTCAGGTATGATCTAAATCAAATCCCTTAAGATAATACAGTGGAAGTGACAAATAGATTCAAGGGATTAGATATGATAGAGTGCCTGAAGAGCTATGGATAGAGCTTTGTGACACTGTAGAGGAGGCAGTGATCAAGACCATACCCAAGAAGAAGAAATGCAAAAATTTAAAATGGTTATCTGAGAAGGCCTTATAAATAGCTGAGAAAAGAAATGAAGCAAGAGGCAAAGGAGAAAGGAAAGATATACCCATTTGAATGCAGAGTTCCAAAGAATAGCAAGGAGAGATAAGAAAGCCTTCCTTAGTGATCAATGCGAAGAAATAAAGGCAAACAATAGAATGGGAAAGGCTAGAGATCTCTTTAAGAGAATTAGATATAGCAAGGGAAAATTTTGTACAAAGATGGGCATGATAAAGGACAGAAACGGTATGGACCTAACAGAAGCAGAAGATATTAAGAAGAGGGGGCAAGAATACAAAGAAGGCTATACAAAAAAGATCTTCATGACCCAGAAAACCACGATGGTGTGATCACTTATCTAGAGCCAGGCATCCTGCAATGCAAAGTCAAGTGAACCTTAGGAAGCATCAGTACAAACAAAACTAGTGGAGGTGATGGAATTTCACTTGAGCTATTTTAAATCCTAAAAGATGATGCTGTGAAAGTGCTGGACTCAATATGCCAGCAAATTTGAAAAACTCAATAGTGGTCACAGGACTGGAAAAGGCCAGGATTCATTCCAATCCCAAAGAAGGGCAATGCCAAATAATTCAATCTACCACACAATTGCACTCATCTCACATGCTAGCAAAGTATTGCTCAAAATTCTCCAAGCCAGGCTTCAAGAAAATGTGAACCATGAACTTCCAGATGTTCAAGCTGGATTTAGAAAAGGCAGAAGAACCTGAGATCAAATTGCCAACATCTGTTGGATCATCGAAAAAACAGAATTCCAGAAAAAGCATCTACTTCTGCTTTATTGAATATGCCAAAGTCTTTGACTGTGTAAATCACAACAAACCATGGAAAATTATTCAAGAGATGGGAATATCAAACCACCTTACCTGCCTCCTGAGAAATCTGTATGCAGATCAAAAAGCAACAGTTAGAACTTGACATGGAACAACAGCCTGGTTCCAAATTGGGAAACGAGTACATCAAGCCTGTATATTGTCACCCTGATTGTTTAACTTATATGCAGAGTACATCATGCAAATGCTGGGCTGGATAAAGCATAAGCTGGAATCAAGATTGCCAGAAGAAAAATCAATAACCTCAGATATGCAGCTGACACCACCCTTATGGCAGAAAGTGAAGAGGAACTAAAGTGAAAGAGGAGAGTGAAAAAGCTGGCTTAAAATTCAATATTCAGAAAACTAAGATCTTGTCATCCGGTCCCATCACTTCATGGCAAATAGATGGGGAAACAGTGGAAACAGTGAGAGACTTTATTTTCTTGGGCTCCAAAATCACTGCAGATGGTGACTGCAGCCATGAAATTAAAAGACGCTTGCTTGCTCCTTGGAAGAAAAGCTATGACCAACCTAGACAGCATATTTAAAAGCAGAGACATTTCTTTGCCGACAAAGGTCCATCTAGTCAAGGCTATTGTTTTTCCAGTAGTCAGGTACTGATGTGAGAGTTGTACCATAAAAAAGCTGAGCACTGAAGAATTGATGCTTTTGAACTGTGATTTTGGAGAAAAGACTTGAGAGTCCCTTGGACCTCATGGAGATCAAACCAGTCAGTCCTAAAGGAAATCAACCCTGAATATTCATTGGAAGGCCTGATGCTGAAACTGAAGCCACCTATTGCAAAGAACTCACTCCCTGGAAAAGACCCTGGTGCTGGGAAAGACTTAAGGCAGGAGGAGAAGGAAATGACAGAGGATGAGATGGTTGGATGGCATCACTGACTCAATGGACATGAGTTTGAGCAAGCTCCGGGAGACTGTGAAGAACAAGGAAGTCTGGCATGCTGTAGTCAATGTTGTCACAAAAAGTCAGACAGGACTGATTGACTGAACAACAAGAACATCTAGTCACTGATTCAGCAATCTTTATTCTCCACTCTGTGCCAGGCACTTTTCTAAGCACTAAGCATGAACAAAACAGACAAAAACCTCCTATCTTCATGAAGCTCTAATTCTAGTGTAAAGATACAGAAATGTAAATTCTGTGGGATATAAGAATGCCATAAATGTTACAATAAATAAATATGGGTAAAGAGCTAAGGTGTATTAAGGTAGGGGAGCACTTTTCATATATGTTATTTATCTTTCTACAATTCTTCCATTGAATTTCAGGTTCCTCAAGGGCAGGAATTTTGGCTTATTCAGTGCTATATTATGGGTGTTTGATAACTGTCACATTGAATTTCTTGTGATAACTTTCCTTGAAATTTCTATAGAGTTTTTTTCTCTTGTACATATCTGAGAATCCGGATGAAAGCTACATTGTTTGCATGTCAATAAGGAAGATGATTGCTGAGATGTTGCATGATCTCTTTCAGTTCATGTTCTGGCATAAAGGATCAATTTCCCTTCGACTTCCCTTCCTTTACTTAAATTTCCCACTTTAAATTTCAAATTTCAAGAATGACAACAACAATTGTGAGTGTCCATGGAGTGCTTTGTAAAAGGATATTTTCTATGTGTATAGCGGCACATAAGCATAATTAAAAATATATATAAGTAGTTTGTGATTCACAAATAGGTCAATTAACTTGAAAATGTTACTTAGAAGGAAACATGGCAAAGTAACAAAACGGAGTTTCAAAAGTTTAAGAGCCTTAACTTGTGAGAGACACTGAACTATAATTATGATCTGTAAGTCTACATAAAGAATTTAAAGCTCTTGTCAGTGTTCCTGGATTAGCATTTTTGATATCTACATTTATAATGGAGAATCACTGATATAATTTTTGTCAAATGAGGATTTTATTAGCTTGTGTATATCACAATTCAGTAAAGATGATGTTTGAGTCTGGGCAAATCTTTAACCAAAATCTCAGTTTTCACAACGTGTGTAGTTAGCCACCTAATATTCTGTTTAAATAGCAGTGAATTCATCTGCTTAATATCTTCAAACTTAATCAGCTATTTGACTTTGTTTGGGATATGAAAAGTAGAGCCAACACTGTATAATAATCCCAGTGATTAATTGATGTCAGAGTAATAATCTGGTCTGCAATTTTCCCCTGCATTGTTGAAGCATCAAACCACTCAATAAGGGGGAAAAAGACACTATGGAAAACTTCAAGATGACTTATATAAACTTCACCACTAATAATAGGATCTTGAAGAAGTTCAATATGTGTGATTTCTGGTAACATGAAGGTAAATGTCACAGCATTTCTAACCACAATGATACACAAAGAAAGCCTTCATGATTTTAGAAAGAAAGGATATATGCAATACTTCCCAATTTCCTTCCTACTATTAATTTGATTATGATTTAGTAGGTAGAAACTCATAAAGTTATCAGATCCCTTATAATTTCCTATTGGTTTAATTTTATAAAGTAACCAAAAAATGACTGAGAACTTCTAATATACAAGTTTTTTTTTTCTTTTCTCATTATCAATCGTTCTTATTCTTTTCTTACATTTTCACAGGGTACAAAATCTTTCTGTTGAATTACATATATGTACTACTATATATAAAACAGATAACTAAAAAGGACCCAATCTGTAGCTCAGGCAACTCTACTTAATACTTTATAATGACCTATTTGGGAAAAGAATCTAAATATATATATATATAGTGGATATATGTATATGTATAACTAATTCACTTTGCTGTACACCTAAAACTAATACATTTTAAGTCAAATATACTCCAATAAAATTATACACACACACATACACACACAGATACACCTACATTATGGGCTTCCCTGTTGGCTCAGACAGTAAAGAATCTGCTTGCAGGGCAGGAGACCTGAGTTCGATCCCTGGGTTGGGAAGATACCTGTAGAAAGGAATGGCTACCCACTCCAGTATTCTGGCCTGGAGAATTACATAGACAGAGGAGCCGGGCAGGCTACAGTCCATGGGATCTCCAAGAGTCAGACATGACTGAGTGACTTTCACTTTTCACTTTCATACATTATACACACACACATACACACATATATATATGTGTGTATGTGTGTGTGCATTCATGCTCAGTCACTTCAGTAGTGTCTGACTTTGGAATGTTATGGACTATAGCCCACCAGACTCCTCTTCCCATGGGATCTCCAGGTAAGAATAATGGAGTGGGTTGCCATGCCCTCCTGCAGGGGATCTTCTATACCCAGGGATTGATCCCAGTATATATATCAAACTATATATATATATATATATAGTTGTTGTTCAGTTGCTAAGTCATGTCTGACTCTGCCACCCCATGGACTACAGCACACCAAGCTCCCTTGTCTTTTACTATCTCCTAGAGTTTGCTCAAATTCATGTCCAACATATATAAACTATAGAAGAAATCAAATGCTCCCCTTGCTATCTTTCGGGAAAGGGAAAGGTATTTGTTCCTTTATTTGCTATTTCATTCATAATATCCACAGGCCCTCATAAATCCACCTGCAAATTTATCTTTTACATTTGACAACAAAGCTGCCTGTCACCTAGAGGTCAAAGAATAAGATTGAAGAAAAATTTTTCTAATTAGCATATACTATTAAACATTGATAAAGCTTTCCAGAGATAGTTTTGAAATTCATCTGAATGACCCAGAATAAGAAGAGGCAAAGCACTAGGTCAGATTGAGCTATACTTCAGGAACTATGCATATTTAAATTGCTTTGATGGTCTCAAAGGAAAAATTGTGTAGGCAGTTTTCCTTGTTGGAACTCTGTATGGAACACATGACAACATCCCTTCTCTTCTTTTTTTCCCTTTCAGACATGAGATTAGATGTTTCCATCTAGTTCATATGTGAATTAGATAACTGCAAACATAATTAATTTATTGCAAGCTATTGAGCACACATTCAATTATCTTTCCTCAAAAGCCTCAGAAACATGCCTCCTACTTGGTATTATCCACCTTTGCAGTATACAAAAAAAGTTTGTTTAACACTGAAATCAAGCATAATACAGTCAATGTCTTCCTCCCATCTAGTAAGTGTTAGTCAGCAATGTCATTCTTAGAATGTGTTTACTGTAAAAATGCAGTTGTATTTGAATGGTTGGGGAAAAATAAAGTCTTTGGGTAAGTCATAACTGAAGGAAAAAAGGTCATTTGAGAAGATTTCAGCTGAAGAAGGAACTGATGAATAATATGGAAATGAATTCTAATTAGACAGAAAGGCTCCAAGACTGCACCCTGTAGTGAAATTAGTGTCCTCAATAACAATATGGTTCATTAACAGTAGGAATCTAACATTTATTATATTTTTCTTGGATTTTTCCTTTCACTTTTAATTGTAGCACTTAAGATATGCATTAATGACTAAATAAATAAATCTATTTTCTGTGGCTATTCTGAGCCCCAGGTACAATATGTATTATTTCCTGGACCAATGGAATGTTTATCTAATAATGATGTATCCAATATCCTAGGTAACAAAAGTTTGCTGTAATAAGATCCTCAAATCCTGAAATAACATTCTGAGGGGAAAAACTTAGATAATCTTAGAAGAAGGAAATATTAAGAAAGGAAACATTTTTGCTTTTGTAATTCCTAGTTGTTTTAAACCAATTTATATATTCAGTGTAAGGCAACTCATTGAGATATAATGATTTTTAAATTACTTCTTCATAAAATATGAACTAGATTGCTATTCCTGCAAAGGCCTCACAGAAAATGAGCCATGTAACTTCTCTTATATGTGGGACTAAATGCCTCCTATCAGTCATTCTGGCAGGCTTTGAGGTGAAGATGGAGAGGAAAGGGTTGTATTTGCCTAATGCGATGTTTTGACTTTTAGGGTTGCACTTAAAGAACTGAACAAAAACAATTACCATAAAGAAGTAGGGGGTGGTACAGGACATAAGCATTCTCTTGAGAAATGCAAAATCTATTTGCTTTTAATATATTTTTGCTGATGATCAATGAATAAAAGAAGTATTATTAAACAAAGTTACTCTTCATCACAAAATGAATGAAAATTTTTCTCCTAATAAACATCAGGTTAGAGAAGAAGCAGAAAGCTACATTAAGGGAAAATATCATCTGTACTTCTTGCCAGGCTTTTCATTGCTGAAACTCCATTCTTTTTTAATCATTTACCATCTATTGTAGTCCCTGGAAATTTTCCATTCTTACTATTGGAGTCTTAATCTGAGGAGTGAATATATGTGATAGAATCTCTAGTACAGGACTTGAAGCATTAAGCAAAGTACTTTACACTAGTACTGAAAATTAAAATCAACCTTTCTTACTGTGTGTCTACCTAAATCATGTATTATTAATCATATGCATGTGGACCATTAATTATTTTCTAGGTTATCCTGATGATTCATTTATTTCAATTTTGTAGATTAATATCAGAATTCAAAAAACCATTGAAATAAGACTCTGGCTTTTTCCCAATTGCATGTGTTGGAGAACCAAAAGAAATCATCAAAGCAGAAGGAAGACTAGAGAAACAAATGTCAGAAATCACAGGAATTATTCCAACAGAACAAAATGGGAGTCCTTAACAGTCCCACTTGCAGCACTGGATACTTTCAGTAATGTGGAAGTTTGAAAATTGCCAAGTACCTAAAATTGTTAGGGGAGAAGAAGAGATTCAAGGTTTTTGGAGAAAGATCAAGCCAAATGTTGTGACCTCCAAATATCCCTATCTCATTTAACATCTACAAATTAATGGCTCCTGATGATCAATATTTCCAGACTCAAATTTTTCTTTGAGCTGCAGATACACAGATCTAACTAGATAGTGTGAAAATGGATAAAAGAAAACTTCATTCAAATTGGAGTTGAAAAGCCCTGGAGGGGGAGCTCTCAAACATGGACAACTCAATGCCCCTTACTTTACATACTTCAGTAGAAAGGAGAAAGATTTTCTTCTTGTCCAACAATAGCCCAGCCAATGAGAAACTACCACAACCCCAAACTCTCACTCTTCTTCGATGAACTTTGTTCAAAACAACCCTTCTGTCCTTCTTCCTTGCCTCTATAAAACAATGCTCCTCTCCTTTGTTCTCCAAATTTCCTGTCTATGGTTTGCCATAGTCTGCATATTCCAAATTGTAATTCCTCTGCTTTTCCTAAGTAAACTCTCTTTTACTGGATAAATTGCTTATCTTTTTGTTTTAAATGTTGACTATAGTAAACAATTATACTTCAATGCATTAAAGGGAACAAAAAATTCCACATTTTTTATCCTCTTCCTCTGTTCCCTATTGTTAAGTCTACAGCATCCGCTGCTCAAACCAGGAGTTTGACATTATTGTCTCTAACTCATCACTTACCTAACCCAGGCAATACAGGCTCATCCCGTAAAGGACAGATAGAAAAACTTCTGCTTCTTGGTCTACACTTTTTCCATGAAATATTTCCATGACCACATTGCCCAGACGCAAAAAACAAGAAACTTGACAATAATTAAAGATTCCTTCTTCTTCCTACATCTGACACCCTATTAAACACACACACACACACACACACACACACACACACACACACAATCACTAAAACCTAAGAATTTCTCCTCTATAACTTTGCACAATCCATCCCCTTTTAATCTCTAGAGCCACTACTCTAGATCTGGTATTCAATGTCCCTCTCTCTGATCAGTTTTCAAACATCAGCATTAACATCAAAACTATATTTTTGAGACAAAATATGTTATATTATTCCCTCAAAAATGAGCTGAAAAGAAGAGTTGAGAACCATATTAGGGAAAAATAAACTATGAGGCACTCTTCAATTGTATTATACCAATTAAGAGCATAATGGCATCAACTCCTTCCTCTCCTTATGTTCCTCTAAATCCTGTGCTTATTCTAACTCCAGAGTGTCTACCCAATGTCACTACTTTAATTTGGGTCCTCATTATTTTTCATAGTATTTCCTCTTGTCAAACTAAAAATACTTTGTATTTCTTTTTCTGCTTAATAAAAGTAACACAAATTCATTGCACCAAAAATAATCATGAAAAGCAGGGTTGTCCAGTTAAAAATAAAATCAGCCGTTTTCTCATTTTTCAGAAAAAAACGTTTGCCAGTATCTCAGCATAAATCCTCCCAGACTCTTTCTATATGAATTTTCTTCCCTTCCTCCCTCTTTCCTTTCTTTCTTAAACCTTTTAAATTGTTATGACACTCATATTATGCAAACTGTATTAAATGCTAGATATATACCTGTGTACAGACAAATTTACTCTCATCAAACTTATTTTCTAGTGGAAGATAGGCAATCAGTTCAGTTCAGTTACTCAGTCGTGTCCTACTCTTTGCGACCTCATGAATTGCAGCACACCAGGCCTCCCTGTCCATCACCAACTCCCTCCCGGAGTTCACTCAAACTCATGTCCATTAAGTTGGTGATGCCATCCAGCCATCTCATCCTCTGTCGTCCCTTTCTCCTCCTGCCCCCAAGCCCTCCCAGTTACTCTCACCTGACGGGGTCCAGCCCCGGTGGATCCAGGGAATTCGAAGGGTGGACGGCGTTGGCGTGGAAAGACTTGTTTATTGATTGATATAAGATTAGATTAAGAAACTATAGTGTAGTAGGAAGATTAAGTGGAGGAAGAGGGCTGAATAGCTTGGTTTACGTGGAAGACCAATAAAATTTCAGACAAGGAATTTGCACCATCTACGTTGGGCCACCGGCGCCCGCTTGAATATCTAAGAGTGCCTCGCCTTAAGCTCCCTTTCACGCGGGTCTTAACAGCCACGGCAAGTAAGTAGACCTGGCGAGCCTCTGCGCCCCAGGTGGAGATTCAGCCTGAAATTAAAGTAAAGAGCAGAGAGAGGGAAAGGGAGAGAAGAAGAGAGAGAGAAAGACACGGGGGGGAGCCAGATTCCCAAGAAACCAGGCCGAGAGACTAGTTCGAGAAACTGGTCCGAGAAGCTGGTCCCATCCTTTATTGTTCAGAAGGCCTTTTATACTTTTGATAAAACATGGAGATCAATGAGTAACACAAAATTATGTAGCGTTGGCAACCCAGACTCTGTATATCATTTTGTATACAAAAGGTCTCAGGTGATTTACATTATCTTCTGGCCAAGAGGCTCGTTAACACTTTTTGGCTCTCTTCCTTAATGAACGTTAATTTTGTTTCCCCTGAAGTGTTTTTCTTTAATCTACATCTCCTTAAAGCGCTAAAGTTACATCTCTATAGAACAAAGGCGCAGTGGGTTATAACAAAGAAGGTACTTAACTCAAAGATCTAATGTCGCTAATACAAGGTCTACTACTTGTTTTTCTATATACCAACTATATCTAAAAATAAAGGATATGAAAATTTGGCAGCAAGCATTGACTCAACAAATGAAACTTTTAATCAGTCCTATTCTAAAGATTTTGACTCTTCGGAAGCCCCTACATTCCTAGGATGTTTTAAGCTTCCCATGCCTCCTGCGGTCAGGAGGCCTCAAACAATCACATGCGCAGCTGTACGAGTCCTGCAGGCAGGCTAGAAAGCCATCAGAGGGGTTTTTTGGATTGAAACACTCTTTCAAATGCAGAAGACTAAAGCCCTAAATTGACTTTTTCCAGAAAATGTCAGAAGAATGGAAAAGCAGAGCACAAAAGCCGGCAGATTTTTGTTGGGGTACATGCTTAGGAATTTCCAGAGGGGTCCCTGAAGTCTGAGCACGCCTTGCATATGTCAGCTTCCTTCCTCATGACCTTGTCACGGGCGGGATTCCTCACACTGGCTCCCGGCACTCACCAAACTTATTTTCTAGTGGAAGATAGGCAATAAAGAAATATAAATAACACTCTGTAATGAGGAATGACAGGAGAAATCTAATGTAGATGGGATTGTCAGAAACACCTCTCTGAGGAAGTGACATTTAAGCTAAGACATGAAGCATCTAAAGGAGCCATTTGAAAACAAAAAAACTCAGTATGAGAGTGGCCCCCCAACAAAGGTCCATCTTCAAGGTCAACTTTCAAAGAGCATGAGGTTAGGGAAAAATAAAACGTTGGGGGTGCTTAGGGATGTTGCTCTGTAACTTATTTTTCTTTGTTTAATAATATACAGTGAATACCAATAAATGTACATCAAAATTATTTACATCACCAACTGAAAGAGATGTTCAGTTCAGTTCAGTCACTCAGTTGTGTCCAATTCTTTGTGACCCCAAGGGCCACACCATGCCAGGCGTCCCTGTCCATCACCAACTCCTGGAGCTTACTCAAACTCATCGAGTCAGTGATGCCATCCAACCATCTCATCCTCTGTTGACCCCTTCTCCCGCCTTCAGTCTTTCCCAGCATCAAGGTCTTTTCTAAGGAGTCAGTTCTTCATGTCAGGTGGCCAAGTATTTGGAGCTTCAGCTTCAGCATCAGTCCTTCCAATGAATATTTAGTACTGATTTCCTTTAGGATTGACTGGTTTTATCTCCGTGCAGTTCAAGGAACTCTCAAGAGTCTTTTCCAACACCACAGTTCAAAAGCATCAATTCTTTGGTGCTCAGCTTTCTTTATGGTCCAACTCAGATGTAGATCCCCTCATTTTACTTATATTACTCACTTGCACCTATAACTTTTTACCTCATCTAAGAATTGTCCTAAGATAACATTCCTAGAAGTGACATTTTTATTTTGAAACATATACACAATGTTCTGTAGTAGGGCACAGCAACTCACTCCAGTATCTTTCCTGGAGAATGCCATGGATAGAGGAGCCTGGCAGGCCATATTCCATAGAATCTCAAAGAGTTGGACATTTCATGTTGATGTGTGGCAAAACTAATACAATATTGTAAAGCAAAAATAATAATAATAATAATAAATTTTAAAAAAAGTGAAAAGAAAAAGAGTTGGACATGAGTAAAGTGACTTAGCACATACATATGCATACACAATGTTAAGAATTGTGATACATATTGCCACTATTCCTTTCAAAATTGTGGTACCAATTACACTCCCAGAAGTAATTAATGACAGTTGCCCATGTTTTTGTGAACACTTTTGTATTACATTTTTTCTTCTGACACTTTAGAGGTCCGGTCTGATATCTTGTCTTAATTTTCATTACCTTGATAATCACTGAGAGCAAATATTTTTAATATGTCAATTTTGCATATTTCTATTCCTTTTCTTATTGATTTAAGATATTCTTACTTATGAATATTATTAACTTGTCATATATACAAAAGCAGTTTCCTCCTTTTTTAAGTTGTTTACTTTGACATAGTTTTAATTTTTATACAGCCAAATCAGTCATTCTTTTTCATTTTGATTTCTAGTTATTTTTTTTTTCTTTTTAAACACTCAGAAAGGCTTTCCCCATATCAGATATTTTACAAACATTGACATATTATTCTTATAGTATGATTTTATCTTTTGCCTTTAAATATTTTGTACATCTGCAATATTTGAATAAGGTCTGATGTAGAGCTCTCTAGCAGATATAATAGTGATCATCAAACACTTCAGCTACACTCCCTCATTTCTCAGACCCTTTATTTTTAGGGAAGATTGTATGACTAGTTCTTCTTGGTGGTAAAAAAGAATAAAGAGGTCCATTCACTAAACTACAGCTTATTCCTCCCATTTTGCATTATCCAAGGAAGTCATAAACTGCACAAAGCATAACTACAAGATATTAGTACCTCTGTCAACAGGGGTTCCTGAGTGACTATATGGAATAGACACTACTGCCAATTACCAATTGACATGTAGTTTAAGCAAGAAATATAAACCTTATTTTTGCGAAGCCACTGAAATTTCACGGTTGACTTGTGACTGCAGCATAATATGGTCTAGGGGTTCTCAAATTTTAACTTGCACCAGAATCAGTTGGATGATTTGTTAAGATGCAGATTGAAGAATGCACCCCCAGAATTTCAGTTCTGAGTTTCTAGGGTGGGTCCTGAAATTTGCATTACTAACAAATTGCAAGGTAATACTAATCCAGGAACCATACCTTGAGAAACACTACTCTACCACATTAATATGAGTTGATTTAGTTTTTCTAAATATGAATAGCAGTTTGCTACAAATATATGTCTCCATTTTGATACTGCTCTTTCAATTCAGTTCAGTCGCTCAGTCGTGTCCAACTCTTTGCGATCCCATAGACTGCAGCACTCCAGGCTTTCCTGTCCATCACCAACTAACTCCTCGAGCTTACTCAAACTCATGTCCACAGGGTTGGTAAGGCCATCCAATCATCTCATGCTCTGTCATCCCCTTCTTCTCCTGTGTTCAATCTTGCCCAGCATCAAGGTCTTTTCCAATGAGTCAGTTCTTCACATCAGGTGGCCAAAATATTTGAGCATCAGCTTCAGCATCAGTCCTCCCAATTTATATTCAGGACTGATTTCAAAACTGCAGTTCAAAAGCATCAATACTTTCATGCTTAGCTTTCTTTATAGTCCAATTCTCATATCCATACACGACTACTGGAAAAACCATACCTTTGACTGGATGGACCTTTGTTGGCAACGTAATGTCTCCACTTTTTAATATGCTGTCTAGGCTAGTCATAGCTTTTCTTCCAAGGAGCAAACATCTTTTAATTTCATGGCTGCAGTCACCATCTGCAGTGATTTTGGAGCCCAAAAGAAAAAAGTCTTTCGCTGTTTCCATTGTTCCCCATCTATTTACCATGAAGTGATGGGACGAGATGCCCTGATCTTAATTTTCTGAATGTTGAGTTTTAAGCCAATTTTTTCACTTTCCTCTTTCACTTTCATCAAGAGGCTCTTTAGTTCTTCAATTTCTGCCATAAGGGTAGTGTCATCTGCATATCTGAAGTTATTGATATTTCTCCCAGCAATCTTGATTCCAGCTTGTACTTCATCCAGCCCAGCATTTCTCATGATGTACTGCATTTTAAATACTTCCTTATCACAAACTATGTATTGGGGCCAATTACTATTATTTTACTGATTTTCTCACAATGACTTGCTTGCCTATTCAAACACTATTAGTGTACTTTAGATCATTATAACTGTATATTTTAGTTTGTGATAGGACGTCTTGCATTACTCTTATTCCAAAATGCCTATATATTATCACAAGGTTTTTTTTTCCTTTGAATAAACTTAAGAATTATTTTTCTAACATATAAATAAAAGAAAAATTGTACTGAAATTTACAGAGATTGTGTTAAATTGAAAGATTAATTTTTAGAGAATTATATTTTAAGTAATCCAATACAGAAATGTGAGATTTCCCCTTATTCAAATCTACTTATAAGTACTTTACTAAATTTTGCTTATAATCCCTTGCCTGAACTATTGCAATAATCCCCTATAACTCTTCTATCAATTCCAGTCTGATATGACAACTCTCCCAGATCAGTCTGCTAGAAGCAGAGCTCCCATCATAAAATTCTACTACTAGAACACTTTTGATGCCATCTCATAAAACTCTTTAGCCCATGCTTTTGTTTTTCACTGAAATTTCATGGTTAAGGGAAATTTAATGCTATTGACAGTCAATGCATAAAATGCAAAGAAGAATTTTTAAATTTTGGAATTCAGACCCAGATAGGAGGGGATATGTATGCTAATTTATCATGTATCAGACAAGATAAATACATTTGTACAGGAAAAAAGTCTACTCTTGTCAATTACTCATACTATATTTAGACTCCAGACACTTGGACCTTTTTCTCATCTATTTCAGCATTTCATCCTGTGAGTTAAGATGTCAACTGTTGAAATCGGTCAATTTCAAAATAATTTAAAATAAGTGAGGAGACTGAAGAGTTATGTAGAAACAGCATTTTTTACCTTTCCTTTTAGCGTGTGTGTGTGCGTGCTTAGTCACTCAGTCATGTGCAACTGTTTGCAACCCCATGGACTTAGCCCACCAGGCTCCTCTGTCTATGGAATTTTCCAGGCAAGAACACTGGAGCAGGCTGTCATTTCCTACTCCAGGAGATCTTTTTGACCCAGTCTTGATGTTCTCCTTTCCCAGTTTTGAACCAGTCCATTTTTCCATGTCTGATTCCAACTGTTGCTTCTTGATCTGCATATAGGCTTCTCAGAAGGCATGTAAGGTGGTCTGGTATTCCCCTCTCTTTAAGAATTTTCCACAGTTTGTTGTGATCCACACATTCAAAGGCTTTAGCATAGTCAATGACGCAGAAATATATGTTTGTTTGTTTGATTTTTGGGGGGAATTCTTTTACATTTTCTATGATCCAATGTATGCTGGCAATTTGATACAGTCTAGACTTTATTTTTTTGGGCTCCTAAATCACTGCAGATGGTGACTGCAGCCATGAAATTAAAAGACACTTACTCCTTGGAAGAAAAGTTATGACCAACCTACATAGCATATTGAAAAGCAGAGACATGACTTTGCCAACAAAGGTCAGTCTAGTCAAGGCTATGGTTTTTCCAGTAGTCCTGTGTGGATGTGAGAGTTGGACTGTGAAGAAAGCTGAGCACTGAAGAATTGATGCTTTTTAACTGTGATGTTGGAAAAGACTCTTGAGAGTCCCTTGGACTGCAAGGAGGTCCAACCAGTCCCTCCTAAAGGAGATCAGTCCTGGGTGTTCTTTGGAAGGAATGATGCTAAAGCTGAAACTCCAGTACTTTGGCCACCTCATATGAAGTGTTGACTCACTGGAAAAGACTCTGATGCTGGGAGGGATTGGGGGCAGGAGGAGAAAGGGATGACAGAGGATGAGATGTCTGGATGGCATCACCGAATCGATGGACGTGAGTTTGAGTGAACTCCTGGAGATGGAGATGGACAGGGAGGCCTGGCATGCTGGGATTCATGGGGTTGCAAAGAGTCAGACACGACTGAGCAACTGAACTGAACTGATGGGGTCACAATGAGTTGGACACAACTGAGCGACTGAACATCAACAAAGTTTTACATGACAAAAGGGCATCAGTGTGAAACCAGAACTGCAACTTGCTCACAGATTGATGATGATATCAGTTTGCATCCTGGGAGTATAAGCAGGAACCCCCAAGTACAATCTTTGATGTCTCACCCATGGAGTGGATGTGCAGCCTATGACCTTTTCCCAGTTGGGGCTCCAGATGTGCTGTGTTGTGTGACTTCCCAGTGCTGTTTGGTTCTGGATATTGACCAAAATCCAACTTGGTGATGTATCCTCTGCTGTTTCTATTTCTCTTTTCTTTTAATATTAGTATATTGAAAGTAATCTAAATAATTTTATAATAAATATTTGTATATGAAAAGGTGAAAGTGAAAGTCACTCAGTCATGTCCAACTCTTTGTGATCCCATGGACTATACAGTCTATGAAATTCTCCAGGCCAGAATACTGGAGTGGGTAGCCTTTCCTTCTCCAGGGGATCTTCCCAACCCAGGGATCAAACCCAGGTCTTCTGCATTGCAGGTGGATTCTTTACCAGCTGACCCACAAGGGAAGCCCAAGAATGCTGGAGTGACTAGCCTATCCCTTCTCCAGTGGATCTTCCTGACCCAGGAATCAGATCAAAGTTTCCTGCATTGCAGGCAGATTATTTACCAACTGAGCTATCAGGGAAGCCTATTTGTAAATAACGAGTGGCTTGTTAACAAATCCTTTGAACCTGAGATGAAAGTGAAGTTTCAGCAAAACAAATGGTACAAATGAACTTATTTACAAAACAGAAATCAAGTCATAGATAGATGTAGAAAATAATCTTTTGGTTCTGAGGGGGGAAAACAGGTGGATGGACAAGTTGTGAGGTTGGGATAAATATATACACATTACTATATGTCAAATAGATACTGTAGAGCACAGGGAACTCTAATCAATACTCTGTAATAATCAATATGGGAAAACAATTTAAAAAAGAGTGGATATAAGTATAACTGATTCACTTTGATGTACACCTAAAACTAATACAATATTTTAGTATTTCATTAGCAAAAACTAATCATATGGTCACAACAGAATGCAGAATTTATGGTAGTGAAATAGATAGCTATCTTTAGGTGACAACTCCACACTGAAAATATAGAAGCATAGATTCTTAGTAAAGTGTTACCCATTTCTGTCACAGTATCTTTCACCATGTTTATCAAGTGATGAAATTTTGGGGGGAGTTAACATATTATGGTTAAAATCTTATAATATTCATTATCTGAAATTCATACTTTAGCATTTGATCACCCTGTTTTGTGCACTAATTTTTCATGTGCAGATTTCTTGTCTCCCTGAACAGATTATGTATTACCAAGGACAGATAATATGTAGCACAGAATAGGTGCTAAGTATTATGAAATTCAATTGAATGCTGCTGCACTTCTGTAAACTCTGTAAGAGCTTATCACAATCCTTCACATGACAATTAAGCTCTTTAGCCTTTGCTGTTATTCTTCCCACCATCGAGTTACCTGCCTCTCCCCTCATATTGCCTAAATTAACCTAATCAGCTCTCTCAAAATCATTGAAAAGCTGAAGGATTTTCAAAGTCAGTTTGTTAAAATAAGCAAGACTCTTCATATGCTTAAATTAAAAGCCAGATTATAAATTATGTTAAATTTATGTGGAATAAGAACATATAGACATAGGTAATTCATGGCTGAAAATGAAGCTTTATGTCTAGAAAAATAAATGAACAAGAGAGAATAAGAATAGGGAATGGTTTTATTGATTCATAAGTGCCTATCTTAAAAATATAGTGACATCACTTATGTATGCTCTAGCCACTAATATCTTAAGCCCCCAAAAACCATTATTTCAGCGCCTCAGTCCAGAAAAGTTATTTGTCATCTAATTCTAGACTATGATATGCCTCATTTAGTGCCGGAAATATTAGTTTGTGTCTGTCATACTGACATAATTATTAATATTCCTTTCATTATTAAAATGTACCTCACTTTAAAGAATAAATCAAATGGTCACTCTAGTCAGATCTCTCAAGTCCTCTTCCTGTCCTGGATTATAGGTGGATACACCTGGGTCATACACCTGTGGTGGCTACTGAAGCTTTTCTGAAGCTTTTCAATTTGCCTATTACTCTGCTGCTCTACTAGGTGACCTTTTCTGGAGCTACATTGTCTGCCATTTGAATAAACTGCTTGCTGTCACATGTAATAAGAGACTCTCTCACCCAACTATATGCTCACAGGTGTTTCACAAAGAATTCTGTGTTTTCAGATAGTATGCCTAGAAATTAGGTATGGAATTTTTCTCCTCATTTTCTCAAAATTGTCAGTCCTAATGTTCTCACAGAGCTAACTTATGTCCTCAAAACTTGCTCCAATATTTCCCTCAGAAAGCATAAGGATACACATTGAGATAAGAATCCTTGATTGGCTCTTTTGATATCTCATTGTCTATAAAATTGAAGTGAACATTGGATCTCCATTTGGAAAATTAGATTCCCCAATGTCTTTTTATAACTACTTTATGATGCCCCGATATTTTACAGAAATATGCCTTGCTTTTGAATTAGATTACTTTCAGAATTGAGATCTCCCCAGGTACTTCTCAATATCCTTTGTTCTATTTTGCTGCCTTTGTTCTGTTATTGTTTTGTTTAATTTTGCTATTTTTTTGTAATATGATTTTAAAACTGAAATATTTAAGTCTGAATTTGGGCTGAAGTCCTGAAATGTCAGATACCATATTCCAACAGTGGAAGTGCACCAAGCAGAAGTTACAAACATTTCTGAATACTGGATTCAAGTTCCATTTTTCTGTCTGTAAAAGAGGTTCTGGTGGTGGTGGTTTAGTCGCTAAGTCATGTCCGATTCTTGCAAACCCATGAACTATAGCCCGTCAGGATCTTCTGTCCATGAGATTCTCCAGGCAAGAATACTGGAGTGGGTTACCATTTCCTTCTCCAGGGGGTCTTCCCAACCCAGGAATCAAACCCAGGTCTCCTGCATTGCAGGCAGATTCTTTCCCAACTGAGCTATAAGGGAAGCCCCATAAAAGAGGTTCTATAGTTTGATAAAAGATTGAGGGTTTAGGATATTTTTGAAAAGAGTTATTAATGTTTTCTGAATATCATCTTCTCAAAATATAAGTAAAAGTGATGCTTGCCGCTCATCACAAGTTGAAGGAAAGAGTCTTCAACAGAATCACATTAAGAGTTTGAAATGTGTTCCCTGGATCCTGATGAGTAGTGAATTGATGTTTGCTCATACCACCCAGACAATCGAAAAAACAAGACTTATTGGCTGGTTGCTCTTAATGCACAGCAAAGAGAAATAGTTGTATTTGAAGAATACGTGTACTCCCAGTTTGTTGGGGAAAAGGACACATGAGTGTATTCTACAGAGCATATGTAGTCCACAGAGAAGAAAGAGGCAGCATGTGATTACTTCAAAATTGGCCAAGAGAGGCCATGGGAAAGCAGCCCCCAATAAGGAGATAAATTGCCAGATTCTTATGTTTTGAAGAAGGAACCATAAAGAAAAAGTCAGAGGAGATACATTCACAAGCATCAGGAGGACTGTGAGATATTTCCATTTATGAGATTGTCTCTGAAAAAGGTAATAAAGTATACCATTGGAAAAAAGAATTAAACACCTATGGGGAAATATCTGTTCCTTCTCATGGCAGTACAGTAAATTTACTCCTTTCCTGATCTTTTTTCTCCTTTCATTCTACCTTTCTCTTACCATGAAGAACTCAAAAAGTTAACAAGATAGAGAAGGAGGAGGAAAAAAATGCAAGGTAGGAAAAAAGATGTATCTTTTCTATTCAAGCTAGAGAGTCTGGCAGCAGGTCTGAGCTGGGTAAAGAATGACACTTTGAATTAAGTTAATAGTTTTATTATTACATTGCTGAAGATATATTAATTACTAAAATGTGACTCTTATTACTTAAAAGTAACTGGAGAAGTTATGAAAATTCCCTTAATTTTTGTCCAGGGGCAAGAAAAGAGCTCATCTGAGAGAATAAATTTGAAGAGGTCACAGAAAATAAAAACAAAGTTACTTTCTGATTATATCCTACAAGTTGTGGTTAACATATGCATCAGTTACATGGTAATTATCTCTAAGTTAACTATTTTGTATATTACTCATTTTTGAATGATGATAAATCTATCTAGATCTAAAAACTGTAACAGTGTACTTGTCAACCTTTGTCCTTGTTCTCTATCAATTTGTCAATTGGAAAATAACTTATCAAATCTTTTGCAGGAAGTATTAGAAAGTAGTAGACAAAAGTGACTTTGAAATAGGGAACACTAGTATTTGTACCTGGCTCCACAACTTGCTATGTGACTTTGGAGAGTTATTTCTATTTCTTCATCTGTAAAACTAGGGTGCTATTACTTAACTTATAGGATTATGAGGATGAAGTGACAAGACACATACAGCAGGATGCATGAGATTCATATAGCATTGCATTAATGAATAAGATGATATGTTTAATTCATATCCCAGTTCTAAGTGTCTAATGGGTTCTATTAAGTTTATACTGAACCAAGAGAAGATCTGTTTTTCTCCCAACCTCATACTCTAAGATTCTTATATGAATAAGCACACACTGTTAAAAGATGCCATACTTTGTCCATCCATGCTTTGTGAGTTATAGCAATGTTTTCTTCAGTAACAAACAAACTCTAAAATTGTAGTGGCTTTTATTTATTTATTTCTTGTTGAAACAATTGCTCAATGAATATTCAGTGAATAAACTTTAAGATTTAGAAACTCAGTTTACTCTCATATGATGGCACTGTCATCCCATAGGGCCTTACAATCCTTCACTTTCTGCTAGAAGATAAAGAAATCAGAGTGAAAATAAATGTCTATTTCTTAACCACTTTTGTCTGGAAGGGACACATATCACTTTCATTCACCTTCTTTTGGCAAGGAACAAGGCTGTATTTATACATGAGTAGGGCAAATAATATAATTTTGGATGGACGGCTGCTTTTCAAATTCAACATTACACTATGGCAAGAAGGTGGGTTTTTCAAGATAGCTAGTTGTCAGTCATGATTCAAGAAAATCAGAGGTACCAAGAGAATATTTAATGAAAAGATGGTCACAGTAAAAGGACAGAAATGGCAAGGGCCTAACAGAAGAAGAGATTAGGAAGAGGTGGCAAGAATACACAGGAGAACTATATAAAAAAGGTCTTAGTGACTCAGATAACCACGATGTTGTCGTCACTCACTCACCTGGAGCAGAAATCCTGGCATGTGAAGTCAAGTGGGCTTTGGGAAGCATTATTATGAACAAAGATACTGGAGGTGATAGAATTCCAGCTGAGCTACTTGAAATCTTAAAAGATGATGCTGTTAAAGTGCTATACTAAATATGTATGGCAAAACCAATACAGTATTGTAAAGTAAAATAAAGTAAAAATAAAAAAAATAAAAAACTAAATAAATATGTCAGCAAATTTGGAAAACTCAGCAATGGCCACAGGACTGTAAAAGGTAAGTTTTCTTTCCAATCCCAAAGAAAATGTCTGACTCTTTGCAACCCCATGGACTATAGCCCACCAGGCTCCTCTGTCCGTGGAATTCTCTAAGCTAGAATACTGGAATGGATTGCCATTCCCTTCTCCAGGGATCTTCCTAACCCAGGGATCAAACCTGGGTCTCCTGCATTGCAGGCAGATTCTTTACCATCTGAGCAATAAAGAATCTTCCAATTCCAAATAAGGGCAATGTCAAATAATGTTCAACTACCATACAGTTGCATTAATTTCATATGCTAGCATGGCAATGCTCAAAATCCTTCAAGTTAGGTTTTAACAGTATGTGAACCAAGGACTTCCAGATGTACCAGCTGGATTTAGAAACGGCTGAAGAACCAGAGATCAAATTGTCACTGAGGAGTGTTTTCATTGCTCGACTGAGGAGAAGCAATTAGTGAATGACAACTGCTGTTGAGGATTGAATCCATTTTCCTCAGTGTTTAGACTGAAGTGACTGGCCAACTTAGTTAAATGGCCACAGTGATGAGTATAAAGACACAGCCTTAAAATTTCATTCCTGAAACAGAATTGGATAATTCAGAATATCTAAACCAGGAAAAAAATAAGAGAAGGCAACATTGAAAAAAGCCAAACCTTAGAAAGACATTAATAATTAAACATTTCCAGGGACTCAAAGTTTAGACTGTGTTACTAGAGATAATACGATGGAAATATTCAATATAAAGTATTGCTATTATAATGAAATTAGTTGAGCTCATCTCAGGTGTGCATCCTATGAAAGCATCCATCTCTGTCTCAACCATTCTACATAAAACTACATAACCTATACTAGAAATCTTGTGAATTGCAGCCACAGTGAATACTGTATCAGGGCTGGCTACCACCATGTAAGAACTGATTGCTATATTTTCAAAAAAAAAAAATTTAAGCTGGTAATTAAATTGGTAGCTTTAAATTAGCTGGGTTGGGTGTTTCTACCATAGAAATCTGCAAGTGCTACAAGTCAGGGCTTTGGGGGACAGCAATGTTTAAAGATTTGCTAGCACACAGTACTGGCCATAACCCAGATGAGCTTATTAAAAGCAAACCCTCACATGGCTAACAGCTGTAAAGTCGATTCATTGTAGAAGAGAGGTAAATGGCAGTGGTAAGAAGAAAGATGATTCAAAAGAACATGACTTCTGTATATCTCACCATCTCTCCCCTCCCATATTTACAGCAAACTGCCCCAGTTCAGCAGAGAGTGCTTAAGTTGATTTTCATTGAATCTTATTACACTGTTTTGAAACTTTTCTCCCTCAAATCTCTGTTACCAGATGTTCTATCCGACAAAATGACCCTGTTACTCTGAAAATGTTCCTGGTCTATTTTCTTGGGTAGAAAAATTTACGATTGTTATGATTACTATCGACTTTTATAGTATTATATGTCCAACGTTTATTGTTGAGCAAGATAAAATATATTCTTAATTTTCTCATTAAACAGTTATGTAACATGTTTATACTTGTAAAGTGTCCCCAAGCCACTATTTTGATTATATTTTATAACAATTTGGAGGAAGAAATGGCATTATCTTGCTATTTCAGAGGATCAGTCTCCAGAAATTCCAGTTTTCTCCAACTTATGCTCTAATCTTGAAGCTTACAGAGGGTCAAAGGATCTATAAATTGGCCAGATTTTTCTAATTTTTAAAAAATTTTATAGTGGAGTATGTATGATTAACAGTGTTGTGTTAGTTTCAGGTATACAGCAAAGTGATTCAGTTATATATACATATATATATTCTTTAAAATTAAAAGATACTTGCTCTTTGGAAGAAATGCTATGACAAGCCTATAGTGTCTTAGAAAGCAGAGACATCACTTTTCTGACAAAGTTCTATATAGTCAAAGCTATGATTTTTCTAGTAGTCATGTACAGATATGAGAGCTGGACCATAAAGAAGGCTAAGCACCAAATAATTGATGCTTTCGAATTGTGGTGCTGGAGAAGACTCTTGAGAATCCCATGAACTGAAAGAAGATCAAACCAGTTAATCCTAAAGGAAATCAACCCTGAATATTCATTATAAGCCCTGCTGCTGAAGCTGAAACTCCAATACTTCTGCCTCCTGAGGCAAAGAGTTGACTCTTTGGAAAAGACCAGGATGCTGGGAAAGATTGAAAGCAAAAGGAGAAGGGGGCGGCAGAGAATTTGATGGTTAGATAGCATCACTGACTCAATCGACATGAATTTGAGCAAACTCTGGGAGATAGTAAAGGATAGGGAAGCCTGGTGTTCTGCAGCCCATGGGGTTGCAGAGTCGGACACAACTTTGTGACAGAACAACAATTACATTCTTTTTCAAATTATTTTCCCATTTAGTATATTACAGTGTCGAGCAGAATTCCCTGATGGCATACAATAGCTCTTTTTTCATTATATATTTTAAATATAGCAGCGTGTACATATCAGTCCTAAACTCCTAATCAATTCCTCCCCCCCATCCTTCCCCCTGGTAGCCATAATAAGTTCATTCTCTAAGTCTGTGAATCTATTTCTGTTTTGAGAATAATTCCTTTGCACCATTGTTTTTTAGATATGTTATATCATATGATATTTATCTTTCTCTGTCTGACTTACTTCACTTAATATCATAATCTCCAGTTTCATCCATGTTTCTGCAAATGGCATTATTTCATTCTTTTTAATGGTTAATACGGGCTTTGCTGGTAGCTCACTGGGTGAAGAAACTGCGTGCAGTGCAGGAGACCAGGTTTAAATCCCTGGGTCAGGAAGATCCCATGGAGAAGGAAATGGCAACTCACGCCAGTATTTTTGCCTGGAAAATGCTATGGACAGAGGAGCCTTGCGTGCTACAGTCCATGGGATCGCAAGAGTTGGACACGACTTAGCGACTAAACTACTGATGGCTAATATTCTATTGTATGAATGTACCACATCTTTATTCATTCATCTGTCAGTGGACATTTAGGCTGCTTCCATGTCTTGGCAAGTGTACATAGTGCAGCAAGGAATATTGGGGTGCACACATCTTTTCAAACTATGCTTTTTTTTTCCTCTGGGTATATATCCAGGAATTGGATTGCTGGATATGTGTCCATTCTATTTTTAGTTTTTAAAGGACTATTCATACTGTTTTCCATAGAGGCAGTACCAAGTTACATTCCCAACAGTGTAGGAGGGTTAAATTGGACTTTGTAGACTATTAGTGTTCCTTTTATACTTCCTGTGTATCTCTCTGATGCAAGCTCCTATAAAGCAAGTTTTTATCCTCATTCTTACAAGCATGCACACATACACACACTGTCACACACAGAGACTTTTAGAGTATTGAGGCTTATTATTAGCCACACCAGCAGCACTTTCAATGTACTAATAACCTACTATGTCTTGAGGCACTCTTCAAGGTAATATCATAAGGTACTTGTGATATTATAAAAAAAAAATTATATCCATTTTTCAGAAGAAGAAACTGAGGCCCACAAAAGGTAAATAATTTACCAAAGTAAGTGGCAAAGCATAATGAGAAAATAATAAAGAAACTAAAGCTTAATTCTCTGAAATTAACTTTTATGGTTAACATAAAATGTAGCTGTCCATGGAGCTGAATATACATGATCTCATTTAATACTCATATAGTCCATGAGACTATTACTATGCTTTTTTGAAAGTGGTGGAAAAAAGATCCAAGAAATTAAGCCATTTACTTAAGGTTACACAATTAGTAAGTAGCAGAGCTGGAATTAAGATTGCAGGGAGAAATATCAACAACCTCAGATATGCAGAAGACACCACCCTTATGGCACAAAGTGAAGAAGAACTAAAGAGCCTCTTGATGAAAGTGAAAGAGGAGAGTGAAAAAGTTGGCTTAAAGCTCAACATTCAGAAAACTAAGATCATGGCATCTGGTCCCATCACTTCATGGAAAATAGACGGGGAAACAGTGGAAACAGTGGCTGATTTTATTTTGGGGGGCTCCAAAACCACTGCAGATGGTGATTGCAGCCATGAAATTAAAAGATGCTTGCTCCTTGGAAGGAAAGTTAGGGCCAATCTAAACAGTATATTAAAAAGCAGAGACGTTATTTTGTCCACAAAGGTCAGTCTAGTCAAGACTATTGTTTTTCCGGTAGTCATGTATGGATGTGAGAGTTGGACTATAAAGAGAGCTGAGCGCTGAAGAATTGATGCTTTTGAATTGTGGTGTTGGAGAAGACTCTTGAGAGTCCCTTAGACTGCAACGAGATCCAACCAGTCCATCCTAAAAGAGATCGGTCCTGGGTCTTCATTGGAAGGACTGATGTTGAACCTGAAACTCCAATACTTTGGCCACCTGATGCGAAGAGCTGACTCATTTGAAAAGACCCTGATGTTAGGAAAGATTGAAGGCAGGAAGAGAAGGGAATGATAGAGGATGAGATGGTTAGATGGCATCACCGACTCAATGGACATGAGTTTGTGTAAACACTGGGAGTTGGTGATGGACAGGGAGGCCTGGCTTCCTGTGGTTCATGGGGTCACAAAGAGTCAGACATGACTGAGCAAATGAACTGAACTGAACTGAGAGCTAGTTTGCAAACCAAGATCATCAGATTTTCAAACTGGTGTCCTTCCCACTTTAACTCATAGAGACAAGGTAAACAACCAGCATTTTACCAGTGTCATTCCTCTCTACTACCCAGCCTGTTTAATGACTCTATTTCTTTTCCTCTCCCCTTTTTTGCTTCACTCTTCCTTGCTGTGCTCCACCATTAGGTATTACTTTGCTTTATTGCCATTAGCAGCATTTATTTACTGGTCACATATGGTACTTGGCTCCTCTGAATATTACATATTAATGAACAAATTGAAAAATGGGCTACATATGTTTCAGGGACTCAGAGGAATAGTGAGAGAACGTTATTAGAATTGGCACTCTGGAGAAAGAAATTCAGCCATTGTTTAGACAACAATAAGAAATGAATGTAGTATCATCCTAATGAATAAGTTCAATATTAAAATACTGCACAGAGGAGATAGCTCTAACATACTTATGTCACGTTCAAAAATCTAGTAATCAACAAAAATGTACTGAATACCTACTATGGTCCTAAGTACACAGTTTATTATAAATAATTATAAAAATCTTCATGCATTCTGTTGAAATTTATTAGGCTTCTACTATGCACCAAGCAAAGTTTCAGGTACTAGGAATATAAAAATGAACATGTCTGCCACAGAAGCTTATATTCTGGTGAGGGCAAAGCAAAGAACAAATCAAGTAAATATAAATTAAAATTATTGAAAATTACAGTAAGTACTGTGAAATAAACAAACAGGCATCCCATATAAAGAACTGGAAATATAACTGCCTTATGACCCAGCAATCCCACTGCTGGGCATACACACCGAGGAAACCAGAATTGAGAAAGACACGTGTACCCCAATGTTCATCGCCACACTGTTTATAATAGCCAGGACATGGAAGCAACCTAGATGTCCATCAACAGACAAATGGATAAGAAAGCTGTGGTACATATACACAATGGAGTATTACTCAGCCATTAAAAAGAATACATTTGAGTCAGTTCTAATGAGGTGGATGAAACTGGAGCCTATTATACAGAGTGAAGTAAGCCAGAAAATAGAATACAAATACAGTATACTAATGCATATATATTGAATTTGAAAGATGGTAATGATAACCCTGTATGTGAGACAGCAAAAGAGACACAGATGTATAGAACAGTCTTTTGGACCTTGTGGGAGAGGGAGAGGGTGGGAAGATTTGGGGGAATGGTACTGAAACATGTATAATAACATATAAGAAACGAATTGCCACTCCAGGTTCTATACAGGATGCTTGGGGCTGGTGCACTGGGATGACCTGGAGGGATGGTACAGGGAGGCAGGTGAGAGGGAGTTTCAGGATGGGGAACACGTATACGCCTATGGCAGATTCATGTTGATGTGCAGCAGAACCAATACCATGTTGTAAAGTAATTAGCCTCCAATTAAAATAAATAAATTTAAATTAGAAAAATTAAAAAAAAAGAATGGTAGGAAGGAATGGGACTCACTCTATTTAGAGAGTTAATGAAGAACTCTCTAAGGCCTATTAAAGCACATATTTTATACTTAAGTGGCTTACATATTAATTGTCTATAGAGCATACAATAGGAGCAAGAATGATATTTCCTTCAGAAGCTTAATGTAATGAAACCTGGAAATTATGTACAACAGACCACAAAAACAACTACATTTATCAAGAAGTAATAAACAGTATGTGTGTCCATGCTAAGTTGCTTCAGTCATGTCAGACTTTGTAGCCGCATGAACTGTAGCCCACCAGGCTCCTCTGTCTGTGGAATTCTCCAGGCAATACTGGAATGGATTGCTATTCCCTTCTCGAGGGGATCTTCTCAACCCAGGGATCAAACCTGCATCTCTTATGTCTCCTGCATTGGCAGGTGGCTTCTTTACCACTAGTGCCACCTGGGAAGCCCATGAAACAGTAATAACATTTAATAAGAACATATATGAAATCCATGGATGTATGTGCATTTACACTACACACATATATTACTTTTTGAATAGAGAATACCTAAGTCAACTTGATCATTAATTAAGCCATGATGTCATACACTTTGGAAACATCACAATATCATAGATTTTGGGAAAACAATAATGCAATTATAATACAGTAGGCTTTTTTGTAGTGCTCATATGGAAACTGTGATTTTCAATTAATTTCAACAAAGTCCAGGTTAATTTTTTTTTCTATATTACCCAGGAGATGCTCTTCAGATATAAGAAAATAGAAAAATGAGTCTTATAAAATCCAACCAAATTTCAATTGATGTCTTAAGTACTAGAAGTTTATCTCTATAACTTTTTACCAAAAATATTGGAAAAGACAGAAATTATTCCTATCTCTAAAAACAAAATTTTCTCAAATTTTGAGATGGTCATTTTCCAACTGTTTAATTTTTAGAAGTGAAAATTGAACTATGAATTGCTCAAAGTACTCTTTTTTTCCTAATGAAATGTAGCTATAGGATTTATTATTAGAAATATCTTATTGTAATTGGGTCAGGAAATAGTTTAAGTTAACCAAGAAACAGTATTAGGAAGGCTTTTGCCACTCTCCATCTTTCACCCATTTTGGTTGTTTCTTAAAGATGTTTCAGTGAGAAAACTATGAAGCAGTGACTTCTTGGGTTGGGAGGCTAAGCCTGTCTTTAATGTTTCAAGGTTACTGTGCATATGGGCTAAATCACTTCAGTCACACCTGACGCTTTGCAATCCTATGGACTGTAGCCCACCAGGCTCCTCTATCCATGGGATTCTCCAGACAATACTGGAATGGTTTGTTGTGCCCTCCTCAAGGGTATCTTACCCACCCAAGAATCAAATTCAGGTCTCTTAAAGTCTCTTGCACTTGCAGGTGAGGTGGCTCAGAGGTTAAAGCATCTGCCTGCAATGCGGAGACCTGGGTTTGATCCCTGGGTTGGGAAGATCCCCTGGAGAAGGAAATGGCACCCTACTCCAGTACTCTTGCCTGGAGAATCCCATGGACAGAGAAGCCTGGTAGGCTACAGTCCATGTGGTCGCAAAGAGTCAGATATGATTGAGCGACTTCCTCACTCACTCACTCTTTACTTCTAGCACCACGTGGGAAGCCCAAGACTACTGTAACATACATATAAAAGTCGGAATGGAGTGATAATTGAACAACTAATAAGAACCATTATAATGGCTAACAAACACATGAAAAGATGCTCAACATCACTCATTATCAGAGAAATGCAAATCAAAACCACAATGAGGTACCATTTCATGCCAGTCAGAATGGCTGTGATCCAAAAGTCTACAAGCAATAAATGCTTGAGAGGGTGTGGAAAAAAGGGAACCCTCTTACACTGTTGGTGGGAATGCAAACTATCACAGCCATTATGGAGAACAGTGTGGAGATTCCTTAGAAAACTGGAAATAGAACTGTGTTATTACTCACAATCCCACTGCTGGGAATACACACCAAGGAAACCAGAATTGAAAGAGACACGTGTACCCCAATGTTCATCACAGCAGTGTTTATAATAGCCAGGATGTGGAAGCAACCTAGATGTCCATCAGCAGATGACTGGATAAGAAAGCTGTGGTACATATACACAATGGAGTATTCAGTTCAGTTCAGTCGCTCAGTCCTGTCCGACTCTTTGCGGCCCCATGAATCGCAGCACGCCAGGCCTCCCTGTCCATCACCATCTCCGAGTTCATTCAGACTCACATCCATCGAGTCCGTGATGCCATCCAGGCATCTCATCCTGGGTCGTCCCCTTCTCTCCCTGTCCCCAATCTCTCCCAGCATCAGAGTCTTTTCCAAAGAGTCAACACTTTGGATGAGGTGTCCAAAGTACTGGAGCTTCACCTTTAGCATCATTCCTTCAGAATGGACTGATTGGATTTCCTTGCAGTCCAAAGGACCCTCAAGAGTCTTCTCCAACACCACAGTTAAAAAGCATCAATTCTTCAGAGCTCAGCCTTCTTCACAGTCCAAATCTCACATCCATACATGACCACTCGAAAAACCATACCCTTGACTAGACGGACATTAGTCGGCAAAGTAATGTCTCTGCTTTTGAATATACTATCTAGGTTGGTCATAACTTTTCTTACAAGGAGAAAGTGTCTTTTAATTTCATGGCTGCAGTCACCATCTGCAGTGATTTTGGAGCCCCCAAAAAATAAAGTCTGACACTGTTTCTACTGTTTCTCCATCTATTTCACATGAAGTGATGGGACCAGATGCCATGATCTTCGTTTTCTGAATGTTGAGCTTTAAGCCAACTTTTTCTCTCTCCTCTTTCAGTTTCATCAAGAGGCTTTTTAGCTCCTCTTCACTTTCTGCCATAAGGGTGGTGTCATCTGCATATCTGAGGTTATTGATATTTCTCCCGGCAATCTTGATTCCAGCTTGTGTTTCTTCCAGTCCAGCGTTTCTCATAATGTACTCTGCATAGAAGTTAAATAAACAAGGTGACAATATACAGCCTTGATGTACTCCTTTTCCTATTTGGAACCAGTCTGTTGTTCCATGTCCAGATCTAACTTTGGCTTCCTGATCTGCATACAGATTACTCAAGAGGCAGGTTAGGTGGTCTGGTATTCCCAACTCTTGAAGAATTTTCCACAGTTTATTGTATCCACATAGTCAAAGGCTATGACATAGTCAAGAAAGCAGAAATAGATGTTTTTCTGGAACTCTCTTGCTTTTTCCATGATCCAGCAGATGTTGCCAATTTGATCTCTGGTTCTTCTGCCTTTATTAAAACCAACTTGAACATCAGGGAGTTCATGGTTCACATTTTGCTGAAGTCTGGCTTGGAGAATTTTGAGCATTATATTCCTAGCATGTGAGATGAGTGCAATTGTGCGGTAGTTTGAACATTCTTTGGCATTGCCTTTCTTTGGAATTGGAATGAAAACTGACCTTTTCCAATCCTGTGGCCACTGCTGAGTTTTCCAAACTTGCTGGCATATTGAGTGCAGCACTTTCACAGCATCATCTTTCAGGATTTGAAACAGCTCAACTGGAATTCCATCACCTCTGCTAGCTTTGGTCGTAGTGATGCTTTCTAAGGCCCACTTGACTTCACATTCCAAGATGTCTGGCTCTAGATTAGTGATCACATCATCATGATTATCTGGGTCGTGAAGATCTTTTTTGTACAGTTCTTCTGTGTATTCTTGCCACCTCTTCTTCATATCTTCTGCTTCTGTTAGGTCCAGACCATTTCTGTCCTTTATCGAGCCCATCTTTGCATGAAATGTTCCCTTGGTATCTCTAATTTTCTTCAAGAGATCTCTAGTCTTTCTCTTTCTGTTGTTTTCCTCTATTCCTTTGCATTGATTGCTGAAGAAGGCTTTCTTATCTCTTCTTGCTATTCTTTGGAACTCTGCATTCAGATGCTTATATCTCTCCTTTTCTCCTTTGCTTTTTGCCTCTCTTCTTTTCACAGCTATTTGTAAGGCCTCCCCAGACAGCCATTTTGCTTTTTTGCATTTCTTTTCCATGGGGATGGTCTTGATCCCTGTCTCCTGTACAATGTCACGAACCTCATTCCATAGTTCAGGCACTCTATCTATCAGATCTAGACCCTTAAATCTATTTCTCACTTCCACTGTATAATCATAAGGGATTTGATTTAGGTCATACCTGAATAGTCTAGCCGTTTTCCCTACTTTCTTCAATTTAAGTCTGAATTTGGCAATAAGGTGTTCATGATCTGAGCCACAGTCAGCTCCCGGTCTTGTATTTGTTGACTGTATAGAGTTTCTCCATCTTTGGCTGCAAAGAATATAATCAATCTGATTTCGGTGTTGACCATTTGGAGATGTCCACGTGTAGAGTCTTCTCTTGTGTTGTTGGAAGAGGGTGTTTGCTATGACCAGTGCATTTTCTTGGCAAAACTCTATTAGTCTTTACCCTGCTTCATTCCGCATTCCAAGGCCAAATTTGCCTGTTACTCCAGGTGTTTCTTGACTTCCTACTTTTGCATTCCAGTCACTTATAATGAAGAGAACATCTTTTTTGTGTGTTAGTTCTAAAAGATCTTGTAGGTCTTCAAAGAACCGTTCAACTTCAGTTTCTTCAGCATTACTGGTTGGGACATAGACTTGGATAACTCTGATATTGAATGGTTTGCCTTGGAGATGAACAGAGATCATTCTGCCATTTTTGAAATTGCATCCAAGTACTGCATTTTGGACTCTTTTGTTGACCATGATGGCTACTCCATTTCTTCTGAGGGATTCCTGCCCGCAGTAGTAGATGTAATGGTCATGTGAGTTAAATTCACCCATTCCAGTCCATTTTAGTTCACTGATTCCCAGAATGTCAATGTTCACCCTTGCCATCTCTTGTTGGACCACTTCCAATTTGCCTTGATTCATAGACCTATGCAGCCATTAAAAAGAATATATTTGAATCAGTTTTAATAAGGTGGATGAAACTGGGGCCTATTATACAGAGTGAAGTAAGCCAGAAAGAAAAACACCAATACAGTATACTAACGCATATATATGGAATTTAGAAAGATGGTAATGATAACCCTGTATGCAAGACAACAAAAGAGACACGGATGTATAGAACAGACTTTTGGACTCTGTGGGAGAGGGCGAGGGTGGGATGATTTGGGAGAATGTCACTGAAACATGTATAATATCATATATGAAACGAATCGCCAGTCCAGGTTCAATGCATGATACTGGATGCTTGGGGCTGGTGCACTGAGATGACCCAGGGTGATGGTACAGGGTGGGACGAGAGAAGGGGGTTCAGGATGGGAAACACGTGTATACCTGTGGCGGATTCATGTAGATGTATCACAAAACAAATACAATAAAGTATTTAACCTCCAATTAAAATAAATAAATTTATATTAAAATAAATATAGGGAAAGTCAAAAAAATAAATTAATAAAGTAAAATATACAATTAAAAATATTGACCCACAATAAAGTAAAGAGACACAGAAAGTGTGTATGTTGATTCCAGACAGTAACAAAACAATGCCATAAACAACTCCACAAAAATAATAATAAATCTGCCATATAAAATAAATAAATAAATACCCACTAGGTATCTTAAGACCATAAATGCAGTCTGAGATCATTTTGTAATATGACAGGAAAGTTAAGATATCTTTGGACATTTCTCACCCAAGGAATTCTCTACTGGTCTGCTGGTTACTAATATATTTTTGTTGTGATGTCATTCACTACTGAATTATTCTACCTGAATTATACTCTTTTGATGATTATGGAACCAAATTGGTGGTTCATAGCCAAGGGTAAATATTCATAAGGAAACGGTACATTTCTTCTATGACCAATGAAGTGACATGATTTATTAAGGCCACTTATCAAGGGTAAAGTGTGGCAAAGATAAATGGAGAAGTAGTTGTCAATGGTCCTCAAAATGTTGGCTAATGACATAGAAGTGAGTAAATTTGCCCCATCTGCTCTCTGGGCAATGAACTCAGTCAGTTTTGTAAGCTCATTAGATCTCCATGCAGCCATTAGGCAATTTCAAAACATCAACTGCTGCATTTAAATATCCCCAGTAAGGGAAAAAAACATAAGGGTGAACATCAAGAATTCCCTGACTTAGCTGAAGTTTTTAATGTTTCCTGGAAATGGTGAGACTCATTAGTCAATATTCTGAAGAGACTACTTAAACCACATGCTTCTTTTCGCTGGCCCTTCAGCTAAAATTGGAAGTGTCTATGATAGGGCATGTCCAGGTATTTTCTGAAGGGTGTCTGAATCAAAACAAGGTAAAGACTATGTGGCCAGACAAGTGTTACTAGTGAAGCAAGCTTTTACTCCTGTTTTTGCATGGATAACATCTGTTTTTGAATGCATGACAAAGTGGACATCTCCTATTTACATGGTCTATGAGCAATGTTTTAACTTAAGGCTGTGTATGACTTAACTATTGAAAGCTGCTTTTGCCGTTGCCTAATGGCTGCGTTGCCTAATGGCTGCATGGAGATCTTCAAGCTTGGTGGTCAACATTTTAAAAAACACTAATATTAAAAGAAAGGCAATGCCAAAGAATGCTCAAACTAGCAAAGGATTGCACTCATCTCATATGCTAGTAAAGTAATGCTCAAAATTCTCCAAACCAGGCTTCAGCAATATGTGAACCGTGAACTTCCAGCTGTTCAAGTTGGTTTTAAAAAAGGCAGAGGAATGAGAGATCAAATTGGCAACATCTGCTGGATCATGGAAAAAGCAAGAGAGTTCCAGAAAAACATCTATTTCTGCTTTATTGACTATGCCAAAGCCTTTGACCGTGTGGATCACAATCAACTGTGGAAAATTCTGAAAGAGATGGGAATACCAGACCACCTGACCTGCCTCTTGAGAAATCTGTATGCAGGTCAGGAAGCAACAGTTATAACTGGACATGGAACAACAGACTGGTTCCAAATAGGAAAAGGAGTACGTCAAGGCTGTATATTGTCACCCTGCTTATTTAACTTCTATGCAGAGTACATCATGAGAAATGCTGGAATGGAAGAAACACAAGCTGGAATCAAGATTGGCAGGAGGAATATCAGTAACCTCAGATATGCATATGACACCACCCTTATGGCAGAAAGTGAAGAGGAGCTAAAAAGCCTCTTGATGAGAGTGAAAGAGGAGAGAGAAAAAGTTGGCTTAAAGCTCAACATTCAGAAAATGATCATGGCATCTGGTCCCATCACTTCATGTGAAATAGATGGAGAAACAGTGGAAACAGTGTCAGACTTTATTTTTTGGGCTCCAAAATCACTGCAGATGGTGATTGCATCCATGAAATTAAAACATGGTTACTCCTTGGAAGGAAAGTTATGACCAACCTAGATAGCATATTCAAAAGCAGAGACATTACTTATTTGCCAACAAAGGACAAGGCTATGGTTTTTCCTGTGGTCATGTATGGATGTGAAAGTTGGACTGTGAAGAAAGCTGAGCACTGAAGAATTGATGCTTTGAACTGTGATGTTGGAGAAGACTCTTGAGAGTCCCTTGAACTGCAAGGAGATCCAGCCAGTCCATTCTAAAGAGATCAGTCCTGGGTGTTCTTTGGAAGGACTGATGCTAAAGCTGAAGCTCCAGTACTTTGGCCACCTCATGTGAAGAGTTGATTCATTGGAAAAGACTCTGATGCTGGGAGGGATTGGGGGCAGGAGGAAAAGGGGACGACAGAGGATGAGATGGCTGGATGGCATCACCAACTGGATGGACATGAGTTTGGGTGAACTCCGGGAGTTGCTGATGGACAAGGGAGGCCTGGCGTGCTGCAATTCATGGGGTCGCAAAGAGTCGGACATGACTGAGCTACTGAAATGAACCGAACTGAACTAAATCATATTAACATTAATAAAAGTTATCTTTATTGAGTACTTACTATATATCTCTCACTGTGCTGAATGTTCTACATATATTATTTCTTGAGTTAATCCGTCAGAAGCTCTTAAACCAGTGCTACTCAAAATGAAGTCTTTGAACCAGTGCCAGTAAATGAACTGTTTGTTATCAGTCCATGATGAGATAAGAACAGAAACTTGAGTTTAGAAACTTTTATAACCACAATGACATTGTCTCAATATTGAAGAAAGTGCTTATCTCACTGAACTGAAGGGTATTGTTAAAGTTAGGTTTTTTGAACTCACATGGAGTTGCATTTGATGCAAGCTGTGTGGTAGTCATGCTCAGTAGGATCATGTGTGATATTTTAAGATCAGTTTATAAAGTATGACCCACATATGTATAAAATATGACATCCATTTCTTTCATCAAAAGGTAATTTTACTATAATTTTTCAGGTTAAAATTTTAGAACTGGCTATCAATGAACATTGAAGATAGTATATACAGGAAAATGATGTAAAAAAAAAGAGAGCGGATATATGTTTTAATGTATGTATCATGTATTAGTTTTTCTATACACTTAAAATTAACACAATATTGTAAATCAACTATACTCCAATAAAAGTTTGTTTTTTAATTTGAAGTAACAGCATCATTTATTTCATTTTGAGTAAAAAGTAAAAATGAATAACTTGAGGTTTCTGAAATTGCTTTAAAATCTCTTTATTCCTTTTAATATGCTTATGTGAGATGTATTTCTCATTTTAAGTGTTATTAAAACAAAGTAGAAAAAGTTATACATATATCATTTCTTGTAAGTAGCATTGTCATCAATCCAGCCTACATTATGTAAATTAATTATCAAGAGGCATACTCATTTGTCCCATTAAAAACTTTACTTGTTGATACATGTGGTGTCTTCCAAAGTGTGCATATAGACATCAAATATGGGTAAGCCCTATTTCATTCATTTGACCATTAATTGTCTATATTTACATTTTCATTGAATAACATAGTTTTATAATTAATTTTTTCTTATTATGTCTGTTATTATTTATTAGCATGTATTTCATGTTTGTTGAATCCAATAAAAATCTAAGTTTGCATTTTGTATTGAATTCATTTTATTTTCTAAAAGTATTAGTCAATAATGAATTAAATTAATTTTTAAAATATCTGATCCTATGTCAAAGAGAGTTTGACTAGTACTGTACTCCACTAAATCCAAAGCATAATAGCAAATTCTCAGTAATAGGAAAAATGATAATGATGGTCATGATGTCATCTCTCATTTAACTAACAGGGAAAATTTAGTCATCATTATCCTCATATTTCAGATAGGAAAACTCAGATTCTAGGAAGTTAAATAACTGGTTCAGTGTGACATTAAATAGTAAGTGATAAAGCCAAAAATATGTCCGATTTTCAAAGCCTATTTTCTCAGTCATTATCACTATATTGCCTTCCCTTTATACACAGTGAGTAATGCCAAACATACAGAAAATTTATAATTATAGAAGTACAGGCCAAAGAACAAAGAACTTTTTTCCTCCTAAACCACTGGAGAGTAAGTTGCCAACATAATGCCCCAGCAACCATGAATATGTCATTGTGCATTTTCTACCATATAAGACATTCTCCCGCATAACCACAATACAGCCATCAAAATCAGAAAATTTGCACTGCTACATCACTACCATCTAGTTTTTAGACCACCAGTTAAGTCTCCACAATTGTCCCAATAATGTTTTTTGTAAAAAATAATCCAATTCACAACCATACACTGCATTTGATGGTCGTAACACTTTAATTTCCTTCACTGGAAGTTCCTCAAACTTTCCTTTGATTTTGACTTTTATAATTTTAAAGATTATAGGCCAGTCATTTTGTAGGTTATACATCATTTTTTTTTTCTGATGTGGTCTCATGAAAAATTCAGGTTATGGATCTTTGACCGGACTATTGCAGAAGTGAAACTGTATTCTTCTCATTGCATCTTATCAGGTGGTACACAATTTCGATCTGTGTCATTACAGATGGTGTTCACATTGACCGTTCAATTAGAGTGGTGCCTATGGGGCTTCTCTGCTGTAAAGTTACTCTTTATTATCTTCTGTAATTAATAATTATTTTGTGGAGAGACACTTGGAATATATGTAAATATCAGGGTCTTCATCATACTTTCAATGCATTTATTTCATCAATATTTATTAGTATAGCTTCATGGTCTCTTAGTTTATTCAATGAATTATAACCCATTATTATCATTATTTATTCTTACACTGTAATTGTTCCTAATTTAACCAGTGAGAATGCTACTGAATCCACTTCCAGTATTCTTTTGACATGTCCTCATTAATCCCCATCATTATCTGATAATTTTTTTTTTTTTTTTTTGCTTTCTGATGAACAAACTGTTCCAGCTTTATCTTATACTTTCTTTGCCCCAGTCCTGGAATCAGCCATTTCCCCCAAAAGTTCTGACTCCTTTTAAGGAAGAATTTTATTTAGAAGAAATGATGTTCTGGGCAATGGTTGTACTCATTACAGCCCAGACTGTTGTCACTGCTCCCAGACCCTTCAGTGGACAGAGCATAAACACATGTGTGCACACATGCACATACACACACACACACATACACACACACATACATATGTAAGCATCAAAACACACAAACACATATCTGCATTTCATATCTATCTGTGTATATTACAACCATGAATTTACACTAAGAACTCTAATTCCAATTACATTACACAGTGTTCATCCTAACTTTCTCCCTTTCTATATTTGTAATTCCTTTTTCCAAGATGAAAAACTTGATTCCCTTTATGCTTAATATAATAAATTATTTGCTCAGTATCCCTATATGTGACCAATTCCAATTACCATTACTACACCTTTCCATATTCAGTTGTTCTCACCCTAGAAGAATTCCAGTATCACCCCATTTGAACTCTTTGCTGGGCTGCCATTGCTATTCCATATATGGACAATTTCCTCATTCCAGCCATGCTTTGACACTATGTGCTAAGCCAACAGCCATGTGTGGACTTCAATTTTACTCCCATCAGCCTATGCTATCCCACTTTGTTGTCCCTCTGAATGGATACTCTTCTCAGCCCAACATACCAAAATGCCCCACATAAACACATTTCCATTTCATTAGAATCATTAATATAAAAGTTAAGACTTCTATGTAGATCACCAAAAAGTCTGTCAACAACAGCAATGTGCTGAATGGTTTATTGCTTATCTCTAAATCTGTCCTTGGAAAATGGAGCAATAAAGTGGTTGAGTTATTAAAAAAAAAAAAAAGAAAAAGAAGAAGAAGCACATTACATGTGTTAGAATGCATTCTTCTCTTCACTCCAAGGTGCTGAAATGGCTTTAATAAGAAATAAGTTCTTTTCCTATGACTTCAAATCCATTGGTGATAATCACTGCAGAGTGATGCGTATTGATACACCAGGTCTAGAAACAATTTGATCTTCATTGTCTCCAGCAAGGAGAAATAGCCAGCTGCTAGCTTACAGTGAATGGTGTCAGATTCGTGATCTCCGAAGAGGAGAATTTTGCTTTGGGACCAAAGACACAGCTTCAGTCACCCAGAGCTTCATGAGGCAAAAGTTTATTAAAGTGGAAAGGGATAGAGAAAATTTTTGACATAGACATCAGAATGGAGCAGAAAGTTCCCCAGTCACTAGTTTGGGTGGGGCTTTATATACTTTATCAATTGGTTATTAACAATAGATTAAAAGAATATCTCAAGATTTTACAGGTCTTACCAGACCAATATGTCTTTTTTTTTCCTATATGTCTTAAGATAACCAGATTAGTCATAAGGTTCCTGTTAAAAGGGAGAAATGTGTCCTCGAGCAAGATACATTGATGTTATATAATCATTAGTACAGAGTTTAAGGAAAAACATATCCTTGATCAAGATGAGTTGTTTTGTTGTGTAATCATTAGCTCTGGGCTTAAAAAATAATGTCTTATGTGATTAAGATGAAGGAAGGTAGAAAAAAAAAATTGTCCTTTTCTCCTCCTCAAGGACCCTGGACCCCTTTCTCCTCCTCAAGGGATTGAACTCCTTATCAACCTATCTAAGAATTAACTCTCTCACACCTATAGGGCGTAGATACAGTGCATCATCAGCTGCATCAACAATAGGATATATTTCAAACATATTTATCTTTACTCTGACCCACAAAATCTAATGTTTTATAGAATTTTCCACCATTTGTTTCTTCTGCCTCAGATTCTTTCATAACTGTCCTGCCTATCTCCCAAACACAGGTTCTCCTTCCAATCTCAAACTCTTCATGCCGGTAGGTATAAACTATGAACACAAGAACATCCAGTTCTGGAGTGAGCCACCATTGTGTACTGAGGTTGTAGAATCTGGATCCAGATTTGGTTCTACCACTTATTAGCTGTCTGACCTGAAAACCATGACCTCTCTGTCTTCTTATAAAGGGGTGAAAGAAAAGGAAGACATATGACTCTCTAATGTTTACTTCAGCTTTCCAGTTTTAAGACTTTTGAAAGCACAATATAGTCATCAGGATGAAGAAGAAAGACCACTTGTCAGAAATCACCTTTTTAAGATCTAATCTTCTGATCATGTCCTTTGACCCTTAATATATTCATTTCCCTTACTGTTCATATCCAATTCACTAAGACTGTCTAAGACTTTGCGGTTTTACTACCTAACTATCTTTCAAAGATGTGCACCAACTTTCTTCTGGCCTGGTCCAAACAACCCTTGTTTTTTGCCTAAACAAATACATCTACTTCCTCATTATTGCACATTAATCTACCTTCATCCCATACCTTCAATACTACAGTCAGGGTTATCTTTTTTTTTTTTTTTTTATTCAATTGTAACCATGTTGTCCCAACCCATTTGTGTTTATAATTCTCCATTTGTTTTACATTTTCATTAGGATACAAACTAATTCACCGATGTAGCTTGTTTATTAACCCTTGATGGGCCAGCCTGGAACTACTTCTTCATTCTAAGACCTCTTATTATACTTATTGTACTATCTCTTATTATAGGATCATCTTATCTCCATTAGTGCATCCAGTGTTCCCTTGTAACACTCTATACTCTAGCCACACTGATATTATTTGAGTTTTTCATGTTCACCAATCTTCCTCCCACCTTAATATCTTTGCACACATTATTGTGTTCATGGACCATCTGTCCCTTCCCGCAAATTCAATTAATGTTGACTCAAACTATGAATTCATCTTAAACATCATTTGCTCAAGGAAGCCTCCCCTAACCAGTTAAATAATTCAAATTTCCATATTATAGGAACTCATTGAATTTATGCCTCTCCTTCATAACACTTTTCTCATTTGTAATTTCAGATCTATTTCTTAGGGCATTTGATAAGTGTATGTCTTCCACACTACTCAAAAAGAATAGGTCACTACTGCCTTCCCACACATAAACATAGTGTGTGGCACATAATGAGTTCTTGAGTCAAGTGGCCTGGATCATAGTTCTAGGTGTCTATTTTGCTATGTGATCTTTGATATTTCAAGGAGTATAATCTCTTTATTATTCAATCTTCTTATCTTTAAAAGCAATAATCTCTATATCAGAGAGTTGTTTCTATTGGCCAAGTAAGATATAATCATTGAGAAGATGCAAAGATTTATGTTTTAAAATTTCAATATATAGCTCAGATCTGTGAAGTGAATGAATAAAACTCACAAAACTAGTACACTGTTTATGTTATTGTTACAGTACCACCAAAGAAGTGGAGAAGGTAGACATACTTACTGGAGACAATGAAGGTCAATGAAGATCAACTTGTTTCTAGACCTGGTTTATCAATGTGCACTGCTCTGTGTCACCAATGGATTTGAAGCCAATAAGAAAAAAGCTTATTTCTTGTCAAAACCATTCAGCACTTTGAGCTGCAGAGAAGAATGCATTCTGACATATGTACTGTGCCTATCTTTGGTTGAATACCCTGTTTCCTAAAAGTTTGTGGCTGCATTTTCCAATGGAAAGGAATGAGCCTCTGTCAATGATCTTAAAATCCTTTTCTTATGTATTACACGTTTCTACCCACATCCTTCTTTCTTCTTGTGCCTATGAAATAATTGTCACATTTTAGTAGGACCTTTCAGTGTTGATGAATTGGTCTTGAGAATTGATAACCTCAGAGATGGTTGCAACAAGAGATGCCCTTTGATTGGCTCCTACTGTCATAAAAGAAAGTAAGAGGCACCTGGACCATATTGTTAGAGAGCTAGAGTGAGAGGAAGAGAGAAGAGACTTTAAGTTTAAAACTTTCCATGTGTGTGTTTTTTTTTTTTTTATCAGAGATTTACCCTCTACCACAAAAAAGATAGTGACAGTAACTAAGATTTATACCAAGAAGCTATTGTGTCAGGAAGAAAGGAGAAGAAAGGCAGTAGCTATATATGTCTTGCTGACCACTGGATTCTTGGTATCTGCAATTCCTAGCACAGTGGGCCCTCAGTAACTATTTGTTGTAGGAACGAATGACATGAATAAATGAAAAAAATAAATGAGTAAATGGAAAGACATTGGCAAATGAAATTACAATCACTGAACAAAAACTTCACTAGTCATCACTTATTCCAACAAAGGGTTAGTTCTTGCTTTCAGCCTCCATTTAAGCTTTTAAAATGTGCTCAAGGCATAAAGGTACTTTAACATCAGTTATCTCCAGATTTTCCTGCACATGAGGTCAAAATGTCACTTGCCCTAATAGATGTAATTGAGGCCAATTCATTTCAATAAAAATTAATGACCAATTCCAAATTAGTGCCTTCAAAATCCATTTCAAAGTGTATTTGTACTTGCTTCTTTTTGAACCCCAAGACTGTCAACCACCCCTCAGTGAGCCACACCTATTAAACATTTCCTGACTCTTTTTTGGTAACTTAGCACAAGAAAACTGAGGTAGAAATAAACTTGGAAGATTCCAATAGGATCTTTAACTTGTGTTGATGAATCCAGAAGATAAGAAATTGAGAAATACACCCATAATCTGTGTAGTTGGAGAGGTCAGAAATTAAATTTTAACGTCATAAAACTGACTGTAACTGGAACCATTTTTACTCAGTGTTTTATTCCATTACACACAAAATGATGACCCAAAGTATTTTTATATGTGCTGCCATATATTACAGTATGTACTGCCATCAGATATAAATGTATTTTCAAGTAACTTGTACACAAACACACATATACATTATTTACATGATATACATAAGCATATGTATCATGTCAATATATGATTCATGCCACTCTTTTACTTGAAAATAAATGGAAATATAATATTAAGTAAATAATAATCAGAGTTGATGTGTTTGTTTGATGTTTTATTTTGGTTTTGTTTGATTTAAAACTCTTAACTTTTAGGAACAAACAAATCTTTCAGGAACAAACCGCATTAAATATGGAGTTTGGTTCTTCACACAGAAAGATTAAGTTCTGAAAATCTAACTTCCATGTGTTTTGAAATTAAATGATGAAAATGGGGAAAAGATTTGTCAAACTGAACAGCCAAACACAACTGCACAGTCTGAGCTTCAAATAGTTCCTACTTAAAGAGAGTATAAAAACAGAACTACTGAGAGTACATAAAGAAAGAGAATCCATATAGCACCATGGAGCGCAACATTCAGCTCTGTTTTAAATGCCAAGAAGTCAATCTAGAAAAAGGAACATGATTTTAGAGTCCTTGAAATTACTTATAAAAAATACCTTTCAAAAGATTAAAATGTTGGTGGTGCTATGCAAATGTCTGACTTGAAATTGAAATTTGAAAAATAAATGTTTACTTTGTTTTCCATTTAGAGAAAAAAATACAACATCTCCCCCACATCAAGAATGCTATCGGTTTAACCATTTGCTGAGTGGATTAAATTATTTACCTTCCCATCTTTTTATCCTAGACTGTATGAAGGGTATAGATATAACTTAACAATGGAATCATTCTATTCTTTATTTCCTTATTGATAGTACTCTTGAGTTTTTTGTCCTCCTCTTATTTCCTCCTTCACTTCATTAACTCAACCTAAGGATCTGTGTCACCTTTACTATGTATATTATATAGTTATCCTAATTTGTTACAATCTTATATACTCTATATTTTATGTTTCTGGCAATTTGGCAGGCTATATGTGCAGAGAAATGCTTCCAGGACAGAACACTGTATTTGTCTAGCATGTTTCAAACATATAATCTACATATTTCTGGCAATAGAGTAGACTAGATGAGCAGAAAAATACCTCTTCATACAGAATACCTCAAAGTGCTACATAAAATATCTTTAGATATCCTTTTTAAAGCACTGTCATAAAATAAGAGAATCAATGAAGGAGCTAGAAGTGACAAGAAAATAAAAAATAACAGAGGGAGCCTTTGGCAATCATGTTTCCATCATGTGCCATTGCTCTCCCTGCACTGGGTTACTGCTATTTGGCCAGGAGCAGATACATGAGCCAAGCTGAGCTCATCTTTTTTTTTTTTTTTTTTTTTTTTCTGGAAATTTAAATCTAAGATTCAGAAATTGCAAGTCAGTTTTTTAATATGGTTCTAAATTTGAGTTTTAAGACAACCATATACTTCCAAAAGGGCATAGAAGCAAGGAAAGTTAGTCTTCAGTATAAGAGAAAAATGAAGTGGAAAAAGAGAATGAAGCAGTAGACAGTACCCCTCGGGTTTCTGACAGCTTTCTATTTCTTGATTCTAGTCCCTTTTTGAAGTCCAGATGTGTTTTTACATATGTTAGTCTGATATAGCTATTATAACAAAGTACCATAGTGTTTTCAGGAACAAAAATGTATTTTATTAGAGTTCTGGAGGCTAGAAGTCTGAGATTAAAGTGTCAATAGATTGGTTTCTATTGAGGCTCTGTCACTGGCTTGTAGATAGTCATTTTCCCACTGTGTCTTCAGATGATATTCCCTCTGTGTGTGTCTGTGTCCAAATTTCCTCTTCTAATAATGACACCAGTCATACTGTATTAGGGCCAACATTTATTACCCCATTTAATCTTAATTAATTTTTTAAAACCTCTATCTGCAAATGTGGTCACATTCTGATATACTGAGTGTTGTAACTTCAACTTATGAATCTTGTCGAGGACACAGTGCAGCCCATCCCACTGCCCTTTGCTTCTATGAGACAAATTCATATCTTTGCATAACCCATATAAAGCTTACCCACCATGTGAATCAATTTCTATTGTGTCTCACATAAAGAATTTTAAAATCATCACACAAAACATAAATCAAAATTATTAAAATACTTAGGCATCAGTAAATGCCAAAAAGAGATTCCAGAGTTTTTACACTACAAAATTCCTTTAAAATCTTTCTCATCCACTTATCTCTTCAAAACCTCAGTCATTATCACCTTCCAATATCTTTCCCTTTTCCCTTGAAATATAAATACATGTGTTTGTGTTTGTTTTCTCTTTCTGTTACCACAGTAAAAAAATGTTGACTATTATGCAATGTAAGGAAAATCATTGTTCCACTCTATTACCTCCCTAAGAAGTATTTGTTTCTCCTTCTTTCCTGTACTTCTTCTATCTGGTATTAAGCCTACTGTATTACTCAAATTTTGAAGATAAGATTTTACATAGACCTTTCTTTTTTCTAGGGTGTGCTTCCCTGATAGCTCATTTGGTAATGAATCCGACTGCAATGCAGGAGACCCCGGTTCGATTCCTGGGTCGGGAAGATCTGCTGGATAAGAGATAGACTACACGCCAGTATTCTTGGGCTTCCATTGTGTGGCTCAGCTGGTAAATAATCCACCTACAATGTGGGAGATCTGGGCTCAATCACTGGGTTGGGAAGACCCCCTGGAGAAGGGAAAGGCTACCCACTCCAGTATTCTGGCCTGCAGAATTCTGGCCTGAGAATGGGTCACAAAGAGGTCAGACATGACTGAGCAACTTTCACTTTCAAGGGTAGGAATGGGTTGGTGGCAGTGTACAGCTGTGACATAGCCACCACTCTCCAGAGAACCAGCAAGATTTTTCTCACTGTTCTATCATCCTGCTGCTGCTGCTGCTAAGTCGCTTCAGTCGTGTCCGACTCTGTGCGACCCCGTAGACAGCAGCCCACCAGGCTCCCCCGTCCCTGGGATTCTCTAGGCAAGAACACTGGAGTGGGCTGCCATTTCCTATCATCCTAGTACAATATTATTTGCATATAGTTACAGCTGCCCTAATTGTAAATAATATGTAGAGTCACCAGGAAACTTCAGGGTATTAAAAACCTCCTCTTCTACTTCACTTCACCAAAAAGATCTCCTCTACTGATTCTAGTACAATTTCAACTCTCTCTCTCTCTTTCCCAGATTAAGAGACTGAAAGGCCAAATCAAATGTTAATGTATGCTCTGAAGAAAATAATCAATTAGTCTACTTAGTAAAGATAATGACCTTAAGTTAGTATGGCAGTGGATAGCTAAGTTTTGATGGGTGTAAGGGGTTGGAGCAGGCAAGAAAGTTTTAGAGTTTGGAAGGCTACTCAGGATGTTCAAGGTAACTAAAGAATAAAATAAGGGCAGTTAAGTGCGTGGGAAAGGTATTGTGGGAAACCAAGAATTAAAAAGTGTTGAATACAAACTTTGCTCACATATCTGCAATTTCATTTTTTATATGAACACTATAGCTCAAAGACATCATCACTGTAAAATTATGAGTCTTGGGCATGGAAGAATGACATGTGCTCTACTCTTTAGCTCAAATGCCAAAAGATTAGTTCATAAATAAAGCTTTCAAACATTTACTGTGACTAAAACCACTTGACCCTCTTTATTTTATCTCACATCTACTACAAGTCTTTCACATATCATCTAGTAATCATCCTAATAGTCAAATAGAGATACCTGAAGCTACCATACTTAGCCTGTATTTGGCACATTATGCTTAGAAATAATGCAAACTTGTATTTCCTTTTGTTTTCACAATATACTCAATAACAAAACTCACTTGGCTCCCCCTGAACTACAATTCAATTGTGTGTGTGTGTGTGTGTGTGTGTGTGTGTGTGTGTGTGTGTGTGTCTCAAGATGGTTGTTTGCTTGGCTAATGATTGAATCCTGTGGCATTTTTCTTTGACTTTGTACTAAGATTTTTAGAACTCTAAATTTTGTTTGCTCCTCTCCAAAGAGATTTATTGAATTTGTATATATGATAAACATTGCACTATACTGGATTGGAGAAACAGAGTCTTGAGGCATCTTTGGAGATTTTCTGCAAGCAATTAGCATGATTTATTTATTACCTGTATATTTTCATTCACTGTGATGTCTTTCATCCAAGGTGCTCAGAGAGTTATTCGAAATATAAACTAACCCTTAGCCCCCCTGGAAGTATAAAGAGGAAACAAGGATAGGAGGAAAATCCATCTATAGAGTATTCAAAAAAATTCCCCTGTCCAATGCAGTAGAGAAAGACCAGTCTTGGAACTATTCAGCTTAAATAAACAACCCTTGAAAATGCAACCTGGGAAAAACATCTCCACTCGAACTGGAAACAAGTGTGGGCACTCAGAAGTTATAAATAAATTACTTTGTATTTCTCTCTCATAGAAAATCTCTGGAGAAAAGAACTATAGCAGACAGCTTCTCAGAGATGATAAGGTTTTCAGTGCTCAGATGTGATTGTCAGTGGCAACTTTTCCCTGGATACTAGAAGATAGAGAAGATGACCTTGAAGAGGAATTTTCTTCAAAATTCCTCTTGAAGAAAGGAAGATGGCAATGGATCAGTTTCTACTATTGGCAAGTCTCTACCATAAGGTATAGGATAATAGTGTCAGGAATGTGCATATCTGTGTGGGTCAGTGCGGAAGAAGAAAGACTGAGGGAGGTAGATTTAGAACAAATCAAAAGGATGGGACCAAATGTATCAATTTATAGTAATGACTAAACCAGCTCTTGCTTCCTCTTAAAAATGCAGGCTCAGGGAGAGTGGAAAACATTGATGTAGAAGTATAGGCTACCTCTTTCCAAACATACTCAAAGCTCTTCCTTTACATTCTATCTTTGTGAAAAGAATGAGAGAGAGAGAGGAAAAAAATAGAGCTGCCTGGTTTACAATGGGGATATTAAAATTATAAGTAATGCAAATATCATTTTTATAAATAACACTTATTGAGTGATGACAATGTACCAAGCACTGAAAAACTTTTACATACATAATCTCATTTAATTCTCACAGTAACCTTATAAGGTAGGTACTATTAATATTTTCACATAACAATGGGAGAAATGCAGATTCTAAAAGCTTACATAATTTTTCAATATTATGAAGTTAGTAAGTTACAGAGCCAAGATACTAACCTAGACCTATCTGATTCCAAAACCTTTACTTTCAATCCCTGCTATATTGTATCCTTCTCTATAAAACACTAAAGGGGGCTTTGGATGCTCTATTAGATAACTGTAAATGCATTCCAATGTGACTTCAGACTTGGGAATGGATGACAGTATAGTTGTACTGGGAGTTCTGAGAGGAAGATGAAAACCAAACAAAACATAGCAGAAATAACTGCTATGTTATTTACTAAATAATAACTAAATAATCCTTTCCTTTGCCTCCTTAGCCAATTTTACCAAAGTGTGGGGGGAGAAAAAAGGTTAATGGTAGAAATAAACTAAGTTAGGTGACACTGAACAGTGTTACTGATTTGTGGAAACAGTCAATGAGAACTCACAAGCAGCCCCAGAAAATATCTGATTATATACAAAAGTGTTAACCAGGAGGGATTTCTTTCCTTTGATGTTCTTCTTTCTGTATTAAAAGTTACTTGCATCTGTAGCATAACCATGATCTATAAAACTGCTTAAAAAGTGGAAGCTTAACAGTTATGACTCTCCAATCCCCATCTATAGTAACTCATCCCATTTGGGGATGCATAAATATATGTGATGTCTCTTCTGCTGCCTCTGGCCCTGCACTGTCATGTCCTACCTGTTTGTTTTTTCTGTCAATAATACCTTCTCCAATTTTTTCCTCTTTGTCTTTAAACTTTTTACATTTTGTTCCATTTCCTTAGAGACTAGAAATTAAAGGATAAACTAATTTTGTGATGAAATATCAGTAATAATTTAAGAGCTTAACACTTTGAGATCACATAGGCATTAAAACCTCAATAAGTTATTACTGGTAAAATTACAAGCTTCAGATAGAGCTAATGAAGTAGATACTCTAATTAGAGATCATTGCTAGTAAGCCATTTGAATCACATCATCTAAGAAACGGGAAACTTTGATGATATTATATTTAAAGCCAGACTGGTGCTACAGGGAGGCAAAGATGCTAGTTCATTATAACAGCTGTCATATTAGCCTCAGCTGGAGCATGGAAAAAGCTAACCCGAAGAAATGTTGATTAGCAATTTACTCCTTGGCATAGAGGGAAAATGGAGAAGGCAATGGAAACCCACTCCAGTACTCTTGCCTGGCAAATCCCATGGATGGAGGAGCCTGGTAGGCAGCAGTCCATGGGGTTGCTAAGAGTCGGACACAACTGAGCTACTTCCCTTTCAATTTTCACTTTCATGCATTGGAGAAGGAAATGGCAACCCACTCCAGTGTTCTTGCATGGAGAATCCCAGGGATGGGGGAGCCTGGTGGGCTGCCGTCTCTGGGGTTGCACAGAGTTGGACACGACTGAAATGACTTAGCAGCAGCAGCAGTAGCATAGAGGGAAAAAGTCTGACTAAACTTTCATCCAGACTGAAGAAATTCTGTCTATAATACTTCCGTTTACACGAGCAATATCTGTCTTAAAACTTTTTTCCTTTATTGGAAATAATAGGTTGAATACACCAGATATCTTCTTTTGTTTGTATCCACTCTAGCTCCTTTGGAAATAAAAAGTTAAAATAAATGAAATGAAATAAGGTTAAAAAGACAGTGGAAATTTAAACCATTAAAAATTCCTCTATGTGGATTTTATCCTCTTATACCAATAATGCAAGCCAGCACGGTTTTTGTTATTTGAGATAAAATAAAAAAATTATAGACAAACATATCTAATGTCTCTTGTTTTCTCTGCAAAGAGTAAAATCAATAATTAAGTATGTACTTACCTTCCCCTTTTGTGACAATCTGAACATGACTGGAATGTTGGGTCTGACCAATTTAGACATGGAAAGTGGAAAAAAAAAAAAACTCTGCTAGAAAATTTGGGGGCCGCAGCAAAGTGATTCTTTTAAATAAAGAACTTCTTGGCACTTCTGTATCTATTTTTACTTAGAGCCCATTTACTCAGCCCATTCCATATTCTGCTCTGTCACTTTACGCCACTGCTTAAAACTTTTCAGGGGCTTTCCATGGACCTCAGAAAAAAATGAAATTCCTTAATATGATGTCTTAGTCCATTTGAGTTGCTACTACAAAATATCACAGACTTGATGACTTATAAACATAATATACATTCATTTCTGACAGTACTTGAGGTGGGAAGTCCTACCTCAAAGACCTGCAAATTCGGTGTCTAAGGAGGGCCCTCTTTCTTGTTCATTCATGCATGTCTTTTTGCTGTGTTATCACATGGTAGGAACTAGTCCTCAACAGTATATGAACTGAGAACAGATGTTCAAGCTGAATTTAGGGAAGGCAGAGAAACCAGAGATCAAATTGTCAACATACATTAGATCATATAAAAAGCAACAGAATTCCAGAAAAACATGTACTTTCACTTCATTGTCTCTGCTAAAGCGTTTGACTATGTGGATCACAACACTGTGGAAAATTCTGAAAGAGATGGGAATACCAGACCACCTTACTTGTCTCTTGAGAAACTTGTATGCAGGTCAAGAAGCAACAGTTAAAATTTTACATGGAAAAACAGACTGGTTCACAATTGGGAATGGAGTATGTTAAGGCTGTATATTGTCACCCTACTTATTTAACTTATATGCAGAGTACATCATGAGAAATGCTGGGCTGGATGAAGTACCAGCTGAAATCAACATTGCTGGGAGAAATGTCAATAACTCAGATATGCAGATGACACCACCCTTATGGCAGAAAATGAATAATAACTAAAGAGTCTCTTGATGAAGGTGAAAGAGGAGAGTGGAAAATGTTGGCTTAAAACTCAACATTCAAACAACTAAGATCATGGCATCTGGTCCCATCACTTCATGGCAAATAGATGGAGAAGCAATGGAAACAGTGACAGACTTTATTTTGGGGGGCTCCAAGATCACAGCAGATGGGGATTGCAGCCATTAAAATTAAAAGACACTTGTTCCTTGGAAGAAAAGCTATGACAAACTTAGCATATTAAAAAGCAGAGACATTACTTTGCCAACAAAGGTCAGTATTGTCAAAGCTATGGTTTTTCCAGTAGTCATGTATGGATATGAGAGTTGGACTATAAAGAAAGCTGAGGGCCAAAAATTGATGCTTTTGAACTGTGGTGTTGGAGAAGACTTTTGAGAGTATTGCAAAAAGAGCAAACCAGTCAATCCTAAAGAAAATCAAACTCGAATATTCATTCGAAGGTCTGTTGCTGAAGTTGAAGCTCCAATACTTTGGCCACCTGATGTGAAGAGCCGACTCTATGGGAAAGACCCTGATGCTGGGAAAGATTGAAGGCAGGGGGAGAAGCAGACAACAGATGATGAGATGATTGGATGGCATGCACATATGATCTTGTAACTAAGTAATTCTCTGCTCTCTAAGAACAACTCACTTGGCACTCCGCTATCCAACTCTACTGGATTTCTTTAAGTTCCCCCAAATTGCTATAATCCTTATCCTGATTTCTCAGATGCATCTGCTTCTCTCTAGTAAATAGCTTAAACCCACCTCACCTCTGCTTGGATTTGTTCAATTAACCTTCACTTAATCCTTACCTCTCTGTTTTTTCCCATTCCAATTCATTCTCCAGACTGCAGCCATAGTTACTCCCATCCTAACTGACTTATTGTTATGCCTCTTAAGACATTCTCTAAAACACACATATTTCATTATGTCATATTATTAAGTTTCTCTAGGAGCTCACCACTTATTTTCAGGGTAAAATTTTAAACTTCTTAGCATTCAATAGGCCATCCCTGATAAAAGATCCTACCTAACTTTCCAGCTACAAAACTCCCCATTTCTTCATCTGCAACCCATGTGTGAAAAACATAGATGTGCTTACAGATCTCTATAAATATTTCAGGTCCTTTAAAAAATCTCATTCATAGGAAAATTAGATATCCAATACTGATCTATGATTTCAGATGTCCAGAAAGACTCTACGTAAAAATATCTTACACAATGCCCCTTTCATTGCTTATATATATGTACCTGAATTCCCAGCAATGTAACTTTTTAAAAATATTTTGATTAAAAGTAATAAACAGATTATGAATATAAGTATTTTTTTTTAAGTTTGAGGACGATTTTGTTGTTGATTAAACTCTCTGAAACTGAGTGAAGTCATTCACTCAATCATGTCCGAATCTTTGTGACCCCATGGACTGTAGCACCTCAGGCTCCTCTGTTCATGGGATTTTCTAGCCAAGAATACTGGAATTGGTTGCCTTTTCCTTCTCCAGGGGATCTTCCTGACCCAGGGTTCGAACTCGGGCCTCCCATGTTGAAAGCAGACCCTTTACCATCTGAGCCACCAGGGAATACCTATATTAAAGCTTCAGCTCTTCCATTTATGAAATATCTACCACATGAAATATAAAGAATTACATAAGATAATACAAAGTTCATTATATACCATATATACTGCTTTGGTAATTTACATGCAACTTATATGGTCACTTAAGCTATGACTAGCTATTATATCTTCGTGTATTTTCTTTTATCTGCTTGCTTTCCTTTATGAAAGCTATCTTTAACTAATATATTGAAAAGTGAGGATTTTAATTAGTATTAATAAGTAATTAATTATATTTTATAGAATATAATGGTATATAATGAACTTTGTACTAGCTTATATACTATCTTATATACAACCTAGATAGCATGTTCAAAAGCAGAGACATTACTTTGCCAACAAAGGTCCGTCTAGTCAAGGCTATGGTTTTTCCAGTAGTCAAGTATAGATGTGAGAGTTGGACTGTGAAGAAAGCTGAGCACCGAAGAATTGATGCTTTTGAACTGTGGTGTTGGAGAAGACTCTTGAGAGTCCCTTGGACTGCAAGGAGATCCAACCAGTCTATTCCAAAGGAGATCAGTCCTGGGTGTTCTTTGGAAGGAATAATGCTAAAGCTGAAACTCCAGTCCTTTGGCCACCTCATGCAAAGAGTTGACTCATTGGAAAAGACTCTGATGCTGGGAGGGATTGGGGGCAGGAGGAGAAGGGGACGACAAAGGATGAGATGGCTAGATGACATCACCGACTTGATGGACGTGAGTTTGAGTGAACTTCGGGAGTTGGTGATGGACAGGGAATCCTGGTGTGCTGCGATTCATGGGGACACAAAGAGTCGGACACGACTGAGTGACTGAACTGAACTGAACTGTACTATCTTATGTAATTTTTTATATTTCATGTGGTAGATATTTCATAAATGGAAGAGCTGAAGCTTTAAGATAAATATTTTCTGGTGGCTGAAATGGTAAAGTCTACCTGCAATGTGGGAGACCCAAGTTCAAACCCTACGTCGGGAAGATCTCATGAATGGAAGAGCCTGGAGCATTACAGTCCATGGGGTCACAAAGAATCGGACATGATTGAACGACTTCACTCACTTTCAGAGAGCTAGTCATGAACAACAAAATCTTCCCCAAACTTAAAAAAAAAAAAAAAAACCTTATATTCATAATTTATATGTTTATTACTTTTAAGTAAAATGTTTAATAAAAGTTACATTCTCTGGGAGTCCTTTAACTTTATATCTCTCTCTACCTACCCTTTTTGGATCTATTTTAAATCCTCTTTGTGTTGCATTCAGCTCAGCAGTGGTTATGCCTTTACTGAATAACATTTTGTTTGTTGAACAAGGGAAGATCTACCTTTGGGGGTAGTAGTTGAATAATTTTATATTTTATTCTTGTAACTAAGCTATGGCAGGTGAATCTATGACTGGTCACATCTCAATTTTCATCACTGAGCACACAACAAATGCATAAAAAGGTGTGATATCATAGGTATGATTGTATTCCTGGTATCTCCCTTCAGCAATTTGAGTTCCAGGTAAGTAGTTTCTTTTTTTCCTAAGAAAAAAATTTTGCCTTATTAACATCTTCAGAATACCAGATTAACCAGAAGAATCAGAAAATCAGTTCATAGATGCTTCATTTAAAAATTTTCAATCATACCATACACAAAGATAAACTCAAATTGGATTAAAGATCGAAATGTAAGACCATAAACTACAAAACTCTCAGAAGAAAACATAGACAGAACACTCCATGAATTAAATCACAGCAAGAACACCTATGACCCACCTTCTAGAGTATCAGAAGTAGAAAAAAAAAAAAAACCAAGTGGGACCTAACTAAACTTAAGAGTTTTTGCACGGGAAGGGAAACTCTAAACAAGGTTCAAAGATAAACCTCGGAATTGGGGAAAATAATAACAAATGAAACAACTGATGAAGGATTAATTTTCAAAATATACAAGCAGCTCATGCAACTCAATATCAAAAGGTAGGCAGAAGAATTCAACAAACATTTCTCCAAAGAAGACATACAGTTGACTAATAAACACATGAAAAGATGCCCAACATCGCTCATTATTACAGAATGCAAATGAAAACTACAATGAGATATCACTTCATATCGGTCAGAATGGTCATCATTAAAAAAATTTACAAACAATAAATGCTGGAGAGGATGTGGAGAAAAGGGAACCACAGAAGAATTTCTGATACTTCAGTTTTTCTAGTATTCTTGAACTGTTGGTGTGAATGTAAATTGTTACAGGCACTATGGGGGACATTATGGAGATTCCCTAAAATACTAGGGCTAAAATTACCACAAGACCCAACAATCCCACTACTGGGCAGGCACCCTGAGAAAACTATAACTGAAAAAGACATGTGTACCCCAATGATCATTGAAGCACTATTTACAGTAATTAGGACATAGAAGCAACTTAGATGTCCATCAACAAATGGATGTATAAAGAAACTGTGGTATGTATACATGATGGAATATTACTCAGCCATAAAGAGGACTGCATTCGAGTCCATTATAATGAGGTAGATGGAGGTAGAGCCTATTTATACAGAGTGAAGTAAGTCAGAAAGAGAAAAACAGATATCATATATTAATGTATATATATGGAATCTGGGTGGAGAAGGCAATGGCAACCCACTCCGATACTCTTGCCTGGAGAACCCCACAGACGGAGGAGCCTGGTAGGCTGCAGTCCATGGGGTTGCTAAGAGTTGGACACGACTGAGTGACTTCACTTTCACTTTTCACTTTCATGCATTGGAGAAGGAAATGGCAACCCACTCCAGTGTTCTTGTCTGGAGAATCCCAGGGACAGAGGACCCTGGTGGGCTGCTGTCTATGGGGTCGCACAGAGTTGGACACGACTGACGCGACTTAGCAGCAGCAGCATGGAATCTGGGAAGATGGTACTGATGAAGCTATTTGCAAGGAAGAATGGAGACACAGACATAGATAACAGATTTTTGGACAGACACAGGGGGAAGGAAAGGGTGGAATGAATGGAGAGAGTAGCATGGAAACATATACACTACAATATGTAAAATAGATAACCATTGGGAATTTGCTATATGACTAAGGGAGCTCAAACTGGTGCTCTGTGACACCACTCTAAAGGAGTGGGATGAGGTGGGAGGTAGGAGGGAGGTTCAAGAGGGAGGGGACATATGTGTACCTATGGCTGATTCATGTTGATGTATGGCAGAAACCAACACAATATTGTAAAGGAATTATCCTTCAATTAAAAATAAATTAAATTTTAAAATTTCAATCAAAAAGAAGTTTCTGGTATCCAAATGCTTAGTGTAATGGAGAGATGATCAATAAAAAAGTCAACAAAGCAGAAACTCTCTGGTTCTAAAGAAAATGTGAAGTGGAGATCCTTTGGAGACCTTTCATCTCTTCTTTCAGTACAGTTCTCCCTCATGATTGTTATTTTTCTTGCTCAGTCACAAGTTTCGTCCGACTCTTTGAGACACAGTGTACTTCAGGATGCCAGACTCCTCTGTCCACCACTATCTCTTGCAATCTGCTTAAGTTCATGTCCCTTGTGTCAGTGATACTATTTAACCATCTCATCCTCCATTTCCCCCTTCTCCTCCTGCCATCAATCTTTCCCAGCATCAGGGTCTTTTCCAGTGAGTCATTTCCTCACATCAGGTGGCCAAAGTATTGTAGTTTCAGCTTCAGCAACAGTGCTTTCAATGAATATTCAAGGTTGATTTCCTTTAGGATTGACTGATTTGGTCTTGAGTTCAAGGGACTCTCAAGAATCTTCTCCAGCACCACAGTTCTAAAGCGTCAATTCTTCACCATTCAGCCTTCTTTATGGTCCAGCTCTCACATCCATACATGACTACTGGAAAAAAGATGGCTTTGACTATAAGGACCTTTGCTGACAAAGTGATATCTCTGCTTTTCAATATGCTGCCTAGGTTTGTCATAGCTTTCTTTCCAACAAGCAAGTGTCTTTTAATTTCATGGCTAAAGTCACCATCTGCAGTGATTTTGAAGCCCAAGAAATAAAATCTTCCATCAGTTCCACTTTTTCCCTTTCTATTTGATATGAAGTGATGTAACTGGATACCATGATCTTAGTTTTTTGAATGTTGAGCTTCAAGCCAGCTTTTTCACTCTTCTCTTTCACCCTCATGAAGAAGTTCTTTAGTTCCTCTCTGAACTATGCCATTAGAGAGGTTTCATCTGAATACCTGAAGTTATTGATATTTCTCCTAGAAATCTTGATTCTAGTTTGTGATTCCTCCAGGTTGATATTTCACATGATCTACTCTGCATGTAAGTTAAACAAGAGTGACAATATACATCCTTCTCTTACTCTGTTCCCAGTTTTGAACCAGTCAGTTGTTCCATGTCCAGTACTAGCTGGTGCTTCTTGATATGCATACAGGTTTCTCAGGAGACAAGTAAGGTGGTCTGACACTCCCATCTCTTTAAGAATTTTCCACAGTTTGTTGTGATCCACACAAAGGTTGTAGTATAGTCAATGTAACAGATATTTTTCTGGGGATTTAGGTCCCTAGATGGTGGAGGAATAGGACTGGGAGACCACTTTCTCCCCCACCAATTTATCAAAAGATCATTTGAATGCTGAGAAACTTCCACAAAACAACTTCTGAACCCTGGTGAAGGACACCACACACCCAGAAAGGCAGCCCATTCTCTTCAAAAGGAGGTAGAACAAAATATAAAAGACAAAAAGAGAGACAAAAGAGCTAGGGATGGAGACCCATTCTGGGGAGGGAGTGGTGAAGGAGGAGAAGTTTCCAAACAGCAGGAAATGCTCTCACTGACAGGTCTGTGGGGAGTTTTGGAATCTCAGAGGGCAACATAACTGGAAGAAAAAAAAAAAAAAGCAATATCCCAGAGAAAATGCACCTAAGCACAACTCCCAGAGAAAAAGTAGCCCAGATGCTCTCATCCACCAACAGTGAGCAGGGGCTGGACAGGGAGGCACAGGTTGCATGCTTAGGGTAAGGACCAGGCCTGAATGCCCTGAGGACAATCTGAGTGAGCTAATGTGAGATAGCAACCCAAACTTTCGGATAGCCAGAGAGAAAAAAAAAAAAAAAAAACTCAGAGAGAGAACTTTCTTGTGAAAGGCTCTAATCTAACTCACAGTCTGGCCTGCCCACAGAAAAAAGGATTGAGTGAATACCAAAGGAAAGCTATCTGGCTGCATACAGGCCCCTCCCCTGCCACCAGAGGCAGGGAGGCAGGCATGCAACTGCCAGAGCCAGAAGGTAAGGGGAAATCTCAGCCCAGAGACTGGCATCCTCCACCAAACTATGAGCAGGCTCCCAGTTGCTAACCAAGTCTTTCTGGGAACCTGGATGATTGACATCTGCCAGGAGGGTCAAAACCTGAGATCAGCTCCCCAGGGGAAACACATAGCATACCAGAGATGGTGCTTTTGTGGTGTTCCCGGGAAACCAAGCAGCCAGGACTAGGGACCTGGTTAAAATGCAGGGCACCTGGAACAGTGTGCTCACACAGCACCTGGTCGCCTGATCTGGTTGGACCTGGGAAGGGGACAAAATGTACACCCGAGTCTGTGCCCTTGTGGAGTACACAAGAGCCTGAACCTAAGGAGCTTAGACCTGGGAAATGCACAAAACGCAGGGACCACTTCAGATAGTACACCTGCAGAGCAACCTGGAGCCTGAGCAGTGTAGATCCAGAAAGCAAATGCTGCCGTGATCTAGGCCAAACCCAGTGTGGTCCAAACACTGTGAGCACTCTCCACACATGTCAGTGATATTTGTTTGCAGAGTCCCTCCCTCCCCACAACACAACTGAACAAGTGAGCCTAAATAAGTGACCACCTCCAGCTCCTCGTGTCAGGGGAGAAATTACACACTGAAGAGGCTTGCAAACAGAGGAAGCCAAAACAAAGAAGAGGGAACCGCTCTGCGAATGACAGGTGCAACAGATTAAAACCCCATCCTTAACGTTGACTAAGCATGGGAAGGGGTTTATAGACCTTGAGAAGAAGTCAAGCTGGAACAAGGAACATCTGAAACTGAACTAACCCCACACTGCCCACAACAAACAGCTCCAGAGAAATTCCAAGATATATTTTTACTATAATCATTTTTTTTTATTTTTTAAGTTCTTTATTACTCCTTTAATTTTCATTTTTATAACCTACTATTACATTGCAAAAAAGACCCTATTTTTAAAGCAAATTTCATATATATATATTATAATTTTTGTGAATGATTTTGTTTTGTATTTTTAATATTGTATTTTTGAGAGTTTAACCTCTACTCTAGATTTTTAATCATTGCTTTTTTGTATTTCTTCTCAATTTTGTACCTTTAAGAATCTAATCTTCAGGATCCATTTTCACTTAGGGGTGTGATTACTGACTTGATTGCTCTATTCCCTTTTGACGCTCCCATTTCTGTGCCAGGTCACATTTATCTCCTCCCTCCCCCCACCTTATTTTAACTACTTAACTCTTTGAATCTCTCTGGGTGATCTGGGCTGTGGAGAATCCTTAGGGAATTGATTACAGGCTAGATTGGTCTCTACTCTTTTGACACCCCCTCTTCTCCTCTTCTATCTCCCTCCTCCCTCTTCTCATCTCTGTGTAACTCTGTGAACCTCTCCGGGTGTACCTCACTGTGGAGAATCTTTTCACCATTAACAAAGATGTTTTATAATCTGTGCTGTATGAATGGAGAAGTCTTGATGCTACTGTAAGAATAAGACTGAAAGCCAGAAGCAGGAGGCTTAAATCAAAAAAATTGAAAACACCAGAAAACTCCTGATTCCAGGGAACATTAATCAACAAGAGCTCACTGAAAAGCCTACACAACTACATTGAAACCAAGCACCACCCAAGAGCCAAAAAGTTCCAGAGCAAGACATACCATGCTAATTCTCCAGCAATGAAGGAACACAGCCAAGAGCATTAAAATAAAGGCTGCCAAAGCCATGTCAAACCCATAGAAACCCAAAAACTCACTACTGGACACTTCATTGCACTCCAGAGAGAAGAGATTCAGCTCCACCCACCAGAACACAGACACAAGCTGCCTTAACCAGGAAACCTTGACAAGCCAAGGAAATCTAAACAAGATGGAAAGGCAGAGAAATATTCAACAGGTAAAGAAACATGATAAATGCCCACAACCAAAGAATAGAGGAGGAGATAAGGAGTCTATGTGAAAAAAAAAATTTGAGAATTGATGGTAAAGATGATCCAAAATCTTGAAAACTAATGAAAACAAAATAAGTAGACTAGAGAAAAGGATTCAGAAGATGCAAAAAATGTTTAACAAGGACCAAGAAGAAATTTTAAAAAGAGCTAATCAATAACAAATAATGCAATAACTGAGATCAAAAGCACTCTGGAGGCAACCAACAGTAGAATAACTGAGGCAGAAGATAGGATAAGTGAGGTGGAAGATAGAATGGTGGAAATAAATGAAGCAGAGAGGAAAAAAGAATTAAAAGACATGAGGACAATCTCAGAAACCTCTGGGACAATGTTAAATGCTCCAACATTCGAAGCATAGGAGTCCCAGAAGAAGAAGACAAAAAGAAAGTCCATGATAAAATACTTGAGGAGATAAGAGTTGAAAACTTCCCTAAAATGGGGAAGGAAATAGCCACCCAAGTCCAAGAAACACAGAGAATCCCAAACAGGATAAACCCAAGGCAAAACATTCCAAGACACATATTAATCAAATTAATGAAGATCAAACAAAAGGAACAAATATTAAAAGTGGCAAGGGAAAAGCAACAAATAACACATAACGGAATCCCCATAAGGATAATAGCTGATCTTTCAATAAAAGTTATTCAGGCCAGAAGGGAATAGCAGGACATACTTAAAGTCATGAAAGAGAAAAACCTAGAATCCAGATTACTATAGCCAGCGAGAATCTCATGCAAATATGAAGGAGAAATCAAAAGCATTACAGGCAAGCAAAAGCTGAGAGGATTCAGCAACACCAAACCAGCTCTTCAGCAAATGCTAAAGGATCTTCTCTAAACAGGAAACACAGTCAAGGTTTATAAACTCGAACTCAAAACAACAAAATAACTGGCAACTGGATCATACTTATCAATAATTACCTTGAATGTAAATGGGTTGAATGCCCCAACCAAAAGACAAAGACTGGCTGAATGGATCCAAAAACAAGACGCCTATACATGCTGTCTACAAGGGACCCACCTCAAACCAAGGGACATATAGAGATGGAAAGTGAAGGGCTGAAAAAAGATATTTCATGCAAATGGAGACCGAAAGAAAGAAAGAATAGCAATACTCATATCAGATAAAATAGACTTTGAAATAAAGGCTGTGAAAAGAGACAAAGAAGGACAGTACTAATAATCAAAGGGTCAATCCAAGAAGAAAATATAACAATTATAAATACATTTGCACCCAATATAGGAACACGGTAATATGTAAAGCAAATGCTAACAAGTATGAAAGGGAAATTAACAGTAACACAATAATACTGGGAGACTTTAATACCCCACTCACACCTATGCTTAGATTAACAAAACAGAAAATTAGCAAGGAAAGAAAAACTTTAAATGATGCAATGGACCAGTTAGACTTAATTGATATCTATAAGACATTTCACCCCAAAACAATTAACTTCACCTTTTTCTCAAGTGCACATGGAACATTCTTCAGGATAGATCACATCCTGGGCCATAAATCTAGACTTGGTAAATACAAAAAAACTGAAATCATTTCCAGCATCTTTGCTGATCAAAATATAAGATTAGATATCAACTACAGGAAGAAAACTATCAAATATACAAACAAATGGAGGCTAAACAACATGCTTTTGAATAACCAACACATCACAGAAGAAATCAAAAAATAAATCAAACTATACATAGAAATGTATCAAAATGAAAACACAACCCAAAACCTATGAGATTCAGTAAAAAGCAGTCCTAAGGGGAAGATTCATAGAAATACAAGCTTACCTCTATATACAAGAGAAAAATAAAATAAATAACCTAACTTTACACCTAAAGCAACTAGGAAAAGGACAAATGAAGAACCTCAGGGTTAGTAGAAGGAAAGAAATCATAAAAAATAGGGCAAAAATAAGTAAAAAAGAAACAAAGGAGACTATAGCAAAAATCAAAAAAGTTAAAGCTGGTTCTTTGAGAAGATAAATATAATTGACAAACCATTAGGCCGAGTCATCAAGAAAGAAAAGAGAGAAGAATCAAATCAACTAAACTATTACTGAAAATGGAGAAACCACAACAGACAGCATAGAAATACAAAGGATTATAAGAGACTACTATCTGCAACTGTATGCCAATAAAATGGACAACTTGGAAGAAATGGACAAATTATTAGAAAAGTATAATGGTCCAAAACTGAACAAGAAATAAGTAGAAGATCTTAACAGACCCATCACAAGCACGGAAATCGAAACTTAATAAAAAATCTTCCAGCAAACAAAAGCCCATGACTACATGGCTTCACAGGTGAATTCTACCAAAAATTGAGACAAGAACTAACATCAATCCTACTCAAAATCTTCCAGAAAATTACAGAGGAAGGTAAACCGCCAGACTCATTCTATGAGGCCACCATCACCCTAATACCAAAGCCAGACAAAGATGCCACAAAAGAAGAAAACTACAGGCCAATATCATTAATGAACATAGATGCAAAAATCTTTAACAAAATTCTAGCAAACAGAATCCAACAACATATTAAAAAGATCATACATCATGACCAAGTTGGCTTTATCCCAAGGATGCAAGGATTCTTCAATATTTGCAAGTCAATCAATGTGATATATCACTTAAAAAAATTGAAAGATGGGTGGATTCATATCAATGTATGGCAAAACCAATACAGTATTGTAAAGTAAAATAAACTAAAAATAAAAATTAAAAAAAAGCCATATGATTATCTCAATAGATGCAGAGAAAGCCTTTGACAAAATTCAACACCCATTTATATAAAAACACTCCAGAAAGCTGGCATAGAAGTAACATACCTCATCATCAGTTCAGTTCAATTCAGTCACTCAGTCGTGTCCGACTCTTTGCGACCCCATGAATCGCAGCATGCCAGCCCTCCCTGTCCATCACCAACTCCCAGAGTTCACTTAAACTCATGTCCATTGAGTCGGTGATGCCTTCCAGCCATCTCATCCTCTGTTGTCCCCTTCTCCTCCTACTCCCAATCCCTCCCAGCATCAGGGTCTTTTCCAGTGAGATAACTCTTCACATGAGGTGGCCAAAGTATTGGAGTTTCAGCCTCAGCATCAGTCCTTCCAATGAACACCCAGGACTGATCTCCTTTAGAATGGACTGGTTCAATCTCCTTGCAGTCTAAGGGACTTGCAAGAGTCTTCTTCAGCACCACAGTTCAAAAGCATCAATTCTTCAGCACTCAACTTTCTTCACAGTCCAACTCTCACATCCATATATGACCAGTGTAAAAACCATAGCCTTGACTAGATGGACCTTTATTGGCAAAGTAATATCTCTGCTTTTTAATATACCTCATCATAATAAACCCATATATGTTAAACCCACAGCAAACATTATCCTGAATGGTGAAAAATTGAAAGCATTTCCCCTAAAGTCAGGAATAAGATAAGCGTGCCCACTCTCACCGCTAATATTCAACAAAGTTTGGGAAGTTTTAGCTATAACAATCAGAGAAGAAAAAGAAATAAAAGGTATCCAGATTGGAAACAAAGAAATAAAACTCTCACTATTTGCAGATGAAATGATCCTCTACATAGAAAATCCTAAAGACTCCACAAGAAAATTACTAGAGCTAATCACTGAATATAGTAAAGTGGCAGGATATAAAATTAACACACAGAAATCCCTTGCATTCCTATACACTAACAGTGAGAAAACAGAAAGAGAAATTAAGGAAACAATTCCATTCACCATTGCAACAAAAAGAATAAAATACTTACAAATAAATCTACCTAGAAAAACAATAGACCTATATATAGAAAATTATAAAACACTGATGAAAGTAATCAAAGATGACATAAATAGATGGAGAAGTATACTCTGTTCATGGATTGGAAGAATCAACATAGTGAAAATGAATATACTACCGAAAGCAATCTTTAGATTCAGTGCAAACCCTATCAAGCTACCAATGGCATTTGCCACAGAACTAGAACAAATAATTTCACAACTTGTATGGATATACAAAAAAATAAAAATAAAAAACCTTGAAGCCAAAGCAATCGAGAAAGAAGAATGGAACTGGATGAACAACCTGCTTGACTTCAGACTATAGTACAAAGCTACAGTCATTAAGACAGTATGGTACTGGCACAAAGATAGGAATATAGATCAATGTGGCAAAATAGAAAGCCCAGAGATAAGTCCACACACCTATGGACACCTTATCTTTGACAAAGAAGGCAAGAATATACAATGGATAAAAGACAATGTCTTTAACACGTGGTGCTGGGAGAACTGGTCAACCACTTGTAAAAGCATGAAACTATAATATTTTCTAACACCATACTCAAACATAAACTCAAAATAGATTAAAGATCTAAATGTAAGACCAGAAACTATAAACCTCTTGGAGGAAAACATAGGCAAAACACTCTCTTACATAAATCACAGCAGGATCCTCTATGACCCACCTCCCAGATTAATGGAAACAAAATCAAAAATAAACAAATGGGACCTAAGTAAACTTAAAAGCTTTTGCACAACGAAGGAAACTATAAGTGAGGTGAAAAGACAGCCTTCAGAATGGGAGAAAATAATAGCAAATGAAGCAACTGACAAAGAATTAATCTCAAAAATATACAAACAGCCCACACAGATCAATTCCAGGAAAATAAATGACCCAATCCAAAAATGGGCCAAAGAACTAAACAGACATTTCTCTAAAAAAAGACGTACAGATGACTAACAAACACATGAAAAGATGGTCAACATCACTCATCAAATCAAAACCACAATGAGGTACCATCTCACACTGTCAGAATGGCTGCTATGAAAAAGTCTACAAACAATAAATGCTGGAGAGGATGAAGAGAAAAGGGAACCCTCTTAAACTGTTTGTGTGAATGCAAACTACTTCAGCCACTATGGAGAACAGTGTTCAGTTAAGTTCAGTTCAGTCACTCAGTCGTGTCCGACTCTTTGCGACCCCATGAATCGAAGCACGCCAGCCCTCCCTGTCCATCACCAACTCCCAGAGTTCACTCAGATTCACGTCCATCGAGTAGGTGATGCCATCCAGCCATCTCATCCTCTGTCATCCCCTTTTCCTCTTGTCCCCAATCCCTCCCAGCATCAAAGTCTTTTCCAATGAGTCAACTCTTCGCATGAGGTGGCCAAAGTACTGGAGTTTCAGCTTTAGCATCATTTCTTCCAAACAACACCCAGGGCTGATCTCCTTCAGAATGGACTGGTTGGATCTCCTTGCAGTCCAAGGGACTCTCAAGAGTCTTCTCCAACACCACAGTTCAAAAGCATCAATTCTTCAGTGCTCAGCCTTCTTCACAATCCAACTCTCACATCCATAAATGACTACTGGAAAAACCATAGCCTTGACTAGATGGACCTTAGTCAGCAAAGTAATGTCTCTGCTGAAAATCTGGAAATATAACTGCCATATGACCCAGATATCCCACTGTTGGGCATACACACTCAGGAAACAAGAATTGAAAGAGACACCTGTACCCCAATGTTCATTGCAGCACTGTTTACAATAGCTAGGACATGGTACCAACCTAGATATCCATAAGCAGATGAATAGATAGGAAATCTGTTGTATAAATATACATACACAATGTAATATTACTCAGCTATTAAAAAGAATGCATTTGAATCAGTTCTAATGAGGTGGATGAAACGGGAGCCTATTATACAGAGTGAAGTAAGTCAGAAAGAAAAACACCAGTATGGTATATTAATGCATATATATATATATATAATTTAGAAATATGGTAATGATGACCCTATATGCAAGACAGCAAAAAAGACACAGATATAAAGAACAGACTTTGGGACTCTGTGGAAGAAGGCAACGGTGGGATGATTTGAGAGAATAGCATTGAAACATGTATATGACCATATGTGAAATATATCACCAGTCCAAGTTCAATGCATGGAACAGGGCATTCAAAGCTGGTACCCTGGGATAACCCTGAAGGATTGTATGGGGAGAGAGGTAGGAGGGGGCTTCAGAATGGGGGACACATGTACCCCTATGATTCCTGTCAATATATGACAAAAACCACTACAATGTTGTAAAGTAATTAGCTTCAAATTAAAATAAATATAAATTAATATTTTAAAAAAGAAGTTTTACTTGAATCCCTTTGCTTTCTCCATGAACAAATGAATGTTGGCCATTTGATTTCTGGCTCCTCTGCCTCTTCAAAACCTATCTTGTACATCTGGAAGTTCTCAGTTCAGATACCACTGAAGCCTAATATGAAGGATTCTGATCATAATCTTGCTAGCATGTAAAATGACTGCAATTGTACACTAGTTTGAACAATCTTCAGTATTGTCCTTCTTTGAGACTGGAATGAAAACTGACCTTTTCTATTCCTGTGCCCCTATAGGGTTTTCCAACTTTGTTGACATAATGAGTGCATCACTTTAGCAGCAGCATCTTTTTGGATTTTGAATAGCTCAACTGGAATTTTCTCAACCTCTCTAGTTTTGTTTTTAAAATGCTTCCTAAGGCCCACTTGACTTCACACTCCAGGATGTCAAGCTCTAGGTGAGTGATCATATCATCATGGTTATCTGGGTCATTAGGATTTTTTGTACAGTTCTTCTGTGTGTTCTTGTCACCTCTTCTTCTATTAAGTCCTTACCATTTTTCTTCTTTATCATGCCCATTCTTGCATGAAATATTCCCTTGATAGCTCTAATTCTCTTGAAGAGATCTCTAGTCTTTCACATTCTATTGTTTTCCTATATTTCTTTTCATTGTTCATTGAAGAAGGCCTTGTTATCTCTCCTTGCTACTCTCTGGAAATCTGCATTCAGTTTGTATATCTTTCCCTTTTTCCCTCGTTTTTCACTTCTCTTTTTTCCTCAGTTATTTGTAAAGCCTTCTCAAACAACCAGCTTGCATTCTTGCATTTCTTTTTTAGAATGACAGTTTGGGGCACTGTCTCCTGTATAACATTATGAACCTTCATCCATAGATCTTTAGGCATTCTGTGTACTAGATCTAGTCCCTTGAATCTATTCATCACCTCTACTGAATAATCATATGGGGTTTTATTTAGGTCATTCCTGAGTGGCCTAGTGGTTTTCCCTACTTTCTTCAATTTAAGCCTGAATTTTGCAATAAGGGGCTCATGATCTGAGCCACAGTCAGCTCCAGGTCTTGTTTTTGCTGACTGTATAGAGCTTCTCCGTCTTTGGACTCAAAGAACATAATCAATCTGATTTTGATATTGACCATCTGGTGATGCTCACGTGCAGAGTTATCTCTTGTGTTGTTGGAAGAGGGTGTTTGCTATGACTAGCATGTTCTCTTGACTAAACTTTTTTAGCTTTTTTCCTGATTCATTTTGTACTCCAAGTCCAAACTTGCCTGTTATTCCAGGTATTTCTTCACTTCCTACTTTTGCATTCCAACTCCTATGTTGAAACGGACATCTTTTTTTTTTTTTTTTTTTTTGGTGTTAGTTCTAGCAGGTGTTGTAGGTCTTAATAGAACAGGTCCACTTCAGCTTCTTCAGTATCAGTGGTTGGGGCATAGACTTGGATTACTGTGATGTTGAATTGTTTGCTATGGAAATAAATTGAGATCATTCTGTCATTTTTGAGGTTGAACCCAAATACCATATTTCAGACTATTTTGTTGACTATTTTCTTGTCTACTCTATTTCTTCTAACAGATTCTTTCCCACAGTAATAGATATAATGGTCATCTTTATTAACTTCATCCATTCCTGTCCATTTTATTTCACTGATTCCTAAGATGTTAATGTTAAATCTTGCCATCTCTGCTTGACCATGTTCAATTTACCTTGATTCATGGAGCTAACATTCCAGGTTCCTAAGCAGTGTTGTCCTTTACAGCATCAGACTTCCCCCAAATTTTGGAAAGATGAACAAAGCCAAATTTTCATTCATGCATTCCCAGATTAACCTTTATATGTAACCCATCACAAATGGAATTTTAAAACTCACAGAATTTAAAAAAATGAGAAGTATGCTGTTGCATAAACTATATTAATGACACATTAAAACTGTAACTGAAACAAAGTATAGAAATAAAACCCATAAATATAAACAGTTAGATTGAATACACCTAGAAAACAAAACTTGATAAGAATCTGTTCTGAAAGGATAGCATCTGTCCTAGCATAAGTTGATAATTACGAAAGATTTAAACAAAAACTAACTGCTTTCAATTCAGTTCACAGATATCTAGTACCAACTTTCCCACTATTAACTTATTCATTAAAAAAATATAAGTTCTTCAGACTTATGGACATGGGAGGGAGGAGGGGGTGAGATGAATGAAGAGAGTACCATGATAACATATGCACTACCATATACAAAATAGATATCCAATGAGAATTTGCTGTATGACCCAAGGAACTCAGACCAGTGTTCTGTGACAACCTAGAAGGGTGGGATGGGTTAAGATGTAGGAGGGAGGTTCAAGAGGGGGAGGATATATGTATACCTATAGCTGAGTAATGTTTGTGTATGGCAGAAACCAACACTACATCGTGAAGCAATTATCCCTCAATTAAAAATAAATTAATTTTTTTAAAATACACACCAAGGAAAGCAGAATTGAAAGAGACATGTGTACCCCAATGTTCATCACAGCACTGTTTATAATAGCCAGGACATGGAAGCAACCTAGATGTCCATCAACAGACAAATGGATAAGAAAGGTGTGGTACATATACACATGGAATATTACTCAGCCATTAAAAAGAATACATTTGAATCAGTTCTAATAAGGTGGATGAAACTGGAGCCTATTATACAGAGTGAAGTAAGCCAGAAAGAAAAACACCAATATAGTATACTAATGCATATATATGGAATTTAGAAAGATGATAATGATAACCCTGAATGCGAGACAGCAAAAGAGACACAGATGTATAGAACAGTCTTTTGGACTCTGTGGGAGAGGGAGAGGGTGGGATGATTTGGGGGAATGTCATGGAAACATGTATAATATCATATATGAAATGAATCGCCAGTCCAGGTTCGATGCATGATACTGGATGCTTGGGGCTGGTGCACTGGGACGACCCAGAGGGATGGTACGGGGAGGGAGGAGGGAGGGGTTTCAGGATGGGGAACACGTGTATACCTGTGGTGGATTCATGTTGATGTATGGCAAAACCAACACAATATTGTAAAGTAATTAACCTCCAATTAAAATAAATAAATTTTAAAAAAATAAAATAAAATAAAATTAAGTTCTTATTATTATTACTCCAGTATACTTCTACATCGTAGCTCACAAAGGTGAGTAAAATACAGTCTCTATTTGCAAAAATAACTCATAATTTAATAAGACAAATGACAGTTACATCAATAATTATGTCACAAAATGGAAAGAGAAATAATACAGTCTATTATAGAGAAAAAAAGGAGGGGCAGCTTTATAGGAAGTTTCATGAAAGACTGAGTCTACTAATAAGAGTTGCAAAGAAAGCATACTTGGAAATGTTCCAAACTCATTGCAGTGCTAGTTCCAAATTAGATGATCACATAAATCCTTGCTGCCCTGAACAGTACTAAATTAAAAGGACTTGCATAGAGTAAATATTTGGTAGTGAAGTTGGGTAGGGTTAGAGGTTTAGATTACAAGTAATTGTAGATAAAATACTCACCTGTCACCTGCTTCACCTCTTTCATTGTCTTGCTACATGTAGCCTTACTATCTTACTATCTGTAGTCAAGAAATGCTAACGAAACTGATAATCTAACAACTTTCAAGAACCTTTGGTTCTAAGAGAAACAAAACATAATAAAGGAAAAATAGTAAACACATATTTCTGCTTAATTTTTTTTAAAAAAATTCCTCTTAGTTTGGTCACTAAATTTGCTTTACCAGTGCTAGTTAAACTTCTATAAGTCCTAACAAAGATGAATTGTATAGACTAGATTTATGGCTTCTTTCCAAACTGATTTCTCTATGGGAGTTTGAACCTGAACCTTTAATCATAAACAAGTGAGGTGGATGATAAAAATTAAAGAAATGAAGAATTTCAGAACTAAATATAATCATTACTGTATTCTTTTGATCCAAAAGAACTTAAGCCAGAGAAAGATACTGATACTTTAAAAACAATTATTTTGAAAATACAAGAAAAAAGGAACTCAAAAAATCTTGGTATTGAACGGTGACATATATCAAGCATAATTTTCATTAGGTTTTAATCTCAGGTAAACAGTGTTTCTTTCTACCACAGCCCATCCCACAGTTATTGGTGTACATAGCAACACATGCAGTGGCATTTTTCCCTGTAAAATCTCACTTGATCATTTTACCTATATCCAGTGGAATATCAGAGATTCAGATGACCAAGTTTATAGTGCCAGATCTACATCTTACAAACTGTGTCACCTTATATTAATTATTTACCCTTTCTAAACCTCAGTATTTTCAATTATTCAAAGTTAATAGTCTTTCCTACATCAAAAATCTGTGGATAGCATTAAATGAGGTAATCAGTATGAATGCACTTTGAAAACCCAGAGATATTATGCAGAAGACAGTAATGGCTTATTTTCATGAAGGCTCTTGACTGTAATCTTTCAGAGGCCCTACAGAGTCAGATAATATGAAATAGAATGTGTTGTACATGTACAACATACTTAAAGAAACAAATAAACACACACAAATATTGTATCACCGTGGATTTATAATAAGTGATAAACTGCTTTCTTCCTACTGGAGTATTCTCTGCTGGTAATAACTTAAGGATACATTAGCTGTTCAGAGCTGAAAAATTTTAATTTAATATATGATTGTAATAGTAATGGCACATGATAACTCATTAGTGCTCACTTAGTGTATGCTAATGATAATACATTAAATAATATCTCCATAATGGCAGTGCATTTAAACTACCCCCTCCCTCAGATGTGTCATATCTCTTCTCCCAGAGCTAAAGATTCAAAGAACTAAAGATTTAAGCCCACTAAACAATGATCAGATTGTGCATGATACTGTTAAATAACCTCAAGACAAGTAAGCTTTCAGATGCTAATGCTTACAAGAATATTCACTCAGTGTCAAGGGATATGTCTTCCAAATAATGTTTTCATTTTCACAGTATCTCTATACCATACCATTGTTGCTGAGGCCTGAGAAGTAACTCTAATGTGATAGAATTCGGGTTTGCAGTAAAAGAAAAAAAAAAGTAAGCAGCTGTTTAACTCCAGGAAACTTTATTTAAGTACCCCTCGGATAACATCATCTCGTAATTGTGCACTGTGCATTCACATTTAGACCTGGTCATAAGTTGAGTTTACTCACTTTACTAGAGATTATCAATATGTGAAATAGTTATTAGCTCTGCAAATAAAAATTGAGACTGACTACCCAAAATAAAAAATCAGGATCCAGAGTCAGAGAGACGGCCAGCTTGACTAGAAACATCTGCTCTTGGGAACACATGTAAGAATTAAAGATTTTAAAATTCAAAAAAAAAAATTAAAAAAAAAATAAAGAAAGAAAGAAAAAAGAAAAATTCACCCTATGTTATTTGGTTTATGCTCTATTTAGCCAAGTTGTAATAAAAGCCACTAAAAGATCTGAGAATAATATTATTTGGTGACTAGGGTTGGGGAAATGCTGATATAATCACTGAGAATGATTTGAGCAATCAGGTAACACAGCATGTGCTCCATTGTACCATAACAGCATGCAAAGCATCAAAGCCCAAAGCCTACAAATTATCCTACAGTGTATATATACCCTCAGAGCTCTGTTCAAGTCATACAAGGATCAGAATCAAGACTTTTAGAAACAATTTCCAAATATGGATCCTATCATATTTGTGTCATCCACTGTGCCTACAGCCTTCAGTATTATCCAACTAAAGTAGCAATTATTGCTGATTTACCTGCTATTTTCTCATCATTAGAGTAGCATAAAGGGACAGAGGTGAGGTTCCCATGGGAACCATATGCTAGTATTTCTTGCCTTTCATAAAGGAAACACAATCAGAGTTGCATCATCAGCACTTAGCTACTCATCTAAGCAAGTGTAGGTGGAAACCTATACGATGTGAAAATGACAAAAATGACCCACTAGCAACTGGATATGAACTCTGGGTTGTTGGTTTTTTTTTTTTTTTCTTTTTCTGAGTTATAGTAAAGAAGTAACTTGAGTCTACTCTACTGCCTCATTCAGGCTGCTTAGTTACCAAAAAATCAATCAATTTTATAAGAGATTGTCCAGGACAAGGGCAGAAATTGCCTAAATCTTCCAAACATTTTATTACCTAAATCTTTCCTTGAAAAACACTAAATGAAACTTTCAAATTAGGGTAATTCTGTATTAACAGTCCTGAACTGAAAAAAAGACAGATGTCAATACAAATGAAATTAAAGAGGAAATTCTAAAGCTTAGGGAGGATTGGTTCAAAAAACAAACAAACGAAAAGCCCATCAAGCATAAACTGCTTATTGACACAATAATATGTAAAACATTTAGAAAACTTGAACTATATATGCTAATCCAAATGGTGAAGCTTTTACCTCTGCGACAAATCTCCTGCTTTATATAGCCAAACTAACTGATGGCTCCAGGCCTTGACCCTCTGGATCCATTGTCGTGTTTACATGAAAGTAACACTTCTCATGAGCTAGTACCAACCAATGAAAGCATGACAGGGGTATAAACAGAGATCTGTTACTGAGAGATGCAGGACTTTTTCACTGGGCAACTTTAACTCAAGGACTCTGCTGCAGTCTTTTTACCCTATCTCTTTCTTCACTTCTCTCCTTTATGAGTGCCTGATCTACATCAAGATCTGAAAGTGCTCTCATTTTTTTATCCAGCTTTTTCCCCTTGACACCTCAAAGGCATGTCTCCCAATAAAACTATTGTATATCCAATTCCATCTTGGTATTTTCTCAGAGGACCCTAACACAAGTAGATACAAGAGAGGTCTAATAAACTAGGCAATATATGGGGTTTAGAGACTGGCTCACTCAAAACCCAGTGGGAAAAGAGAATGCTAACTCGAGTGCTATATGGGATAAAAATACTCCCCGGGCACAAGCCAAACTGATAAATTTCACTGGCAATGACATGGCAAAATGTTCCAGTGAAGGGGAATATTTCTGCAGGAACAATGATTCAGGCACTTCTAAAGACATGCAAAGAATATATTTGTAAGAACAATGTAGTAGATCTGCTATTTAGTAATCTGCATGAATGACCCGAAAAAGGTTAATGAGAAACTTGAAAGTTGTTAACAAAGAGTTAAAAGCCAAGGGTTAAAACCACAGAACCTCTGGTAGATTAATAGAGTTGTTTATCTCCTGAAGTGGAAGAGCAAACAGTGCTGAGAAGTAAACACATGATGATAGAGTCACAGAGTTCCAGAGACATTTAAAAGCTCAGCAAAGGCATGTCTTTTATATTTAGGTTAGGACCCCAGGTAGAGAAACCTAGGAAATTAAAATGCAGAGGGATATCTATATGAATTCCCTTGAAAATATTTACTTTCCAGACTCCCAAATCCCCCGAAATTGTACCCTTTTCTATATATCCCACTCTATTCTAGAAGGGCTATCACTTCTACTGAGTTAGAAAATGTTGTAGAGACTTCTCTCCTGCAAGATTACAGCCTCCATCCTCCCATCCCTCAAGAGTTGTTCCTACCTTCTCTTCTGGCTGTGAGGTATATAACTAGGGTTAAATTTCAAGATAACCTGTGTAGGTATGTGCTGGGCCAAATAAGAGAGAGAGAAAGAAAACTGTTTATACTCTGAAGGAGCTGTAAAATTAGCTAGCTTATACCATCAGGAATCAGGGTAATACTCCTGGGATTGGATTTTGAAGGTGCCTAGTTTACCAGAATATAAAATGAGATAAGCAAGAACTCATTGACTTAGTGGTATTTTCTGGGAACATAGATTTAACACTCTTGCAAGAACCCCAAAGGATGGGGCAAACTCATGGCTAGTGTGGTTCTTAGAAACCTGGAGAAAGCAAAGGCTTATTATAGAGAAAGAAGTCTCTATAAAGTCTCAAAGAGGTAGGCAGGCTGGAAATACTATATCATGAGAGGCCAGAAGACTTAACCAAGGATAGTGCTTTCCAGGAATGCACTGGTAAAAAGGATACTAGCATCACTAGTAATTTCAGTTTTAGCTGTCCTCTGAATACCAGTGATGGTGGTAGGAGAGACAGTCACATAGTTGTGTTTATTGATATCCATGAGGATAACAGGGCCCTGAAGTAACAGAGGGCAAGGGATACAACTTAACTACCAGAAGCCAGGAGAGCACAGTTAAAATAGCTACCACTAATACAGAGGGGTGGTCAACTGGGGTTTACCTACAGGACTTGTAGTGATGATTGATGGAACATGGTGTCCCTAGTAGCAATAGACAAATAGCCAACAAAGGTATTGATCAACATCCATAAGCTGAAAGACAGAGTAAATGAACATGAGGCTAAAGGAGGTTGTCCCAGTAAAAAAGTCAAGATATTTTGAGTCATCTCCAGATATATTTTTGGAACTTCGCTGCAGTGCAAAGCTATTCTTACTTAATTTTCCTTACTTTCTCCTCTCCTTCATAGATGTCAGGTATGCAATGTGGTCTAAAAGGTTACCATGTCATCTCTGGCTCCCTCTCCTCTATCCTCAGGCATTTCCTACAATAAATCTTTGTATAATTTACCCTGGCTTGGTATCTGTTTTTGAAGGACCTGAGCTAACTTTCTTTTCAAACACTGACTAGAACTGGCTTATGGCTAAATAATGGCCAAAAAATAACAAAAATGCACAGTTCTTTGAAGTTCCTCCCACCAACAGATGGAGTCTATTTTCCTACCATTTGACTCTGATGTAGCCTCATGACTTTCTTTGGCCAAATGAGTGTAGCATAAACAATGTTTTGACAACCATGAGCCTGGGCTTCAATAAATTTTATAAGTTTCTTCTTTTATTCTGGTTACCCAAACACTGCCATCGTACAAAGAAGCCTAAGACCAGAGATATCTTTCCTTGTGGAACTTCTTGATGAAAAATGGTCTGAGGAAATATACTATGGGAAATGTAAAGCTCAATTATATCACATCATTAGAAACAGAAGGTGGCGGGGAGTGGGGGGCGATCCTAAGATGGCAGAGGAATAGGATGGGGAGACCACTTTTTCCCCCACAAATTCATTGAAAGATCATTTGAATGCTGAGCAAATACCACAAAACAACTTCTGAACACTGGCAGAGGACACCAGGCACCCAGAAAGGAAACCCATTGTCTTCAATAGGAGGTAGGACAAAATATAAAAGATAAAAGGAGAGACAAAAGGGTGAGGAATGGAGACCCATCCTGGAGAGAGAGTCGTAATGAGGAGAAGTTTCCAAACACCAGGAAACCCTCTCACCAGCGGGTCTGTGGGGAGTTTTGGAATCTCAGAGGACAACATAACGGGGAAAAAAAAATAAATAAATAAAACCCACAGATTACATGCCTAACTGCAACTACAGGCGGTAAAGTAGCCCAGGGCTTGAGTCTGCCACCAGCAAGCGGGGGCTGAACAGGGATGAATGTGTGGGCTACATTGTTTAGGGTAAGGACCTGACCTGAATGCCCTGAGGGCAATCTGAGGGAGCTAATGTGAGATAGCAACCCAAACCTTGGGATAGCCTTAGAGAGAGAGAGAGAGAGAGAGAGAGAGAGAGAGAGAGAGAGAGAGAGAGAGAGAGAGAGAGAAAGGAGGAAAGAGAGAGAGAGAACTTTCCCACAAAAATCTAGGGAACCCACTTACACTGTTGGTGGGAATGCAAACTAGTACAGCCACTATGGAGAACAGTGTGGAGAGTCCTTAAAAAACTGGACATAGAACTGCCTTATGACACAGCAATCCCACTGCTGGGCATACACACTGAGGAAAACAGAATGGAAAGAGACACATGTACCGCAATGTTGATCGCAGCAATGAGTATGATAGCCAGGACATGGAAGCAATCTAGATGTCCATCAGCAGATGAATGAATAAGAAAGCTGTGGTACATATACACAATGGCGTATTACTCAGCCATTAAAAAGAATACATTTGAATCAGTTTTAATGAGGTGTATGAAATTGGAGCTGATTATACAGAGTGAAGTAAGCCAGAAAGAAAAACACCAAAACAGTATATTAACTCAATATGCCAGCAAATTTGGAAAACTCAGCAGTGGACACAGAACTGGAAAAGGTCAGTTTTCATTCCAATTCCAAAGAAAGGCAATGCAAAAGATTGCTCAAACTACCGCACAATTGCACTCATCTCACATGCTAGTAAAGTAATGCTGAAAATTCTCCAAGCCAGGCTTCAGCAATATCTGAACCGTGACCTTTCTGATGTTCAAGTTGGTTTTAGAAAAGGCAGAGGAACCACAGATCAAATTGCCAATATCCGCTGGATCATGGAAAAAGCAAGAGAGTTCCAGAAAAACATCTATTTCTGCTTTAGTGACTATGCCAAAGCCTTTGACTGTGTGGATCACAATCAACTGTGGAAAATTCTGAGAGAGATGGGAATACCAAACCACCTGACCTGCCTCTTGAGAAATCTGTATGCAGGTCAGGAAGCAACAGTTAGAACTGGACATGGAACAACAGACTGGTTCCAAATAGGAAAAGGAGTACATCAAGGCTGTATACTGTCACCCTGCTTATTTAACTTCTATGTAGAGTACATCATGAGAAACGCTGGACTGGAAGAAACACAAGCTGGAATCAAGATTGCCGGGAGAAATATCAATCACCTCAGATATGCAAATGACACCACCCTTATGGCAGAAGTGAAGAGGAGCTAAAAAGCCTCTTGATGAGAGTGAAAGAGGAGAGTGAAAAAGTTGGCTTAGAGCTCAACATTCGGAAAATGAAGATCATGGCATCCGGTTCCATCACTTCATGTGAAATAGATGGGGAAACAGTGGAAAGAGTGTCACACTTTATTTTTCTGGGCTCCAAAATCACTGCAGATGGTAACTGCAGCCATGAAATTAAAAGACGCTTACTCTTTGGAAGGAAAGTTATGACCAACCTAGATGGCATATTCAAAAGCAGAGACATTACTTTGCCGCCTAAGGTCCGTCCAGTCAAGGCTATGATTTTTCCTGTGGTCACGTATGGATGTGAGAGTTGGACTGTGAAGAAAGTAGAGCACCAAAGAACTGATGCTTTTGAACTATGGTGTTGGAGAAGACTCTTGAGGGTCCCTTGGACTGCAAGGAGATCCAACCAGTCCATTCTGAAGGAGATCAGCCCTGGAATTTCTTTGGAAGGAATGATGCTAAAGCTGAAACTCCAGTACTTTGGCCACCTCATGCGGAGAGTTGACACATTGAAAAAGACTCTGATGCTGGGAGGAATTGGGGGCAGGAGGAGAAGGGGACTACCAAGGATGAGATGGCTGGATGGCATCATGGACTTGATGGAGGTGAGTCTGAGTGAATTCTGGGAGTTGGTGATGGACAGGGAAGCCTGGCGTGCTGTGATTCATGGGGTCGCAAAGAGTCGGACACGACTGAGCGATTGAACTGAACTGAACTGAACGCATAGATATGGAATTCAGAAAGATGGTAATATTAACCTTGTATGCGAGACAGCAAAAGAGACACAGATGTATAGAACAATCTTTTGGACTCTGTGGGAGAGGGAGAGGGTGGGATAATTTGGGAGAATGGCATTGAAACATGTATAATATCATATAAGAAATGAATCGCCAGTCCAGGTTCGATGCATGATACTGGTTGCTTGGGGATGGTACACTGAGACGACCCAGAGGGATGGTATGGGGAGGGAGGAGGGAGTGGGGTTCAAAATGGGGAACACGTGTATACCTGTGGTTGATTCATGTTGATGTATGGCAAAACCAATAAAATATTGTAAAGTAATTAACCTCTGATTAGAATAAATAAATATATTTAAAAAATTCTCTAACATAAGGCAGTGCCTTAAAAAAAAAAAAAAAACTGGCTATTTGAGGAGACCTTACAAATAGCTGTAAAAAGAAGACAAACAAAAAGCAAAGGAGAAAAGGAAAAATATACTCATTTGAATGCAGAGTTTCAAATAATAAGAAGGGATAAGAAAGCCTTCCTCAGCGATCAATGCAAAGAAATAGAGGAAAACAACAGAATGGGAAAGACTAGAGATCATCTCAAGAAAATTAGAGATACCAAGGGAAAATTTCATGCAAAGATGGGCTCAATAAAGGACAGAAATGGTATGGACCAAACAGAAGCAGAAGATATTAAGAAGAGGTGACAAGAATACACAGAAGAACTATACAAAAAAATCTTCATGAGCCAGAGATAATCATGACGGTGTGATCATTCACACTCACCTAGAGCCAGACATCCTGGAACATGAAGTCAAGCGAGCCTTAGGAAGCATCTCTATGAACAAAGCTAGTGGAGATGATGGAATTCCAGCTGAGCTATTTCAGATCCTAAAATATAATGCTGTGAAAGTGCTACACTCAAAATGTTAGAAAATTAGGAAAACTCAGCAGTTCCCATAGGACTGGAAAAGGACAGTTTTCATTCCAATTCCAAATAAAGGCAACGCTAAAGAATGCTCAAACTGCCACACAACTGCACTCATTGCACACGCCAGTGAAGTAATGCTCAATATTCTCCAAGCCAGGCTTCAGCATTACAGGGACCATTAAATTCCAGCTGTTCAAGTTGGTTTTAGAAAAGGAAGAGGAATGAGAGATAAAATTGCCAACATCCGCTGTATTGTCGAAAAAGCAACAGAGTTTCAGAAAAACATCCATTTCTGCTTTATTGACTATGCCAAAGACTTTGACTGTGTGGAATGCAATAAACGGTGGAAAATTCTGAAAGAAATGGGAATACCAGACCGCCTGATCTGCCTCTTAAGAAACCTGTATGCAGGTCAGGTAGCCAAAGGTAGAACTGGACATGGAACAACAGACTAGCTCCAAATAGGAAAAGGAGTAGGTCAAGGCTGTATATTGTCACCCTGCTATTTAACTTATATGCAGAGTACATCATGAAAAACGCTGGGCTGGATGAAGCACAAGCTGGAATCAAGATTGATGAGAGAAATATCAATAGCCTCAGGTATGCAGAGGACACCACCCTTATGGCAGAAAGTGAAGAGGAGCTAAAAAGCCTCTTGATGAGAGTGAAAGAGGAGAGTGAAAATGTTGGCTTAAAGCTCAACATTCAGAAAATGAAGATCATGGCATCCGGTCCCATTGCTTCGTGGCAAATAGATGGAGAAACAGCGGTTGACTTTATTTTTCTGGGCTCCAAAATCACTGCAGATGGTGATTGCAGCCATGAAATTAAAAGATGCTTACTCCTTGGAAGGAAAGTTATGACTAACCTAGACATTATATTCAAAAGCAGAGACATTACTTTGCCAACAAAGGTCCATCTAGTCAAGGCTATGGTTTTTCCAGTAGTCATGTATGGATGTGAGAGTTGGACTATAAAGAAAGCTGATTGCTGAAAAATTGATGCTTTTGAACTGTGGTGTTGGAGAGGACTCTTGAGAGTCCCTTGGACTGCAAGGAGATCCAACCAGTCCATGCTAAAGGAGATCAGTCCTGGGTGTTCATTGGAAGGACTGATGTTGAAGCTGAAACTCCAATACTTTGGCCACCTGATGTGAAGAGCTGACTCATTTGAAAAGACCCTGATGCTGGGAAGGATTGAGGGCAGGAGGAGAAGGGGACAACAGAGGATGAGATGGTTGGATGGCATCAGTGACTCAATGGACATGGGTTTGGGTGGACTCTGGGAGTTAGTGATGGACAGGGAGGCCTGGCGTGCTGCGGTTCATGGGGTCACAAAGAGTCGGACACGACTGAGTGACTGAACTGAACTGAACTGATGCCCTCACAATACTTCAGTCCCAACAGCACCTTAACACACTGGTGTGATCAACCACATTTGTGCTCAAATAAAAACCTTTTAGGAGTGACAGTTTTAGGGCATATAGGTAGGGCGCCATGATGGATTATTAGAAACTACTACCCATCTTCACTGCTTACAGTGTTTTAATGGATTGGTAGAGACTTGCTTTCATTTCTCATATAGATATATATATATATAGATATTATAGATATAGATATGTAGGCTTCCCTGGTGGCTCAGACAAGCATCTGCCTATAATGTGGGAGATTGTATTTGATCCCTGGGTCAGGAAGATCCCCTGGAGAAGAAAATGGCAACCCACTCCAGGACTCTTGCCTGGAAAATTCCATGGACAGAGGTGCCTGGTAGGCTACAGTTCACGGGGTCACGGAGTCGGACATGACTGTACAACTTCACATTCACTTTCACTTTCATATATATATATATATATATATATGTATATATATCTTTTCTTTCTGAGCCACAACTTTGCAAGCTATAAAGCAAAATGCTTCAAGGGTTTCAAATTAACAATGGGTGAAAAACGTGATTGAGTTGACGTGCTCAACTCATAGTCACACTGTCCTATAAAACTCATTTATTTTATACTACACTGTTTCTGGAATTTTAAAACCTGTTTATCACAGGACAGCCAAGTTTACAAAGCCAGCTATTTATTGTAAATTTTAACCAGGTAACTGAGCTCCTCAAAGTGTGTTCAAAGTATCTGAAGTTGGTCCCTCGATTTCTGTGCCTCATTGCCTTTTGTTGGTGAGCCCAGGAGGTAGGTGTATGTCTTACTAAGGAACCAGTGTACCCCTTCATGGTATGCACATTGGTGCAGATCTATATCAACTCTGTATCCTGAACACCCTAGACTTTTCTAGTTCTCCAGGAATAGAAATTGCCTACTTTCATCTTTCATGTGATAGAGCTAATACTAAATATTTTGTCAGAGGCCAGTTTGAATGTATAACAATAATAATAATAATGCCCACTAATTAGTGAGTACCTATTACTTGCCAGGCACCGTTCTAGGTCCTTTACAGAAAATTCCTGTGTTAATCATCTAAAGAGCTCAGTGAGGTGGGTAAGCTCAAATAGATTTATGCTTCTTTTCTAAGATACTGGCTGCCAGTGTGAGGGGTGGGGGAAATACAGAGAGTTTGATTTTAAAAAGGCTAAAACTTTCAGCTATAAGATGAGTAAGTTCTGAGGATCTACTGTAAAACATGGTGACTATAGTTGATAACTCTGTATTATAAAATTTAAATTTGCTGATAGAGTAGAAATAAAATATTCGC